>NC_133327.1:349957154-350561292 GCF_042186555.1 Aquarana catesbeiana | reverse complement strand
TGCCAAATGCAACTAAAGGGCTCATTTACAAGTGCAGCAAGCACTGCCGCTCCTTTAAAAAGCAATCTGAGTGTGTTTGACAGGTAGTGAGGAGAAGATATGTTGCCTTCTCACCACCTGATTTAACCACTTGCTTGCTGGACACTTAAACCCCTTTCTGCCCAGACCAATTTTCAGCTTTTAGCGCTGTCACTCTTTGAATGACAATTGCGCGGTCATGCAACACTACCCATATGACATTTTTATCATTTTTGCCCACAAATAGAGCTTTCTTTTGGTGGTATTTGATCACCTTTTGCGTTTTTTTTTTTTATTTTTTGTTTAAAAAAAAATGAAAAAAGACTGAAAATAAAATTATGCAAACGGGTAATTTTTCTCCTTCATGAACGCTGATGAGGCTGCACTGGTGGGCATTAATAGGTGGCACTGATGGGCGGCACTGATGGGCATTGATAGGTGGCACTGATAGCTGGCACTGACGGGTGGCAGTGATGGGCACTGGTAGGTTACACTGCTAGGTGGCACTGATTGGCACCGCTGGTGGGCACTGGCAGGTGGCACTGATATGCACTGGTGGGCACAGTTGCGGTGGCTGCACCTTTTCCTCTTTAGGAACGATGTCCCTTTCACAGAAGCCGGTGATCAGCTTTTTTTTCTCCTCACGCTGTTAGCGTGAGGAGAAAAAAAAACGATTACCGGTCTTCTGTTTACATCACATGATCAGCTGAGATCGGCCCCTTACTACGGTCTATGATCATCCGAGTCTCATTGACTGCAATGCACGCGATGGAGACGCAATTACAGGTTTAAAACTGGTTTGAGGAGGCGACGCCCGGTGATCTTTGACTTCCCCATGTTGTTCAGGTAGATCTTCACCTCTTTAAGGTTGCCTACCCCTTCACTACATCTTTTATCAGCTGACTCCTTCTTACCTCTGCCACACTTCAGTCTTAACTTTTTATGATGTTTTTTGTTTTATTGTTGGCTGACCTGTGATCTTCCTGTTTATAGCAGCTGCTTGTTGTATGCACAATTTATGTGGTGGCATGAGTTCTAATTCCCAGTCACAGGCTGACAGCCCACCATGCACCGCTTGGGTATATAGTGTGTGTCCTGCAAGGGTCAACTGAAAACAGGAGTGTTTAACCACTTGCCTACTGGGCACTTAAACCCCCCCTCCTGCCCAGACCAATTTTCAGCTTTCAGCGCTGTCACACTTTGAATGACAATTACTCAGTCATGTAATACTGTACCCAAATGAATTTTTTGTCCTTTTTTTCATACAAATAGAGCTTTCTTTTGGTGGTATTTGATCACCTCTGGGTTTTTTATTTTTTGCACTATAAATGAAAAAAGACCGAAACTTTTGAAAAAAAACGCATTTTTCTTTGTTTCTGTGATAAAATTTAGCAAATTAGTAATTTTTCTTCATAAATTTTGGCCACAATTTATAATGCTACATATCTTTGGTAAAAATAACCCAAATTAATGGATATTATTTGGTCCGTGTGAAAGTTAGAGAGTCTACAAGTTATGGTGCAAATCAAAAATAATTGATCACACCTGATGTACTGGTGGCCTATCTCATTTCTTGCGACCCGAACAAGTCAGGACAGTACAAATACCCCCCAAATGACCCCTTTTTTGAAAGTAGACATTCCAAGGTATTTAGTAAGAGGCATGGTGAGGTTTTTGATGTTGTCATTTTTTCCCACAATTCTTTGCAAAATGAAGATTTTTTTTTTTCCCCACAAAATTGTCATTGTAATAGGTTATTTCTCTCACATGGCATGTATATACTACAAATGACACCCCAAAATACATTCTGCTACTCCTCCTGAGTATTATGATACCACATGTGTGGGACTTTTTCACAGCCTAGCCACGTAGAGAGGCCCAACATGCAGGGAGCACCATCACGTGTTCTAGGAGCATAAATTACACATCTAACTTGTTGACTACCTATTACACTTTTGAAGGCCCTGGAGCACCAGGACAATGACACGTGGCACTGATGACAGATGTCACTGATACGTGGCACTGATGTGGCACTGACAATGATGTGGCACTGACAATGATGTGGCACTGATACGTGGCACTGATACGTGGCACTGATACGTGGCACTGATACGTGGCACTGATACGTGGCACTGATACGTGGCACTGATACGTGGCACTGATACGTGGCACTGATACGTGGCACTGATACGTGGCACTGATGACAGATGGCACTGGGGACAGATGGCAGGGACATGACAGTGGGGACAGATGGCACTGGGGACAGATGGCAGGGACATGACAGTGGGGACAGATGGCAGGGACATGACAGTGGGGACAAATGGCACTGGGGATAGATGGCAGAGACATGACAGTGGGGACAGTTGGCAGGGACAGATGGCAGTGGGGACACTTTTTTCGTTTTTTTTTTTACTTACCGCCGCAGCGGTTCGCTCTCCCTCCTCACACGCTGTCTCTGTATGAGGAGGGAGAGCCGCAGAACACCGGCGATGAGAGATGATCTCATATGTTTACATATGAGATCGTCTCTCATTGGCACCGCGGATCGCGCTGAAAACGGCCGCTATGATTGGCCGTTTTCAGCGATCTGTGACTGGCTGTGTCCGAGGGACACGGCCAGCACAGAACTTCCCCGATGCACGCCCGCGGGAGCACGCATCGCGGAAGTAAACAACAGGACGTCCAGGGACGGCCGCCCGGCAGATAGCGTCCCCACTGCAGCCGTCTTTCGGCTATAGCGTGGGCACGAAGTGGTTAAAAGCTGGTTAATTTGAAAACTTTATTTAGATTGAATACATGAATGAATCAGTAAAATCCATTTGTAGGGTAGTGCTTGTGTGGGTTTCCTCTGGGTACACCAGGTTCCCCCACGGTCCAAAGACATGCTGGTAGATTAATTGTCTGCTGTCTAAATTGGCCCTAGTATATGTATATATATATATATATATATATATATATATATATATATATATATATATATATATATATATATTAGGGACCTTAGATTGTAAGCTCCTTGAGGGCAGGGACTGATGTCACTGTACAATATATATGTAAAGTGCTGTGTAAATTGGCAGAGCTATACAAGTACCTGTACTAAATGAATAAACAATAGGTGTCAGTTGAATCCACATACTTATTTCAATTTTGTGATACACGTTCAAAGTCGTTTTTTAATTTTTAAATAAGGCAAAATCTTATTAATTATTCAGCTATAAGTTTAAAGTGGTATTAAAGGTTAGGCTTTAAAAAAAAAAAACTGTTATACTTACCTGCTCTGTGCCGGTTTTGCATAGAGCAGCCCCGATCCACTTAATCTCGAGTCCCCCGCCGGCGCTCGGGGGTCCTCCCCTTTGATTAGTGCCCCCAATAGCAAGATGCTTGCTATGGAGGCACTGGTGTGTGCTTGCTTCCGAGCCCTGCTGTACACATCTATAAGACACATAGAGCTGCAGCTCAGCCTCGCCCCCGCTCTCCCCTTATTGGCTTACTGGTTGTGATTGACAGCAGTGGGAGCCAAAGTCTCAGCCAACGAGGATAGGTAGTTCAGGGACAGGCGAGGCTCCCATGCACATCCCTGGATTGAGAGGGGGCTCAGGTAAGCATTGGGGGGGCTGTGGGGGGAGCAGCACACAGAAGGTTTTTTTTTTTTTACCTTCATGCATAGAATTCATAAAGGTAAGTAACCTTTAGCCTTTAAAACCACTTTAACGCTAATGAAAACGTAGGGGCAAAGCAATTTCTGACGCAGAAGTTGCAGTATACAATGGTAGTATAGATAGGGGTGATGCAGCCTCAGAAAGTACTGTACAGGCCTATGGCCCCAGCAGTAGGCAGTAGTGGCTCCCATGAAGATTCATCTAACTCTCTGGAGATGCTCTCTAGCCACTTAAGGACCGCCTAACGCCGATTTACGTCGGCAAGGCGGCACGGGCAGGCAAAATCACGTACATGTACGTGATTTGCCTCTCGCGGGTGGGGGGTCCGATTCGGTGAAATTACACCCCAAAATACATTCTGCTGCTTCTCCTGAGTACGGGGATACCATATGTGTGAGACTTTTTGGGAGCCTAGCCGTGTACGGGACCCCGAAAACCAAGCACCGCCTTCAGGCTTTCTAAGGGGCGTGAATTTTTGATTTCACTCTTCACTGCCTATCACAGTTTCGGAGGCCATGGAATGCCCAGGTGGCACAAAACCCCCCCAAATGACCCCATTTTGGAAAGTAGACACCCCAAGCTATTTGCTGAGAGGTATAGTGAGTATTTTGCAGACCTCACTTTTTGTCACAAAGTTTTGAAATTTGAAAAAAGAAAAAAAAAAAAAGTTTTTTCTTGTCTTTCTTCATTTTCAAAAACAAATGAGAGCTGCAAAATACTCACCATGCCTCTCAGCAAATAGCTTGGGGTGTCTACTTTCCAAAATGGGGTCATTTGGGGGGGGTTTGTGCCACCTGGGCATTCCATGGCCTCCGAAACGGTGTTAGGCAGTGAAGAGTAAAATCAAAAATTCACGCCCTTAAAAACGCTGAAGGCGGTGATTGGTTTTCGGGGCCCCGTACGCGGCTAGGCTCCCAAAAAGTCCCACACATGTGGTATCCCCATACTCAGGAGAAGCAGCTAAATGTATTTTGGGGTGCAATTCCACATAGGCCCATGGCCTGTGTGAGCAATATATCATTTAGTGACAACTTTGTGCAAAAAAAAAAAAAAAAGTGTCACTTTCCCGCAACTTGTGTCAAAATATAAAATATTCCATGGACTCAATATGCCTCTCAGCAAATAGCTTGGGGTGTCTACTTTCCAAAATGGGGTCATTTGGGGGGGGGTTGTGCCACCTGGGCATTCCATGGCCTCCGAAACTGTGATAGGCAGTGAAGAGTGAAATCAAAAAGTTACACCCTTAGAAATCCTGAAGGCGGTGATTGGTTTTCGGGGTCCCATACGCGGCTAGGCTCCCAAAAAGTCCCACACATGTGGTATCCCCGTACTCAGGAGAAGTAGCTGAATATATTTTGGGGTGCAATTCCACATAGGCCCATGGCCTGTGTGAGCAATATATCATTTAGTGACAACTTTTTGTAAATATTTTTTTTTTTTTTGTCATTATTCAATCACTTGGGACAAAAAAAATAAATATTCAATGGGTTCAACATGCCTATCAGCAATTTCCTTGGGGTGTCTACTTTCCAAAATGGGGTCATTTGGGGGGGTTTTGTACTGCCCTGCCATTTTAGCACCTCAAGAAATGACATAGGCAGTCATAAACTAAAAGCTGTGTAAATTCCAGAAAATGTACCCTAGTTTGTAGACGCTATAACTTTTGCGCAAACCAATAAATATACGCTTATTGACATTTTTTTTACCAAAGACATGTGGCCGAATACATTTTGGCCTAAATGTATGACTAAAATTGAGTTTATTGGATTTTTTTTATAACAAAAAGTAGAAAATATCATTTTTTTTCAAAATTTTCGGTCTTTTTCCGTTTATAGCGCAAAAAATAAAAACTGCAGAAGTGATCAAATACCATCAAAAGAAAGCTCTATTTGTGGGAAGAAAAGGACGCAAATTTCGTTTGGGTACAGCATTGCATAACCGCGCAATTAGCAGTTAAAGCGACGCAGTGCCAAATTGGAAAAAGACCTCTGGTCCTTAGGCAGCATAATGGTCCGGGGCTCAAGTGGCTAGTCTGCAGGTATAAGAGGGAATTGTTTTTGTTACTAGTAATACTCCATATTCCCATCGCACACATTCCTGGATAAAGCTCCAGAAGATTTGGGTGCTGCAGCAACCACCAGCTGGAAACTGGATCAGAAAGCCAAAAAGAGAATATTTGCCAGCACACCACGGATCGACAAGTAGCGTCCAAACATTTTTTTATTGAAGCGTGTTCACATCACAGAGCAGGTAGTGCAACCTCTTGAGGGGGTCCTGCGTGACTCCAAAAGGTTGCACTGCCTGTTCTGTGATGTGAACACGCTTCAATAAAAAATCATTTGGACGCTACTTGTCGATCCGTGGTGTGCTGGCAAATATTCTCATTTTGTTTTTGTCACTGGCACATCAGCAGCAAAACCAGACTGAAAATTCAGTTTGTCTTATATGAAGAACCTTTGATTTTTGTTGGGATTTTTAACAAGTCTAAGTTTCGCCTGTGAAAATAAAGTGTACTTTGCTATATGATAAAATGTTCTTCTCTTTTTCCAGGCTGCAAATGAGGGTAAAGGAGCCATCATCCTGGTCAGGTCCTGAGAAGGTGAGAAGGAGTAGAAGAACAAATCGCCCACCAGATGAAGATTCCTCAGATGACATTGTTGGTATGGTTATGATTATTCATATACAGTAAAACCTTGGTTTGAGAGTAACTTGGTTTAAGAGCGTTTTGCAAGACAAGCAACATTTTTAAATAAAGTTTGATTTTAAATACAAGTAGCGTCATGTCACAACTGGGTATAAAAGAGAAGAGAGGCGCCTCTAAGTGTAGCAATATGGTTACATTTAATGAAGGTACAACATTTAGAAACATAGTGCTACACTTAGAGGCACCTCTCTTCTCTTTTATACTCTGTAGCTCCTGCTGGATTTTGCTTCTAATCCCCTTGTGGAGGCTTCCATTTGTGGATGGAAGCCTTTTATGGTTACACAACCTGGTCACATTGCTATAATCTTTTTATATGGACTATAAACTGAAGGACCTATGAATAAATGGTTGTGGAATGAATCATTTGAGTTTCCATTATTTCTTATGGGGAAATTCGCTTTGATATACAAGTGCAATTATAATATATATATATATATATATATATATATATATATATATATATATATATATATTATATAAAGTGTATGTATGTATATATATATATATATATATAATGTATATGTATTGCCGTATATACTCGAGTATAAGTCAAATTTTTCAGCCCTTTTTTTTTTTTTGGGCTGAAAGTGCCCCCCTCGACTTATACTCTAATCACCGCCGTCTGTCTGCGTGATCAGCGTGTCATGCAGGCAGACGGCGGCCGGCGTGTGATAATACCATTCAGAGGATATTCCAGCTTTCAAAAGCCACACCTCCTGCTCGTCTGTGATAGGCTGAACACTCCATTTCCCAGCTGTCAGTGTACAGCCTATCACGGACATTCTCTCATCCTTGTCCGTGGTATGAGGATGAGAGAATGTTCGTGATAGGCTGACCGCTGACTGCTGAGTGTTCTGCCTATCACAGACGAGGAGGCGGCGCAGCTTTTGAAAAGTGGAATGGCCGCCTAAGTGTATTATCACACGCTCATCGGAGGATGGAGATCGCCACAGGGAGGATGGAGATCGCCACAGGGAGGATGGAGATCGCCACAGGGAGGATGGAGATCGCCACAGGGAGGATGGAGATCGCCACAGGGAGGATGGAGATCGCCACAGGGAGGATGGAGATCGCCACAGGGAGGTTGCACAGGACACAGGTAGGCTGCACAGGGACACATGCACAGGACACAGGGACACATACACATGTACAGGACACAGGGACACATACACATGTACAGGACACAGGGACACATACACATGTACAGGACACATACACATGTACAGGACACAGGGACACATACACATGTACAGGACACAGGGACATATACACATGCACAGGTACAGGACACAGGACGCATGCACTGGATGCAGGTAGGCTGCACAGGACACAGGGAGGCATGCAGCTGCAGATGGGCATTGTTGACCCTCTTTTTCCACTTACAGTAGCTGCTGCATTTCTCACCCTCGTCTTATACTCGGGTCAATACGTTTTTCCCAGTTTTTTGTGGTAAATTAGGGGCCTCGACTTATACTCAGATTTGACTTATACTCGAGTATATACGGTAAGTAATACATTACTTTTTGCACCATCTATTTCTAGTTCATATTAAAGGGTTACTAAACTTTTGTTTTTGTTTTGTTTTTCTAAATAACAAACATATCATACTTGCCTCCACTGTGCAGTTCGTTTTGCACAGAGTGGCCCCGATCCTCATTTCTGGGGTCCCCCAACGGCGCTCGCGGTTCCTCCCCGCATCGGGAAACCACCTAGGAGAAGCGCTCTCCCTGGGGGTTACCTTGCCGGCGCGCTCTCTAGTCCAGCATTTGCATCCATAGACCAAAGACACAGAATGTCGGACTCGGACTCGTCCCCACCCCCCAGCGCTCACGTCATTAGATTTGATTGACAGCAGATGGAGCCAATGGCTGCGCTGCTATCAATCTATCCAATCAAGAGCCGAGACAACAGGCAGAGAGGTAGAGCGCGTCTCTGCCGTGGGAACAAACAGGATTAGGTGAGTAAAACTGGGGGGCTGGTCAGTGTCAGAACATTTTTTACCTTAATGCATAGAATGTATTAAGGTAAAAAAACACGAGGGTTTACAACCCCTTTAATGTTATACAGTATAGAGCTGAGAACTCTTAGGACTCATGCACATGAGCATCTTGCGGTCTGTATGCTTTACACATGTAACATTTGTGTTATTGTTTGCACCCATTGACCCTTTTGGCCACTGCAGCTGCTGAAGGCTGATATGCAGATATCCCCAATGTTTAGTAAGCGGCGCTGCTGCTGATTGCACACCATTGATGTTTATGTTCTCCATTGAATGAGGTGGAGCATGCGCAAAATGACTTCCGCCAATTCTAAATGACTGAAGGCTAAGCAAATTATGTGCATGCATCACAACTGCATGAACAACTCATTCAGTGAAAGGTTTAAACAGTAATGGCATATAAATCAGGATTAGGTGAGTAAAACTGGGGGGCTGGTCAGTGTCAGAACATTTTTTACCTTAATGCATAGAATGTATTAAGGTAAAAAAACACGAGGGTTTACAACCCCTTTAATGTTATACAGTATAGAGCTGAGAACTCTTAGGACTCATGCACATGAGCATCTTGCGGTCTGTATGCTTTACACATGTAACATTTGTGTTATTGTTTGCACCCATTGACCCTTTTGGCCACTGCAGCTGCTGAAGGCTGATATGCAGATATCCCCAATGTTTAGTAAGCGGCGCTGCTGCTGATTGCACACCATTGATGTTTATGTTCTCCATTGAATGAGGTGGAGCATGCGCAAAATGACTTCCGCCAATTCTAAATGACTGAAGGCTAAGCAAATTATGTGCATGCATCACAACTGCATGAACAACTCATTCAGTGAAAGGTTTAAACAGTAATGGCATATAAATCAGTGGTGTTGGCGCTGCTGGCTACACAATGTTGATATTTACTTAGCAGTGGCAATGGCCAAAAGGGTCCTGCTGTACGGATGATAAAGTTAGCACAAAGCCTTACATTTATACAGTATAAAATACAGACCATACCAGGACTGTAAATGCAGATCTTTCCAATTTTGGTTTACATAGTTAAACACTACATAGGGAGCTGTACTGCAGAACAGTATACATGGGCCCATAGCATACAATACTGCTGTGGGCATATCTATATAAATTACTGATCTGTACACAACATGACCTTTAGTTTTGTTCTCTGATGAATGATGAGTGCTACTTGGTGCTTACTTAGAAGTGTACAGGCCTATTTTTTTCCGTAATGTGTTAAAATGAGCAAAGACTGTTATGTCTGTGCACTTTGATGTAACAGTTTCTGAGGGCACAAGATTCTGCCATGGTAGGTTTGCAAACATGGCATAGATCCATTGTTGGTCTCGAAATCTAATGGTGGCCATACACATGGCAGTTTTATTGTAATTTCAAATCCTTTTAATCAGGTTTCACTTGTAAATGCAACCTTCCTGTTTTCTTCATTGGGTGTTGAATGTAGAGGGACAGATAAGTGCATGCATACAGGTGCATCTCCAAAAATTAGAATATGGTCAAAAAGGTAATTTATTTCAGTAATTCAATTCAAAACGTGAAACTCATATTTTATATAGATGCGTTACACACACACAGTGATATATTTCAAGCATTTCTTTTTTTAAATTTTGATGATTATGGCTTACAGCTAGTGAAAAACCCAAAATTCTGTATCTCAGAAAATTAGAATATTACATTAGACCACTTAAAAATAATAGTTTTTTTAATACAGAAATGTTGGCTTACTGAAAAGTATGTCCATGCACAGTATAGCATGCACTCAATTCTTGGTCAGAGCTCCTACCAAGTTTTAAGTGCATAGTATACTGTTCATGGACATGCTTTTTAACCGCTTGCCAACCGCCGCAGAATGGCATGGACAGGCAAATGGGCATAAAGGTACGTCCCTTTAAATTTACCGCTGTGTGGTCATGAACGCGCACGACCCTGCCGTGAGCTCTGTGAGTGTGATCGCGGGTCCCGCTGACTCCCGCAATCGTCTCACGGAGAGGAAGAACTTGGTTGTTTACATTAGCATTTCCCTGTTCTGCCTTGTGACACTGACACTAATCGCAGCTCCCTGTGATCGAGAGCGGTGATCAGTGTCGTGTCACACGTAGCCTATCCCAGTTAGAATCCCTCCCTAGGCCACACTTAACCCCTGCAGCGCCCCCTCCTGGTTAACCCCTTCACTGCCAGTCACATTTACATGGAAATCAATGCATTTTCAATCGCACTGATCGCTGTATAATTGTGAATGGTCCCAAAATAGCACCAAAAGTGTCCGATCTGTCCACCATAATGTCGCAATCACGATAAAAATCACTGATCGCCGCCATTACTAGTGAAAAAAAAAATTATTAATAAAAATACCATAAAGCTATCCCCTATTTTGTAGACGCCATAACTTTTGCGCAAGCCAATCAATAAACGCTTATTGCGATTTTTTTTTTTTTTTTTTCTTCCAAAAAATATGTAGAAGAATACGTATTGGCCTAAACTGAGGGGAAAAAAATGTTTTTTTATACATTTTTTGGGGGGAATTTATTATAGCAAAAAGTAAAAAATATTGCTTTTTTAAAAAAATTTTGCTCTTTTTTTTGGTTATAGCGCAAAAAAAATAAAATCCGCAGAGGTGATCAAATACCACCAAAAGAAAGCTCTATTTGTGGGGAAAAAAAGGACGTCAATTTTGTTTGTGAGCTTTGTTGCACGACCGCGCAATTGTCAGCTAAAGTGACGCAGTGCCAAATCGCAAAAAGTGCTCTGGTTTTTGGCCAGCCAAATGGTCTGGGGCTTAAGTGGTTAATCCAACATTTCTATATTTAAAATAAATTTTTTATTCATCTTATGTAATATTCTAGTTTTCAGAGGTACTGAATTTTGGGTTTTTACTAGCTGTAATCCTCAAAATAAAAAAATGCTTGAAATGTATCACTCTGTGTGTATCTATATAAAATATGAGTTTCACTTTTTGAATTGAATTACTAAAATTAACTTTTTGATGATCTAATTTTTTGAGATGTACCTGTGTATGTGTGTATGTGTGTATGTGTGTGTGTGTGTGTGTATGTGTGTAATATATACAAAAACCTGAAGTGCCTCCCTGCTACTATCTATACATAAGTTAATTTCTCAGGTTGCCACTTTTAGAACATTTACAAAAAAAAAAAAAAAAGCATTTTACCAATATTTGATGACGTTGTTGCACAGTGCATCCATGCCCGCTCTGCTTAGATCGGTGTTTCTCAACTAGGGTGTCGTGTTAGCTCTGTTGGGCAGAGAGCTGTGCCTGCACCTCCCCCTGTTCTCTGCTCCTCACTGTACTCTTGCCGGCAAAACAGAAAGCTGAGGTGGCCGCCCGACCACGTCCTACCAACTGATGCCATTGGTCGCTAAGTACTTGCCGGCAAGAGTACAGAGAGGACCTGGAGGTTGGGTGGGGGGGTTGGATGAGGTGCCGGCACAGCTCTCTGTTTCTTCTGTACACAGGAGCTAACAGGATTTGGGGCTGGGAGGGGGGGTTGTCCTAGGATAGGGTATTCGGGATGGTTTGTGCTAGGAGGGGGGATTTGGGGAGGAAAGGATTTTTACAACCTATAGACCAATGAATTCACAGAGAACAGTTTAGGTCTTGTTCACACCAGGTGCAGTGCGTTAACAGATGTGAAATACGTGTTTTCCCATACCGCACAAAAATGCACTGCCTTTTGCAAATGCGTGTGAGATCCATTAATTCCTAATGACACCCACACACATCTAGCAAATGAGCATAACTTAGAGCTGCACGATTAATCGTTAAGAATTAAAATCGCTATTCTTTTCCCTTCCCGATCTTCAAAACAGCATCTTTCTAACAAGTGCAGAGAGTTCTCACAGCTGGAAAAAAATAAAAAAACAAAACCAGGCAGCCTGCCAAGTTTTATCACAACATTGCAAATAAGTATAAACAAAGTAACATTTCTTCTTAGATCTAAGGCCCCTTTCACACTGCGGTGGGGGCGGCGGCGGCGGTAAAGCGCCGCTTAAAATGCCGTGTATGCAGCAGAGGAGGAGTAAGAAGAGATTCCAGCTGTTATTGTCCCCAATGTCCCTCCCAACCTGGCCTGTGCATCGGAGATTGCTTCAAAAATTATCATACATCCATCCAATATTAGTTCCCTGTATTATTACCAGACTGCCATTTCCCCATTTGCCTGCTACCATGTTAATTAACTGACCCTGGCCTGTTTACCGACGATGTCTTTGCTTGCCAATTTAAACCACGTTTACCAACCACGTGCATCAACCTCAGCCTGTTTACCGACGATGCCTCTGCCTGCCGATTTAAACAATGTTTCTGACTTCCACGTGTACCGACCTTGGCCTGTTAATCGACCATGTTTTTGCCTGCCACTTGGACTGATCTTTTGGCCATCTACTTTAGTACACAGGGGTCTCACATATGTGAAGGCATTCAGAATAGCGTTCTGAGTAGAGAAAACCAGTTTTTCGTTTTCTGTGCTCCCAGAACAGGGTCTGGTTGCCCGGAGGCTTCAAAGCTATTTGGGTGGGAGAAGCCTCTACCCCTGTCCCCCTGGCCCTAAGCTTGATGGTCCTTCCTGCTGCCTGGACCAATACTTTGGCTGTGCTGACCATATTGCTGCCTGTAAAGACCCATGACATTATGGACCATGTTTCTTCCTGCTGTTTGGACCAATACTTTGGCTGTGTTGACCAAAAAATGAACCGTTCAAAAGACTCATTATGCCTCACAGATTATACGTTGGAGTGTGTGCTTTCCAAAATGGGGTCATTTTGTGGACAATTCAATTGTCCTGGTGCTCCAGCGCCTTCAAAAGTGTAATAGGTGGTTGAGAAAGGATATGTGCAATTTATGCTTGTAGAACGCCTGAAAGTGCTACTTCAGTGTTGGTCCTCTGTATGTGGCCAGGCTGTGTAAAAGTCTCACACATGTGGTAAATACATTGGACTGTCTACTTTCCAAAAAGGGGTCATTTGTACTTTCCTGGCTTGTTAGTGTCTCAAGAAATGAGATAGGCCTTCAGGTGAGATAGTACATCAGGTGTGATCAATTTTCAGTGATTGGCACCATAGTTTGTAGACTCTATAACTTTCACAAAGACCAAATAATATACATTATTTTGGGTTATTTTTACCAAAGATATGTAGCAGTATAAATTTTGGCACAAATTTATGAAGAAAAATGACTTGTTTGCAAAATTTTACAATAGAAACTAAAAAAAAGTACGTTTTTTCTCAAAATTTTCGATGTTTTTTTGCTTATAACGCAAAAAATGAAAAACCCAGTGGTGATTAAATACCACCAAAAGAAAGCTCTATTTGTGAGAAGAAAATGATAAACATTTTGTTTGGATACAGTGTAGCATGACTGGGTAATTATCATTCAAAGTGTGAGAGCGCTGAAAGCTGAAAATTGGTCTGGGTGGGAAGGTGCATAAGTGCCTGGTATTGAAGTGGTTAAAAGAGATGTATGAACTGTGCTTGGCAACTCTCCAGTTTTATCCCCATGTTTCAAATTTGCTACATGAATATCTCATGTGACTTAAAAATGTTCCCTGTATGGACTTTTTCTTAGTTGAGAGCAATAGAAGCACACAAAGAAACAGCATAATGAGCTTCAACCTTAACCTGATGGCGAAGCCAGGGAAGAAGAATTGGGCCCCTTTTACAAGGGTGCCTCTGCTAAGAGGAATCCGCTTGCTCAGCGGGTTATCCTCTCTGCAGGACCTCATTGGACAGCCTGTCTGAAAGGGGCCTAATAGAAGTTTGGATTAGGACTGGGGCCCTGGAACATTCTTATAGCTCAGGAATTTCTAAAGAACCCTCTTTTATTAGTAAAATACATGTCCACAAGATGAGGCCTTCACCAGAGCTGCAAAATGCAAGTAATATATAAAAGCATACATTGCATAGGTAAATAGTGCAAGCTTTGTAAGAACTATACCATTTTATTTGACAGGTCTTACTTGCCATCATGTTGGCCAAGCAGTGGATGTAAATCAGGTCAAAAAAGCAGTATCACAAAATGTGTGGTCGTCATGCACAGACTGTGTTAAAGAAAGGAGGATGAAGGATGGAGAGCCTGTAGCCCCTGCTGAAGTTTGGCTGTGCCTTAAATGTGGCCACCAGGTAAGAATGTCAGCATTATCTACAACAGGGACTGTAGATGTGATTCTTTATTCACAGTATTTACATATTAAAGTGATTGTAAATCTCAGACCTGAAATATGCACAAAGCATATCTTTCTATAGTGTGTACTTATCTCAATAGCACTAAGGGGTAGTTTACACTTGCTTCAAAACATGGCTTTGGACACACATTGGTAAATCTCTCTGAACGCCTAGCTTACAGCCCTGTTTACATCTTTCTTTTGCTTGGTGCTTCGAAGAGGCTTTGGTGGGGCTTTGGTGGGGCTTTGGTGAGGCTTCAAGCGAGGTTTGCCATAGACTTTTATGGAGGCTTTGAAGACGCTTTGAAGCACCACTAAAGCTACAGGGTGTTTAATTTTTCAAGCAAACCTGAAGCAAAGGAAAAGCAAGCTGTAAACAGGACTGTAAGCTAATCATTTTATTTAGTGACAGGGGCTTCTTCAGTTTCCAAAATTTTGCTTAAAATCTACAAGGAAGCAAAAAGGGTTTGGGGACTTTAAATGAGGTGCATGATAACATTCCCCCTTCATCCCTAAATCAGAACTAAGAAAGGGGTTTTTGGGACTTTGCGTGAGGCCCAAGACACGTGTTAGGAGAAATTGTAAAAAAATGTAATTTGCATATAAACAAAGCATACCTCATAAACATGTGATACATGGTTGAACATGAGTATTTTTATCTATATACAAGACGATGTCATACAAAAAAGAGGAAGTAACTAGTATAAAAAGCCAATGCTTATTGATTAATGGATACAAATGGGTTATAGGATGCAAATGAATCACAGTTGAGGTCAAGCTATGTGTTGGGAACTTGATGATATTGATAGGCTCGAGACGTTTCATGGCCAGTTGCCACTCGCCAGGAGCAAATGCTCCTGATAGACTTGCCTCACAGATCCTGACTTGCAACACTGCTTATATTTAGAACAATTTATACATATGCTATGCATTTTCTTCTGATGAGTGGGACTGGGTTGAGCACAGTGGATCTCTTTTTCCTGTGTGCACAATTCTGGCTAAAATGAGAATCGCAACTTTTTTTTTGCTTAGCATAAAGATCACGATTCTCACAGCGTAACATCTTTTACATTATACAAAAAAAAATGGACTTACTTGATAGTTTTAGTTTTTTTTTTTTTTTTTTAATTAATTGAAGTGTATTTTTTCCTAAAATTGCGTTTGAAAGACTGCTGCGCAAATACAGTGTGACATAAAATATTGAAACAATCGCCATTTTATTTCCTAGGGTCTCTGCTAAAACAATACATAAAATTGATCACTGCGCTAATGTCTATTCAGCAGCTAGCATAAAATATAGGTAACAATATTAAAAAATGTATAAACATATGCAGCGCTAGAAATACAAACATGAACTATGTAAATAAAAGTCCACTGTCATTGAGCGTAAAGAGTCCATGTTCCAAAAATTGGCATCACCCACAGTGTAAATATGACAAGCTGAGGTGAATTATGAAATCCTCCACTGCCACACCAGCACACCGGGCTTCTTACCGCAGAAAATGAACCACTAGGTTATAAGTGGTCAGATAAGCATGATATAGCCACTATAGCATGACTCCACTCTGGTACCAGACAGCTAAATCTCATAGGGTCACAACATGGAGTGAATCCACAGGTTCATATGTAGGATAAAAAGAGAAGTAGCTCCTTATATTGTAGTATGTTAAATCAAGATGATTTTATTAAGTAAAAAGCGCACAGGGTACTCACATTTAGAGAATTAAAATTAGCATGTCAGGAACACAAAAATCCTTGGTTAACATTTATTTCCAACCAATAAGATGGTCGTGGTCAGCATGTATAGTGTCTTGACATCAGATCTCTGGGCTCCACCCTACGTGGCGTTTCGTCCAATTAGGAACGCTGTCAGGGGCGTGGTTAGGAGATTGTCACTTCTTCTTTATATAGGCAGGAGGGCGAAATAGAAACGCCCCCCCCGACATGAGAGCATGGCACAGTAGTGCCCCCCCCCGACATGAGAGCATGGCACAGTAGTGCCCCCCCCGACATGAGAGCATGGCACAGTAGTGCCCCCCCCGACATGAGAGCATGGCACAGTAGTGCCCCCCCCGACATGAGAGCATGGCACAGTAGTGCCCCCCCCGACGAGAGCATGGCACAGTAGTGCCCCCCCAACATGAGAGCATGGCACAGTAGTGCCCCCCCCAACATGAGAGCATGGCACAGTAGTGCCCCCCCTGACATGAGAGCATGGCACAGTAGTGCCCCCCCTGACATGAGAGCATGGCACAGTAGTGCCCCCCCTGACATGAGAGCATGGCACAGTAGTGCCCCCCCTGACATGAGAGCATGGCACAGTAGTGCCCCCCCTGACATGAGAGCATGGCACAGTAGTGCCCCCCCTGACATGAGAGCATGGCACAGTAGTGCCCCCCCCCTGGCATGAGAGCATGGCACAGTAGTGCCCCCCCCTGACATGAGAGCAAGGCACAGTAGTGCCCCCTGGCAGGGCATGGCACAGTGCCGCTCTGACATGAGAGCATGGGTAGGAAGCATGCTGGCAGAGCATTGTAAATGAAGTGAAATCTATCCTCTAGATTCCGCCATGCTCCCCACTAGGTGCTTACCTCCTATACTATGACAGCAGAAGAGGCACTGGAGGTCAGGAGTCTAGGAGTATACATACCAATCAAAATTGTCTCGCTGGCAGCACTGTCACTGCCAGCGAGTGTCCATTAGCAAACCCAGCAGTTTCACCAGCAAAAGACCTGGCTGGCGCAGGGGGGATTAGGGTGTGTGCAGGCACAAGATTAATTGATTGCCCCTGCCTATCAAGTGGGACAGGAGGTAGACAATTTAAAAGTCCATGTAATTTTTTTTTCCCTGCAACTTTTCCTGTTGCTTGTAGTGGAGAAACAGTAAGGTATCTGTGGTGTTTTAATGTATTACGTGTATAGTACTGCACTGGTGACCTGTTTGGGTGTCCCCAAGTGGATTGTTGAGGATGTGCTTTTAAATGGGGCTTAACAAAGACCTTGATGCTTTAGAAGGTACCATACTTGATTTAATAGTGCTTTGGTCTAGTGGAGCAGAAAGCAATAGGTGTTTTTTGGCTACTATGGGGGCCTGTGAACAGCCATAGATTTAGGACACTTCTACATTTCCAATAATGTACAAGGTGGATTCTGTTGTGGTTGCTCCTTTTGTCAGTAATTGTTGGGTTGCTAAAGTTCTCCTCTTTACAGTTGGGCATTGGAGGTCTTGAGGACTATGAGGATATACCGGTCATCTTTTTAATTTTAGTTTTTCAGTCTTTTTGGAATCTTCAGTCACAGCAGGTTAGGTGAGACAGTTCTGAAGGCTTGTAAGACGTGCGGTGAAAAAACCCCTGTAAAGGGTGACTTTTTTCACATGTGTAGGCTTTGTAAGGCTGATTATCATTCTCTTATTTTCACTATGGTGTGGGCACCAAGGCTGCTTTATTATACCCTCATCATCCCACTGTGGTGGAGCCTTTGAGGGGTGGAATGCAGGATGATCTCATCATCCCACTTGGATTTAGGATTTGTAGAACTCATTATCCCCTAAGGTATGAGCTCTATCACCTTCTTATTCATCCAGAGTTTGAGCACTGTAGGCTGCATATTATGACCTTATCATTCCACTTGGGTGTGAGATTTGTATGATGGCCTGCAGTGATGTTATGATACCACTATTCCTTAAAGTAAGTTTATTGCCTACTACTATAATAAAACCAGTGTGCTGTAGTGAGCAGAGGCAATGGCTCCAAGGCTGTACGCATAGGCTTCGCTCTGCTTGATTTTAAAATAAGCTATGTTGTAGTTCCAATGAGCACACATTTTGTGTCCTTGTAACATTTACATAAAAGGAATTTTCTTTTACAGTTTTTCCATAATTTATATTTAAATAAGGAAGTGGCAATTAAGTTTCCTACCCGGCCACTGTACATACTTTTGCAAGGCACTGTATGTGTGTGTGTGTGTGTGTGTGTGTGAATGAATGAATACATCTATCTATCTATGAGAGAGACTGACAGAGACTGACTATGTCTCTCTAGCTAACTAGATGTCCTGGTTACAAGGTAACAAAAAAATCTCAAAAGTTATTATGGGAAATCATACATTTTGTTCCTGAAATCTTTTTGTGCAATCTATAAATCTGCCAGAAAAGTAACACTGTATGTTGATTCTTGTATGCATTTAGGGCTGTAGTTCCAACTCAGAATGCCAGCACTCCTTGAAACATTTTCAAATGTCACATAGTGAGCAACACTGCATTGCAATCAACCTAAGTACATGGATCATTTGGTAAGTACTGATTTAATTTCACCAATATTACCATGAATGTTTCTTATATATCTAAAACGGAAGATCCTTTGCATATGTGAAGTAATTACCGTATTTATCGGCATATAACTCGCACCTTAACTTTAAATGGCAAGTTTCAGGAAAAAAACTTTAAGTTTTAAATAAAGAACTTTGAAGCAAAATAAGCGTCAGTGCCCATCAATGCAGCCTGATCAGTGCTCATCATTGCAGCCTGTTTAGTGCCCATCTGCAGCCTCTAACATGCCCATCATTGGAGCCTGCTTAGTGTTAATCTACAGCCTTGCCAGTGCTGGATTACACAGATCTGCGATCTCCTGTGTATTCGGCGCTCAGTGACTCAGTCCAGCCCGGCTCATATGATGGACAGAACAGTGGTCCAGTGCCGGGCCAGGGGGCCGGACTGTGTGTGACTGAGCCCGCATACACAGGAGATCGCGGCTGTTTTATCCAGCGATGCTCGTACCCTCCTTCCACTCTGAGGCAGCAGGAATCGGTGTATAACACGCACACACGATTTCCACCTGATTTTCAGGAGGAAAAAGTGTGTTATACGCCGATAAATATGGTAATTGTTTTTAAGGAAAGGAAATGAATTGTACTACTACAACTAATGGCCCCACCTAATACAAATATAAAAATATTATGGAGAAAAAACTTTTAACCACTTCTCGCGCGGCCTATAACAGATTGACGGCCGGGAAGTGGTTCTGTTATCCTGACTGGGCGTCATATGACGTCAAGCAGAATAACATGCCGGCGCGTGCCCGTGGGGGTGCGCAGCGATCGCGGCGTGTCACTCTGACACACCGCATCTCCGATCGTGATAAGAAGCCTCTGACAGAGGCTTCTTACCATGTGATCAGCTGTGACCAATCACAGCTGATCATCGCGTGAATCAGGAAGTGCCGGTAAACAGCATTCCTCAGTTCGCGCTGACAGGGAGAGCCGATCGACGGCTCTCCCTGTTAGAGGGGGGGTCTGTGCTGATAATCAAATCAGCACACTGAGTATCAGCACAGCCCCCATCAAATGTACCAATAAGCTGCCAATCGGTGCCCCATCACAACCCCCTGCCAGTGCTCAATAAAGTGCCAATCAGTGCCCACCATAGTGCCAATCAGTTTCCATCACAATGCCAATCAGTGCCCAGCATTAACACCTGTCAGTACCTGCCCAATCAGTGCTGCCCATCAGTGCCGCCTGTCAGTACCCATCAGTGCCACCTATCGGTGCACATCAGTGCTGCATATCAGTGCCTCCTCATCAGTGCCCATCAGTGGCACCTTATCAGTGCCCATCGGTGCCGCCTCATCAGTGCCGACTCATCAGTGCCCGTCAGTGAAGGAGAAAACAAAATTTTATAACAGAAACAAAGAAAAACTTTTTTTTTTTTTTTTCAAAAATGTCAGTCTTTTTTTAGATTGTTTAGCAAAAAATAAAAACTGCAGAGGTGATCGAACACCACCAAAAGAAAGCTCTATTTGTGGGAACAAAATTATAAAAATTTAGTTTATAAAAATTCAGTGTTGTATGACCGCGCAATTGTCATTCAAAGTGCGACAGCACTGAAAGCTCAAAATTGTCCTGGGCAGGAAGGGGCGAAAGTGCCTGGTATTGAAGTGGTTAAAGAAAATCTACCGAAAATCCAACACTGAAACCTTACCAAACTATAATTTTCATAAAGAAAAAAATGCTTTCCATAGTGTTATAAAAAAAAATATTTTTTTTTAAAACTCTAAAATGCACTTCAAATTAAATAAACCTTTCAAGAAATTTTCCAGCAAAGAAAAACCTACCCCTATATAAACCACCACCATTCAATTTAAAAATTCTGAACAATGTTGACACCCCACATGACACTCCTGAATGCCTCAGGGGGCTTTTAAATGTAAGAAATATATAGTACACCACTCCAGATGGCAATCCTGCTACTTACCTCCCCTGGATGTAAAAAGTGTGCTGGATCTGCATGCAATGATCATGTAATGAAGAAATTCCAGATATCCGCACTCCAATGCAGTCACCTTTATTGTTATAAAAGACAGTCCATACAGCACAAGAAGCATAAGGGACAGCTGTAGCTAACACATTTCACACCCTCGCTGGTGCTTAGTCATAGCTTTTAAATGTATGCAGGACTCATCAAATGCTGCCTCTTAGCTCTGCCCACCGATCGCTTATTGTGGTGTGAGAACATGTGGAAGATTATATGGCCCCATTATAGAAGAAAAAAAGGTACGCTTTCTGGAAACTATGCAGTCTATCGTTCATTGTTTTATTAGTATTATAGTTATTTTAATACTATTAATTACTTCACATGTGCATTAACATGTTCTGATGGATTTACATACACTTTAAGAGTTGATTTGGATAAATGTTGCAATACATTACATAACTGACTGTGTTTATTATAGGAGAAAATACATCCTTCTCAGCAGTCATAACTGCGGTATATGTGTGTGCCTTGTATGTGTTGTTTTTTGGGGGAAAATTGCCAAGAATTTTTAAATTCCGTAGTGCTGGCTAAAATTATTTTTTTTCTATATTATGTTTCCAGAATGGTTTGAATTGATATAAAGTGGGACGTAAAGTGGAACTTAACTCTCTCAATCGACATTTTAAGTGGTAGTAAACCCACAAGCAAACATTTATTATATTACAACTTACCATTGTTTTAGATGTGATGGTTGCATTCATATTCTTTTTTAGACTTTATTTTGTTTTCATCTGCTGATCCTGCCAGTAAGTCTGTTGTTTTTCAATAGAAAAAGCTCTATCGGATTACAGAGAAGAGGCAAACAATTTAACGCCGGCAGGGATGCTTACAATGACCAGCTTTTATTAATCATGTAAAACTTTTATCACAAAATGAAAAAACACTGCTCTACCTGCTTATAAAGTATGAGCTGGAGTTTGACATCAATTTGTTAGTGTTTCTAAATCTGATAGTACATCTAACACCCCCCCCCTCCCCCAGACTGATAATGCTGCTGTCCAAAGGTGCCCCCTGTGCTCATTCATCCAGAGTGTAGGCATTGTATCACAGGAGGTGTGTTACTGGTCAGATCATCAGGTGGAAACAGTAAATGGAGGAGAGGAAAACTGATGCAGCCACCACTTTTTTAATCCTTATGCTGCTAGCATTAGTATATAGATAAGAAAGTATATTGGGTTTACTTGTTTTAGACTTTTTTTATGCATGTTTGTTTGTCTCTTATGCAGACAAACCCAAAGCAACTTTTCTAAGATGAGGTGAATTTAACTGAGGTCAAGAAAGTGACTGTTTAGTTGCTTGCATTTTTTATTGTGAATCTAATTTAGAAGTAGGTAAATTGTAATTTTTTTAAATTGTTTTTAAATCCTAGACCATTGATGGTCAACTTGAATAATATAGAAGGCCCCAAGAGAGGCCCCCGAACTGTTGAGAGGGCTGCACAATAGCAGCGTGCTTTTGTGTGTTGAGGTGCATGTATTGCCTCAAATTAGACAGTCCATCAAAAATAATGGGTTGTAATGCATCTCAACACCAAAAATTTCAGTCATGCTGCATGACTACACTAAAGGGAAAGTTGGAGTAAAGAAGCTCCAGTAATAGCAACCCCCTGCATTGTGGTAGTAGTTGGTAAAATACCCACTCAACAGTGTGTCTAAACATCCGTGTGGGTGGCTGCAACTTTTTCAATATGTACACATTAACCAGATATATATGATTTTTTTAAAATCCGTGCTTACCCAAATCTAAATATACCACAATTACAAACACAAATGTTGATAGATAAAGATATATACACACACACACACAGATATCTCTCTCTCTCTCTCTCTCTATATCTATCTATATATATATATATATAGATATAGATATAGATATATATATATATATATATATATATATATATATATATATATATATATATCTTTATTTACTGTATGTATGTGTGTATAATATATATATATATATATATATATATATATATATATATATATCTCACACACACTATGCTGTGAAAAAGTATTTGCCCCCTTTCTGATTTTTTTTTTTGCATATTTGTCCTACTTAAATGACTCAGATCATCAAACTAATTTTATTATTACACAAAGATAACCCGAGTAAATACAAAATGCAGTTTTTGAATTATGGTTTCATTTATTAAGGCGCAAAAGCTGTCCAAACCTGCCTGGATTTATGTGAAAAAGCAATTTCCCCCTAAACCCAATAACTGTTTGTGCCACCCTTGGTCGCAACAACTGCAATCAAGTGTTTGCGATAACTGGCAATGAGTTGAGCAATCACATTGCTGTGGAGCAATCTTGGTCCACTCTTCTTTGCAAAATTGTTTTAATTCAGCCACATTGGAGGGTTTTCCAGCATGAATGGCCTGTGTAAGGTCATGATACAGCATCTCAATTGAATTTAAGTCCGGGCTTTGACTAGGCCACTCCAAACCTACATTTTGCTTTGTTTGAACCATTTGGAGGTGGACTTGCTGTTGTGTTTCGGATCATTGTCCTACTGTATAACCTAAGTGCACTTGAGCTTAAGGTAAAGAACTAATGGCCGGACATTCTCCTTTAGGATTTTCTGGTAGAGCTCAGAATTCATGGTTCCATCAATTATGGTAAATCGCCCAGGTCCTGAAGCAGCAAAGCAGCCCCAGACCATCAAGCTACCACCACCATGTCTGACTGTTGGTATGATCTTGTTATGAAATGCTGTATTAGTTTTATGCCAGATGGTAACGGTCCACAGAATATTTGCCTAAAAGTCTTGGGGATAATCAAGATGATGTTTGGTAAATGTGAGATGAGCCTTTGTGTTCTTTTTGGTCAGCAGTGGCTTTGGCCTTGAACTGTCCCATGAATGCCATTTTTGCCCAGTCTCTTTCTTATTGTTGAATCATGAACACTGATCTTACCTGAGGCAAGTGAGGCCTGCAGTTTTTTTTAGATGTTCTGGGTTCTTTTATGACCTCCCGGATGAGTCGTCGTCATGCTCTTTGAGTAATTTTTGTAGGCCGGCCACTCCTGGGAAGGTTCACCACTGTTCCGAGTTATCTCCATTTGTGGATGATGGCTCTCCCCATGGTTCACTGGAGTTCCAAAGCCTTAGCAATGGCTTTGAAACCCTTCCTAGACCGATACATGTACATTACTTTGCTTCTAATCTGTTCTTGAATTTTTTAGATTGAGGCATGATGTGTGGCTTTTTGTGATCTGTTAGCGTGTTTCAGTTTGTCAGACAGATTCTATTTATGTGACTTCTTGATTCAACAGGTCTGGCAGTGGCAGTGGCAAGTGAAATTTAACTCGGTTTTCCAAAAAATTGTGGTTAATCACAGTTCATTCATTCAGCATGGGAGGCGGCAATTACTTTTTCACATAGGGCCAGGCAGATTTGAACAGCTTTTTTCCCCTAATAAATTAAATAATAATTTTAAAAACTGCATCTTGGATTTACTCGGGTTATCTTTGTGTAATAAAATTTGTTTGATGATCTGAAACATTTAAGTGTGAGAAATATGCAAAAAAAAAAAAAAAATCAGGAAGGGAGCAGATACTTTTTTTCCCACAGATATATATATATATATATATATATATATATATATATATATATATATATATATATATATATATATATATATATATATATATATATATATATATATATATATATAGATAGATATCTATATATATATCTAGATATATATATCTAGATATATATATATAAAAAAAATTGTACCAGTAAAACGGCACCTCTTGCAAAGTGCCATACTCTCCACCGGCAACACTCCACTCTGTATAAAATCAGTACCCTTGTGGGACCACACTTATACCAAGGTAGGTCTGTAATGCTTGTTTCACCTGGTCTCAGCCACTATGACACAGGTCCATAAGAGCTTACATGCAGAGAAGGATCTCATAGCACATACCATTTATTTAAAACCAACAGTAACCCGAAATCATCTGCCAATTAATGTATAGCCCGCCATCTCTCCAATGCAGGAGCCGGCGTGTATTCCAGTCCATGGAAGCAGCCTATAGACCAAATGCCTTCCCACCCATACTCATACATGTTTCATCACTTTCAGGACATTAGGAGGCGTGGCCAATGCCGCTTGTTCCGCCTTTTTTATATATATATATATATATATATATATATATATATATATAATTTATTCTAATATCAAACTCTATTGGTAAATATAACGGCCTTTTTGTTGCATTGTTGACATTGGCAGTAATAGAAACCCCCTGCATTGGTGTCAGTGGCCGCAATAATAATAACCTCTGGTCCCCAACAGGTGGCGGTCCCAGCCTAACACATGATGGACCTCACACAGAAACACCAAGGTCCTACACAGTCTATGTGCTCGAAATAGGCACACATGAAGTCATAAAAAAAAATTGAAGGACCTGCATGGAGCTATGCTTCCTCCTCAGCATGGTCTGAGCGGATCTGAACAGGAAGGAAAACCCTCCGCTCTTCTAATAAATTGAAGCATTTTCTTGTTGAGCTATTTAAAGTGAGGAGGGTGGACATAACATTTTAAGTGCATTAGACCCTGAGCTTTTTATTATCTGCTCCCACATCACAAGAAAAGAAGAATTAAGTGTTGTTGATATTAATATAAGCAAACAAGTCTTTTATTTCAAAGCAAAGCAAAAATAAGATTTTTAAAACCGCTTTCCTGTAAAATCCTTTTCTTGGGAGTACATCATGGGACACGGAGCCTTTGATAATTACTAAGTGGGTTAGATAGTCACCATCAGGTGATTGGACACTGGCAACCCTAATTACAAGGCGAGTTCCTCCCCTATATAACCCCTCCCATATGGAGAGTACCTCAGTTTTGTAGCAAAGCAATAAGTACCCCAACATATAATCCCGAAGAGGGGCGGGAGCTCTGTGTCCCGTGATGTACTCCCAAGAAAAGGATTTTACTGGTAAGCTGTTTTAAAAATCCTTTTTTCTTGTTCATACACCACGGGACACAGAGCCTTTAATAATTACTAAGTGGGATGTCCTAGAGCAATGCCCAAATTTGAGGGGAGGGAGACACAGATCAGAAACCCAGACCGCCATCGGACGTGAGGACCTATACTGCTGCCTGCAGCACACTGCGCCTGAAGGTGGCATACTCATGCACTCTTACATCAACCTGATAGAATCTAGTGAATGTATGGACCAAAGACCAAGTTACAGCCTTGCAGATCTGAGCCATGGAGGTCTGGTGATGCACTGCCCAAGAAGCACTAACTGCTCTAGTCGAGTGTGCTTTAACCTGAAAAGGAGGAATTTTCTTCTTCAAACCATAAGCCTGAATAATAACCTGTCAAATCCATCTAGAGATAGTGGACTTTGACGCTGCCTGGCCCATTTTGGGGCCTTCTGGCAGTATAAATAGACAATCAGTCTTTCATATCTGAGCCGTTGCCTGCACATAGATTTTAACTGCTCTTACAACATCTAAAGAGTGTAACAACTCCGAAGACTGCGGATCTGAAAAAAGGGATGGTAGAACCACATCTTGATTCAGATGGAATCCTGAAACCACTTTAGGCAAAAAGGTCGGGTGAGGACGCACACCACCCTGTCTTCGTAAATAATCAATTATGGCTCCTTACATGAAAGAGCTGCTAATTCCGATACCCTCCTAGCTGAAGATATGGCTACAAGAAAAAACAATTTCTTTGTCAAAAGAACCAAAGGAACATTTTTCTGTAAAAGACAAAACCAAATTTAAATCCCACAGGCACACGGGAGGCTTAACCGGCGGATTCAACCACAGTGCCCCTTGAACAAAGGCCCAGATCAGGGAATGAGAGGCAAGCGGTCTTTGAAAAAATACTGACAAGGCTGAGATCTGGCCCTTGATAGTGCTCAAGGCCAGCCTCATTTCTACGCCTAATTGAAGAAAGGCAAGAATCCTGCTAATGGCATACCCCTCTAGGATGCCACCCCCTGGATTCACACCAGGAAATATATGCCTTCCAGATTCTGTAATAGATGAGCCTGGAGGCCGGCTTCCTAGCATTAACCAGGGTGGATAGGACTGGACCCGAGAGCCCACGGCTCTTCAGGATGTGGATCTCAACAACCAAACGGTCAAATTCAGACTTCATAAAGCAGGATGGAATGTTGGGCACTGTGAGAGTAGATATGGGCGTAGTGGAAGAACCCAAGGTCTTCCCTCTGCCATCTTTACGATCTCTGCATACCAAGGTCGCCTTGGCCAAGCCGGGGCCACCAGAATTACCTGCTTCCCTTCCCTTTTGACCCTCTGAAGAAATTGCGGGAGAAGCGGAACTGGAGGGAACGCATAGATCAGAAAGTACTGATTCCACTGAATCGCTAAGGCATCTGACCCTTGTGCCAGCGGATTCCTTGTTCTTGACACAAAGTTTTCCAGTTTCTTGTTGAACCTGGAAGGCAACAGGTCTACATCCGGGGTACCCCATTTCCGACATATGGCCTGAAATATGTTTGGGTGTAGACCATTCTCCTGGACACAGCTGCTGGCGGCTCAGGAAATCTGCCTGCCAATTTTCTACCCCTGAAATGAAGACTGTAGACAGGCAGGGGATATGCCTTTCTGCCCAAGCAAAAATGTGATTCACCTCCTTCTGGGCATCCAGACTCCTGGTGCCTCCTTGGTGATTAACATAGGCCACCGCTGTAGCGTTGTCTGACTGTATCCGGACAGGACAGCCTTGCAACCTAAATTGCCCAAATTTCCAGAATGTTGATTTCGGCTTGGACCATCGTCCCTGTGAAGAGGCTTCTTCCAGAACTGCTCCCCAGCCTACAAGGCTGGCATCTGTAGTTAAGACCTTCCATGTAACTGGAACAAAGCATTTTCCTTTCTGTATATTCTCGGTTAGTAACCACCAATTGAGGCTCTGGCGTACCCATGGTGACAGGCACATTGGAAGATCCAAGGCTTGAACTCTCTTGTTCCAGGCGTAAGGAACAGCCTCGAATGAGGCTACTATTTTCCCTAATAACCTCATACAAAGTCAAGTGGAAGGATTTTTCCTTGTTTTGATTACTCGGACCAAATCCTTTATGGCTTTGGCTTTTGACTTAAAAACACTCTGCTTTGGACTGTATCCATGACCATGCCCAAAAATTCCAGCCTTTTTAGGGGCTGTAAGGAGGATTTTTCTAGACTGAAGACCCAGCCTAGGTACTCCTAAATACTTCACTGTGCTGAGCACATCGCAGTCTAAGCGTGCTATAGACTGTTCTACGAGTAGCAAATCGTCCAGATAAGCTGTTACTGCTATGCCTCGAGCCCTTAGCTTTGCCAGGGGCGGGGATAGAACCTTTTGTAAACACCCGAGGTGCGGTCGCAAGACCGAAAGGTAGGGCCACAAACTGGAAGTGGCGCTGCTCTACCGCAAACCTTAGAAACCTTTGGTGAGCGGGGAAAATTGGCACATGTAGATATGCATCTTTGATGTCTATCGATGCCAGAAATTCTCCTCCCTGAAGGGTGGAAACCACTGAGTGGATTGACTCCATGCGGAAAGAACGAATGTTTAGGAACTGATTAAGGTCTTTTAGATCTAGAATAGGTCTGACATCCCCGTGTGGTTTTGGAACCGTAAAGAGGTTTGAGTAGAACCCTGAGCCCTGCTCTTCTGGGGCTACTTCTATAACTACCCCTTGTGATAACAGGCGTTCTAAGGCAAGGGCCTCATTTTTTCTGGATCTTTGGAGACTCTTGACCTTAGAAAGCGGGATGGCGAAAGCTCCCGAAACTCCAGCTTGTAGCTCAGAGACACTGTGGAGGTTACCCATTTGTCCTGAATCTCTTCCCGCCAGGTGTCTGCAAACCGCAGCAGCCTTTCCCCCCACTCGGCTGAGCGGGGGCGCCTCTTCATAAGGAGGCTTTGGGGTTCTGCTTAACAGATCTTGGACCCCAAGACTTTTTCTGCCCTTGGACCTTTCCCCTAGTATTGGACTGGGGAGGCCGTCGCCACTGCATGGGGGTCGAGGCTCCAGGGGCTGGGGAAAGAGAACATCTAAATGAGAGACGTTTACTCTTCTTCTTAACCGGCAACAAAGTGGTCTTGCCCCCGGTAATCCTCTGGATATATAGTTGTCCAAATCATCCCCAAACGAGCATTCCCCATGAAACGGGAACCCAGTCAAAAATCTTTTGCATGAAGCCTCAGCTGCCCAATGCTTAAGCCAAAGGGACCTGCGCATGTGTACCAGCAGGAGAGTAAGGCGGGATGCTTGCTGAACAGAATCCATAATGGCATCAAGCGGAAAACATAAGGCCTTATGCCGCGTACACACGAGTGGACTTTCCGGCATACTTGGTCCGCCGGACAATTCGTCCGTGTGTAGGCTCTGGTGGACTTTTCCGGCTGACTTTTTCCCAGAAGTCCGCCGGACTTAGATTTGAAACATGTTTTAAATTTTTCCGTCGGACTCAGTTTCTGATGGAAAGTCCGCTCGTCTGTATGCTGCTCCAACGGACCAGATACGACGCAAGGGCAGGTATTGCATTTCGCGCTCGCTGCAATAGGAAAAACAAATTTTCCTATTGCGGCGAGCGCGGGGCATACCAGGCCCTTAGGTCTGGTATGGATTTTAAAGGGAAGCCCCTACTCCGAAAAAACGGCGTGGGGTCCCTCCTAAAATCCATACCAGACCCCGATCCGAGCACGCAGCCCGGCCGGTCAGGAAAGGGGGTGGGGACGAACGAGCGCCCCCCCCCCCCCTCCTGAACCGTACCAGACCGCATGCCCTCAACATGGGGAGTGGGTGCTTTGGGGGAGGGGGCGCCACCCCAAAGCACCTTGTCCCCATGTTGATGAGGACAAGGGCTTCTTCCCAACAACCCTGGCCGTTGGTTGTCGGGGTCTGCGGGCGGGGGGCTTATCGGAATCTGGGAGCCCCCTATAATAAGAGGGCCCCCAGATCCCGGCCCCCCACCCTATGTGAATGAGTATGGGGTACATGTTACCCCTACCCATTCACCTAGGGAAAAAGTGTCAATAATAAAACACACTACACAGGTTTTTAAAATAATTTATTAAACAGCTCCGGGGGGGGTCTTCCTCCGGCTTCGGGGGTCCCTCCGGTTCCTCTTCTCCCAGCGTCCGGTTGGTTCTTCTCCGCTCTCTCCGGCCTCTTCTCCCGGTGTTCCAGTTCTTCGACCGGCTCCTCCGCTGTCTTCAGGCCGCTCTTTTGCCAGCGGAGGTCTGGACTTGTCTTGTCTTCTTGTCAACATCACCCAGTTACCACGCCCCCTAAAACGTCACAGTCCCAGCATGCCCAGGGACTGTGACATCATAAGGGGGCGGGGTCTCCGCCTATATAAGTCACAACCACTTACAGGGGCTCCAGCGTCCTGGGCTTTAAACATTGCTGCCTCGCGCCTGCGCACTGATGCGCTGTGCACGCTGGCCCCAACCACCCCCCTCTCCCACGCTGAATCTGCCATAAAAGCGCGCGTGTAGGACCATCATAGGGGGGGCAAGGGGGGAGAAAGGAGACTTCCGGAGGACTACGTGGGATCCCCCTTTCAGTTTATGTGGCAGAGCCTACCGCGGAGGAGGTGACCGGCTTCACAGACCAGCTTCACTGAGCGTGTATCCTGGAAGGCATGTAAGTAAACACCAGGTATGTCTCTTACTCCCTCTAGTGGCGGAAACCCGGTAAGACATGAAAAACTACTCGCAGAAGATAATCCTTAATCCCCGCCGCAGGAAACTGCTGAGAACAGACAGATCCGACCTTCACCCATCACGGCGGGTAATGTTGTGCCAACCTTCAGGGTTCTGGCTTCCTACTTGCAGGATCCTCTTCCTTGGACCTGTAGAAGACTCTGCCAAAAAACTTTTCGTGCAACTTTTAATTTGTGCCCCAAAGTGCTGGATCCCAGAGCCCAGTCCTCATAGAGAGACATTACAGGCAAAACCTTGTTTCTTCTTTCACGAGGCCCGGGTACCATCCATCTTAGGCGTATTTATTGGCCTGAGGTATGGATCCGGTTGTATAGCTCCTAGGCCCCAGCAGAGACCATCAAACAGAGCTCTCTTCTTAGCACATCTTCAACGTGACCAACCACCTTAGCCACTGGCGAAAAAACTGAGGTACTCTCTATATGGGAGGGGTTATATAGTAGAGGAACTTGCCTTGTAATTAGGGTTGCCAGTGTCCAATCACCTGATGGTGACTATCTAACCCACTTAGTTATTATCAAAGGCTCTGTGTCCCGTGATGTATTACCAAGAAAAACGATTTTTCCAGAGAAAAAATATTTTCACCCTTATACAGAGTTACCTTTTAGTATGTGAGTAACCCACAGACATACATTCTGTCTTTTTAGTTGTTATGAATGTGATGAGGAACTTTCGACTCACTGCAACAAGAAAGCACTGGCCCAGATGCTGGACTTTCTGCAGAAACATTCATCGCGCTCTGAGAAAGGTACAGTCTATCGAAATAAATATCCTTTTGTTTTATTCTAAAAACAAATACATTTAACAATAAACTATAAATAGCACTTTCATATTCTATCTTGTACTATAAGGCCTCATGTACACTGCTGCTGCTAAACGGACGTTTAGACCCCTTTCACACTGAGTTGTTTTTCAAGCACTACAGCGCTAAAAAACAGTGCCTGTAAAGCGCCTGAAAAAAGCTTCAGCTGCAAACCCAATGTGAAAGTCCGAGTGGTTTCACACTGGGGCGCTGCACTGACAGGGCGTCACAAAAAGTCCTGTCTGCAGCTTCTTTGCAACAGTGGAGGAGCGGTGAATACACCGTTCCTCCACCGCTCCTCCCCATTGAAAACAATGGGGCAGCGCTGTTATACCTGTAGCGGCGCTTTGCCGGCGGATTTAACCCCTTTTCAGCCGCTAGTGGGGGTTAAAACCGCCCCACTAGAGGCCGAATAGCGTCACTAAAGTGACTGTAAAGCCCGTGACGCCCGGGGCGGCTCATTGTGAAAGGGGTCTTTGGAGCAGTTGGGCATTTTTTTTCAACTGCTCCTGAACTCTCTTCTATGTCATCTTATCTGTCTATGTACACAGGGTCGTGTATAGTCGTTTCTAGGCAGTTGCGTTTAGAGGCCTTTTTTGGAAAGCAAAAAAAAATGAGTTCAGACGCTGAGTTTAGAGGCATTTCAAGCGCCAAACTCTTCTAAACGTGGTAACTTGTGTTTAGCCACATTTTGCTTACAGGCGTCTTTCATTTTTGGCTATTTTGAAAAAAAAAAACGCTTTTCAAACGCTTCTGAATGCAAACGTGGCATGTAAACGTGGCAAAACGGACGTTTTAAATGTGGGTTACTATCTGTCAAGTTAAATAGTTCGGGAGAGGTTGTAAAAATGTCCCGTGTACATTAAGCCTAAATTTCCATTGTCTTGATTTTTCTCTTGACAGTGGTAGTGCATACCCTGTGATTCTATAGATTCCTGGCAGCTAGGACGGAGTGATCTGCTGTTGAATTTGCATATCTAGCTCTCCGTATGTCTGTCTGTATTTTTTTTTTTTTAATCTTTGACTTTGGTAAAAGTGTGTAGGCTGCCGAATACATTTGAGCAATTCCTTTCACTTCAGCTGTAAAAATGTGCAAATGACATTAGTGATGCTTGAGAGACTTCTGTAATTACATTAAATGACAGGGATAAAGACGAGCGCTGGGTTCCCAAAAGAATGCTTGCAGCTGTGAGAATCCCACAGCTGATTCTGTGGGCTGCCGGACCCACCATTCCTTCTCTCATTCACAGTATGTGTGGAACATGTTTGACATGCTGGAAGAACAAAACAATACTGCTTTCTAGGGAGAGCCACCCTGGAAGTTGTTGTAGTTGAGCCTAATGACATACAAAGAGAACTGCAGGTGTAAATTTTCTAAATAGTCTGTTTTTCGAAAATGCTAATTTGTTAGACAAGAACACTTTAAGACCACACTGAAAACCAACTGATTGATCTTTTCAAATTTGTCATCGTTTTATGTTTTTACTTTAGTTGTAAGGACACCAAACATGTCAGTTTTTCTTTAAAAATTAAAGTGGGATGCTTGTGAACTAATTTGTAGAGGCAATCAGTGCTTTTATTTTACAGTTGATCTAAATGCAGTTTTTCAACTGAGTAGCCAGTCGGTACCTCTGCTTTGTGTAAGTTATTGTATTCTGACAGTGGGTAAACTTTACTGTTGTGGAAATTTTATTAAGATGTATTGTCACAGTGTCTCCCAGTGTTGTCTTGCAGCCTGCTCTAAAGAGTGGTCTGGGGCAGACTGAAGATGGTTGAGACCCGTTTTGGTAGTGAAAAGCTTCTTGAGGATGCAAAGAAGTGTTTGCAGAGTGGGGATATGTCCTCCAGCGAAGGGCCCCTGTGCAATGCACAGACAATCGTCTGGGGGGATGTGTTCACTCTGCAAAGACATTATCGGTTATGGGGAATGTGCGCTCGTGTCTCTCGTATGTCTGATCAACAAGTAGGGAGGCTATGGCATGTTCCTGCAGATAATCTCCCATCGTCAGGAATGGTAGAATAATCCAGGTATGCCTTGTTTTCCTGTTTGAAGGAATGCCTGCGCTTGACTGGCTGATTGTGAAACCATCAAGCTTTATTGTTAAGTACCCTAAATAAACAGAACACAGGCTCTAGAGCAGTGGTTCTCAACCTGGGGGTCGAATGACAATTTGCTAGGGGTCACTGAATCATGGGCTGTTCCGGAAGCCTGCATCGCTCTCCCAGCTTTTTTGCGGCCGCCCAGCAAAGCTGTCCCTGGAGCCTGTGGCCGCCCAGCCACCCATTCAGTTCACGGCGTAGCTGGGGGGCAGAGACTAGAGGTCAACTGATTGGTGAGGAATGTGAAGTGGGAGGAGCTGGAGGAGATCCTATCTCTTGATTTCGGCATAGGTGTCATTGCTACGAGACACCCACAGAGCTGGAGACACAGTGAGTAACACTACCTGTGATTAGAGTTGCCATTAAAAGTCCCCACTACAGTTCTCAGATCAGCAGATGACCTTGATCAAGAGCACCTAAGTTGGCTGATCAGAACTCCCCCCCAGCACTGCCACTCATCCCACCCCCACCCCCCAGCACTGCCACTCTTCCCACCCCCACCCCCCAGCACTGCCACTCTTCCCAACCCCCCCCCCAGCACTGCCACTCATCTCAACTCCCCCCCCCCCAGCACTGCCACTCATCTCAACCCCCCCCCAGCACTGCCACTCATCTCAACTCCCCCCCCCCCCAGCACTGCCACTCATCTCAACTCCCCCCCCCCCCCCCCCCAGCACTGCCACTCATCCCAACTCTCCCCCCCCAGCACTGCCACTCATCCCAACTCTCCCCCCCCAGCACTGCCACTCATCCCAACTCTCCCCCCCCCCAGCACTGCCACTCATCCCAACTCTCCCCCCCCAGCACTGCCACTCATCCCAACTCCCCCCCCAGGACTGCCACTCATCCCAACTCCCCCCGTCCCCCCCCCAGCACTGCCACTCATCCCAACCCCCCCAGCACTGCCACTCATCCCAACCCCCCCAGCACTGCCACTCATCCCAACCCCCCCCAGCACTGCCACTCATCCCAACCCCTCCCAGCACTGCCACTCATCCCAACCTCCCCCCCAGCACTGCCACTCATCCCAACTCCCCCCCAGCACTGCCACTCATCTCAACTCCCCCCCCCCCAGCACTGCCACTCATCTCAACTCCCCCCCCCCAGCACTGCCACCCATCTCAACTCCGCCCCCCCAGCACTGCCACTCATCCCAACTCTCCCCCCCCCCCAGCACTGCCACTCATCCCAACTCTCCCCCCCCAGCACTGCCACTCATCCCAACTCTCCCCCCCCAGCACTGCCACTCATCCCAACTCTCCCCCCCCAGCACTGCCACTCATCCCAACCCCCCCAGCACTGCCACTCATCCCAACCCCTCCCAGCACTGCCACTCATCCCAACCTCCCCCCCAGCACTGCCACTCATCCCAACCTCCCCCCAGCACTGCCACTCATCCCAACCTCCCCCCAGCACTGCCACTCATCCCAACCTCCCCCCAGCACTGCCACTCATCCCAACTCCCCCCCAGCACTGCCACTCATCTCAACCCCCCCCCCCAGCACTGCCACTCATCTCAACTCCCCCCCCCCCCCCCCAGCACTGCCACTCATCTCAACTCCCCCCCCCCCAGCACTGCCACTCATCCCAACTCCCCCCCCCCAGCACTGCCACTCATCCCAACTCTCCCCCCCCAGCACTGCCACTCATCCCAACTCTCCCCCCCCAGCACTGCCACTCATCCCAACTCTCTCCCCCCCAGCACTGCCACTCATCCCAACTCTCTCCCCCCCAGCACTGCCACTCATCCCAACTCTCCCCCCCCCCAGCACTGCCACTCATCCCAACTCTCCCCCCCCCAGCACTGCCACTCATCCCAACTCTCCCCCCCCCCCCCCAGCACTGCCACTCATCCCAACTCCCCCCCCCCCCCAGCACTGCCACTCATCCCAACTCCCCCCCCCCCCCCCCCCCCTGCACTGCCACTCATACCAACCCCCCCCCAGCACTGCCACTCATCCCAACTCCCCCCCCCCCCCCCCAGCACTGCCACTCATCCCAACTCCCCCCCCAGCACTGCCACTCATCCCAACTCCCCCCCCCAGCACTGCCACTCATCCCAACTCCCCCCCCCAGCACTGCCACTCATCCCAACTCCCCCCCCAGCACTGCCACTCATCCCAACTCCCCCCCCCAGCACTGCCACTCATCCCAACTCCCCCCCCCAGCACTGCCACTCATCCCAACTCCCCCCCCAGCACTGCCACTCATCCCAACTCCCCCCCCCAGCACTGCCACTCATCCCAACTCCCCCCCCACCACTGCAACTCATCCCAACTCCCCCCCCCCCCAGCACTGCAACTCATCCCAACCCCCCCCCCCCCAGCACTGCCACCCATCCCAACTCCCCGCCAGCACTACCACTCATCCCATTTCCCCCACTAAGGAGTAGGAGAAGGAATAAAAATAGAGAATACATGGAAGGGAGAGGAAAAGAGGGGGAGGAAAAAAGGAGTGAAAGAATAAGAGAAAGAACAAGAAAGATGGCTAGAGAGAGGGATGGGAAAGGAAAAGAAAGAAGAACAAAGAGAGAGTGGTACATCCTAAAATGTACCATAAGGGGTTTTAATACAGTACGAGTGGAAGGGACTCGGAGAGCGCTAAATGTCCGTGGGTTAGGGGAGCAAATTACTTATGTTGCCTTAGGTGCTGACAACTCGCGCTACGAAAATAATTTTACTGTTAGGGGTCCCCACAACTTGGAAATTTTTTCAAAGGGTCACGGCACTAGAAAGCTTGAGAACCACTGCTCTAGAGGGACAGTTGAGCTGTAGAGCTAAGGATGTAAGGATAGTGGTCATGTCTTTTTGCTTGGAAAGATACGGGAAACAGGGGTTTGCTAAGATGCACTATACCAAAAGGCTGAAAGGGCGCTCTATTAGCGCAGGAAACATGGATTACGTGCAGCATGCAGTGTAATTTCCACGACACCCCGACGTCAGAGTACACTGATCAGTGCTGCTGGCTATAGTTATCTATTTATAACAAATTAGTCACTTGTGTTTAAAGTGACATACATTGTTCTCTACTGCAATAAACTTAACCTACCTGTCTGTTCACAGTCTTCTGTAGAATGTAGTTGTGCATGCAAAGCTCCATTTACATTCCAGCACAGTGCCTGTGTGCCAGGATGACTGCACTCCTGAACATGAGTGGGAGTGACCTCATCTCTCACCAGCCATTTAAGATGGCCGAAGACTGGCACATGGAAGAAGCCGGGGAGAACATGCTGATGAGGGACCTCGTAGGTGTCGGACCGTTGAAGCGAAGGCAGGGTAGATATAAATCAATGATTTTTTTTAAAAATATATAAAAAAAACTTTTTTTTTTTTTTAAGATTTAAATCAAATTTTTATTTTTTTTATTTTTATCAAATTTATTTTAATAAAATGCTTTTGGATTAAAAATCTAAAGATAGTTTTCCATTTAACCACTTCAGCCCCCTTCCTGACCAGAGCACTTTTTACAATTTGACACTGCGTCCCTTAAACTGGTAATTGCACGGTCATTCAATGCTGTACCAAAATGAAATTTGCGTCCTTTTTTTCCCACAAATAGATCTTTATTTTGGTGCTATTTGATCACCTCTTTGGTTTTTATTTTTTGCGCTATAAACAAAAAAAGAGCGTCAATTTTGAAAGAAAAAAACATTTTTTTTTACTTTTTGCTCTAATAAATATCCCCAAAAATGTTTTTAAAAAACACATTTTTTCATCAGTTTAGGCCAACATATATTCTACATATTTTTGGTAAAAAAAAAATATTGATTGGTTTGCGCAAAAGTTTACACACACAAATCCCCATGCTTGTGGTCGCGATCGCGACAGCTGGCCAAGCACATTAGGTCCCCCGCCATGCAGCCGGTTCCCGACCGGCTCATGTCTATTTACAGTGGCAGAATGGCACCCCTGCACCCATACGGGGTTTCCTTTAAGAGCCGCCGGAGGAGCATGCGCGCACGCCCTCTGTCGGCTCTTAAAGGAAACCCCGTACGGGGTTTTGCGCAGGGGTGCCATTCTGCCCCCGTAAATAGACGTGAATCAGTTAAGATACAGTAATAAATTTGTATATTTAGTAAATTAGTTTATTCAGCATGAAATGGAGCTTAGTTATGTAGCATGAAGCTGTATATTCTGCAATATTTAGGAATATTCCTTTATCCCATTGTTTTGCAAATTTTTGTACACTACAAACTGTATGATTTGAATCGGTTCTGATATCGCTGTTTTACTAAACTGACAGCTTATTATTCTAAATAGGAAACCTTAATTTTCTTTGCAAATATTAACAATTCTAACTAACAGCAAGAATGAGTCTTTACATTTAAAGAGCACCTGTCATTTTAGATCCATCATGAGGGCGCCTGTTAGCGGGCATCCACTCACCTGCTGCCGCCACGTCCCTCACCTTGTTGTGTCATTGCTTCATCACCAGCCATCCCATTAAAGTTAATGGTCAACAGCGGGTCAGAGATGACAGTTGCTCTTTAAAAAATATGATTTAAATCAAGTTGATTTAAATTAAGCCTTTTTACTAGTGCCTAAAATCGACTTGATTTAAATTAAATCCACCCCGAGCAAAGGTAAGTATTTTAGTTTTTTTTAAGTTTTATTTCCACTTTGTCTCCAACTAACTCTTTTTGAGCAGTTACAGAATTGTTTTTATGTTTTTGAGATAAAGGTTTTACATAAATAAATAAAAGGTGATCACTGTAAACACGCCTGATGATGTTAAATGGTTTATCTCAACCATCTAACTGCCACTTCTGCTGGAGAGTATAGTCTTTAAGCCCCGGTGCACACTGAGCTGCGGGAATGAAGCCGTGCTAGTTCAGCGATTTCACTCTGGCACGTCAGTCCTGATTTCGGCCACGATTTCAGAGACATCTGAGCAGGTTTCTGCTCAGATGTCAATGTAAATTGCAGCCCGAAATCGCAAAATGTAGTACAGAAACTTCTTTTTGAAAATGGTGCGGCGCCGCAAATGCAGCGTCGCACTGATTTGGACGGTGCAATTGTCGCCGTTTTGACATGTCAAAGCGCATGTCAAATCATACTAATGTGAACCAGGGCTTAAAGGCAGTTGGAAAATACCAGACTTACTGGCTGGAAAAAAAAAAGAACCTCTGTGCTAATGCTATTATTAGACTGAATCATATATGTATATTAGATTTTTCTCAAAGTTATACTTTAACAGCTATTAAAGAGGGATATCAGCCACGTGGGGAGTAATTTGTTCTCCGTGGGCTGGCTGACTCATATTCTTGCACCGTAAAAAGACGCAGTAAAATACTGCAAAGTAGGTAGTATGTAATCAGCCAATACGATTGTCCTCATGTATGTACTGTTTCATATTTACAAAGGATTCATCAAAATAAGGTTTTTAATTTGATAACTAATTTTGATAAGATTTTTTACATCAAGCTATCTCTTTTACGTGCATATCGTTGAAAAGGCTACATTTACTTTTAAGGGCTAGGGTACACAGAATTTTTTTGGTCTTCTTCCCAATAAGAGTTATTGTGAAGGCAAAGGCAACTCCAGAACATCTCACAAAGATCTTAAATGTAAGCCAGCTTTGGCTTTGTATACAATCCTTAAAATGTTTCACCACCTTCCCAACCCACACACAGCACACCCTCCAGCTCAAGACCTCCATGGAGATATCTGCTTTATACTGTAATCAGGACTCCCTGGCATAAAGCTGGGTACACATCGTCTGAAAATTGGCTGAAAATGGTCGGTACGGCAGGAACCGGCTGACTTTTGAGCTGTGTGTACAGCTCCTTGACACGACCACCTTCTGTCAAACAAGCATGCTGGAAAACCAGAATTTGATCAGCGCTCACATTCAATGCTGGGGAAGTCCCCCTGTGAGAACACAACTCAGTGGGGAGATCACATCGGATGTATTAGTACGGCGATCTGTCATTTTTTTTTTCTTTTTTAGTTCAGCCCACTGAGTTGAACAAAAAAATAAACTTAGCCACTTCATCTAATAGTAAACAGGAGAGATTATAGTTTATCGTGATCCATGTCATTTGAATTTAAGAAAGTTTAGGTTGATGGTTGTTGATTTTCATGACTTGACACTAGTAGTAATACAGATAAAATTAGAGTTCTTTGAATCTTTGAATGTGATGTTGGATGGGTGTCCAAGTAGGGAATTTTATTGGAACTCTGAGACGTCATACTTGAGGGGCCCAAGGAGTAAACCGCAGCTATTTTTCTGCTCATTTTGGATGGGCTGCCTAATCACCATGCACCTTTTATGTACTGGGGAAAAAATGCATGCTGCAGGTATTAAAACTGTTAACAATTTTTTTTATTTCAAATTACGTAGGCTTTAACAAGATATTTGAATATGTAGCTTAAGGTAAGATTATTTCAGGTGAACGTTGTTCCTATTTGGGATCTGTTTTTTGTCTTTTACCACACTGGTAGTTTTATTGTATACAACAGGCATTTGGCAACCCCTGCCATGCGTGCTCAAATGGTCACACAATGTTGTTTGCACCTGGTACTCATTGTCATTGGCTGTAATTGACAGCTGAGTAGGCTAATACAATGCCTGAGACACCTACCTCTCTGATGTCCCTGAATGCCTGTCAACAGATGAAATACTTGGTGTGTTGTGTGGAAGAAGCTTGTACACCTACAGCGGTGCCCTGCATTACTAAATGTATAGGGTTTGGGGCTGATCTGAGGTCTGAAATTTGTTCATTGAGGTTGATCTGAAGTTTTTGCATTGGGGTGAATGTGAGGACTGATATTTATGCATTTTGGCTAATCTGGGGTCTGAAGTTTTATATGATGGGGCTAATCTGAGGTATGAAGAACATGCATTTAGACTGAAATTAGCTCTGAAGCAGTGTTACTTTTGACGTCAAATTTCGATTTAGTTTTAGTCATATTTTAGTCATCTGAATTATTTTAGTTTTAATAGTATTATAGTTGACTAAAATCTCCAGTACATTTAAGTCAACTAAAATAGAATGGGTTTAGTTAAATTGTAATGCATTATTTGAATCCAATTTAAAGCATTTCTCTAGAATTTCCAAACTCATTATATACTCCTGAAGTAAAAATTGAATAACTTGTTATTATTTATGGTACTAGGCTTTTTTAGTCATCCTGTTTTGACTAAAATGCCATTTTAGTTTTAGTCGTATTTTAGTCATCTGAATTGTTTTTTTGTAGACTAAAATAGTGTTCATTTTGTTGACGAAATTAACACTGGTCTGAAGTGCATGTATTGAGGCTGAACGTGTTCTGTGTGTGCACCAGTTAATTTTTGCACTTATAGCTGTACTGCTAGTGGCAGATTGAATTCATTAAATATATATTGAATGAGTTTACCTTGCCATTAGCAGTACAGCTATAAGTACAAAAACTGATCACAAACTAAGACTATAATGCACTACTATTCACTGGCATGTCGGTTGCCTAATGTTTGTGAACATGACACTTAATGTGAAAAATACATTGCTGACCCCTGGGTATACCATTATGCAGATAAAATGAAGTACAATTTTTTGTTTAATTGAAATATATAAAGAATAAGTAGCAGTGAATAATCCCACAGAAGACAAGTCTGATCAAGAAAAGAAACCTATTAACTGTGCTGTTATAGTATAGACCTTCAGCTGAAGGACTAAATAGGTGTTTTCAATAGAGCGATGTTTGGCTCTGTTTGGCCTTGATGCAAAGGTTGCATTTACAGCACAGGAAACAAAGACTACAATGTCAAATATATATGTTGGTATGATGGAAATATGCATAGAAGAGTTTAATAAACATGGGTTTATCTTTGATGATGATTTTTTTTTTTACAAACTGTCTTTGTAGATATAACAGTGACTTAAAATAACTCACATTGAATAGTGAAGGCTCCTAAACATGTATTTGGCATGAAATAAATACTACAATGGACAAATTATATGTTTGCGTAAAATAACTACTGTGCATTGAAGTCTGATCAGCGTGGAGTTCTAAGATATTTGTTACCAAGTTGTCTTTAGAATTATAAAACATTGACATAAAATAACTGATATTAAAATGATCGATGATGTTAATATTATCTGTGTGAAACAAAGGCTTTCAAAACTAACACATTCATTGATGTAAACAAGAGATATTGATTTATTAACACCCACTTACTGTATATCTCAGCATTATGAAAATGATATGCAATGATACAAAGTAAAATTGCTGAAAATCTTAAAACATATTTCTTCTTTACATTACTGTACAAAATAATAAACAACATTGCGCTCCCACCCTATCATCAAGTGTGTGTGTGAGCTAGAGATATCTATCTATCTATCTATCTATCTATCTATCTATCTATCTATCTATCTATCTATCTATCTATCTATCTATCTATCTCTATATCTCTAATATATACACACACACACACCTACTACTATACACAGAGAAAATGGGAGGGACAGCCGAAGGCAGGATCAGCCATGTATTTTTAACTCTACACAAAACTAATTCTGTAGTGGCTTTGTGAGCATAAAACTCTGTTAAATAGCATTTAATTAAAGTTTTTTCATAGTCTGGGTTTAATGACGCTTTAAGTTTTAACATGACTGTAAATTCTTGGTTATGTTATAAGAGAGACTGTAGTGATGACTTCAGCTCAAGGGGACCTGCCAGTGTGGGCACAATTGCAGCACTGATTTACCAGTCCCCTGTACATGGAGATGACGTTGGCGAGGGACATGGATAGCGATAGCGTTGGCGAGGGACGTGGACTTAGGTGAATATAAGATTTCTTCAGGGGGTATTTTAAAAAAATGAAAAAAAAAACAAAACATACAACAATTACAATGCTTTTAACAATATTTTTTGGCATTCTTTATTATAAATGTACAGTGAGGGTAAAAAAGTATATGATCCCCTGCTGAATTTGTACGTTTGCCCACTGACAAATTATCAGTCTATAATGTTAATGGTAGGTTTATTTTAACCGTAGGAGACAGAATAATTTAAAAAAGTTATAAATTGATTTGCATTTCCATGAATGAAATAAGTATTTGACCCCTTCACAATGAGAGGGTTTTTGTCCCACTTCTTTTTTGCAGATCCTCTCCAAATCATTAAGGTTTCGAGGCTGACGTTTAGTAACTCAAACCTTCAGCTCCCTCTACATTTTTTCTATGGGATTAGGTCTGGAGACTGGTTAGACTACTCCAGCACCTTTAAAACAGAAAGTGCAGCGCTAATAAAACATAAAAAATATATATAAAAAGTAAGGGCTAAAAAGACAGGCTAAAGCACAATACGATCCACCACAGTGTATGAACAATTAGTCCATAAATCCAGTCCACATAAATCTTCAAAGTGTAGGAGACTGCATGCTAATACAGACGGTGATTCCAGGAGCCCACCACCACGGTAACAAATGGCCTCTCACCTGATGTAATGGACCCTTTGATTATAGAGGGTCACAAAACGCCTTTTTCATAAATCAATAGGTATGCAGCATGTCAATCAAGGACCGGGTGCAGGACACTCCAAAACGGCCATATGAAATAAAAAGTGGCAAGAGGATAGTGCTCTCCGTATAATAAACTTTTAATTCAATGATTAAAAAGGTAACACTCACATAGGAAGTACTTGGTAAAAGCAGACAAACGATATTGAGGAACGTCGTGACGTCACCCGCGGCCACTGCGCATCTGTTACACTGTTCGGAAGATCGGAGGATCTTCAATATAGTTTGTCTGCTTTTACCAAGTACTTCCTATGTGAGTGTTACCTTTTTAATCATTGAATTAAAAGTTTATTATACGGAGAGCACTATCCTCTTGCCACTTTTTATTTCATATGGCCGTTTTGGAGTGTCCTGCACCCGGTCCTTGATTGACATGCTGCATACCTATTGATTTATGAAAAAGGCGTTTTGTGAACCTCTATAATCAATGGGTCCATTGCATCAGGTGAGAGGCCATTTGTTAGTGGTGGGCTCCTGGAATCACCGTCTGTATTAGCATGCAGTCTCCTACACTTTGAAGATTTATGTGGACTGGATTTATGGACTAATTGTTCATACACTGTGGTGGATCGTATTGTGCTTTATCCTGTCTTTTTAGCCCTTACTTTTTATATATATATTTTTTATGTTTTATTAGCGCTGCACTTTCTGTTTTAAATGTATATTGAGGGATTTGAACTTTGACCCTGGTGTTCAGCTGCTGTTCCTGTTATTCACCATTTTGCGCTGATTCATTTTTTATCTATACTCCAGCACCTTAATGTGCTTTTTCATGAGCCACACCTTTGTTGCCTTGACCGTGTGTTTTGGGTCATTGTCATGCTGGAATACCCATCCACGACCCATTTTCAATGCCCTGGCTCAGATAAGGAGGTTCTCGCCCAAGATTTGACGGTACATTACCCTGTCCATCGTCCCTTTTAATACAGTGAAGTTGTCCTGTCTCCTTTAGCTGCACAACACCCCCAAAACATAATGAATAAACCTCCATGTTTGATGGTGGGGATGGTGTTCTTGGAGTCATAGGCCGCATTCCTCCTCTTCCAAATATGGCGAGTTAAGTTGATGCCAAAGGGCTTGATTTTGGTCTCGTCTGACCACAACAGTTTCACCCAGTTCTCCTCTGAATCATTCAGATGTTCATTGGCAAACTTCAGACGGGCTTGTACATGTATTTTCTTGAGCAAGGGGACCTTGCAGGTGCTACAGGATTTCAGTCCTTCATGGCATAGTGTGCTTCCAATCGTTTTCTTGGTGACTATGGTCCCAGCTGCCTTGAGATCATTAACAAGATTCTCCCGTGTAGTTCTGGGCTGATTCCTCACTGTTCTCATGCTCATTGAAACTTCACGCGGTGAGATCTTCCTTAAAGCCCCAGACAGAGGGAGATTGACAGTTATTTTGTGATTCTTTCATTTGCGAATAGTGGCACCAACTGTTTTCACCCTCTCACCAAGCTGCTTGTCGATGGTCTTGTAGCCCATTCCGGCCTTGTGTAGGTCTACAGTCTTGTCCCTGACATCCTTTGACATCCCCCCAGGGCCACAAAAGATATATACTGTATTTATCTACGCTGCCTCGGAGGGGACAGAGAGGGGCGGGATGAGTGCCGTCATATTACATACAGGAGAATCACCTGTTTACTCGGCTGCGTCTGTAATAGGAAGTCCCGTCTCCTGGGCTGCCATTGGACGACTGTTCTGTCTATCACAGGAGGCAGAACTTTGTATTAAAAAGGCCGCCGAGTAAACAGGAGATTCTCCTGTATGTAATCTGTTGGCGCTCATCCTGCCCCCCCCCCCGTCCCCTCCGAGGCTGCAGATGGGCATCCATCAGGCTGCAGTGATGGCAATGGTGAGGCTGCATTGATGGGCACTGATTAGGCTGCATTGATGGGCACTGACCCTTATTTTGCTTCACAGTTCTTTATTTAAAATTTAAGTTTTTTTCCTGAAACTTCCCTTTTAAAGTGAAGGTGTGTGTTATACGCCGATTAAATACGGTATATCCAAATAACTCGCCCAAGCTCATCCTTAGTCCTGAGTGGTGCTCAGCGATTCGTTGGGGGCCACAAAAGATATACATATGTATACAAATATCACACCTGAGCTCAACTCTTCACCATACACAGCCACAAAGGCAAGAGAATTCTTGTTGGGCAGTGTATGAGTGCTCGGACGAACACAGTTATGCCCTGTACACGCGGTCGGATTTTCCTACGGAAATTGTTCGATGGGAGCTTGTTGTCGGAAATTCCGACCATGTGTAGGCTCCATCGGACATTTTTCATCGGAATTTCCGTCACACAAAATTTGAGATCTGGATCTCAAATTTTCCGACAACAAAATCCGTTCTTGTAAATTCCGATCGTGTGTACACAATTCCGACGCACAAAGTTCTACGCATGCTCTCAATCAAGTACGACACGGAAGCGCTCGTTCAGGTAAAATGCATTTGTAATGGAGATGGCACATTCGTCATGCTGCAAATTTTAAAATCTTTTAATGCAGCGCATTCTCTTCTTTTAATGCTAGAATAATGAAGTTGTTTTGCTGGTCATAGTCACACAGAGTTCTGACAAACTGATTTCTTTTGTATTTTTCGTGATCTCGTGAATAATTTTTTTTTTTCATCAGATGTCCATAGTAATGTTTTGAATTTTGTTAATAAATATATAAATAAATAAATAAATATATATATATATATATATATATATAATTTTTTTTTTTTTGATCCAGAGCTCCTATTTAAATTTTTTTTTTTTATAGTGATCTCCATAATTTTTTCTTTCGTTTTGTGTCAAGTTACCACAACACCATTATTATCCTGTATTTTGTAACCTCAAGGAGGCCGGTGTTGGTGTCCCTTGTTAATTTGACGTTGTATTTTTGAACTGTACCTGCCTACTCACAAACAAACTGTCTTTTTTGAAGTAAAACACATAGGCAAGTATTTGTGAAAAATAAATAGCCATGTATTCTGGGTCATAACAAAATAAAGAGGAAGGCAACGCTAGAGAAACTGGTGAAATTTGCAAAGCCTTTGTACCCCAGGCAGACATAAATTATTTTACAGTCAAAATTGGTGGCCTGAGGAGTCCTTATAATAGTGAGCACAATCCGGTCCAGGACTACAAGAGAACAGGAACAGCAGCAGATGACATATCTGTCCCCAGGCTGTGGTCTTACCACAGCCTGCATCTTTTGTCAGACCAGACTGAACCCAGGCCATTACTTTCTTGTCTTCCTTCCATGCGTGCTTCCAGGCTGTGGCTCTGGTGTTGTAGTTGTGGCAGGAGGTGGAGGAGGAGGACTATAGTTGAACTCACAAATGTGGCTTTGGCTTGTGAGTTCGCCCCTCAACCCCTTATTTAGGGCTTGTAAGCCAACTTCCTCACATAAGAGGCGTTAGCCCTCCTCCATTTCCTGCATGTAGGCATAGTCCTCTTGAATATTGGGGGGGGTTCTGAGGGCCACAGTAGCCTTCCGAAATAGGCCTAGTACTGCCTCCTCCAGGTTAATCCTCTTCCTGGGCCTCTTTTTTTGAAAGCGGAGGGGAGGGACCTGGGATTCGGACAGGCTACTGGGCCCGGCCACCTCCTGGCTGCCACTTACCCCCGCCACCTCCTGGCTGCCACTTTCCACAGCCTCCTCCTGGCTGAGACTTTCCTGTGTATGAAAAAGGGACATAGTTTTTGGTTCATCAATCACACACAATTTTCAGCTCATGACTGTTGCAAGTTGAATATTAATAAATAGAAAAGACTATCATTCTGACCCCAGCATTTTTCATTCTTGTCACAATCATTTGTGGCCACTACTGTCTATTGATATGTAAAACACTTTGTAAAATCAGAAATTACTGCTCAATAATAACATCTAGTTAACATCATTAATTATTTGACAAGAAATATGTTGAACAATGCTATACCTGGCTCAAGCTGGGCTCCTCCACATCTTCCTGGCTGGAAGGCCCAGGTTGGACGTCGGAAGCCTCAGCTGAAGTGGAAGGAAGCCTTGAAGGAAGACTGGAGAGTGCTGGCCTGGGTTCAGTCTGGCCAGAAAATGCAGTCTGTCATAGTACCACAGCCTGGGTACATAAATGTCAAATGTCATATGCTGCAGCTCCTGATCTCTGGGAATCCTGGACCTTTTTGCATCCTGGACCTCTCCCTATTATAAGTGCTCCTCATGCCACCAATTAGAGCCTTCAAATTGGGGATGTCTGCCGTGGAAATCACCGGCTTCACAAATTCCAGCAATTGATCCAGCGCTGCCTTCCTCTTTGTTTTATTGTTATAAAAGGGGTGGTTTACCTGCCACAGACAGGGCAGCTCCCTGTACATATCAATGAATATGGGGATAAAGTCCTGATCATTCAATAGATCCATTTTCTCTACAAGATACAACACAAGTCAAACCCTAATGTCAGGCTAAACTCTCCTAATCTTGTCCCAATATAGGCCTCAATCTATAAGCAGTAGGCCACTGATGCACCAAGTTAAAATTGTACCTTAGTTCAAACGATTGACGCTTCGGATACACCTTCCTCCTCTCACAGATCGTACGTACGACACACGCGTGTTACGCTTTATATACACTGCGAAACTCCTCCCGCCCCTGATGTTCTTTCTAGTCTATTCCCCGCCGCTTCTCTTTAGGCGCAGTGGGAGAGCACATGGCGGAGAAAAATTAAGTGCATGCAGAGGAGAGCAGCAACGACGAAAGCCTGGAGCCACGAACGTCCCGATCCTGGAGGAGATTTAAGGCCTCAAATATGTCCTTCATGGAGATGGTGGACATCTTGAAGAGGGCTGACTATGATGGGAAGCATGGACCTTACCCAAACCCAAATGTCAGAAAGGCCAAGATCATGGCTAAAGTTATGAAAAGTCTGCACAGGAATTTTGGGGTACGACGATCCAAGGCTCAATTAAGGAAACGCTGGTCAGACCTGAAATTGAGGGAGCACGATCAGTACAGAAAGATCAAGAGAGTTCTTCCAAAAAGTAAGTAGTTTTCGTATGTTCCTGTTAATATTATTATTATTATTATTATTATTACTTGCATGCTGCTCCATGTGCTTTTCTTTACTGTTGTACAGTTTTTAAAATGGCAACTTTCAGGTCTGTGGGCACAGTAATCGTTCGTAGTAAACATCGTTTGTTCGCCCATTTATACGATGTTTTTGCCAGATACAGGGTTAACTACATTTGTTCAGGCCTATTTGTATTAAAAGAGGTTTAGTACATTGTTGTCTTGATGGGTTTTTACTAGAATGAAATGCAAACTTGCTTCAGTGTAAGGAGAGGACACTCAGCAGCTGTTTACACATCTGGACACAGGAGCACTAGTGTGGGACACCAAAACAAACTTTTTAGGGTGTCCCACACAGGTGCTCCAGTGGATACTAGGGGTGTCTCCATGTGTGAAAATTGTACAAAAAAGAAGTATTCCAGCTTTAGAAAGGGAAAAAATGTCTTCAGCTTGGAACTCTGCCAAAAAAGACAATTGTACGACACTTCCAAGCAATGTTTCATATTACTATTTCTGGCCTCAAACATCTGTGTGCTAAGTATACCTTTTTTTTATTCACATAGGGGAGAAAAGACTCGGGACATTTGAGGACACCAGGGACCCCCCAGCTCCTAAAGAAAAGCAAATCCCCAAACCACAACCAGAAGATGTGGAGGAAGGAGAGATTTATGAACTGGGCGAAATAGTGACCACAACAGGTGAGTGTCTGAGACCACAGCTTTAGGTAATAGATGTATGCCTGCATATCTATAATACATGGTGTGTTTTTCTAATTTTAGGTGATGTGGATGCTGTGGAGGAATATTCGCATTTCACAAGTGTAAGTGCACACGTCCTCATCGGGGAGATCATGGTGTGCAATCGTGATTTACAAAAGATCAAGGAAGACGTCAATGATATTGAAAAAAGACTCAAAAACATCATTGATGTTTTAGGCCGAATCTAAAAAAAAAACACCTAAAGTCTTCATTTTTTTGCAATTTTTCACCAATTTTTTAAGTATCCTGAAAGCCAAATTTTGAAGATGCACACAGTGTGTCAACATGTGCTATCTGCCATCACGGGATATCAATGTTCACGTTTGGTGGGTGCAACCCCTTCCTCGCAACTAAAGTAGCTGAGAGGAAGGGGTTGCACCACCGAAACACGTCCATTGACCCCCCATGATAGGAGCTAGCAAATGTTGACATTAGGCATGGGATCAGGAGGGAAATGGAACTACAAAATATTAAGACAGAGATGTCTCAGGAATGGTAAATAATCGGAGGGTCATCTACAGTCTGTGGTAAAAATATATAGGGGCGTGGCCAGCACCTGGGATATGGGGACGTGCTCAGCCTGAGCTCTGTCCACACCGCACACATCCTGCCAAAATCCTGTGATCCAGGCCGACATCCGAGGGTCCCATATACCCCCACAGTACCCGGAGAGCACTGAGACCATCCGGGGATGGTCAAATACGGTCCACCGATGGAGGAGGCCCCGGGAATCGGGCCGTCGATACCGCCATGCAGGCCGCACCAAAATGGCGCCGATCAGCATGAGGGAGACACACAGCGGCAGGCAGCCTCCACATCCACACCCTGGAAGCAGCTTAAGGGGAAGGGTGAGTCACAAAGATCCCCCCCTACCATAAGCCCAGAAGACCCTCTCTTACTCTCCCCTGCGGAGGGACGTAATCCTCAATCCCCCAGAGCAGACAGGGATGATGCAGGCCCTGCAGAGCCATCACTAGCCCAGATTATGGCAGCCATCCAGCACAGCCATGCATCTCTCACTACACAAATGGACACTATCAAAACAGAATTATCCTTTTTGAAACAGGATGTCCACAATATTCGCCATAGAGTGTCTAATGCTGAGCAACGTATTAGTGATATGGAGGATGAGACACGTCCCTTACAGGGCTCTGTGAGGGAACTGCGGCAGGCCCATGAGTATACTACAGATAAGCTCACGGATATGGAAGACCGCCTAAGAAGGAACAATTTGCGTTTTTTGGGGTTCCCAGAGGGTGCTGAGGGCAAAACACCAGAAATATTCATGGAAAGATGGCTGCTGAATGAGTTCGGGGCAAACACCTTTTCACCAATGTTCGCCATAGAAAGGGCACACAGAATCCCCATGCGCCCTTTACCACCTGGGTCCCCACCACGTGCCATGATTATAAAGCTGCTACACTTCCGTGACAGAGAGGCTATTCTCAGAGTAGCTAGAGAGAAGGGCAAAGTTTCCTTTAATGGCAACAACATCACCATTTTCCCAGATTTCTCCGTAGCTACGCAGAAGCAGAGAGCCACTTTTCTGGCAATTAAACGCAGGTTACGTGAGCTTCACCTTCCATGTGGCATGTTATATCCTGCACGTTTGCGTATCATCTACCAGGGCAAGGCCTATTTCTTTACAGATCCCAGAGAGGCATCACAATGGGTGGACACCTTGGCACATCCGAATCGCAGGAACCAGGATAGGAGATCTCCTCCCCGATAGAGCCGCACTCTACAGGAAGCCCACCTGGCGGCCTTCACTACACCCCATTGCAGCTGTTATGGGACTTTCTTTCCTGCATCCCCAGAAGGAGAAAATACATCTCCAACTACACACAGTCGAGACGGGACTATAAATCCTGCACCTCTCTGAAGAAGAAGACATCTCCCACGCTACCCTCGGATACCACTCAGCAACCTATCATCCTCCCTGACTTTTATTTTTCCTTTTTCTATTACTCTTATTATTATTCTTTATCACCATGAGTTTACAGGCCAAAAGACACCACACATTCTTTATTTTGTGCGGACAAATGCGGATGGAGACCCAGAGCTGTGGACCTTTCCACGTCTCCTGAGATCAGTTGGCTAGGGGTCTGAGCCATGGCCCTCCTGCCAAATAGGTTTGGTTATGGGAACAAAGCTCTCATATGTTGGGGGATGAGAGCCGGGAGGGTTAGGGAGGGGGGAAAATTTGTTGGGGAATACGTCGAGGGGTTTTGCTACAACGTCATGGTGATCTACAAAAGACGCTGGTGTTCAATGGTATATGCATACTTTAAAAATGATTTTTTGGTTCTACAGTTTCTGCAATCTAGGAGTGAGATTCATAGATTGATGAGTAACATATCAAAGATACTTATGTTTGGGTCTATTTCTCAGGGCTCGCTGGACCTCGTCCGGGGCTGGGCTCTGGCGGGCAATGGGAAATGGACACGAATAGTTATAAATTGTTTATATGCATGTCTAAGCTCCGTATAATTTCATGGAATGTTAGGGGGCTTAACTCCAAGGTCAAAAGGTCACTGATGTTTGATTATTTGGCAAGACATAGTCCACACGTGATCCTCCTCCAGGAAACCCACCTACAGGGATCAAGAGTAATGGCTTTAAAGAGAGCTAAAATTGCCTATGCAATACATTCTACTTACTCCACGTATGCAAGAGGCACGTCCATCCTTATAGCAAAATCGGCCCCTATCACCATAAAACATATTAAAACTGACCCTAATGGATGTTTTGTTATTGTGGTACTTGAATTATGGGGTAAGCCCTATACGATCACAAGCCTCTATGTCCCACCACCCTTCACTAAATTGTTCTTTGAACGGTTAATGAGCTCCCTCCTAGCAATAGCAGAAGGCCCTCTCTTGATAGCAGGGGACTTCAACACGGTACTCGACAATTCCATAGACAGGTTCAAGTGTTCTACATTGCCCCCCACACCCCTGTGCTCTTTTCTGGCCCAATTTGATCTGGTGGAGACCTGGAGGTGGAAGCACGCAGACGGGAGGGAGTACTCATGTCAGTCTGAAACGCATGGTACTCTGTCCCGAATAGACCTATGTTTGGTTTCATCTGAGCTATTGAACAAGGTGACTGAGGCCAGATATCTCCCAAGAGCGGTGTCTGATCATTCCCCTTTAATGGTGGATCTTGCCCTAGGCCCCCCCACCTCATACCGCATGTGGCGACTGAGCCCACTGTGGCTAGCAGATCAGATGGTGATGGATCAGGGCACAGTGGAAATGAAAGCATATTGGTTACGTAACCGTCAGAGTGTCTCTGTCCCATTGACCTGGGATGCCTTTAAGGCCACCACGCGTGGCATTTTTGCTGCGGCGATTGGGCAGGCCCGTAAGGCATCCCGGTCCAAATTAAAGGACGCGGAGAAGGATCTTAGGGCAGCCGAGGCTGCTTACTCCACCACCCCTTCCCCAGCAACACACAATGCCTGGAAATATAGATCCAGAGACCTGGATCTAGTCCTTTTAGAGCGCACTCAGAAGAAACTGCTGTATCAAAACCAGCGAATCTTTGAGTTTGGAGACAAAAATAGCAGATTACTAGCGTATTTATCTAGGCCTGATTATCAACCGTGCAGTATCCCAAGAATTAAAAATACAATAGGTACAGTGGTGGAACAGAGTGGGGAAATAGTCGATGCTTTTGTGAAATTTTACTCCTCATTATATGCTACCAAAGCTCACTATACTATTGCAGAACTAGATGACTACTTGGCCGGCATCACGCTACCAAGGCTCCAAGAAGAACAGGCCTCACTCCTTGATGACCCTCTAACGGAGGAAGAGATTGGAGAAGCCATACAGTCCTTTGCCAGAAACAAAACACCGGGACTGGATGGCTTCCCCATAGAATGGTATATACAGTTCAAGGAACTTTTGATACCCCATTTACTGAGAGTTTATAATTTTGCTATAAAAACGGGACACTTACCTCCCTCTATGTCAGAAGCATTGATTGTCCTCATCCCCAAGCCTCATAAAGACCACCTATTGTGTGAGTCATATAGACCAATATCATTAATTAACTCAGATGTCAAGATTCTAGCCAAGGTGCTCGCCCGGAGATTGAACTCAGTTATCACCACCATTATTGGGGCGGATCAGACTGGATTCATTCCAGGACGATCAACATCCATAAATTTACGGAGACTGTTCACAAACTTGCAGGCCACCCATGATGTTGTAGGGAATAGAGCGGTGCTGGCCTTAGATGCGCACAAGGCATTTGACTCGGTCGAATGGCCCTACCTGCTGGAAGTTCTGGCGAAATTTGGGTTTGGAAATACTTTTATCAAGTGGGTTCAACTTTTATATTCACAGCCTACTGCTAGGCTGCGGATAAATACATCAGTAACCGATCCATTCCTGATTAAAAGGGGTACTAGGCAGGGTTGCCCCCTGTCGCCGTTGCTATTTGCAATTGCGATAGAACCTCTGGCAGCACTGATAAGATCCAGTGGGGAAATAAAGGGATTGACGATTGGGGGCCTAGAAGAGAAAGTATCTCTATACGCTGACGACATGTTAATATACCTGGCGGACCCCCAATCGTCTCTCCCAACCCTGCTGGAAATTATTCGACAGTTCGGCCTCTTCTCAGGGTTTCAAGTCAATTGGGACAAATCCCTCATGTTTAAAATAGATCAGGAAGCGGTGTTTACACCCCCTTCCTCCTGCCCGTTACAAATAGTTGACTCTTTCAGATACCTGGGGGTCATGATCCAACATCCTCTGTCCTCCTATAGCAAATATAATCTAGACCCACTTATTAACAGAATGAAGACCACACTGAAGACATGGACCAATCTTCCCTTAACGATCTTAGGTAGGATAAATATCTTTAAAATGATATTCCTCCCATGTTTCCTATACCTCCTATGCAATTCACCAGTATATATCACTAAAACTAAATTTAAGGAGATTGATTCTATCCTTATCGCCTTCATTTGGAAGGGGGGGAGCAGTGAGAATTGCAAAAAATACTCTTCAACTGCCGGTGTTGGAGGGAGGATTGGCACTACCATGTCTCCAGACATACTATATAGCCGCACAACTGGTTCATGCCCATTGGTGGTTCTTCCCTGAAGCCAACAATGTGGCTACGTCCCTAGAAGCAGCCATACTCACTTCGTACGAATCCTTACAATATCTGGTTCACCGTCTATCTCTTAGAGGGAGGGAAAGCACTAAAATCCTTGAAATGACTCTACGAATTCTCAAATTAACTAAAATGCTGCCACATACTGAGCACCGTACCTACTCTCCAAATACTCCATTATGGGGGAACCCAAATCTACAGGAATTCGCCCGTAGGACAGATGGGGAATACTGGTCGAAAAAAGGGGTAAAAACCATAATGCATTTATTCTCAAATAATATGTTTAGGTCATTTGAGGAATTTCGCCAGGACTACCAGCTGCCACGCACAGCCTATTTTCATTACTTGCAAATACGCCACACAGCAACCACCCAGTTTGGGTTGCGTAATGTAACTGTCCGATTATCTCCGCTAGAGCAATTACTAATAGATCCTTCCCATGACAAACTGATCTCCACATACTATAAAACTCTACTGCACACCACAACGCACAGACTCAGTAACACGCTCACTAAGTGGAAAGCTGATATCCCTGAGCTGACGGAGGATATCTGGCAGGACATACTTCCCCTCCAGGTCCCCTCTGTCATCTCCTCCAGGGATAGGGTCATACAAACCAAACTATTATACAGAGCATACTTTACGCCATCCTTATTATTTAAACTTAGAAAACTACCATCGGCAATGTGCTCCAGATGCAGCATTGTGGAGGCCACCTTCTTCCACTTGATGTGGGAATGCACCGAGATCAGGCGGTTCTGGTCAGGGGTTACTGCTTTTGTCAGTTCCCTGACCCGATTGCCTAATATCTGCAACCCCCTGAGATGCCTACTAGGATATGTGGACGATGAAAGTATATCTAAAAACAAGCAAACTTTCCTGAGAATTGTATTATTTTATGCCAAAAAATCTATTACTATTCATTGGAAATCACAATCCCCACCTACGATAGCATTCTGGCTGAACATGGTTAATCAGGCTATACCATTATACAAGTTAACATACGAAGCCAGAGGATGCCCTAAAAAATTTTACAAAATATGGGGTTTGTGGATTAGCTCTGAAAACACTATTACACCTACCATATAAAGCTAATAAAGAAATTCCAGTCAATGATACCAAGTTTGATGAAAACTGAATAGACATATGCAGCTGTACAATATGAAAACATGTATGCTAAATATATACCATTGTCTGACACTCTGTATTGTAATGAGCAATGTTTGCTCGAAATGTGTGTATTTGTGTTTGTACGTCTGTTTTGTACCACAAAACCAAATAAAAATTTACCTTTAAAAAAAAAAAAAATATATAAGACTTTATTGATGAAAAAAGGAAGATTAAAAGCGTGAGGTTCATCAGAGGTGACACAACTTAGTGCCTCAACACCGGTGAACCACACTCTCACAATATCAAAAAACAATCAACTGAAACACAAAAAGATATAAAATCAGTAAAAACCACTGTGCTTGAATCACCTCCCCACACACTCCACAGACCAGATCCCCCCCCCCCCCCTCACGGATACTAAATACATGTTATGTGTTTGAAAAATATTCATTCAGGATAACTCATTAATGGCCAGTAATGTGGTTTCAAAATAAATACTTAATGAACATATCATACAGAGCTAGTATTCCCATATAGCCATGAGTTGGCCACTAATATCTTGTGCACAGATCCTGATACAATTATTTTACTCCCTGCATTGATCAATACAGATCATATATTTGAATGGAATGACAGCCCCACAGTCAGTCCCAGTATTTCTGGGCGTGCTCCAATTTGCAGCTGAAAAGGAATTTAACCCTGTGTCTTGTTATGTAGCTACATGATATCATGGAAGACAAGTCTTATAGGGATATAAGATTCCAGTTGTTTCCTTTTATCCTGGCACAAAGAGGCTGATCGTCTGCTTAAAGTGTAGGCAATAATGAATCACAAACAATATAGCAAAGCTGTATATGGACAATGTCTCTCAATAAGCAAATATCCTTTGTCCGTCTCAATCAACTTTTTGATATGGCAGGCAGGGTGTAGCAGTAGAGATTCATTGAATGAAAAGCAGAGCAGTATCCAGCCTAATCTTTGAATATCGCTATAATTGGTATGTAAGTATGAAAAGTTCACCTTGCAAAGGTGCTTACCCCTCCTTGGGTCATGCAGTTTGTTGCAGCAATTTCACAGGAAGAAGGCTCTGTATGGTCGCTCTGTGCGATTTCCCTTTCACAGCTGTTGTTAGAACGTTGGTGTGTAGATATGATATGTGTTTTCCTCACATCTGCAAGATGAATGGAGCATTCACTATTCAGTTGTAGGGAGATTGGATGTGATTGGCTGTATAGCTGACAAAAGCCATTCTTTATAGTAATCAATCTCTATAAGGCTAGGTGCAGGGGCAAAGTGTCACCATATCCCATGATGAAAAACACCAGGAGTCACCTCATGGGTCAGTGAGGGGGACTGGAAGAGAGTGCAGGGGTGAGCCAGCGTCAGCTGCGTCGACGCTGTCGCTTCGTGCAGTTCACCTGCACTTTATCTGGACGCCACACAAAGGTTGCTGTAGACTATTTATAGGTGCTTGTGCCTAATCAAAGCTCACCTGTGTGGTTAAAACTTTATACTGCCATCTTGTGGTGAATTAAATGTGTTACAGATACATTAATAAACTACCCAGACCCACAGTCATCCCATAGTAAAAGGTCTAATATTTAACAATTTAAGAATGTCTGCTATTCATAATCTATTGACACACCTAGGTACATGGCTTTAGATGCTCAATATACACATCTTTATCCAGAATGGACTTGTTCAAAAAGGGTGGACAAGAAACAAAAACCCAGAATAAAACAAAATAGAACAGAGCAAGGCAAAAAGGTTCTGGAGAAGTTCAAGAGGTCTGCATTTTTAGACAATGTAACAGTATGGCCATACATCTGGGAATAGTTAGAAACTACTCATCCCCAAGGGGTTGAAGGGAGATAACCCCCTTTCCCCTTCCCTTCCCTTTCCCCTTCCCTTTCCCCTTCCCTTTCCCCTTCCCTTTCCCCTTCCCTTTCCCCTTCCCTTTCCCCTTCCCTTTCCCCTTCCCTTTCCCCTTCCCTTCCCTTTCCCCTTCCCTTCCCTTTATCCATCGGAAAAAAAACATTGAGTTTGTACGGGGCATTGGACTGAATTGTAATGGTTCAAAGAATGTCAGGCAAAATGGTCGGCCCTCACGCATGTTCACTTCATCAAATCTGGCCCTCTTTGAGTAAAGTTTGGACACCCCTGCTTTAAGATGTCTGCTCTTACAGACATAATCATTGTGCTGGCCATTACTATCCTAAGACTACTTGTTTGGCAGAGACATTTCTGGGTACATCCACTCCTGATGGAAAGAGAAAGCAAGGAACAATTTTGGACCATATACAAGCTCTTTGTGCACATACAGTTCTTTACTAGGGTGGCAATGGAAAGGTGCTGGGGTTGATTTACTAAAACTGGAGAGTGCAAAATCTGGTGCAGCTCTGCAAAGAAACCAATGAGCTTCCAGGTGTTTTTGTCAAAGCTTCATTGAACAAGCTGAAGTTAGAAGCTGTTTGGCTACCATGTACAGCTGCACCAGATTTTGCACTCTCCAGTTTTAGTAAGCCAACCCCAATGTGTACTTTGCAATACATGTTTCTTGAAAACGTTCGTAGAAGGTGGGATTACAATAAATATGGCATAATCTGGTATTAAAAATACAAAAGTCACGGTTCCTCTGCCATTTTAAAACACACATACAGTTAAGATTAAAAAAAAAAAAAAAAAACAGGAGGCGTTCTCCAATAAACTTCTTCACAAAAATGATTAGCTGCATTTTCCATAGAAATGGCACAAGCCAAGGGCTTATAACTGTACACACATTGATGGTCTGCAAGCACCCTACAAACCGAAAGCAATGTTTTATCGGGGCACTAAATGGTGATGTAAGACCAGTATTCAATTCTGCATCAGTACCAAATTCATTGACAACTTAGGCTCTAAAATTCACCCTTCATTCACTTAAAGTGATTGTAAAGGCTCCCTTTTTTTTTTTTTAAATAACAAACATGTTATACTTACCTCCTCTGTGCAGTTGGTTTTGCACAGAGCAGCCCAGATCCTCCTCTTCTTGGGTCCCTCTTTGCTGCTCCTAGTCCCTCCCTCCTTTGAGTGCCCCTCAGCCAGCAGCTTGTTACAGGTTGTCACCCAAGCCGAGTCAGAGCTCCATGTATCCATTCAGACACGGAGCTCCGACCTGGCCCAGCCCCCCCTCCCCTGATTGGCTGACTGACTTTGACTGCTGCGGTAGCCAATAGCGCTGCTGCTCTGTCTCAAGCCAATCAGTAGGAGTGTACTGGATGGCTGAGGGGTTGCTGGGGGCTTTTACACAAAGAAGGTTTTTTTTTTTTCTTCTATAAAATGCATTAAGATATAAAACCTTCTGCCTTTACAACTCCTTTAACCTCGGTCAGTCTCCACCAGGGGGAGGGAAATCCTTGACTTTTTAATGTTTAAAAAAAAAATGCCCCAGAATTTTAATTTTAATTTAACCCAGAGATGGGCTATAAACTCCTGTTTTGCCAGTATTTGGAACGCTAAATAAGAAACTAACCCTGGCCCAGGTTAAAAAAGAACACGTGGTGTGCACATTATCATCCTTCATTTGGTCATAAATTGTTTCTTTGGAACAAAAGGAGGGAATGATAGTGGAGTAGAGGAAAGGCAATCCTGTAACTTTGTGTGGTCACATAACCAGGCGCTTTTCTGGCTTTTTTCTTCCAAATTTATTAAACATTGCTAAAATATAAATCTGATATATTTATTCGGCTTATAACACAGCAAGACTTAGAGCATCAATTCTCCTCTTTAGTTAACTGTATTGAAAAACCAAAGAGAGCCACATACCAGCACCAAACATTGCTTCCACATTGCTTCTCCACATTCATCTGCAATGCTTTCAAATTTGCTGGTATGTGTAAAATGAGGATTTCAGTTTCTAGCAGTGTTACTCTTTGTTGCCACATAATAATTAGATGTGTTCACTAGCTATGCATGCCATGCCATTTAGAATGCAGTTTATAGTTTTATAGATGTGTGAGCTGGCCCTGATTGTAAATTGATCACCTCTTTATGATGTACAGTAGGTTCCTAAAGCTTTTCCATTCTTGTGAAATATTTGCTTTTAGATCTCATTCTCGTTCTTTCACATTTAAGGCAAGTTCTGACTGTCCTCAGATGCATTCCTTTTCTGTCCATGCCTAGACACAAATGCATCAAAATCCAATAGCTGTACTTTCTCCAGATCACTGATAAAAATTGTCAAAAAGCAGTGGTGGACAAGTTAGCAGATACAGTGCCTTGAAAAAGTATTCATACCCCTTGAAATTTTCCACAATTTGTCATGTTGCAACCAAAAACGTAAATGTGTTTTATCGGGATTTTATGTAATAAACCAACACATAATTGTGAAGTGGAAGGAAAATGATAAATGGCTTTCAAATTTTTTTACAAATAAATATGTGAAAAGTGTGGCAGCCATTAGTATTCAGCCCCCCAAGTCAATATTTTGTAGAACCACCTTTCGCTGCAATTACAGCTGTAAGTCTTTTTGGGTATGTCTTTACCAGCTTTGCACACCTAGAGTGACTTTTTTGCCCATTTTTCTTTGCAAAAAAGCTCAAGTTCTGTCCGATTGGATGGAGAGCGTCTGTGAACAGCAATTGTCAAGTCTTGCCACAGATTCTCAATTGGTTTTACATCTGAACTTTGACTGGGCCATTCTAACACATGAATATGCTTTGATCTAAACCAGTGATGGCGAACCTTGGCACCCCAGATGTTTTGGAACTACATTTCCCATGATGCTCATGCACTCTGCAGTGTAGTTGAGCATCATGGGAAATGTAGTTCCAAAACATCTGGGGTGTCAAGCTTCGACATCACTGATTCTTCCACATTTCCTTCCACTTCACAATTATGTGCCACTTTGTGTTGGTCTATCACATAAAATCCCAATAAAATACATATTTACGTTTTTGGTTGTAATATGTCAATATGTGGAAAATTTCAAGGGGTATAAATACTATTTCAAGGCACTATAGAGGACCTCAAGTGTGGTGATTCCTCACAGTGGTTCTCGACCTTAATTAAGCTAGGGCCTGGTAAATTTTCTTGCAAAACCCTGCAAGCCCCACCAGTATTGGTCCATTTTCGTTTCTGAGGTGCATTAACACATGCACATGGGGATTTTATCCAAAATGAATGGCACCGCAGTGCATGTTGTCAGCATTAATGCATGTTGTGTGACCACAACATAAAACTGTATCCAACCTTGAAAAAAAAAAGTTTATATTTATACAATACAAGTATGGCGATGCAAAAAATGTATTCCTGTGCTTTTATTGTATGGGTATTAATTGTATTCACCTGCCTAGTGACTGCTAGGTATACCTCTTGAGCTACTGTACCTTGTAGTCAAATAACCATTACATTACTACAAGGTAGCTCAAAAGACATACCTAGCAATTGCTAAACAGGTGACATATCTGTCCAGCTGCATTTCACTTTAGATGCTGTCCATTGTGTTTTTCTTATCTGCACCAAGAGTGCATTGGCAGATCTAGAAACAGCTTTAACCGGTTCTCGACTACCTTCCACACACATTTACTGTGGCAAGGCTGCACGAAAAGACGTACCTGTACGTCGATTCGTGCAGTAGCTCTTGGGGGGAGTGTTGCCGGAGGCATGATCGCACGCTGATTGACCAGTGGAGGATCCAATCAGCGGGTCCAGCAGTCCCGATTTCTGCCAGCCACCCGCGATCACTCCCGTAAGAGGCAGAACGGCGATCTGCCGATGTAAACAAGGCAGATCACCGTTCTGTCAGAGGGAAAGAGATCTTGTGTTTCTGCTAAGCAGAAACACAGATCTCTTTCTTTCCCCAGTCAAACCATTCCCCACACTGTTAGAAAGCACCCCTTAACCCTTTGATCGTCCCTGGTGTTAACCCCCTTCCCTGCCGGTGTCATTAGTACAGTAACAGTGCATATTTTTAGCACTGATCACTGTATTAGTGTCACTGGTCCCCAAAAAAACTCAGTGTCAGGGGTCCGATTTGTACGCCACAAAGTTACGGCCCCTTGCTCGGATCTGTGATCATCCGAGTCTCCGTGACTCGGTGATCACAGTGCGCGCACCGTGCGCTCTGCAGGGTGCGTGCGGTGCGCGTGCACAGGGGAGGACGTCCCATGATGGCCTCCCGGAAATTGAGGTCTGCGCTGTGGCTGTCATTCGGCTATGACCCGGACCTCAAGTGGCTAGGGACATGGGTGGCACCTAATCCATCCGAAGCAGTTGCTTTGGTCCAAACTAACTATGAGCATTCCTTCTTACACAGATTAGTCTCCTATGCCACATTTTGATTAAAACTGGCAATCCTGGTGCACTTGGTGCAGTCTCGTAGATGTTATTTTACACTGTACACCCTTGATGTTCTTTTAGCAGATAGCGAAATCATATAGAGCTGATGTGGTGATTTTGTTTTAGTTTATTCTTAGGCCCCTTTCACACGATCAGACCGTTCAGGTCCGCCTGTCAGTTTTGACGGCGGACCTGAACGGGCGCTCCATGTTAGCCTATGGAGCGACGGATGTCAGCAGAGACATGTCCGCTGACATCCAAAACCGTCCGATCCGCTAAAATCAGACGGATGGCCCTACGTCCAGATCCGTCTTTATCGGATCGGGTGAGATCTGACGAAAACGGACATCCTGTCCGTTTTCGTCAGATCTCACCCGATCCGTTAGCGATAGGCGCCGCTGCTGCCTATGGAGGGATCGAATGAAAACGGACATACTGTCCGTTTTCATCCGATCCCTCCATAGGCAGCAGCGGCGCCTGACAAGCCCCTCCCTGCTCAGTGAGCAGAGAGGGACCTGTCATCCGCCGGCTCAGCGGAGATCAACGGAGGGATCTCCCGCTGAGCCAGCGGACTGAGGCGAGCTCCGTGGAATGAGGCCTTATGCTAATAATTCTCTGTGAATGTTGTCCCACACCATGTTTGATACTTTTGTGTTGTATTTGGAAACTTTCAATAAAAATCCTTTGAAATAAAAAAAATGCATGGACATTGTTTTTCATGTATTACAATGGCCTTAATTCACACCAATGCAGTACATTCCAGCGCAGTCAACACAAGTAGAACATGCTGCATTTTTTCTGTATGGAATGGTTCTGAAACATGGCAAAACAAACCAGAACACATCAAAAATGAGTAAAAAAATGCACTGGAATGCAAATGTCTTGAATTGAGATGAGAGAAAAAGGGGGAAAAACTCACCAGAATGCAAAAAAAGAATAGAAATGTGCATGCAGGAATGCATCTAAAACACAGAGATTGTGATGTGAATTGGCCCTCTGTACTAGGTGTATTTCTGCTCTTTAATGCTGCTGCTGACTCCCCTGGTATAGGTGCTTCTGCAGGTGGAGAAAGGACCGCTCTGAATTTCAAGACACTGTGCACCCCAGCACTGGGCTCACCAGGGGGCAGAAGGGAAGGGGCTCCTATCGGGGAGTTGGCTTCCACAAGCACCCCTTCCTTCTGTGATTTCATATCTTTTCTGCTGCGGCTTCTGGCACAGCCTCATTAAAGATGGTGTGACAGCTGCCAGGCACAATGCAGCAGCATGAATACAAATGTTGTTAGCCCAAGAAAGAGGTAGCGAATGGTGCAGGCTGCACCTTCCTTTGATATTTAGCAGCTGCACAATGCATTGTTTACAACTAACCTCAGTCACTTGTCATCGATATTTCTATAATCATTGATGCTCTGAGTGGCAGGAACAGGCTATGAGAAATGGGGAGGATCTGAGGGAAGAGGAAGCCTTATCCTAGTGTGGGTTTGCAGTAGGTACGCTTCAGCCCAGTACTGGGCTAGAACACAGTGGATGAGAAACACTGGGCTAGACAATAGACAACTTGAGAAGCGTGTCAGCAGGAAGTGCAATTGAATGGGAGGAATGCTAAACTCTGCTTACCCCTCCATCTGCTATTTGCCACTTTCCTGGGGCTGTCATGTGCATACATACTCAACAAACACCACTCCATCTTGTAGGATCCCTGGGCAGCAGCTCACAGCCCACTACTCAGGAGGTTCCTGAGAACCTGGAGAAATGGCAAGGGCAGTGTTTCCTGTGTGCAGATGCTTGAATAGGATGTCAGACCATTTACCTACCCTGCTAAAGAGTGCTTTTTAGTATAGCAATTTAGCCAGCTGAGCACTAACAAGTGCTGGGTACCAGGAACGCTGGAGCGATTTTTTTATTTTTCAGATTTCACACCTTATTTTTCACTTGTGAATATTCATTAGTTTTGTGTCGTTGAGCCAAAGTAAGTTAAGAGACATGTATTTTTTATAAAAAAAGGTTGTTTCAAGTAGTTAAAATCCTCAGGCTTAAAAAACTGACCAGTCTGGCTAGGCTAAATATTAGCAGACTAGAGTGGCCACTCTGGTATTTAGGAAAAGATCCACCCAATGTGAACAACCATCAGGCAAGGAGTATAATACTCTCAGGGGAGATAAAAAGCACTTCAAATTTGTACTCATCAAACATGTTGGAAAATGTATACCAGTGAGTTGTATGCCTTTTATTTTATATAGAAAAGGGGAATGCTGCATTTTTTTATTTTTTTTTACACAATCTCAGTATTGGTTGTTGTACTACATACAAGAATTGTAAAGTGCATTGCTTTTTATTGGCAAATTGAAGCATGTTTAACCTAGGGAGTTTCTGTAAGTTTTAAAATAATTTTATATTTATGCTTTACTATATCTCTTCTGTCTTTATCTTGTATTATATGTCTTTATTTCTAGTTTAATATACTCTGTAAAGTTTTTCTCTTTTGCAGCATCACTCCAGCCAAAATTTTTTTTTTTGCTTAGGACAGGGGATTAATGGGTTTAGAACCCTTAAAAGATTTTGTTGTCCCCAGTGGAGCTTTTCCCTCACGTCACGTTCCAGTTACAATAATACCACAACTTCAGGATGTTAACAGGAATTTTTCCAACTGGGCCAAAGACAGAATTAAACAAATTAGCAGAAATTGTGCCATCGCACACACACACAAAAAATGGCGTTACACGTTACATTTGTATTCTACTATAAACTTTTGTTTACTGCTGTCTGTGTCAGCAGTATGACCAGTATTTTACCAGTCTATAAATCTTGGTTAGATGCAATTTATTTTAAATTGTTGTTTTTTGAACTAACAATTCAAACCAAATATAACATTTTTTTTAATGCCTTTTGCAAATGAATCACTCTTAAACTTTAATAAAGGTATTTTGTGAAGCATTGCCATGAACCCATTTACTACAGTAACCTCTATAGAAAAATGAAAAGGCAAGTAAAAGCCTTTCTCTTTTTCATGAATTCACACATCAGGCAAAACAAATGGGATGTTGGTACTTGTGTGAAGCTGCCATTTAACCACGAAGTGAAATGCGTTTATTGAGTTTCCCCTGCAGACATGGTCCGCTGTGGCAGTGCTGTCCATATTTGGTGGCCAGGCAAGGAGAGCCAGGTGGTGCTGCAAAGCATAGCACAGTCAAGCGTGCTCACATCTAAGTTTGACATTTGTCATCCTGTACTGCTGCAGGGAAGAGAAAAATCTGCTTTTCCATATGCTTCGCATTTCATTTTGCCCGCAGTTTTGTCCAGATGGCTCCTGAACATTGTTTCCTTTAAGATACACTCCCAGATGTTTGTAAATGCCAATGGAGATGAGGCAACAACTGTGTTACACCGATACTCAGAATTATTTACACACATTTATCTCCTCTCTTTAGTTATCAGTATATAGTAGTTAAATGTCTTTTATTCATTTATTTTGGCCCACTGTTCTTTAATTGTGCCACATGTTATGCTTTAGACTCATGAGATACATGCAATGGGCATACAGAGGGATGTCCTGTCTTATATCGTTTTAGGTAATGTGTATTTTGTCAAATACAAATTCTTTGCTTAGGTGCTTGTTTCCCTATATTGTACAATGTAAATGAGTAGGTGTATTTAAATTATAATGTTTAAATATTTAATAACTAACAGCATGTTCAACACTGGGGAAAAAAACATGCCAGGTCACCAATCCAAAATCGGTTTTGGCAGAACTACCGTATGTCCCCTTCAGCCTCTGAAAACAACCTCCTACTAACTTTAGAATATAAATATAAATATAAAGAAGGATTGTGTAGAATTTTTATCCTATATTCAAGTGGAAAACAAAACTGCTATCTATTATGGGAAAGTCACCCAATCTTAGGGAGGCCCAGAGTTTTGGCATCTTGAGGGCTGCAGGCTTTTGCAGTAAATGTTAAATCTGTAGAGGATTTGGGAAGTAGAAGTAGCAGCAGTGATCTGTGAGGCGACTCAAGAGCTTCTTGCAGAAAATCTTTCATCCCATTACATGAACGCTGAATTAAAAATAAAAAATAAAAAGGGCAGGGTAAGCAGGAAGTCCTCCCTCTTCTTCTTCTTTTTTTTTTTTTTTTTTTTTTATGTGAACATGACCTGAACTAAAGCATTTCTAGAAAAGTATAACAGTCCTTAACTGTGTTAGACTTCACATAGATCCCTATGGAACCCTCTTGTATCCTAGGACCAGGTTGTACATGGGACCTTGATTACTGCCCAAGTTAATATGAAACACTGTCCCCCATGTTGCCAAACCTCGCCCCTTGTCATTGATGTTTTGCCTGCCAGGACTTTAGCGACCAGCAGGAGCTCTGACATTTGACAGTTGAACTTACTGGCAGCACTATTCATAGAGAATATAAAGGGTGCTTTCTTGCCTTTCACTGAATTCTCCAGCTCTTTTCCCACAAGCACCCTGCTTCCCCCAAATCAGAAAGAGTGGGACATCATCATGCTGACACTCGCTAAAGTGGGCAGGAACTGCTGTTGTACTCCTAGGCTGACCAGCCCACTCTAATTTTGTTTTTTTGAGTGACAGGCCAAGAGACCTGTGGTCTGTCCTGCCCATCGTAACCTCACACTTAACCGGTCCAGAGTCTATTGATCTGTCACTCCTATCTATGCCTGTGATTGGCAGGCTATGTAAATGTATTCCCTGTACTACTGTAAGGCCCCTTTCACACATTGGGGCGTCTTTTTAGCGGTGCTTTACCGCCATTTTTGCGGGGTTTTCGGCCGCGAGCGAGGAGGTTTTAACGGCCAAATAGGGATTAAAGCGACCTGCAAAGCACCACTGCAGCGGCGCTTTGCCGGCAGTTCAGCAGCGGTGCCCATTCAGTTCAATGGGCTGGAGCGGTGTATACACTGCTCCTTCACCGCTCCAAAGATGCTGCTAGCATGACTTTTTTTGCGTCCTGCCAGGGCATCGCTCCAGTGTGAAAGCCCATGGAGAGACTGGAGAGGCACTTTACAGGCACTATGCAGGCGCTATTTTTAGCGCTGCAGCGCCTGTAAAGCACCTTAGAGTGAAAGGGGTCTTAGTGCCCCTCCTCACAACCACATGCAGTAAGGTCTGGGAGGAGCAGGTAAGGCACGTCATAATTAAAAAGTTAAAGAGTTGTATTCATATTTGTTAAGATTATTTTAAAAAAATGTTTTCGATAGACCCTTTTTTGTTAATTTCTTCTAAATTACAATTTTCCTGCAGGCAAACTTTGCTGGATCCACAGGGTAGTTTTATTTTATTAGTTTTAAAATATTCTCTTCACAATTCATATTGGGGTCTGTATATATCCCTCCATCTTATAATAGTGAGGTAATACGCCAGATCGGCTTATTCTTAGTAGATAATCCGGGGATGCCTCTGTAGATTGTGGGGGATTTTAATAGTGTTTGCAAACCTAGTAGAGATAGATTATCAGCAGGTCCCCAAGTGGTTACTCCCTTTTATAGGTATTGTAGAGAATTGGGATTACAGGACATATGGCACCTTAAAAACCTGTTGTTCCCTATGCCTGTGCTGTTCTAGTACTTACCAGACTTTATCGAGAATAGATTTGACACTGGGCGTGGCCTCGGTTCTTCCATGGGTGTCTAATATACAACATATGACTAAGGGCTTATCAGACCACTCCCCCATTTTACTCACCTTAGAAAAAAATAAAACCTAGAATTAAGCCTAACTGGCGTGTCCCTGATTTTTGGATAATGGAGACGCAACGAGTCGGACCATAAGTGAGTTTTTCTGTATCAATGAGAAGTCTGCTTCAGATGGTTTGGGATACCATGAAAGCCTTTCTATAAGGGGTGTCCTATTGAAGGCAATAAGCGTTCGTAAAAAATCTAACTAAGAATGGGAGTCTTCATTAGCAGCTGAGGTGCAGCAAAAGGAAGTTCAGTATATACAGGATCCTACCCCCATAACTGTTGTGCCTGGAAGGATGCACAATTATTATATAGATGATCTACCTTGGATAAGGCTGATCATGCTTGTTTTCTTTCCAGATGTCGCGGTTTTGAGGAGGGTAAGAGACCGAGCATGTGCTAGCGGGGTAGTAGCGAACTCTCAAGAAAATACTAATTTTATTTTTGCTATTCGTACAGTAGGGTGCAAGGTCACACATGATCAAAATGAAAATATGAGCTCCTTTTTGCTCCTTTTTAAAGTAACTTGTACCAAAACAAAGTTGATTATTCCATGTCATGCCTTAGAGAATTTTTAGACCCCTTTAAAACTGTCTGCTCTCTCCACTATGGCAAGAGGGGAGCTTAATGCCCCGTTGACTCAGGAGGAGTTAGGAAGGGCAGTGGCAGAATCTCCAAATAGTAAAAGCTCCAGGTCTAGACGAGTTAGCGTCAGAAGTGTACAAACAATATGGGGATGTCTTGTTGCCGGAACTATTGACGGTACTGAACCAGGCTTGGGAATCTTTCAAACTTCCAAACCTTATGAACAATGCCTGTATTATTTTATTGCCAAAACCAGATAAGGATCTTCTGGCTCCAGAATCTGACCGCCCGATATCATTGTTAAATTTGGACGTTAAGATTCTGGCAAGGATTTGGGGATTGGATAGGGTTATGCAGGGATCTCTCTAGTTTCATACATACTAGGTCTACAGCGATCAGTTTAAGGAGACTTTTTTTTAAAACATGCAGCTTCCATCAGATAATTCAGGGAAGAAAGCTATTCCGCCACTCGGTGCTGCAAAGGCATTCAACGCCGTCGAGTGGACATACTTGTGGGAGGTTCTGAACAGGTTTGGCCTGGGAGATTTATATGCTGGGTTAAGTTATTTTATTCTGCTCCAAGGGCTTGTATGCAAATTAATGGTGACAGAATTTTTTTTCGTTATCAAGGGGCACTCGGCTGGGGTGTTCCTTGCCCCCATTGCTATTCACACTGACTGTAGAGCTGCTAGATGAAGCCGACAGTCTGAGGATATCTGTGGGTTTATTAGAGGGGTACGGAATGAGAAAATTTCTTTATATGCAGGGGATGCTTTAATGTTTCTCGGAGAATTCCTTGATTTCCCTAATGATCCTTATAAAAAACCTTTTGGCTCATGAACAGGTTTTGTCATTGATTGGGACAAATCAGTCCTATTTCCTTTAGATGAATCTAACTTGAACATACCAAGTGAGGCTCAGCAAATTAAAGTGGTGCCATCCTTTAAATATTTAGGAATATGGATATATCTAAGGTTGAAAGATTATTTATAATATAATCTGACTCTGACGCAAATCTTATAAAAATGATTTGGGCCCCCCAATTACACTCTTACCAACTCGCCTATATGGATTCCTTTGAAATGGTTTAGGAAAATAGATTTTTTGTTTCGAAATTTATTGTGGAAAGGAAAAAGCTCCAGGATCAACTTCTCTACCCTTCAGAATGCTAAGGAAGGGGGGGAGTGGTCTAGCGGTGCCGCAGCCACTAATCTGCTTTATAGCATCCCAACTGCAGTATTTTGCTGGGTGGAGGACGATGGACAGCTAGAATCGGGATCATTTGCATATGCTCACTCTAGCCCAGGGGTAGGCAACCTTTTGAGCACAGTGTGCCGAAAAATGTTATCAAAGAAATTGAACGTGCTGATTTTATAACAAAAAAAGTCAGCTTCACACTCTCAATCACGAAAAGTATTTTTTATAAAGTAAATGCTGTAAACTACTTTGCACTCTCACGCCTTAGATCAGCCCCAATTCCTACAACTCCACACCTCAGATCAGCCCCAATTCATGCACCTTCACACCTCAGATCACTGTCCCCCCTACACATCTGTTTCACCACTGTAACCCCCTGTACATCTGCCTCACTACTGTAACCCCCCTTCACATCTGCCTCACTACTGTAACCCCCCTGCTCATCTGCACAACTACTGTAACCCCCCTGCTCATCTGCACCACTACTGTAACCCCCCTGCTCATCTGCTCCACCTCTGTAACCCCCCTGCTCATCTGCTCCACCACTGTAACCCCCCTGCTCATCTGCCTCACTACTGTAACCCCCCCGCTCATCTGCTCCACCACTGTAACCCCCTGTACATCTGCACCACCACTGTACCACCCTGCTCATCCGCCCCACCAATGTACCCCCTTTATCTGCCCCACCAATGTACCTCCTTTCTAATCTGCCCCACCACTGTACTACCCTGCACATCTGCCCCACCACTGTACTACCCTGCACATCTGCCCCACCACTTTACATCCCCTGCACATCTGCCCCACCACTTTACACCCCCTGCACATCTGCCCCACCACTGTACTACCCTGCACATCTGCCCCACCACTTTACACCCCCTGCATATCTGCCCCACCACTTTACACCCCCTGCATATCTGCCCCACCACTTTACACCCCCTGCACATCTGCCCCACTGCTTTACACCCCCTGCATGTCTGCCCCACCACTTTACACCCCCTGCATATCTGCCCCACCACTTTACACCCCCTGCACATCTGCCCCACCGCTTTACACCCCCTGCACATCTGCCCCACCGCTTTACACCCCCTGCATATCTGCCCCACCACTTTACACCCCCTGCATATCTGCCCCACCACTTTACACCCCCTGCACATCTGCCCCACCACTATACTACCCTGCACATCTGCCCCACCTCTGTACCCCCCCCGCTCTTCTGTCCCACCACTGTAACCCCCTGCTCTTCTGTTCCACCACTGTAACCCCCTGCTCATCTGCCCCACCAATGTTTTCCCCCTTTTCTCATCTGCCCCACCACTGTACCTCCATGCACATCTGCTCCACCACTGAACCATCTTCTCACCTGTCCTAACACTGAACTTATCTGCTCATCTGCCCCACCACTGTAACCCCCTTTCTCATCTATCCCACGACTATACCTCCTGCACATCTGCCACACCACTTTAACCCCCTGCTCATGTGTTCCACCAATGTATTTCCTTTCTCCTCTGCACATCTGCCCCACCTCTGTACCCCCTGCTCCTCTACCCCAGCGCTGTAAACCCCTGCTCATCTGTCCCACCCATGTACCTCCTTTCTCATCTGCCCCAACACTGAACCCCCCTGCTCATCTTTCCCACCACTGTAACCCCCTTCTCATCTGGCCCAACACCGAACCCCCCCTGCTCATTTGGCCCATCACTGTACCACCCTGCTTTTCTGTCCCACCGCTGAACCCCCTTCTCATCCCTCCCACCACTGTACCTCCTGCACATCTGCCCCACCTCTGTACCCCCTTAATCTTCTGTCCCACTACTGTAACCCCCCCCTGCTCATCTGCTCCACCGCCGTATCGCCATGCTCTTCTGTCTCACTACTGGATCACCTTCTCATCTGTCTTAACACTGAACCCATCTGCTCATCTGCTGCACCACTGTAACCCGCTTTCTCATCTGCCCCACCAATGTACCTCCTGCACATCTGTCTGACCTCTGTACCCCCCTGCTCTTTTGCCCCACCTCTGTTCCATAGTAAGACAAGGAACAGCACCCTCTAAATGCAGCGAGTTAACTATTTTGATAGTAAAAAGTAAGATTAAAAGCACTCACAAACCAGCGACATTTTTCCAGCTTGGGTGTATATAATATAAGTTAAGTTTCATCCGCGCTGCTCTGGGATAATGCTGGGCATCACTGGCTGATGGAGGCAATCTGCTCTCCGGCTACAATCCAGCTGCACTGTTGGCTCACAGCGCTTCCGGAAAGCTGGAGCGAGGATCGGCGATGCTCTGTGATGACGTCACTTCCGGGAATGTGCTTTGCATTCGGAGCATGCGTGCTTTTTACTCAGGCTTTGCAAGGCCATGCTGGAAAAATGACGCTCATTTGTGAGTGTTTTTAACCGCTTGCCGGCTCACGCCGATATACGTCAGCAGAGGGGCATGTACAGGCATATTAACGTACCTGTACGTTGCCCTTTAAGAAGCGGCCCGCCGCGAGCTCCATGAGTGTGATCGCAGGTCCCGCGGACTCGATGTCCGCGGGGATACCCGCGATCGTCTCACGGAGAGGAAGAATGGTGAAATGCTGATGTAAACAGGCATTTCCCCGTTCTACCTAGTTACACTGACACTGATCACCGCTCCCTGTAATCGGGGGCGGTGATCAGTGTCATGTCACACATAGCCCCTCCCCCCACAGTTAGAATCACTCCCTAGGACACACTTAACCCCTACAGCTCCACCTAGTGGTTAACCCCTTCACTGCCAGTCATTTACACAGTAATCAATGCACTTTTAATCGCACTGATCGCTGTATAAATGTGAATGGTCCCAAAATAGCGCCAAAAGTGTCCGATCTGTCCGCCATAATGTCGCAGTCATGATAAAAATCGCTGATCGCCGCCATTACTAGAAGAAATTTTTTTTAAAAAAATGCCATAAAACTTTCCCCTATTTTGTAGACGCTATAACTTTTGCGCAAACCAGCTAATAAACGCTTATTGCGATTTTTTTTTTTTTTTTACCAAAAATATGTAGAATACGTATTGGCCTAAACTGAGGAAAAAAAATTTTTTTATATATTTTTTGGAGATATTTATTATATAGCAAAAAGTAAAAAATAATGCGTTTTTTTTCAAAATTGTATTTTTTTGTTTATAGCGCAAAAAATAAAAGCCGCAGAGGTGATCAAATACCACCAAAAGAAAGCTCTATTTGTGGGGAAAAAAGGATGTAAATTTTGCTTGGGAGCCACATCGCACAATTGTCAGTTAAAACGATGCAGTGCCGAATCGCAAAAAGTGCACTGGTCTTTTGCCAGCCAAATGGTCCGGGGCTTAAGTGGTTAATCTTACTTTTTACTATTAAAATAAAAACTTGCTGCATATAGAGGGCGCTGTTCTTTGTCTTTTACTATGTTCCAGAGTCTCTTCTAACTTTGAACTGGCAACCTCCTAAAGACAGCAAATTATTCTCCTCACATGGACATATTGACATGTATGGACTTGTTTGATTGCCCAGCCCACCCCCTTGTTTCCAGTAGTATACAGCCATATCCGGAGTGCGCCATATTATCCTATTGTTTGTATGTCTCACCTCTGTTCCCCCTGCTCTCTTGCCCCACCACTGTAACCCCCTGCTCATCTGCCCCACCAATACACCTCCTTTCACATCTGCCCCAGTGCGCTGCTCCCTGCTCATCTGGCCCAGCACTGAACCCCCCTGCTCATCTGGCCCATCGCTGTGCCCCCCTGCTCTTCTCTTCTACTGCTGAACCCCCTTTTCATCTCTTCCATCACTGTACCTCCCTGCACATCTGCCACACTGCTGTACCCTCTTGCTCTTCTGTTCCACCTCTGAACCCCTCCTGCTCATTTTTTCCACCGCTGTACACTCTTCTCTTCTATGATATGTGTGATATGCAGAGTGGTGAAAGGAAGCAGAGATGAGACACATCTACCTGTCCTGGCACACTCATTCTGCTGATCCACCTCTTGCACCCAGCCCACGTGCTTGTATGTGACGTTGCATACAAGCATATGGAATGGATGTGCAATGGTAACCTCAGGTCAGGGGCATTTTCTGAAAGCAGAGAGCCTGTGTGCAGGATCATAAGTTGAGCCCCCGCAGCTGAGAAAAAGTGGTTGGGTGTGATTTTCATTGCACTGAATACTGGCTGTGGCTTAAAGGGATACAGAGGGCAGGGGTTCAGTAGTAAGTGACGCAAAGGTTCAGGAATAATTTCAACAAAGTTCCCAGAAGCTCAACAGTAATTCCACAAACTGTCACCTGATTGTGGTTTTCTCAATCACAGTGAAATCCCTTCTTTCTGAGATTGGTAGTGGCAACCAAGCGAGTCATCTTCCTCCAGATGGTGGATGGGGCTAGCAGGACTGTGATTGGCTTTAGCAGTGGCCAAGACAGTCCTCCTCCTGGAAACAGGAAACGCCCCCCCAGCAGAATTGTACCCAATCTTTTCCCCATCACAAAAGCTGACGATCGCAAATACAGCAAAGTTAGAGAACCAAACAATGTTTCCCATCTTTTACAATGTGCGGGGGCACAGTGCCTCCCCCTCAGTGCAGGTGTAGCATGGGGAATTCCGAAATTGGAATGCATTAGTGTCTCACTGACACTTCCCTGCACTGCTCTGCTGATGGGGAGGGAGCAGAGTGCTGGCAAAAGAGACTTTGCATGCCGCTTGCGGCACCAGTGCCATGGGTTGCCTACCCCTGCTCTAGCCCAACAATGGTACTTATGAACAAAGTATGGCAGGAAATGAGAAGCGTAACGAAATATGAAGGGGTGTCAGAATTTTAACCATTATGGAGGAATAGGCACTATGAAGAACTTTTGTAAATTTGAGGGGTTTAGGCGTTGGCGCGCTAAGGGAATACAATATATTTCTCAACTTTATGCTCAAAATGTTGTGCGGCATTTTCATGGGTTTCAGGAGTCTTACCAATTGCCTCATAATAGTTTTTATAAATATTTACAATTACGACATGCAGTCCATACATAGTTTAAATGTGTCAGGATGAATATAAGATCTATGCCACTGCTATCCTTATTGGCAGGGGCTATAGGAAAAAAAGGCCTGATTTCATTAGTCTATAGTGAACTTCTGATGAAGTATCAAGATATTTTAGATAGCCAGGGTAGAAAGGGCTGGGAGATAGATCTGGGGGTCATATCAGAGGAGGAATGGCAAAATATTCTGAAGAGGGCCCCATTTGTAACTTTATCATCTACATAATTCTTATCCCAATTGTTTATTATATATACGACATAAAGGGACTCCGGTAAATCTATATAAGTGGAGGCGGAGGGAAACCCCAGATTGCCCACGGTGTAAGAAATCCCTGGCTGACTTGCTCCATATGTTGTGAAAGTCCCTCAGACTGGTCAGATACTGGCGAGAGGTGGTGATCACAACTAATGGAGCCTATAGTACTCATATTGAAATGGATCCTAAGACCTGTTTACTGGGTTAATGAAGAGTTACACCCAAGGGAAACTTTAATACCAATGGTAGATTATTGTTTATAGCTCGCAAGCTAATTGCCAGAAAACGGATGTCCCCTAGTATACCATTATTTGAGGAATGGCATTCTCAGGTAAATGATACAATCCTAATGGAACAACAGGTTTATCAGAATAGGGGTACACCCAATACATTAGTTAAACTGTGGGGACCTTGGCTAACAGCCCTAGGACTGGCTTTATTCTCCTTGGCCCCTCTTAGAATATCATAGAATGATTAACGAGGTAATGGACAGGTAAATAATGGCCGGATATGACTCTTTAAACTGTATGAGAGGATTGATAGTGGTGGCCTGGTGGAGGGGGGGGGGGGGGGGGGTAATGGCGCTTTTGGTCTTTTTCTTTGTGTTTTTTTTTTTGTTTTTTGTTATATTGATATTCTGGAGATTGTCTGAAATAAGGGATTGTGATTTAAAATATATATTTTGTAGAATTATTGTTTTGTTTTGATGTAATGCTGGTATGTTGTATAACTGAAAAATTTTATAAAAAAGTAAAAGAAAAAAACAAGACTTGTTGCTTTGAGTATTTTTTTTAGGGTCCATAACTTCAGAAATACTAAAGCCATAAGATGAAAAGGAGAGATGAACATCAGACATGTTTAGATAGAAAGGTCAGCAGTAGTTTTAATAGATACAGCTGTCCAAACTATATACAGTACTGTGCAAACGTTTTAGGCAGGTGCGAAGAAATGCTGTAAAGTAAGAATACTTTCAAAAATATATATTTTAGGGGGGGCGTGGCCTGCCGGGGAATGGAGTAGGAAGCACGAGAGAAGAGCTCCGTCCATTAATCCTGCTACTAGTTAATCCTATCTCCCTAAGACATCATGACAGATCCTAATTGGCGAGGATAAGATCGGGCACAAATCTGGACATGTCTCCGCCGAAATCCCAGAGTGCTGCCATCACTAAACTCGATCAATACCGCCAGCAGCAAAAGGACGGTGCTGGGGAAGATGGCGGCGCCACGAGTACTGAACAGGCCGCATCGGGCAGAGACACAGAAAAACTCCTGGAGGCAATAACTTTCTGCCGCACCTCATTAACGGCACAAATCAAGGAGGTTAAAGTTGACATCTCTCTCATACGGCAGGATTTCCAGAAACTCAGAGAGAGTCACGTTGGCTGAGACCCGAATTAGTGATGTGGAGGACGCCGTCCACCCACTCCGGACAGATGCCAATCGCATGCAACTGCAAATCTCCCAGCTTATCCATAAACAAGACGATATGGAAAATAGACTTAGGAGATGTAATCTCCAATTTTTCGGCCTGCCTGAGGGAGCGGAGGGAAAAGACCCAACTACTTATTTGGAACAACTCCTCACTACTGCTTATGGCCGGGAAGCCTTCTCCCCGACCTTTGCGGTAGAAAGAGCCCATCGTATGCCAGCCAGGGCTCCCCAGCACATTTATCGCTAAGTTTTTAAACTTCAAAGATCGAGATGCGATTTTGAGGCTGGCCAGGGTGAAAGGTAATATTGAGCTTGGCAATTCCAAGGTTGCAATCTTTCCGGACTTCTCCGCAGATGTGCAACGTCGCCGCCAAAACTTCATAGAAGCAAAGAGAAGACTCAGGATCAAGCATCTTAAGTATTTTATGCTTTTCCCAGCTCGCCTCAGAGTAGAGAGAGACGGTCGGGTATTTTTCTTTGAAGATCCGGAGGAAGTCCTAACCTGGCTGGAACGCCCTGACTCTCCTAGAAGAGCAGCTGAATAGCCGTGGAATTCTTTGTGACAGTTGGATGGCGCTCTCCACAACTCATGTGCCTTCCTGCTGCAATGTTCGCCCTTCAGGGGAATGGAGACTTGGTTTGTTCATACGTTTTTATCTCTATTCTCCCTCTCCTTGTTAGACTCTTTTACCTTGTTCCTGACCCCTGGAGCGACATTGTCATTTTTGGAATATCTCCTGTCTTCTATGCTTTCCGATCGTGACCTGGAGCCTACGCTGATATTTATCAGCTCTGCAGATACTATGTTCCTCACATTCTGAGCTGTTGGGGACATGAATAAGGAGCAAATTCAGTCCTACATCTTACCTACTTCATGCAGCGATTTTTTTTCACCCCCCCCCCCTTAACAACCAAGAAGAGTATTTCCTCTACAGGACCCAGAGGTAACTTTATCCGCATATATTCCAATCTGCACTTGTGGTTTACAGTGCGACGGTTGACCTTATGTTTTTGGTCCATGAACCTTCTGGCTCCCTGAGATTAACCTATTCATGTAGCTTTATTACCCAAAGACATGATGTGACCTCTTTTTTTTTTTGGTTGTTATCTTCTGTTTTGTTTTGGGTTATGCCCGCATCAGTTGGGGTCAATGCAAGGTGGGGTGGGGGGTGGGGTTGGTTAATATTCTTATGCTCAATGGCAATACGCATGATTTCATGGTAAATGTGCTATTACTAAAACAAAATAATATCATATATTTACAATATGTTTCTTTACTCCTGCGCTTAGTTTATGATAGCCTTGGTGTATCAGACAATTCATACTGTAGATGGCTAGGGAGGGCTAATCCTGTTATAATACCCATAGTTCTCTCGGTTAGATGACTACATTAAAACTACTTACCTGGAATGTCCGTGGTTTGAGTGATAGGGTTAAGAGATCCGCGGTGTTTACATTCCTAAAAAAACAGAGAGCAGACGTGGTGGTGCTAGCCAAGACACATGTGGATGGCCGGCTCCAGATGGCTCTTAAGCGACCGTGGATAGGATGGGCGTATCATTGGACTCATTCGTCCCAGGCTCGCGGGGTCTTTATCCTGATTGCCAAATCAGTGCACTTTGAACTTTGTGATATACTCTCTGACTCACAGGGACGGTATATATTCCTTTCGGCAAAGATATATGGGGAATCTTTCCTGATATTGGCAGTTTACGTGCCCCCCCCCCTTTTAGCTCTGCTATTATCTCTGAAGGGTTATTGTTTATGGCACATTACCCCTCAACACAAGCAATCTGGGGGATTTTAATGCTACCTTAAACCCCAGCCTTGACAGACCCCAGCCAGTGCCACCCCGCAGTACAGTTCCGACACACTCCAGATTCTCCAGACTTATCTCCACCTTTAACCTTATTGACACTTGGCATCACAAATTCCCCCTTACCAGAGCCAACTCATGCGTCTCGACATCTCAGAATACTATGTCCCGTATTGACCTTATACTTATAACAGCTGCTCTTGCTCCAAGACTGATGACGGCGGAGTTCTCCCCAGATTACTGTCAGACCACAGCCCTTACTGGGTTACCCTTTCCATTCCAATTGATAAACCTCCTCCCCTGTGGCAGCTGAACCCTTTTTGGCTTTCCTTATTATCAGAAGATGAAGAGCTCGTGCTCTTGGACTAATTATTTTACAGAGAATGCTAGGTCTACTTCCCCTGACATGGTATGGGAATCCTTTAAACTACATGCCCGCATGATATTAACCTCCCGAATTAATAGGTTTAAAACGGACTCTGTTGCTACCCTAGATAGTGTTCTAAGTGACCTATCAGCCGCTGAAGGACTGTATGTGGCCAACCCATCGGCCGCAGGAGCTGACCAGCTTCGCCTACAGACCAGAGTGGTGGATCAGATCCAATATGAGACAGCCAGGCGCAAATTATTCTTTGCTAAACAGAAATTATTTGAGCATGGAGAAAAAGCAGGTAAACTACTAGCCTACCTAGTTCACAACGAAGACAACCCCCCGACTATTGCACTCACAGGCCCCAACGGAAATAAGATCACAGACCCACAGGCGGTTACCAACAGGTTTAGGAACTCTTCCCAAGAGATTAGATCAGCTGACCAACTCGCAGATTTACTGGCAGGAATTAACTTTCCAAAATTGTCAGACACTCAGGTTGCTACTTTAGAGGCACCCCTCACGTCCGATGAAGTGGCTATAGCAATCGCCAGTTTTCACAGATCCAAAGCTCCAGGATCTGACGGACTGCCCATAGAATTCTATGCACAATATAGTGAACTACTCACCCCTAAATTTGTTATCCCTTTATAATCACCTCTTTAAAACTTTTACCCTGCCCCCTTCTATGAGAGAGGCAACCATTGTGCTTATACCAAAATCAGGGAAGGATCTAGGTCTCCCAGAATCGTATAGACCTATATCACTCCTGCAGGTTGATATAAAGATCCTTGCTAAAATTTTGGCACTCCGTTTGAACCAGGTGATACTAAGCCTAATCCATGCTGATCAAGCTGGTTTTATGCCAGGGCGTAATACTTCGTTCAACCTCCGGAGACTCTATATCAATCCGCAAGCGGTGCATGCCGATGTCAGCTCCCGAATCATTGTAGCCTTGGACACAGCCAAGGCATTTGACTCTGAAGAGTGGCAGTATCTCTGGGGCTGCCTTAGGGGGTTTGGCTTTGGCTTAAACTTCATTAAATGGATCCAGCTCTTATACCAGGCCCCAAGAGGTAGGGTTGTAGCCAATGGTTGGACCTCCAAGCCCTTCGACCTGACCAGAGGCACTAGATAGGGGTGCCCCCTCTCTCCCTTGCTGTATGCTCTGGCAGCCGAACCCCTAGCAATTTCTATCAGAGACAACCCTATGATTCATGGCCTCCGTCTGGGTTCGCTAGAGGAAAAAATTAGTCTCTATGCGGACGACGCACTACTTTTTTTAGCTGACTCCGACATCTCCCTACAAACAGCATTACAAACTATTGAATATTTCAGATCTTTTTCTGATCTTAAAATTAATTGGGAAAAATCTCAAATATTGCCCATAGATAGCTTCCCTCCCCCTAAATTGCAAGAACACCTACCGCTGCAACGGGTCAGCTCTATTAAATATCTGGGAGTGTCTGTCTCCAGGTCACCAGCCGATTACATCTCCATGAACATAGAGCCTCTTTTTACTCTAATTAAATCCAAAATCCAGGTGTGGACTCGGCTACCACTAGGGGTGTGGGGACGCATTAACATCATAAAAATGATTTGCTACCTAAAGTACAGTACAGTAAAGTACTGTACATGATCTGGCACACACCTATACATACCCTTAAAGTACTTTTAAATTGATGGAGGCCTTACTTAAAACATTTGTATGGGGTAGTAATAGGCATAAATTGGCTTGGAAAGTACTCAAAAACTCCTCTGACTTGGGCGGAACAGCACTCCCAGATCTCAATTTATATTATCTTCCATCCCAATTGTCCCAATTATATCATATCGACAAAACCGACAGAACCCGGTTTCTTACACTCCTCTGCCCAAAATGGGCACAAAATACCACGGATCCCCTAACTGCAATCACAGTGGGGAGGGGCAGCAATGAATCTGAGGGTAATCGTAAGTCCCTCCTATACCATTTTAGATGCATATGGGACATCACCACTAAGTTAATTAAGATTCCCACGTTTAATGACTATACCCCTCTATGGCACAATAAATCACTACCTGAATTTCAACGGATCCCTGACACGGTGGTGTGGAGCAAGACAGGAGTATATTTACATCACATACTATCTGAAGGGAAAGTTAAAACCTTTGAAGACCTCCAAAACCATTACATGCTTCCTAGATCTATGCATTATAGATTTTTCCAATTGAGCCATGCAGCACGCTCCCAATTTTCCCCGACCCCCCCGCAACCTACCTCTAACGTTTTGGTGGCGGTGATTAAGGGGTCAGACCCGCGCAGATTAATCTCTGATTTTTATAATATGCTTCTCACTCCATCGGCTACTGTATTGGCATATAACCTCAAACCAAGTTGGGAGAGAGATGTGGGTCCGATGGAAGATGAAGATTGGAACGAGGCACTAGAAACCTGTAAACTGGTTTCCCCTAAACTATCCGATAGGCTATCGCAAATATATATTCTACATAGAGCGTACCTTACTCCTCTTAGAATCGCTCGTTTTAGACCTGAAGTCACCACAGCCCGCCCAATGTGTACACAAGCGACTGGTATCTTTTTCCATCTACTCTGGCAGTGTCCTATACTTCAGAGACTATGGAAACAGATCGTAGATTTCCTGCATGACGAAGTGGGCTCCCCCATGTCCCTAGACCCTAAACAATGCCTATTAGGCATTTTTCCTGACTCGAATCTTGACAAGTATACAAAACTGTTCCTTCACGAAACACTTTTTTCAGCTAGGAAGGTAATTGCCCGACAATGGATGAGGTCTATTCCCCCAAGCTTTTCTGAGTGGAAAGCAGACGTAAATACTACCCTACCGTACAAGAGATTTATGTATCTTAATAGAGGCTGTCCAGATAAATATAACAAAACCTGGGACAGGTGGCTTAAGTCCTCTACCACATGCATGGACCGACTCTAAAGATTATAATTTATGATATATCTGATGCCTGTTCCTAACTGGAGATTTGTGAATGTTCTCATCCTGATGCCCTTCACTCAATACTACTTGTCTGAAGTTCTTTTTTTTTTTTTTTTTCTCTTTTTCTTTTTTTTTTAGTATATTCCTGCACTAATTCCATGAGCATTAATGTACATATCCATTGTCCTTGCTGAATTTCCTCGATATTATTGTTGCCATATACCTTGCAATGCTATGTTTCACTTCACTGTACAGTGTTCAATAAAAAACGTTTAATATAAAAAATATATATTTTAATTGTTTAGTAATTTACAAAATGCAACGTGAAAGATTAAAATCAAATCAATACTTGGTGTGAATATCCTAAGGCTTCAAACCCGCATCAATTCTTACACTTGCACAGTGTAGGTTGATCTGAAACAAAAACATTTGTGTGGGAGGCTTAAAACTGGATAAGGAACAGCCAAACTCTGCTACTAAGGTGAAGTTGTGGAAGACAGTTTCATATTACTGGTCATACACCATGGCAAGACTGACTACAGCAAGAAGACACACGGTAGTTATACTGCATCATCAAGGTCTCTCCCAAGCAAAGATTTCAAAGCTGACTGGGTTTTCAAGATTTGCTGTTCAATCTCTTTTGAAGAAGCACAAAGAATAGGCAATGTTAAGGACCATAGATGCAGTGGTCAGCCAAGGAAACTTAGGGCAGCATATGTAAGACACATCATGCTTACTTCCGTTTGGACATCGGAAGATGTCCAGCAGTGCAATCAACACAGAACTGGCAGAAACCAGTGGGACCCTGCTACACCCATCTACTGTCTGGAGAACTCTGGCCAGAAGTGGTCTTGGGAGAATTGCGGCCAAAAAGCCATACCTATGATGTGGAAACAAAGCAACTCTGCATGAAAACATAGGATCTAGGGTGTAGACATTCTTTGAACCATTACAATTCGGTAAAATGGCAGCAGGTGCTCTGGACTGCTGAGTCAAATTTTGAACCATTTGAAACATTTTTTCTGTAGCAGAAGGCTGTTTGTTTGTGGAAGGGCTGTAGAGCAGTACAATAATGAGTGTCTGCAGGCAACAGTGAAGCATGGTGGAAGCTCCTTGAAAGTTTGGGGCTGCATTTCTGCAAATGGCGTTGAAACTTCGGTCAGGATTAATGGTGAAATACAGGCAGATGCTTATCTTTAATGTCATACCATCAGGGAGGCATGTTATTGGCGCCAAATTTATTCTGTAGCAGGACAACAACCCCCCCGAACATACCGTCAATGTACTATCTTTAGCGTAAAGAGGAACAAGGAGTCCTGAAAGTGATGGTTTGGCCCCCATAGAGCACTGATCTCAACATCGCATCTGTCTGGGACTACATGAAGAGATGAGAGGATTTAAGGCAGCCTACACGCACAGGAGATCTGTGGTTAGTTCTCCCAAGATGTTTGGAACAACCTACCTACCCAGTTCCTTCGAAAACTGGGTGCACGTGTACCTAAAAAAAATTGCTGTTTTGAAGGCAAAGGCTGGCCATCATTGCTTGATTTTGATTACTCTTCTATTCATTTACTTCCAGTTTGTTAATGGATAAAAATAAACTATTAACACTTCTATTTCTGAAAGCATGAAACATGACAGATACTGTGTATCATATGAAAGTTACTAAGAAGGTGTGACTATGTGTTGAAGTGGGAAAAAAACCCTAACTATAACTAGAGGTGCGCATCTTCACTGGCCTCGCCATTCGATTTGATTACTTTTCTGTCAGCGATTCGATTCTGCGATGCATCACAATTACAGCGCAAGTATGCATGGTTTTCATCAAAAAAATCAAGCAGTCAGGAGATTTTTTTTTTTATTTTATCTGTTCTTAAAAAAAAAGACAACACTCCCTGCATGTAGCAAAGTCTAAACATCTAAACATAGCAGACAATAACTTTAAAGGAGCTCCAGGCTCTCCCCCAAAATACTAGAGGAGATGGTCAGAGACTGTAGACATGATGCAAGAGATGGTCAGAGACTGCAGACCTACTACGGGAGATGGTTATAGACTGCGGACATGATACAGGAGATGATCGGAGACTGCGGACATGATGCAGGAGATGATCAGAGACTGCGTACATGATACAAGAGATCAGCAGGTAAGTATGATATCTTTTTTATTTTAAAGAAAAAAATAATACCCTTTAGTATCACTTTAACAAATCATTGAGTCTTTTGGCAGCAACTTGGATAGTAAACGGATCAACATCACTGCAAAAATAAAAAAGGAAGACATTCCAATCAGCAAGAAATATAATGCTTGCAGATCAGTTGATGTTTCCAGAGGGGAGAGATGATAGGGAAATCTCAGGAAGAAATTCGACAATAAGAGTGTGCACTGTGCAGCCCCCAATGTGTTAGACACACAGTACACACACACTGGATAGGTGCAGCAGGTGGGGGATGTACCACTTCTATAACACTCACTCCGCACATATATCAAGCATGACAGGCTGATCTCTCACCTCCGGAGCACTCCTACCATCCCCCCTCCTCTCCTCGCAGCTTGTTTCCTGAAGCTGACTCTATGCTGCATCCCACGGATGTTAAGACAGCTGCAGTGATCTGTGTGTCACAGCTCCGTGTGGCTCTGTGCCCGCCCATCGGGGAGATGACCGGTGTCACTGTCCAGAGCTACAAATCCCGAGGAGGGGGAGAGCGTGGGCGGAGCAGCACTCTGAGGCTACATTATCCAGTCAGCCGATCTGCGGCTTTTCATTGCAGCAAAGACACTGCTGTGCGGGGGGAGGGGGAGGAGCCGGAATGACGTCATGCACAATCGATTATGCTGGATACTGCATCCATGCCGAAGATGCCGCCGGGAAGGGCAGCATCGTGATGCATCGATGCGCCGATAATTTTCAACACCCCTAACTATAACTATGCTTTGACATGCTACCTAACCTGTGTAAAAAAAAATCTGTGTACTTACCTATTTTCAATCCAGTCTGGGCACTTGTTCTCGCAGCTCTGTGTATGGGAGCGCTCAACAATGGCTGTGATGTCACCCATAGGGTCCCATGGCCCAGCCATTGTTGGCACCCCCTCCTCTACTCTGCAGCAGCTGGTCACTGATACAGGGGAGCCTTATATCTGCAGAATCATGTGACTAGTGGAGGGAATTAAAAATAGTTTTTTTTATGCAGGATAGGTAGGTAGGTAGGAGGTGGGGGTGGGAACATTTTTAAGAATAGTTATTGTTAGACTTTTCTTCCCCTTTAGCACTGAAGATTCTGAATTTAAGCCTTGTTAACATACTGTACAATGCAGTGGGCTTGGCTTTCTGCTTCCCACGTTGCTTTTTTACTCCGTGATCACTGTTTTTTTTTTTTTTTTAATACCAATATATGTTGGTTTTTATAATAAAAAAACCCACTTTTTGACCTACACCATATGGAAGCATTTTTTTTTTCCATACCCCCCCCCCCCCCCCCGGATGAGAGCTCTTTGGCTGTCCAGTTTGACACGCCTGAGTTCCAGCCCTGGTGTCTCCCACGTCCGAGTTCCAGCTTTGCGGCTACCTGCACACCCCTTGGAGTCGTAGTTGGAGGTCTTTGGTTCCCTTGAAGATTTGTTGATCTGCCAATTTTGGCACCCTCGCTTGACTGACTCGTTGTCACTGACACACTCGAGTCCACCATTTCCGGTAAGAGTAGATATACTTCTACCTTTTGGTTGGAGATGTACCATCCTTGATGTTCTACATGCTGGCCAGTGCATTCCATCCCTGAGTAGCCACTACCTGACGGTGGACTTACACCGGTCTTCTCCAGGAACTTTCCACTCATTGGACTTTTTTCACTCACATCTTTGTTAGTTTTTGAGTGTTTCTTGTGTGATTGATTGTTTATTACCCAGTTGTTATTTGTACATTGTTATACATGTTTACTATTTAGCGCTACATTCTTCACTATCCAATGCAATACATACAAAGCAATAATACCTGTTTTTTTTATGCAAAAATTTTTATACCTGTTTTTTTATGTTAGCTTGCAAGGGTGTATAGCATTGTGCAGGGGGTTCATTCAGAATCTTGCTTGCTGGTTTTTGATGTCACATTTACACACTATATTTCAAATGTCTCTAGTTTTTCTATGCTTGTTAAGATTACGGTAATTTAATTGTCTGTAAAACAGTTTCCACACCAGCAGAGACATCATGAAAAAATTATGTGTTCCCAATATCAGTGCACCTATCAACATATCCTGCAGATTCAGCTTTAACCTGGAATATATGCATGCCTGGACAGTAGCATCTGATCAGCGTACTGGAAAATATTATGTGCGACTTGTCAGTCTCATTTTATTCCTCTTTAATTAAATGTAGGTTTTCAGAACTTTAATTATGCATTCTTTCTGGTTCATGTAGGAGAGGCACAAGAACTCCCCATGGAGGAGTCTCCTTTCCTTAGCTTACGACTGCACTAGAACCTTTTGGCATAAACATGCCATTAACATAAATTGGTCCCTGCAATGTCCCCAGAACTCTTTAATGAGACTCGCTCTTTAACTCATTAGTGCAGATGTGAGCTCATATGTCAAGAATCTGCATTGCAGAATCACCATTCCTGGCGTTTATTAAGTCCATAACTCGTTTGCATTGACATGCTGTGTTAATCAATATTTTTTTAAAGTCTGAATATGTCACTAATGCTCATTTTAAGAACACTGATGGCGACAGCATGGAAGTTGCCAGTGGAATTTGAGGCTACAATCGAAATCTTAATTCTCTTGTTGTCTTAAGGCTATAAGTTAATGAGACTGCAACTTCAAATGCCCTCATTTAAAAAAAATATATATATGTGGATTCCTTTATTGTATTAACAATACTAGCTGTACCACACTGGTTGCTTTCCTATATTTCATGTAGGTTTTTGAACTCATTGTACACATGCATCAAATATATCAGACATTTTAGGGAGGAAAACAGGATTTGCTCTTTATATAATTTTTCTAGCTTTTCAGGATCCTAATTTGCCTTCTTGGGTATCATTATATAAAACATCTGCAGTTTGTTTTTGGTGTTTGGTCAGTGCTTTACCAACACATAAACATCAAGGACAACAGCTTTTGGCAGGGGATGGGGAAATGGGATGCACAAGTTTTTTAAGTACTGTATATTGGAAAAAGTTTGAAGTAGATGGAGCTCTTAATGGCATTTTTTATTTGCTTTTGGCTGTGGCAGAGCCGGGTACAGGCCAAAGCATAGGATTTAAATAGTAACTGAAGTCACCAACACCCCCCAATACACTCCCTCATCTAATGCAAGTTTAAAAGTTTATGTATTATATGGTGCCAGTGTTTGGCTGGGTGGATATATAATATAATTTATTTTATATCAGTTACTAGTACAGCAACTATTCTGGAACATTCTTTTAACAAGAACATTCTCCAAAATAGACCTCCTATCCATGCTTGCAAAGAATACAACCAAAAGGTCAGGGAATTGTCTCACTGTAAGCTTTTTTTTACAATTAACGTTTTTATTGGAAGGGTAAATTACATACAGGGTATATAGATCCATGGTACAGTGACATATTATTCGGGTTACAGCGAAAAAAAAAGAGGAGATAAAAGAAAACATTAAAGAAAAAGACAATACAAAACGTCTGCGCAACGAAGGTATTGAGCCAAACATTCATATACACATTTGTATATGACCTACATTTGAGCAATTGTACAATAAGGGGACATCACACATCCAGATTTTGTGCTTTAATAAGATTCTTAAGCCCCTAAGTGCATTATTCTGAAAGTGTATTACAGGTGGAGGCGTTTTCCAACCAAGTATCCCATACTTTGCCGTATTTGGTCGGCCATCCCCTATGGGCATAGATTTCCTTTTTATACGGTAGAACATTATTAATAGTAGATATCCACTCGCGAAGTGTTGGGGGAGTAGCTTGCATCCATTTTCTGGCTATTAGTAGTCTAGCTATGAACAACGACTCCTGGACAAATATCTTATGAAATAAGATCAGAGTCAGGGTCTGGGAAAACCCCTAATAAGCACTGTTTGGGGCATAGCATGAGGGGAGAGCCCATTTCGTCATGGATGAACTTAACTATCTGGGACCAATAATCTTGTATTGCTGGACACAGTCAAAGGAGGTGAAAGAAGGTGCTGGAAGAATTATCACATCGGGGGCAGTTTGGATTTTGACTGGGTTTGTATTTGGCTATGCGACGAGGGGTCAGATGAGACCTATGTAAAATGTATGAATGTGTGAGGCGATCCGACAATTTGGTGGAAACTTTTTTGCAAGTTTCTAGGGTGTCTTCCCATTCATCATCCTCCAGCCCCCCCACATCTCCTGACCAGAGGTCTTTAAAATTTATATGCAATTGAAACTGCTATGGGTTTTAGCAGAGAGTTGTAGAACCCCAAGATGAGTTTACGATGGTCAGATCCCAACATAATGTAAAGGACATCCATTTGTTCTACTTCGGGAGGGGTCCCACCAAATTGAGCTCTGAGGGAGACGGAATTAACGAAAGAGCATAGCATTTGCAAGGCCAAAGTCTGTTTTGAGTTGTTGAAATGATTTTAGGACATTGTCACAATAGACGTCCGACAGAAATCCTACCCCATAGTGAAGCCATAATTCAGGATTTGGCACTTTTAGGAGCTCTCCCAGGTCAGAATTATCCCATAGGGGCGTATGAGAGTGCATGATTGGCATTTTAAGCTTATATTTCACTACCTCCCAAACCCTACAGTAATGATATAGTAATCCCTTCCTATTATCTATTTTATTAGTGCCTCTAAAAAGAGTCTGGAAAGGGTGCGAAACTCTACGTCCATGCGGAACACAGAGCAGGGATAAACATCTTTGTCATGCTTGTCTAGATGGAAAAAATGAGACAGTTGCGCTGCCAGGTAGTAAAGTTTAAAATCGGGTAGCGCCGCACCACCCATTTCCGTCGGGTTTTTCAACGTTTGCCAGGACAATTTGTGACGGCTCGATCCCCAAACAAATGAGTTAAGAATGGCCTCAATAGATTTAAAGATCCTCAAAGGTAAATATATCGGAGCGTACCACAGAACATATAAGAATTTAGGGAGGAGGACCATTTTAATAAGGTTTACCCGTCCCATCACTCCAAATGGTAATTTAGCCCATGTCTGTGTTTTGCGTTTCAATACTACTATAAGGGGTTCTATATTAAGGCGAACGTAGTCTTCCGGCGTTCGAGTTATTACAATTCCTAGGTACGTCATGGCACTAACCCTAAAGAGTGGGGAGCTGGACTGTTCTTTGGTTGTTCCACCTGGGGTTGAGTAAGGCAGGGCAGTTCTATATTAGAGAACAGCGACACTTTCTCTTCTATGGAAGTATTAGCGTTAGAGGAGTATAGGGATGCGAAGAAGGAGCGGAACTCCCCAGCCACTTCATCGGGGTCGGTCAACATCCTGCCGGCCGCATCCCAAAGTGATACCACCGTAGGAGGTCTGTGATCTAAATGTGCTAAATAAGCCAAGAGACGACCCGCCCGCTCTCCGCATTCATATTGCCTTTGCTTGTTATAATAAATTTTCCTATCGGCTTTTTAAAAATATAAGTTGTTTACTATTCTGGTTTGTAATTTTAGTTGATCTGCTGTAGATGTAGTTGGGTTGTCTGTGAAATTCTTTTCTGCCTCTACAAGGGATTGTTCTGCTTGTCTAAGAACCTTGGAGGAAGTCTTACAATAATGGGAGATCCGCTGCGATAGGATAATTCGGGCATGGGATTTAAATGTATCCCATATTACCTCTAGGGGTGCTGTGCCTCTATTCGCGTGAAAAAAAAAAGTCCCATTCACTGGCAGCCTCCCCCAGGTCAGGAACAACTGTCAGCCAAAATGGGTTAAGCTTCCAATTGTATGACCTGGGGGGGGGGGGGGGGGAGTCAATCCTAAGTGTAATCCAGTATGGGGCATGATCTGACAGGATGCACGGGTTAAATCCTACCGTCCAGAGCAAAGGAATAAGGGTACCAGAGATCAGAATGAGGTCAATGCTTGACATGGTATTGTGGGATGTGGAAAAACAGGAGTATGCTTTTTCTGATGGGTTGCGGTGTCTCCAGGTGTCTATAAGGGCTAGATCCGTGATTATCTTGCCAAACCTAGTGTGTGGTTGAGTTGGTTTATCATGGGGCGTCACTGAGATGCGGTCTAGATCCCTAGTCTTAATGTTATTAAAATCGCCTAGCCACATCGCAGGGATGGTAGGAAATTGAGACATAAACGCCAGCCCCTCGTGTATGACACTAAATTGAAAGGGAGGCGGTACATAGAATGCTAAAATTAACATTTCTAGGCCATTCACCTTAGCATGTAAAAATAAAAACCTACCCTGGGGGTCAGACCTGAGGGTAAGTAACACGAATTGTACCGTTTTTGCCACCATTATAGCAACGCCCCTGGAATTGGCAGAGTAAGGGGCCTGATAGAGCCACCCCACCCAGGGCTTCTTAAGTGCCATCTGAAGTTGGCCTGTGAGATGGGTCTCCACCAATACCATGATGTCTGCACGTTGGGTCTTAAGATATGCTAATACTGCATTACGTTTGGGCTTTGCCCTAAGACTTCTCACATTCCACGTTAGACATTTGACATCCAGCATGGTAACAAGTATTTATATTTGTGTGCCGTATGTCCAATGTCCATGGCGCCACCAACAACACCATAGGTGAGAGGGCTCACACCCCCCCACCCCCCCCCCCAACCCAATCCCACAGCGGGACAGATAGGGTTGGGCAGACGGGGTCTCCCAACATTTTGTATATTAGGACCATTGATGTACTGGTCATATTGCAAGGCCATTATATTATTAAGTAAACACCACGATCTATTACTCTTCAGCATGTAATACATAAACCAAACATTAAACCGATCAGACCAATCTGATCTTAACTGTATCAACACTCTAGCATACCCAGGTAAACAATGCATCCAATAAAGAACAAATGCAGTTTGCTGAGGCCAGGCATGCCAGGGAAACATTACTTGCGCCCTAAGGCAACTGTTACTGTGAAAAATAAAAAATAAAAAAAATAATGGGATCCGGAGGGACATCTGCGACTAGGGGAGCGATAGTTCGCTGCAAGGCAAGCAGTAGCATCAGGGGCAAAAGCACCGATCTAGGGGACATAACCATATTCCCCAATTCAAGTGTCCAAACGGGTAGCAGCTTGCCTGCAGGATTTGAGAGTCTGAGTCATACTGCATATGCATCCGTTGGGCCCCTGTCCAGGCCCAGCCACAGGGGAATACACACATCACATATGAGTGGGTATGGTGGTAGGAATCCGTGTATTTCGCAGGGGTACATCTATTGTGGGTGATAAAGTCCACAGAGTCCGGGGATCAGGCAGTCTTTATGCAAAAAGAGTGTGTGTGCGACTGAAAAATATGGGGAGAGGTGTTGTCATATACACTTATCACAGTACCTGTAGGATGTTAGGGCTGCAGAATCTCCAGAAGGTATATATCCACATCAGACCGTAATCCAACTCATGGGTAGGTCTTGTAGCAGTTTCAGGCAGGATCACAATTCAGAGCTTCCCTGTTCTCCAGCCACGTGAAGACGGCTTCAGGTGTGTCAAAGAAGTGTGCCCTATCCTCACCGGCAACCCGCAGCCGCGCCGCGCCGGAAAGAGCATTGCGTAGGAATAATGGCGGATCCGCAGCTGACGTTTCGCCTCTGTAAACATGGCCCTCTTCTTTTGGACCTCCGCCGAGAAGTCCGGGAATACCTTGATTTCTGTGTTTTTAAAGCGAATGTTACCCTTTAGTCTGGTCAGCCTGAGAACAGCGTTCCGATCACGAAAGTTAAGCATTTTAGCAATAAATGTTCTCGGCGGTGCACCTTGAGGGGGTTTAGCCACTAGCCTGTGTGCCCGTTCAACCACAAAGGAGGTAGAAAACTCAGCTCTCCCAAATGTGTTAATCAGCAGATTCTCTAAAAATGAGGGGGGATCGGAGCCCTCCGAGCCCTCGGGCAGGCCTATAAAACGCAAGTTGCACCTCCTCAGACGGTTTTCCATATCGTCTTGCTTAGCTAACACCATGTTTAGTTGATGTTGCAAGCGTTCAGTGTGAACTTGCAATGGCGGCACCTCGTCCTCCACACGGCTGATACGAGCTTCAGTCTCTGTGACTCGATCTCTCAGTTTTTGTAGATCCTGGCGTATTAGCGACACATCCACCTTGACCTCCTCGATTTTTACTAGTCAGGGTGCTTTTACAATCCGAGATTGCCTCGAGCACCCGTGCTGTGTCCTCCGCCGCCGGGTCTGCATGTAGAGAGGAGCCGGCGCCATTTTCTCCCCCGGCTTCCTTGTCAGTGTTCCTGTACTTTGCCAGCTTTGCGGCCGGATCCGTTTTCTGCTTCGGCGGCGACATGATCCCCGAGGGCTGTGGGAGACAGGGAGTCCAAATGTGGGTGACAATCAAGCAATATCAACTCCAGGATCTATTAGTTCGGATGATGGGCAAGCGGAGCTCTCGTTCTTTGCTCCCTACGCCATGCCGGTCCAGGCCACGCCCCCTCACTGTAAGCGTTTATACGTGTTTTTTATTTATTTATTTTTTTGTAAAACAGAAAAAGTTTCATTATAAAGAAATCCTGTACCGAGAAGCAATAAGTATTTTAGTGACCCAAATATGGATCAAGAGTCCCACATGAGCTGTCATTTACTATATATCTCATAATAATGACATAATCCACTACCCATTACAAACTGGTACTTTTAATAATAATAATAAAATCTAAGTGCTCAAAAACTTCCCATAAACCAAAAACCATATTTATGCTTACACCACTGAATGTAACTTTAAATCTTCATTTAACCCCCTTTGTCATTAAGCAGTCAATGCTGTATATCCAAAATGTCTTGCATGCTCATAACTGTTTGTGCCTCTTTCCCAAATATGTATCTGGAGCTAAAGCTTCAATTCTGAAGACTTTGATTTCTCCATGGACCTTCCCCATGTATCTCATTAAATGTCTAGGTAAAGAATGATTGGTCTCCCCATTAAGGATATTCCTCTTATGCTTAGCAAAATCTCACAGTACGCGTTGTACAACCCACATAAATCATAGCACATGGGCAGATGAACCCATGGATCTAATAGGAGATGCCACAATTGCTAAATTGGCTAATAGTACAGTACAGTGGTACCTCAAATTACAAGCAATTCGTTCCAGAAAAATGCTTGTAATCCAAAGCACTCGTATATCAAAGTGAGGTTCCCCATAGGAAATAATGGAAACTCAGATAATCCGTTTCAATGGCACTGCTAGTGTATGCAGTACCCCATGGGGGGGGCGCTGGAGACGTTCGGAAACACTCTGAGAGCACTCAGAGCTGCTTGGATGCACTCGGAGACACTCAGGAACGGAGTGTTTCTGAGCGGCTCCGAATAGCTCCGAGTGTCACCGGCACCCCATCACTTCTGGCCAAATGCGGTACTGCACACCCCAGAGGCTTGAATCCTGCTCATTTTAAAAGAGTAATAGCTTGTATTATGAAACACTTGTAAACCGAGTTACTCGCAATCCGAGGTATTGCTTTACTGTATAGTTTTACTATCCTGACTCAACACCTTTCTCTTCCTGTGCCACATGAATTAAGAGGCCCCACTATTCTTTTACACTGCATCCAAAATTACCCTTTTGACTGAGGAAATTAACATTTTTTTTTTGTGATCTCATACTAATGATCTAGAGCTGGTAGTGGGAGCTCTCAGCCATTCACCGTGATCATTTATTTACAAAGCTCCCCTGTATCTCCATTACTTTCTCTATGAGGAGAACGAAATTTATTGTATCTTTGTCCTCGGAGACAGTGGAGTAATGGATACAGGTGAGGAATTTAGTTCAAAACAGTTAAATGGTAATTAAAAAAAAAGGTCAAAGTAGTAAAAAAAAGATAAATATGTAGATCAGGGCCTAAACTAGGTTAATGCTAATATTTGCATCAGTGTGTTTTGGGTAGGATAAAAGTAAGTAAATTGGTAAAAGGTTTTACATTTATTGCCATGGAAGTATGAAGGTGTAGCATGGCTGTGATTGTGTGTAATTAGTGGTTGCATTCATTTCAGTGCCAGTGTTAATATCTATTTAGGTAGGATAAATAAAAAAAAAAAAAATGTATTACCATGGTAGTGTGTGAAGCATGCATGAATTGTCACTTTATTTTCTGTTTGTATAAGTTCCAGTATTTTAGATTTAAAAAAAGTTTTGTATTTGCCATGGTTGAATGCAGTGTGTGGAGCAGTTTTACACAACAAAGTGTAATGCATGTATGATACCTGATAATTAGACTTGGGTTGCATTTCCATCTTTGAAAGCAAATTGCCTACTATTGTTTCTGGGTGTTACCACGGGTACAGAAAGTAATGCACACATATACTGAATTCCCATGTATATCAGGAGTAAAATAATTTTTTGTTGGGGTTTTATGGTAATGGCAAGAAAAATACAGTTAAGCAGTTGCAAAGCTATCTACAGTTTTACTAATATATACCAAATTTGCAAAACTGGATTCAGGGTTGTTTTACTTTTGTCATTAAGTGGTTAATCATGCTCTTAAAGTGGATGTAAACCCAATTTTTTTTTAATTAAGGCTTGCACCTTGTACAGTATAGGATTTCATGTCATCTGCGCAGAGTCTTGCCACAAAGAGTCAATCCAGCCCTGTGCAATCCCTTTTATCTTTTTTCAGTAAGATAAAAACAGACACACAGAAAAATAGGAGTCAGTTCTTCCCCCTTGCTGTGAGTGAAAGGTGATTTACATATCTCATGCGAGCCTGAGAGACATTCTGTGTACTTCAGATCCCCTCCTCCTTTCTTCTCCAGCTCTCCCAGGATTGGCTGCTCCACACCTCAGCATGATTGGACATGCTGAAGTCATGTGGTGACTTTTCTGGGTTTTGACTGGATGTTAGTGATCATAGCAGAAGTTTAGTGTAGGAAATACACAGGAGAACATTCATGTTGACAAGGGTAGTGTAGAGGCGGGCGGGGAGTGTACTGACATCACCCACCGAACTCTGGACAACTGACCCACCCACAGAATCTGCAGTTTTTTGGGTCTCATAACAGACAGAGGGGAGACATTTGACAGGTAAAGGATACATGCAGGAGGCATGTATATCCTTATAGATTACCACTATTGCAGTAGTTTGGAAAGGATGAGAGTGGGTTTACATCCACTTTAAGTGTTTGCAATTGCAAAAATCAAATGTATTGTATCTGTCTCTTTATGTATTTCAGCTGTGCTCTCATAATATAATGTTGCATCCATTTATTCTTCTGGATTACCTTGTTGATCCTTCCAGTTCCCCATGTCCATGTTGAAAGCTGACCAAGCTAGCATGGTCAGTTTGTGTCCGCCATCATGCCGTACTCAGACATAGGCAGACTGCATGTTCTCTACTGGACTAAATGCAGGATAAGCACTGATGTAAAGCGTTGATTTACTAAAACTGGAGTATTGGTTTCAGGTGCAGCTCTGCACAGAAACCAATCCGCTTCCAGTTTTTTTTTTTTTTTTTTGTCAAAGCTGAATTGAACAAGCTGAAGTTAGAAGCTGGTTGGTTACCATGCACAGTTGCATTAGATTTTGCACTCTCTAGTTTTAGAGAAATCAACCCCAATATGTAACTTGCATGGCTTAGAATGTTCCTCATAATCATCTAAAATATTACATTTAGGATTCCATTTCTCTATATGCTTATCTAACAGAAAGAGTTGGAAACTGGTTATTTGTTCTCCACCTCTGGCAGTACACAATGGAGAGAATGTATCAAAACTAGAGCAGACAGAATCTGGAGCAGCTGTGCATGGCAACCAATCTGTTTCTATCATCAGCATGTTCAGTTAAAGAGGCGTTCTGCCTCCCCACGAAAAAAATTAAAATCAGCAGCTACAAATACTGTAGCTGCTGACTTTCAATATTAGGACCCTTACCTGTCCAGGGTTCCTGTGATGTCAGCACCCCAGCTGATTTTTAGATCGGTTCTCAGGTGCTGCCGTCACCATTCATGCTAAGGGAAACTGGCAGTGAAGCATTTCGGCTTCACAGCCGGTTGTCTATTGCGCATGCGTAAAGTGTGCTGCGCTTTCGAACTGGCTGGCGGTGGAGAAAGGAGGAGGGGGCTGAACTTCCGAGGGATGGCGCCGCGGTGTAGTCTCCTGGAAGTGGGAAAAGGTACCTGTCAAAAACGGGTATCCGTCTCCCCTCCCCCCCTCCCCCTTGAAAGGTGCCAAATGTGGCACCATAAAGAGGGGGTGGGGGGGGCAGATAAGCAGAGGTTCCACCTTAAGATGTGAAAATTAAAGATTGGTGCTGATTGGTTGCTTAGAACAGCTGCCCCAGTCTTCGCAATTTCCCCTAAGTGTTTTTCCTAATGTAATTTATTTTCATATTGAAGCAAGATGTCCTTAGTATTTTTAAAAATAATTCATTTTTATTTCCAGGGTGTTCATTAAAGGTCATTTGCCTTCGCGAACAAAGTAGTGAAAAGGTTAAGAAGAGCACCTCCCTGAATAGCACATCAGTCCCTGTGAAAGGCATAATAAATCTGGGAAACACCTGTTTCTTCAATGCAATCATGCAGGTAGGGTGTTCTGCATTTATCACTTGAAAGTGTCTGCATAAAGAATGTTTATAAAGCAATCTCGTTTTATTTGCAGTCATTACCATCAATCAAATTCTATACTTATTTTTAGCCTGTCCAGAGCTCCTTAAACCGAAGTCAGCCAGTGCTGCTTCTAGGGGCAGGGTAAGTGCCCATATACATTTTTTTTTTTTAATAAAGTTATTTAGGATACAAAATAAGGAAGTACTGAGTATTACCAGGGAGGCGGACTTTTTAGGCTAAGAACCAGTGGAGAAGCAGTATAAAAAAATATAAATTTATTGAAAAATACAATATCTAAAAAACAATGACAATTGTAACATATAGCATCTATGATTATTGTGCAGTGAGCCCTTGTATGTCTACGCGTTTCACCGTTAGGCTTCCTCAGGACAAGGCCAAGGTTCACAGATGAGACAGAAGGAAATATGTCTCTCTATCTTAAATTGGAATGCAAAATTATGCAAGTCACGGTAGCATGAGAAAGTTCAATCAGCAGTAAGAAAGTATATTAGATATAGCTAAATATCTCAGCAGGGGCATGTAAAAAATATTCCTAATTAAGGGAGCAGCCATTAGAGGGAGGAGGGCCAACACCGGATTCACCACTTAGATCCTGGATTTAGTATCAGCAATGCTGAAGGCTCGATACAATCCCATTGCTGCATATTCAGGATACAAATAATCCAGCGTGCCCCTGGGAGACAGCAATACACTGCAGTGTATTGCTGTCTCCCAGCGTGTATTGCTGTCTCCCAGCATGGGACACAGGAGACAAACATGCATTTGTCTCCTGTGTATTTCTTACACTGAACTTCTGCTATGATCTCTAATATTCAGTGAAAAGACAGGAAAGTAACCACATGACTTCAGCATGCCCAATTATGCTGAGGTGTGGAACATCCAATCCTGGCAGAGCAGCAGAAGAAAGGAGTGGGAGGGAATTAAAAAATAATGCATGTGTCTTAGGCTAATGCACGAGATATGTAAATCACCTGTCACTAACAGCAAGGGGGCGTATTTGACAAAGTTTTTCTCTGTTTGTCAAGATTTATCTCACTGAACAATAAGAGGATTGCTCAGAGATGGATTAACTTTTTGTCGCAAGACTGGGCTCAAATTATAGGAAATTGTATACTCTATATTATGACATAAAAAAATAAAAATTTGGGGTTTACATCCACTTTAAAGATAGGTCAAATGCACTATCCCCTTTAGGGAGTTCACTCCAGCTCACCTCTGTGTTCCCTCGATTTTTCTCAATGGTTCTTAGGTATTGGGTCTCTAATTTTAAGCACCTCCAGAACTCCTCTGCTCAGAAAAGGGAAAGGCTCAAATAGTGTAATGTCGTAAACACCATTAAATCTTTATTACGATTGAGAAGTCCAAAACTCACTCACAAGTGAAGTGCATCCTTATGGTGAACTAAAATAGTGCAGGGGGTCTCATTGCCATTCACACTCTCATCTTCCAGAGTGGACCTATTTACTTAAAAAATAGGTCAGGTGCGCCTTACCCGTTAAGAGGTTTACTCCAGGCCACCACTGCTTTCCCTCAGTCCTATATCAATGGTTCTTGTTCAATATGTTTGTTGAAATTTTTCATTCAGATATACAAAATAACAATGTAAATACTACCCCCTCCTGTAGGCCAACATAGCCTGTCGGGAGAGACTTGCAGGCAAAGGTTAGGCAAATAACAGTAGATGTTCACAATACAGTGATGAGTAGATGTCCATCCATAAGGCAGGAATATACATGAATCTTGCGCATGTTGAGTTACGTTAACTTTTCCGTGTTTTTGGTAAATAAGTAGGCAGAGGGCTGTCAAGTGAGGGAGCAGCTCTGGTCCCGGTATAGATGACCCTAGAGATCTCATACAGACCACCCCAGAGGGATAAGGCTGTGGCCTGTACAGTTCCCCCTTATTCTGACCTAGTATGATGAACCCGCTACCCTCCCCCTCCCTATTTTTGCTAAAAAGGTTTAAGCTGTGCCTTCCCTGTCATTAGATTGAAAAATGTTGCTGACGTTGGGTGGTGATTCCCGGCCAGGAAGAATCTCGCTAAGTCAGAACTAAGAACTCGAAGATTAACCCAACTGTGCCATTCAGACATACATCTGAAGGGGCAACTTGGTATAGTAAGAGGAAATAAGAAAGACAGAAAGAAAGGAGGAGAGGCCAGTCATCCAGCTTAGTCTGCTGGAAGGATTTTATGACCCGGATAGAGGGTTACTTTAATATATGATGCCCAGGGTTCCAAAATTGCCTCAAACTTATGTACCTTGTCTAAAAGTTTTGCTGCAATTTGTTCTTGTGTCATGATCCAAGAGATCTTATGTTTCAGGATCAGCATTGATACCTTGGGTTTTTTCCATGCCCCTGCCACAGTAATTTTTGCTCCCAGAAGCATAAAAAATATCAGGGTTTGGGTATGTCTGGGAGTGTTGTCTATTCTGTGGTTCAAAAGTGCGATTTTGGGGTTCTGAGGGATTGCGATTCCAGTGACCGTCCTTACTAGATGGAAGAACCTATTCCAGAAGTCTCTAATGCGTCGACAAGTCCACCAGATATGGTGCATAGTACCCCCCTGTTTACAATCCCTGAAGCACAAGGGAGAGGCGTCTGGGTAAATTCTCGCCAATTTAGAAGGAACATAGTACCATCTAGTGAGAATCTTAACATCGGCTTCAATTAGACCAGTATTTAAGATACCTGTATATGATTTTTGAAAAAAGAGAAACCATTTTTCTGGGTCCACGTGTAGTTCCAGATCAGATTCCCAAGCTTGAGCATAGAGGGGTGTGCTGGTCTTTGCCAAAGAGGCATATATGATCGAAATCCCACCTCTCTGATCCATGAGGTTGGAACACCATTGTTCGTAGGCTGTTGGTTTTGGGGGGTTAGGTTTGCCTATCCATAAGGTATGTAGAAAATGCTTGATCTGGGAGAATCTAAACTTCTCTGCATTTGGCATCTCAAGTTTGTTGTAGCACTGAAGTTAAGAAATAGCCTATTCTGAACAATCCCTTGTTTAACCACCACGTAAAGGCTAGAGTGTTCATCCCTGGCTTAAAGTTCTGGTTGTGAAAAAGTTGGGCTAGGGGTTTTATGGTAGAGACCAGGGTGTTCTGTTTGTGGAGTACATCACAAAATGACAGAATGTGAAAGAGTAGGAGCCAAGATGGGGGGGGGTCTTTGTTTTGGGGGACACCACATCAGGAAGTCTATTGTGTGGAGAGGAACTGCTTGTCTCTCTATGGTTATCCAGTCTGGTTTGGGGTCCATTGAAGACACAGTGGAAAATTGGGTCAATTGTGCCGCCTGGTAATACCACCACAAGTTTGGGAGTCCTAACCTTCCCTGCGTTTTGAGCCGGAAGAGAAAATCTTTTGAGAAGCGGTGTCCTTGTTTCCCCCAGACAAAGTTAATGATTTTCGGTTGAAACTTAGCAATAATCTTTTTGTTTATAGGAATGGGGAGTGAACAGAAAAGATAGAGTATACTGTACGAGGCATCAGTGTCATCTTTACCGCGTTGACCCTACCCAGTCAGGATAGACCACACTTCGACCAAACCTTTAGGTCCTCTTCCAGTTTTTTAACCATCAGAGGGTAATTTGTGGCGAATAGTTTGTCTATTTTGTTGGGGAGTGTAATTCCCAGGTATGGTATAGATTCATTAGCCCAGGGGAAGGGGAAATAATGTTTTAGTTAATCAATTCGGTTTTGAGGAACTGAGATATTTAGTGCAATTGATTTGGATACGTTGACATTGAGGCCCGAGACAGCTTCAAAATCTGTAAGCGTTCGTAATATATTGGGGGTGGAGAATAACGGGGCCATAAAGAGCAGCATATCGTCTGCGAATAAAGCACATTTGTATTCTTGGGGAACGCAGGAGACCCCTTTTAATGTCTGGATTGGATCTGATAGCCATTGCTAGTGTTTCAATAGCGATTGCGAATATGTGTGGCGAAAGGGGGCACCCCTTTCTAGTGCCTTTAAGAATGTTGAAACCTTCTGAGTAATAGCCCATTAGCCGAATTTGTGCACTTGGGGTGGAATAAAGAGAGTGAACAGTTCCCATGAATTTGGGACCGAATCCCCACCGTTCCAAAATGTCAAAAAGGTATGGCCATGAGACAGAATCAAAAGCCTTCTGTAAGTCAATAGAGACCAGAAAGCCTTCTTGTGGTTTCCCTCCATCCCATTGTGAGTGAAATAATGAAATTAAGTCTATGGCTCTTCTAACTTGGTCCGGGCCCTGTTTCCCTGGAATGAAGCGCACCTGGTCTTTGTGTACATACTTGGCTATAAAGCTAGACATTCTGGTTGCCAGGATTTTAGTCATAATTTTAATGTCATTGCTTATAAGGGAGATTGGATGGTAGTTGCCCACCTTGCTTCCATCTTTCCCCGGTTAGGGAATGACCGATATAAAGGCTGCATTTAAATCCTTATCCATGGGGGTCCCTCCCTGTAGAGAATTATAGAACTGTGCCATGTAGGGAGCTAGGGTAGGTCCAATTTTTCGTAATAGCATCCCGAGAAGCCATATGGGCCTGGGGCCAAGCCTTGTTTAAGTGATTTTATAACCTCTAAAAGCTCTTCCGGTGAAAAGGAACTGTCTAGGATTTCCCTATGCATGTCCGTTAATTTGGGTAGTGATAAACCCTGAAGAAAGGAGTCTATTTTGTTAACGGAAGGAGGGTTATTATCTGTGTAAAGTTTGGAGTAGAATTCTTATTAGGACTTCATGATGTGGACAGGATTTTGGGTCAGGTCACCCGTAGAGGTTTGGATCTTAGGAAAAGACAGTATTCGTATCTTGGGGCTCAGTTTCGCTGCCAGTTTAGTTCATATTACCTGTTCATCTGAGGTATTTCTTTGCTGCGGTGGTTAATGCTAGGTTGAGCTGTACTCGAACCGTCTCCAGTTTGAGTAAAGAGTCAGCTGTGGGGTTACGTTTATGTGATTTACTTATTTCTAGGAAATCCCTAGTAAGTTTCTGAACTTCTGCTTTGTGTTCACGTTTTATTTGAGAGGACAGTTGAATCAACTTACCCCTCAGTACCGTCTTGTGTGCTGCCCAAAGTATCGATGGGGCAGTTGCACCATCGTCATCATCAAGGAAGAAGTCCTGTAAGGATTTCTCGATAATAGTACAATGGACTGGATTGTTCAATAATGATTCATTAAGATGCCATTTATAGGTTCTCTCTGCTCCTATGTGAAGTTTTATTGATAGGGACATAATAGAGTAGTCTGATGGTGGTGTATCTCTGATCTTAGAGGTTACGGCTAGTGGGATGGCTGAGGCTGGTAAAAAAAATGTGGTCTATCCTGGCATAGGTCTGGTGCAGGGCTAAATAGTGCATGTAGTCTTTGGCGTGGGGGTTCAGTTCCCTCCATATATCTACTATGCTTAGGGTGTTCAGCAGTTTTTGGCTTTGTCTGGGTGGGCGTTTATCTGTTGATGACCTCGCTCTGGATTTGTCCAGGGATAAATGGTAGGTTCGAGTCTCCCCTCATAATGACAGTTCCTTTTAAAATGTGGTTGTAATTTAGTCAGCATAGATTCAAAAACGTTCCCTGACCTTTGTTAGGGGCATAATAAGTGACAAATGTGTAAGTCCCCCCATCTTTGGAGCCTCAATCAGAAGAAAGCGCCCCCCTGGGTCTCTGATAACTGTTGATAATGTGAAGTTGAGTTTTTTGGAGAATCGTATAGCTACTTTTCTTGTTTTATTGTCAGCGTTGGTCAAATAGAATTGTGGAAAATGTTGATGTGGGAATGTTGGGTTATAAGAGGATGGGAAGTGTGTCTCCTGTAGGAGAATGATATCTGCCCTTAAGGGGTGGTATAGTTGGAGCATTTTTCTACGTTTTACCGGGAAGTTTACCCCCTGGGTGTTGTGGGATAGAATGGTTACTGTACAATTAGTTTGTGCTGGATCAGTCATGGATCAGAGAAGTGAAAGTGCACTAGATTGAGAGGTATCTTACCCCAAGAGGAAAGATGTCTTGGTGGAGTGTCATGCTCACATGTTCCCTAGTAACCCGAGCTTGTGATTCGGATATGGGTAGACCCTTGTATGATCTTGAGTAAGTTGAGAGCTGGATGATTGGGAGAGAGGAGAGAAGAAAAAAAAGTGTTGATTAGTACATAAATGCATACATCTGTCAAGTGTACAAGTCGAGTGGGGAAGGCACCTGCCAGTCCCCCCCCCGATCCCAGGAGAGAGAAATCTTCCCTCATCCCTGATAAGTTGTGTTGTCCCTGTAAGGAAAACTTCATTTCTTTATCGTACATCATGGGACACAGAGCACCATAATAATCACTATGTGGGTATATAGGCACCTTCGGGTGATGGACACTGGTATACCCAATACAGGAAGTTCACTCCCTATATAACCCCTCCTCCTTCAAACCTTCCAAGAGTACCTACGTTTTTTTTCGCCAGTGTCTAAGGTGTTGGTCACGAGTGAAGATGTGCTCTGAAGAGCTCCACTGGAGGAATCCCTGCTGGGTTTAAACAGCCTCCATAGACCGGATTCATCCAAAGTGCCACTGAGGCCAAGGTGGATGGTACCCGGGCCTTGTATACGAAGCACGAGGTTTTGCATGTAACGCCTCTCTTTGCAGGGCTGGACCCCAGGACCCAGGACTTTTTGGTCATGCTACATTACCTAAAGTTTTTCCTGAGGGGTGTTATACAGGTCCAAGGGAGTGGAACCCCTATAATAGGGACCCGGTCCTTGATGGTTTGCTAATGCAGCCTGCCGTGATGGGTGAAGTTTGGATCTGTCTGTTACAGCAGTATCCTGCAGCAAGGAAAAGGTAAGGGAAGAAGTCTAGGAACTGTAAAAAGTCCACCTATGCTTTTTTCTTCCTTAAAGTAAAATGTTGTCATGCCTAAAGTCTCCACTAGAGGGAGTAAATTCATATCTTAGTATGTTGCTTCTCAGTCAGCTCAGAGTCCCAGCAGGAAACAGAGACAGACGCTTCACAGCTATACAGCTAGAGCCTGACACACAGGACACAGGAGCGCTGGGGGCACGTAAGGTTGCACAGGCATTTCCAGTACAGGAAATAACATTTACACACAGCACTAAAGCTGAACTTTATTAGCGCCATTTTCTTTTGCTAGACTATTTGCTTAGCGAGTTTTGCATTTTACTTGGTGCCTCTGCTTTTTGTGCTCAGCACTATGGCTCCCAAAAAAGACACCACTCCACACCGTCATCCTCTCCTGAGATACAATTGGTGGTGCAGCTGCTTCTCACATTTTAGCCCCTGTATAGGTGACTAAAGATGCATTTTCCTCTGCCCTGCAGGGCCTAGAAGGAAGATTAGCCATTTTAATCGCATCCTTATCCAAAAGGAAAGGAAGCGTGTTTGATCCCCCTCCCCCTCCTCAGACCCCTTACCAAGGGAACAGTGGGTAGAGGATGAGGTGTTACCCTCAGGTGATTAGGAGGAAAGGCAAACTGATTACTCCTCCTGCGGAGGAAACGACAGTAGATGAACCTTTTTTCAGCCTCGCAATCTGAGAGATTGCTGGTGCACTCTTACGGAGCTGGTTCGTGCCTCTTTCAAGCTACCCCTAACGGAGTCAGCTGAAAGTTCTGTTTCTCCTTTAGGTTCCTTAAAACCTTCACAGCCTTTTTATGCATTTCCTGTACATGCATTACTTGAAAAGCTTATTTATGCTGAATGGGATCACCCGGTAAGCATTTTATCCCTCCAAAGAGATATATTGGAATGTACCAGCAGTGGACGCTGCGATTTCCAGTGTGAATAATAGTCTAACTTGCCAGTAGACAATGCACAAATGCTTAAAGATCCAACAGATAAAAGGTTGGAATTCCTATTAAAATCCTCTTTTTCCTTGGGCGGGACCGTTACTCAGCCTGCAGTCGCTGCAATAGGCATCTGTCAGTCCCTAAAGGACCAGTTTAGACAGGCCCTTAAGGAGGTCCCTGCACAACAGGCCCGCAATTTGGCCGAACTTCCAAGGGCACTATGTTCCATAGACACCATGGAAGACTCTATTCACCAGGCGTCTCGCCTTGCGATTGTGCCAGTACACATGACCCTGTGGTTAGAAGATTGGTCAGCCGAAGCACCTTGCAAAAGGCTTCTGACTAGTTTCCCTTTTCATGGGGATCGACTATTTGAGTTTGAGTAGGTTTTGGGGTTTTATTCAAGCCTCTTTACGGTACCAAAACCGAATGGAGATGTCAGAACCATTCTAGATCTAAAGAATCTAAATCCGTTCTTGAAAATCCACTCCTTTCGCATGGAGTTGATCGGGTCAGTAGATTCTATTCTACAAGGAGGAGAACTTCTGGCGTTTATCGACATCAGGGATGCATATCTGCATGTCCCTATATTTCCCACTCACCAAAGGTTTCTGCGGTTCAGCAGTAGAACAGCAGCACTTTCAGTTTGTAGCCTTGCCCTTTGGGCTAGCTACAGCACCCCGGGTGTTTACAAAAGTTCTGGATCCACCTCTAGCCAGGTTGAGGGCACAGGGTATAACAGTCTTGGCGTACCTAGGCGATCTATTGCTAATAGACCAGTCGGTGGCTCATTTGGAGAAAAGCGCACGCATTAAAACCAAATACCTGAAAAATCTGGGTTGAATTCTCAAATTAGAGAAGTTTTCCTTAAAAATCACTAGAAAGCCTGGAGTACTTGGGTCTGATCATAGACACAGCCCAGAAGAAGGCGTTCTTTCCTCAGGCAAGATCAACGCCATAAGAGAGCTGGTGCAGATGGTCAGGTCGAAAAGAGATTCCTCCATTCGCCTTTGCATGAGGTTGTTAGGAAAGATGGTGGCTTCATTCGAAGCGGTTCCCTATGCCCAGTTCCATTCGGGACTGTTGCAAAACAGTATCCTGTCTGCTTGGAACAAAACTGTTCAAGCTCTAGATTTGCCAATGCAGCTGTCCCCAAAGGTGTTCCAGAGCCTCAGTTGGTGCTTGGTATCCAGGAATCTGCAGAAGGAAAAAACCTTCATACCAGTTTCTGGAAAGTGGTAACGACAGATGCCAACCTTTCAGGTTGGGGAGCAGTACTGGAAAAGACGACTGTCCAGGGACAGTGGTCCAGAACCGAAAAGGCCTTGCCCATCAACATCCTAGAGATTCGGGCAGCGCGTATGGCTCTGAAGTCCTGAACATTCAGGTTACGGGATTGTCCTGTCAGGATCCAATCCGACAATGCCACACCTGTGGCTTATATCAAATCACCAAGGGGGCACTAATGGTCACGCAGCTCAGAGAGTGCGGGACCATATTCTAGCTTGGACGGAAAGGGATGTTCCTTGCCTATCGGTAGTCATCATTCCGGGAATAGAGAGTTGGCAGGCAGACTACATAAGTCACCAGCAGTTGTTCCCGGGGGAGTGGTCCCTTCACCCCAGAATCTTTCTGGCTATATGCCAAGGATGGGGGATCCCGGACGTAGATCTTTTGGCATCCATGTTCAACATGTAGTTGGTCAAATTTATGTCAAGGACAAGGGATCCACTCGAATGCGAGACAGATGCGTGGTGACCCCATGGGGTCAGTTTTCACGGAGTTAGATTTTTTTCCCTATTCAGTTGTTGCCACGGCTTCTTTGAAGGATCAAGCTGGAAAGATGCTGGTAATTTTGGTAGCCCCAGCGTGGCCCAGAAGGTCATGGTATGTAGAAATCGTAAAGATGGCAGTGGAGGATCCATGGTCCCTTCCACTACAGCGAGACCTAGTCTCACAGGGGCCAATGTTCCATCCTTCCTTACGAACGCTAAATTTAACGGCTTGGCTATTGAAACCCACATTCTGAAGAAACGTGGGCTTTCCGGGTCAGTTGTCTCTACCTTGATTAATGCAAGGAAGCCAGCTTCCAGGACTATATTTTATAGAGTCTGGAGGGCTTATGTTTCCTGGTGTGAATCCAAGGATTGGCACCCTCGGAGATATATCATAGGCAGAATTCCTGCCTTTTCTACAAATTAGAGGTAGAGTTGTAGTTGGCTTGAGTACTATTAAGGGCCAAGTCTCAGCCTTATCGGCCTTACTTCAAAGACTGCTTGCTACACATTCTTTAGTCCGGGGTTTTATGCAAGTGGTGATGCAGATTAATCTGCCAGTTAGATCACCTTTGAACCCTTGGGACTTGAACTTAGTTTTGTCAGTGTTACAAAAACAGCCATTTGAACCGATACAACATATTCCCTTAGTCCTTCTGACAAGAAAGTTGGGGTTCTTGGTTGCTATATCCTCAGCAAGGAGGGTTTCGGAATTGGCTGCTTTTTCTTGTAAAGAGCCATACTTGATTATTCATGAGGACAGAGTGGTGATGCGCCCTCGTCCAGGTTTTTTGACAAGTGATCTCAGGTTTTCACCTGAGCCAAGATATTGTCCTTTGTTTTTTCCAAAACCATGTTCCAGGGAAGAGTAGTCACTACATTGTCTTGATGTAGTGAGAGCGGTCAAAGTCTATTTAAAGACGACTGCTCAGATTCGGAAGACTGATGTCTAATTTGTTCTGCCCGAAGGTCCTAAGAAAGGACAGGCAGCGTCGAAATCCACTGTCGCTAAGTGGATTCGGCAAGTTATAATTCAGACTTATGTTTTAAGGGGTAAGATTCCACCTTTTCAAGTCAAAGCGCACTCTATCAGGGCAGTTAGGGCTTCTTGGGCAGTGCGTCACCAGGCCTCCATGGCTCAGATCTGTAAGGCTGGAACCTGGTCTTCAGTACATACATTCACCAATTTTTATCAGGTGAATGTGAGGAGGCATGAGGATATCGCCTTTGGGCGCAGTGTACTGCAGGCAGAAGTATAAGTCCCCAAGTCTAGGGGTGCCCTACGGGTTATGTCTCCCTCCCTTCAAATAGCATTGCTATGGGACGTCCCACATAGTGATTACTATGGTGCTCTGTGTCCCATGATGTATGATAAAGAAAATAGGATTTTTATAACAGCTTACCTGTAAAATCCTTTTCTTGGAGTACATCGTGGGACACAGAGGTCCCTCCCCTCTTTTTGGGGTTTTGGTATATTGCTTTGCTACAAAATCTGAGGTACTCCTGGAAGGAGGAGGGGTTATATAGGGAGTGAACTTCCTGTATTGGGTATACTAGTGTCCATCACCTGAAAGTGCCTATATACCCACATAGTGATTACTATGGTGCTCTGTGTCCCAAGATGTACACCAAGAAAAGGATTTTACAGGTAAGCTGTTATAAAAATCCTGTTACTCACAGTGACTGAGGGAGGTGCATTGCAACCGTTCTGGTCAACCCGCCATTATATAGCAACAATAACCTTTGATAGACAGAGTGCTGTCAAAGTACAAACTATGAAAAATATGGAAGGAGCTGTCTCCCAGGTGGTCCGCGACTCCAGCAAGGAGTCCATTATTCCAGGGACTTCTCCGCTATCATCACCGAACCCCCAAACTACAATTGCAGTATTCCGCTCAAACAGCTGTTGATAACATTCTGCAGACCCACACGGTGCTCAAAGTCGATTCTATACACCTCTGTGAGGTGGCAAAGCAAGAAAACATCACCCCTCCCCCACCTCCATCCCATTGTCATATGTCTTGGGATATCCAGGACTTCAGGACTTCAGCTGTCCAGAGTCCACTGGAGTGTTGGATATATGTTTACATGGCCATAAGAGAAATGGGGAAGAAAAACAGAAGGGGGGCGTTTGAAAACAGGAACCAAACTCTATAACTGCAGAGCTTGGCATTCGTTGGGAGGAAAAACAATGCAGATAAAGAGCAGTTCCCCCATGAGGGTCTTGATGTGCATTTAAGGCGACCCGTGTGAAAACTTCTACACCCTGTTCCAAATTATTATGCCAATGATATTTTTCTCATTTACCTAAATGATGTAAACAACATTCAGCATAATTCTCATGTTATCGACTATTAAGAGTACAATTCAAATTTTATTGAACAAACCTCCTAATAACACTTTTTTTTCAAAATAAAAAACTTACAATGCACTGTTCCAAATTATTAAGCACAGTAAGTTTCAAAACACTTTATAGGTTGTAAAGAACTGAAAATTGTCATTTGTTGTGTTTACAGCATATTTACTAAAATCAAAAGCTATTTCAATCAAACTTTGAACAACATTTTAACTTTTTAAACATTTTAATAGGGTACGTTACATTTTAACATAGGACCCCTTATTTGATAGCAGCTTCACAAGTCTTGCATCCATTGAACTTGTGAGTTTTTGAACAGTTTCTGCTTGAATTTGTTTGCAAGATGTCAGAATAGCTTCCCAGAGCTGCTATTTAGATGTAAACTGCCTCCCACCCTCATAGATCTTTTGCTTGAGGATGCTCCAAAGGTTCTCAATAGGATTGAGGTCAGGGGAGGATGGAGGCTACACCATGACTTTCTCTCCTTTTATCCCCATAGCAGCCATTGATGCAGAGGTATTCTTTGCAGCATGAGATGGTGCATTGTCATGCATGAAGATGATTTTATTACGGAAAGCATAGTTCTTCCTTCTGTACCAGGGAAGGAAATGGTCAGTCAGGAACTCCACATACTTTGTCATCTTTACACCTTCGGGGACCCTAAAGGGGCCGACCAGCTCTCTTCCCATGATTCCGGCCCAAAACATGACTCCACCACCACCTTGCTGACGTTGCAGCCTTGTTGGAACAGGGTGACCGTCCACCAACCATCCACTACTCCATCCATCTGGACCATCCAGGGTTGCACGGCACTCATCAGTGAACAGAACTGTTTGAAAATTAATCTTCATGTATTTTTCTGCGCAATGCAGCCGTTTCTGCTTGTGAGCATTGGTTAGTTGTGGCCGAATGGAAGGTTTATGCACAGTTGCAAGGCTCTGGAGGACTCTACACCTTGATGTCCATGGGACTCCAGAGGCACCAGCAGCTTCAAATATCTGTTTGCTGCTATGTAATGGTGTTTTTGCAGCTGCTCTCTTGATCCAATGCATGGATCTGGCAGAAATCTTCCTCAATGTGCCTTTATCTGCATGAAACCCGTCTGTGCTCTGAATCAGCCACAAATCTCTTAATAGTGCAATGATCACGCTTACGTTTTCGTGAAATATCTAATGTTTTCATACCTCGTCCAAGGCATTGAACTATTTCACTCTTTTCGGCAGCAGAGGTATCCTTTTTCTTCCCCATATTGCTTGAAAATGGTGCTCTGCTTAATAATGTGGAACACCCTCCTTTAGTTAAACTGAAAACAAAATATTTAATATTTGTGACACTGAAATAGAATTTGCATAATAATTTAGAACTGGGTGTAGGAATCCTAAGAACAGTTCTAGAAGGAGCGGTGTAAAGAAGGACTTCCAGCATGGTGAAGCATCACTTTGGGGGGGGGAGAGTCTTTCGACCTTTTCGACTGCTGTTTTTGCCAGACAGGAGTCAGTGGGCTAGGTGGAAACGGGCGTCTCGTGGAAGGGGGTCCTGTGATGGTGGACGGTTGTGGGATTCCCTGGGCGATAAGCCCCCGACGTGCTAGCAAATGTTCTCCTTCCCCAAAGGATGAGAAGTCATAGGGCTTATTCTGGTAGGAGAAATTCAGGCGAAAAGGGAAGGCCCATCTATATGCAATTTCTTTTTGCGTTAGGATCTGGAGCAATGGTTTCAAAGCGCGCCTTTTTTTGAACTGTGTATGGGGTGAGATCCGCAAAAACTTGGATTTGGTGTACCTGGATTGTAAGCTCATCTGAATTTCGTGATGCTTTCATCACTCCCTCTTTGACTGCGCTAAAATGAGGTTTGACAATTATATCTCTTGGAAGACCATTCTTATGTACAGGTTGTAGGGCCCTGTGTGCTCTGTCCAGTTCTAACCTGTGTTCTGAAATTTCCAGTATTAGGTCCCTAAGAAGGGACCGAACTGCCGTTGGAACATCTTTCACTGTTTCCGGAAGACCCCTACTTCTACAGTTATATCGTCTGGACCTTTTTTCCAGGTCATCAGTTTTATATAGGGCCATCTCCAGCTGATCCTGAAGGTCTTGGATCCTGTCTGTGTTCTGGTTAATTCTACCAGCAGCCTGGTCAGTTTTCTTTTCTATTGTTTCAATCCGGACCTCTATTTGCTGCAAATCAGCGTGCATAGATGAGGTGATCTGGGCTGCTGTTTGAGCCAGTCCCCTGGTTAGCATGTTAAAGAAAGCAGACATCATTGCAGGCAAGTCTGCAGGGGAGTGAGGGGGGATGAGGCCCGATTAAGCAGTTGTCTGGTGTAGTTAAAATGTCACTCATGGGTGTCAGGGGAAATCCTCCCAGGGATCTGCCTATTAGTGACTCGGTGGATGTGGGGGATAGTGAGGCCATATGTGGGTTACTTACTGTGTTATTCCCCTGGGAGATAGCTGGTGCCACATCAGTATCCTGGTTTGCTATGGATTCTTCCAGCTCTGGGTCCTTGCCTCGTGGGGCCGCGTCCACCATTTTGGAAAGGCCGGGCTGCTGTAGTGTGAAATCCAGCTGGCAGGAGAGGTTCCTCCGCGCGGAGTCCACAGGGTGATTCCCTGGGTTGTCCCGAATCTATTGGTGGTGACACCTCATTTTGTGGGCTCTGTCGGCTGCGGCTGGGGTCAGTAGTCCTGTATGGCTCCGTGACTATGCGGCCTTTTTGGAGAGCTTTGTTCATGCGCCACCCTCCTCAGTGGTTCTTGGGTATTAGATTTCCAGCATCCAACAACCTCCAGGGCTATTGTGGAAATGAGATGATGGTCAAAAACTACCAGATCTTGTGCCCAATACTAATAACCAAGAACCATTGAGGAGGTTGGAGGCAAAACATTAGTGTCTTGGAGTGAACCCCTTTAAAGGGTACCAAGATACTACATGAACTCTGTCCCCTCTTTCAGGCCCCACAGCAAATAACTAACTAAATCTTACCGCCTTAACTTCCATAACATTTACAAAATTTGCCCTCTTCTTAACTAACAACACCCCAAAGTAATTAATCCACTCCTTGGAATCTTTATCTCTGTCCTCTCCTTCAGGTCCCTCACCCAATCACTGACTAAATCTTACCTCCTTAACCTCCACAACATTCACAATTCGCACCTTCTTAACTAATGACACCACAAAGATATTAATCCACTCTCTGGTTATCTGCCGTCAACATCAACTATTTTAACTCTCTTCTCACTGGCCAGCCTCTATACAAGCGATCCCCCTTCAGTCTACCATGAATGCTGCTTCTAGACTCCTCCACCTTACTAACTAATCTGCAGGTGCCACTCTTTTCTGCCAATCCTTTTACTGGCTTCTGCTTGCCCAACGTTTAAAGTTTAAATTTTGAAATACTAACTACAACATAGAAAGCCATCAACAACTCTGCCCCAGCTACATCACCAATTTGATCTCAATCTGTCTAGTTTCTCTTACTTTGTTTTCAGGCGATCCCTGAAAACACATCTCTTCAGGGAAGCCTATCCTGCCTCAACCTAAAACTAGCTTTGGCCTTCTCCTTCAGCTCATTCCTCGCAGTTAGGAATCTTTTGTACCCCTTGACCTTCCCTTTTAGATCGTCCTCCTAATGCTTTTGTATTGAATTGTATTGTAACTGTTCTGTCTCCCTTTATTTTGTAAAGCGTGGCACAAACTGTTGGCGCTATACAAATAAAGTATCATAGCAATAATAAAAAGGAAAAACCCTATCATCCTGGCTCTGCAACAGTGAGCTGTACCACATACTTGCTAGGGACACTGTTATTTTGGTACATCACATATTTATCCTCAGCAAGTTGCCTTATTGCATTTTCAAAATTATGAGCCTGTGGCTCTTCATTTGACTCATGCATAACACTGTGGTCACTCCCATTTTATAGCAATTTGGCTTGACTATAATATGGTTTGACTGCACTTCTCTCCAGTGACTGAGGCATCACTTGCAGAAGTATTTTCTTGAAGATATTCTTACCAGGTGTAGGTGTCGCTTTGTTTGTTTGGGAAAGCTGAATTCAGGATATTATGGTTGACTATTTTTCTCTTTTCTACTTGCCATTCTTATCCTACATACATATAAGGTGAAACAGCAGCAGACTTAACAGGTGTCTTGTCACTCCCTGCAGGCTTAGATGGGACTCTTTTATCAATGTCAGTGGTGACTGTAAACCTTATTTCCACACAAAACGTTGAGGCCTATCACAGATCTCTGAGTGGCCAGGTTACCTTGCTGTGTATGCAGGAACAGGGGCTACTTGGCAATATGATGCCCCCACTCACTGCATCGTAAGCAACACACTTCCCTCCATGTCTTGTTAGGGTTTCCCACATGCTGCATGCTGAGGCACACTCAAATCTTTCTATGGAATATCAGCTGCTAAACTTGTCCCTGTATTACCTGGGGCAACAGCATGCAGCTATTGGGTATGGACTGCCACCACCAGTCCCTCCTGGACTCATGAACCTGAAGGCAAGACAGGCCAGTTTATAACTTCCAAACAAAGCTTAGCTTGCCCGTCAACATAAGATTATTTGTGTTGGTAGACAGCATGTCTACATGTGCTGAATGGTTAATAAATGCACTTTCATGCTGCAAACCCAGATTGATACTTTCTCTCTCTCCCTCTGTGTGGCCATATGCATTGTTTGTCATTCATTTCAATTATAAAGTGCTACAGACATCAATTATTTTAATGAACTATAAGCTGTTGCATGTTATTACGGCGGTACACTTAAAAACATTATGTGGTATACTTAACATTTGTACTGGATTCCTGCAGAAATAATCACATGGTGTACTTTGCAGCTAATAGGGTCAGCCTATGCTGCATTTCTACTTCAAGGGTTTTTGCTCCCTTGAAAAGAAATGGACACTAAAAAAAAGCAATTGGTACAAGCAGGAGACAGTGCCCCTCTTCCTGTAGGAAGGCATTCACTTTACAAGCTTAAATAATTATAATTAATGATAATTTAGATAAATTGCCATTTACCTGCTAACTAGTACTTAGCATCAAGGTAATCAAATTAATTCTAAGAATATGGAGTTGCGCAACCTAAATGGAATTGAAACACCTATTCTTTTATTTATTTATTCAAGAAGTCAACATGAAATTACATAATGAATAATAGACAAGTCCAAGTGAAATTTGCACCAATGATACAATCACAAATCCACATTACAATGAAACATTTGACTGTATCAATTTTTCAATTTCACCTGCAGACATTTATATTTCCTTACTACCGTTTTGGTTTCCTATGTTATAAACCAGGAATGGGAAAAGGACTTTCCGTACCAAAACTGGATGGGCCTGGAAGTACCTATTCTTAAAATAAATGAGATTGCACTCCTAAATTATAGTTCTCTTGTATGTTATGACAGGTGAGATTGGATTGGCTGACTGCCTCCTTTTCTTTTGCTCACACCTCTTAAATCTGCCCCATGGAATTTATTTGCGTAATAGCTCCACCTTTCTGTAGCCCAGTTTTTATAGACAGACTTCCTGCAATACATTATGTGTAGTGCACTCTGACCACACTCTGTCATGCATTAAATTGAAATTTCCTGTTCTCTTTGTAACAGTATTTATATTTAACCCTTTCATGACTAAGCCTATTTTTGAAATTTGGTGTTTACAAGTTAAAATCCGTATTTTTTGCTAGAAAATTACTTAGAGTTCTCAAACATTTATATATATATATATATATATATATATATATATATATATATATATATATATATATATATATATATATATATATATATATATATATATATTTATATATATTTTTAGCAGAGAATCTAGAGAATAAAATGGAGATTGTTGCAATAGTTTATATCACACGGTATTTGTGCAGCGGTGTTTTAAACGCAAATTTTTGGAAAAGGGACACTTTCATGAATTTAAAAAAATCCAAACAGTAAAGTTACCCCAATTTTTTTGTATAATGTGAAAGATGATGTTACGCCGCGTAAATAGATACCAAACATGTCACCCTTTATAATTGCACGCACTCGTGGAATGGCGACAAACTACGGTACCTATGAATTTCCATAGGCGACGCTTTAAAGTTTTGCTCTCGCTCTGACCACCGTGGCGATACCTCACATGTGTGATTTGAACACCGTTTACATATGCGGGCGCGACTTCCGTATGCGTTTTCTTCGCTGCGCGAGCTCGCGGGGACGGGGGCACTTTAAAAAAAAAAAAATTATTATTTATTTTATTTATTTTTATACTTTATAAATTGTGTTTAAAAAAAAAAAATTTTTTTTTTTACTTTTATTGCCGTCACAAGGAATGTAAACATCCCTTGTGACGGTAATAGGTGGTGACAGGTACTCTTTGCACTTCAAAGTATTCAGATCGCCGAAAACGGCGATTCTGAATACTGTATATTTTTTTAAAACTGACGCCATTGGCAGCCGAGTAAACAGGAAGTGACGTCATGACGTCGCTTCCGCGTTTACAATGAGAAGGCTGGAACGAAGCCGCCCACAGCTTCGTTCCAGCCCGCCCCCAGCCGCCGAAGGCAGCCGATTGGACACCGGGCCTCCCGATCGCACGGGAGGCCCGGTAAGAGCGGCGGGAGGGGGTTATGTCCCCTCCCGCTCCTCCGGTATAACAGCCGAGCGGCTTTTAGCCGCATCGGTTGTTATACTCGGGTAGCCGATCGCCCGCTGTAAACAACGGTACCGGGATGATGCCTGCAGCTGCAGGCATCATCCCGGTATAACCCCGGAAAGCCGAGTACGCATATCTGCGTACGGTCAGCGGGAAGGGGTTAAATAAAGGGAGGCTACATTAATTGTAGTCAATTGTATTTGTTTAAAGCAGAACTCCATGAAATGTATTTTTCCGTGAAGTGGGGCCGTGCCCACACTGCATGGGTTAACTGCTCGTTTTGTTCAGGGATGCACCAAAAGGCTGTACTTACCTGATCCTTCGATCATCCGGAAAACAGTGCTCCCCCACGTCCACTGGTGGACTGTTCTTGCCGCCCTCACATCCAGAGCGGGTCTATGGGAGTTATGATGTCAGGAACAGTCCATACACAAGACTGCTAGCATGCTGACGGTAGGAGCAGCAGGGACTGGTCTTGTGCTCAAAGGATCAGCGGATTGGGTAAGTATTTCTCCGTTTCTCCTAGGCAAAACCCATGGGTATTTCTATTTTGCTTTTTTGCCGTTTTAATTTCACAACCAAAGTTTGTTACAGATTTGGTTTGAAAAGCATGCTGTACTTTCAGATGTTAGAATATAATATTTTTTGCCAAGGGCCCATAAAAAAGCAATTCCAGACAACAGGTGCAACTAATGGAGGAACAGTCTGATTTTGGCGCACGTGTCGGTAATGTTACCAAAACTGGTGCAAATGCTTGCTTGATTTTAGGCACAGGTAGTTCCTAAGCTACCACCAGAAATGTATTGTTAGAGCTATACTACTATCTCCTGATTTTCTTTATCCATTTCCCATGTCACTAATCAGTCACATTTTCAAGGCAGGTTAAAAATCTGATTGGTGGCTTTAGTAAACTGTATTATTAACCATTGTTTTAACAATAAAGGCTAAGATCTTTTTGGAACCTTTATGTGGCTAAGCTTGTGGAGATGCCCATTTGCTGCAGCTTTAGGGGAGTATTTCTTAAAGGGACCTCCTCAGACCTGGAGGTAGCGTCACTCATGGCTGGTTTGATAGCCTGGTGCTCCCCCAGAGCATTACTATGTGTCATAATCACTCTCATCCTCCCTGGCTCTGCAACAGTGAGCTATTCCACATACTTGCCGGGGACACTGTTATTTTGGTACATCACAAGTTGCCTTAACACATTTTCAAAATTATGAGCCTGTGGTTCTTCATTTTACTAAGAATAAGATCTTTTTTAAGAACATGTTACACATATTTAGGGTGTAACCTCTACCTAAGCCATATTCCTTTTTTTGTGGAGTCTGCTTTCTTTAAGGACCTGAACACCTATGATAAATGTATTTGTAGAAAACTGACTAGACTTCTTCAGTATAGAAAACCAGACATTTCAGATGTTCTAAAATTATTGATTTTTCATTTTGCTGTTGTTGCTTCTGTTGAATAATGTCTTCTGTTCCAATTTTCCATTTTTAGAACCTGACACATACACATTTGTTAACTGAAGCCTTGGCTGAACTGAGAGAGAGAAGTGCAAAACTGAAGATTTGCCTAACTGAAGAGGATATGGTAGGCCAATTTACATAATTTACGGAACCAAAAAGAACCGCAGTTCTTACTCCCAGAGTCTGCTAGTGTATGCGGGCACAGCTGCTGGCCGAGGGGATAGCTGTACTTTGCCAATGGCAGCATAAGTGAAACTTTATTATTCCTGACAAAGAAATCAAAAAGGGCTTAGTCATAGAAGTCAGAGAAAGCAAGGGAAAAGCCCATTTATGCAGCTTTCATAAAATGACAGATATAAATATTATTTAATCAGTTGATGACACTGGGCATACTGCATACAGGACACGTGTAGAATGTCATGTCTTCCTCCTATGCTGCTGCTCCTATTGACTGGCAATTCCCTGCTCTTAAAATGAAAAAATGAAAGCCAGGAGTTGTGTATATACTGTACAGGACATCAGCTCTAGAAACTGCTGCTGTCAAAAAAGGCCATCTGAAAAAGAAAGATACAAAGTAACATTGTTATTTTTGTATGTACTCTATTTCATTATTCCTCAGATCAAAGGGATGAGCTTGGATATGCAGATACCAGTTAAAGCCAGTTAAATAAACCTGACATGGAAATATTTTTTTTTACTTCATTTGTAAATAACATGATATCTCTTTATGTGACAACACTGAAGAAATAACACTTTGCTACAATGTAAAGTAGTGAGTGTACAGCTTGTATAACAGAGTAAATTTGTTGTCCTCTCAAAATAACTCAACACACAACCATTAATGTCTAAACCGCTGGCAGCAAAAATGAGTACACCTTAAGTGAATATGTCCAAATTGGGCCCAATTAGCCATTTTCCCTCCCCAGTGTCATGTGACTCATTAGTGTTACAAGGTCTCAGGTGTGAATGGGGAGCAGGTGTGTTAAATTTTGTGTTATCGCTCTTACTCTCTCATACTGGTCACTGGAAGTTCAACATGGCACCTCATGGCAAAGAACGCTCTGAGGATCTGAAAAAAAAATTGTTGCTCTATATAAAGACGGCCTAGTCTATAAGAAGATTGCCAAGACCCTGAAACTGAGTTGCAGCATGGTGGCCAAGACCATACAGTGGTTTAACGGGACAGGTTCCACTCAGAACAGGCCTCACCATGGTCGACCAAAGAAGTTGAGTGCACATGCTCAGCATCCTATCCAGAGGTTGTCTTTGGGAAATAGACATATGAGTGCTTCAAGCATTGCTGCATAAGTTGAAGGGGGGGGGGTCAGCCTGTCAGTGCTCAGACCATACACCGCACACTACATCAAATTGGTCTGCATGGCTGTCATCCCAGAAGAAAGCCTCTTCTAAAGATGATGCACAAGAAACCCCGCAAACAGTTTGCTGAAGAAAAGCAGTCTAAGGACATGGATTACTGGAACCATGTCCTGTGGTCTGATGAGACCAAGATAAACATATTTGGTTCAGATGGTGTCAAGCATGTGTGGCGACAACCAGGTGAGAAGTACAAAGACAATTGTGTCTTGCCTACAGTCAAGTATGGTGATGGGAGTGTCATGGTCTGGGGCTGCATGAGTGCTGCCGGCACTGGGGAGCTACAGTTCATTGAGGGAACCATGAATGCCAACATGGATTGTGACATACTGAAGCAGAGCATGATCCCCTTCCTTTGAAGACTGGCATGCAGGGCAGCATTCCAAAATAATCATGGACTGACCAAGCATGTCTCCAGACTAAACCCTATTGAGCATCTGTGGGGCATCCTCAAACGGAAGGTGGAGGAGCTCAAGGTCTCTAACATCCACCATCTCCGTGATGTCGTCATGGAGGAGTGGAAGAGGACTCCAGTGGCAACCTGTGAAGCTCTGGTGAACCCCATGCCGAAGGGGGTTAAGGCAGTGCTGGAAAATAATGGTGGCCACACAAAACATTGACAATTTGGGCCCAATTTGGACATTTTCACTTAGGGGTGTACTCACTTTTGCCAGCGGTTTAGACATTTAATGGCTGTGTGTTGAGTTATTTTGAGGGGATGAAAAATTTACACTGTTATACAAGCTGTACATTCACTACTTTACATTGTAGCAAAGTGTAATTTCTTCAGTGTTGTCACATGAAAATATATAATAAAATATTTACAAAAATGTGAGGGGTGTACTCACTTTTGTGAGATACTATAGAACAAATGTAAAGGCAAAGTGACCTTCAGGTCTGGACAGACTTTTTTGTATTCTTTGTCCAGAATAAGTATTATACGTTAATGTTGTTCGGAATAACCAAGTTTTACTCATGCTAACATCACCGGTGTGCTAATGGTGTCTTTGCATTAAACTTACCTAATTGTTTTTTTTTGAGACTATCCGTAAATTTTCAGAACCGAGATAAAAGATTCTGCCTTGATCAATAAAGAAGTTGTACTTGCATCCTGTAGTCTTGTTGGCTCCCAGAACCAAGAATCGCAGTCCTTGAGTTTACCATGTAGTACAGGTGGCATTGGTTGCTCATAAGCAATCTTTGAGTCATGTTTTAATTGCAGAGGGAGACAAAGGCCCATTGGGGCACCTGCATCAGCTGCACTGGGATCTCACTTTTTGGTTGCAAGAGTCTTGTTAGGAAAGGGAACCCTTGTACAGTTGTGCTCATAAGTTTACATACCCTGGCAGAATTTATGATTTCTTGGCCATTTTTCAGAGAATATGAATAACACGAAAACTTTTCTTTCACTCATGGTTAGTGTTTGGCTGAAGCCATTTATTATCATACAACTGTATTTACTCTTTTTAAATCATAATGGCAACATAAACTATCCAAATGACCCTGATCAAAAATTTACATACCCCAGTTCTTATTACCTTAATAAGGGTGTTCTTCAGCACCCTTTAACATCAGTGACAGCTTGAAGTCTTTTGTGGTATTTGTGGATGAGGCTCTTTTTCTTCTTAGATGGTAAAGCTGCCCATTCCTCTTGGCAAAAAGTCTCCAGTTCCTGTAAATTCCTGGGCTGTCTTGCATGAACTGCACGCTTGAGATCTCCCCAGAGTGGCTCAATGATATTGAGGTCAGGAGACTGAGATGGCCACTCCAGAACCTTCATTTTATTCTAAGGTAATAAAGAACTAATGCGCACAACCACGCTCTCAAAGGATCATGGGTGATGGAACAAAAATTAGAGAAGCTGCCAACATAAGGGGTGGCCTCACCCACCCTAGTAAGTAACGTAATAACAATCAAAAGTATGTGGCGCTAATCTAGGTGTACCACTCATAATAAATCGAAATTTCAAATAACATAAATCTCAATACTTCCTTAATAGACAATACTCAATACTTCCTTAATAAGCAATACTATCTACTCCCAATAGGGGGCAGCCAAACCAACTAAAATGTTAAATGCTGGTGGTCATTTCAAATAGAAATATATAAAATAAATCATCCAATGGATATAATATTCCTCAACCAAACTATGTGGAAACTGTGACCAAAGGTGATTTTAAACTCAGTGATAATGATGAAATAAAATATTATAGAATAAAATACCAATACCTCAAAAAGTGTCATATAATGTGCATAATTTTCCTCAACATAATAAGTAAAAGCAAAAAAAATTATTTAAATAATACCCAAAATAAATATTGCTGGTAAGTGGATAATACCAAACAACTATAATGCAATATTAAATATAAAATAGCGACTCTATTTCACATATGTAGGCAAAAGTGATCAAGTGCAAAAAAAGTGACATTTGTGCATAGCATATATATAAATGCGACTCTGGAATGAACTCCCAAAATCCAACACCTCTCCCACTCCAAAGTATTTCTAAATATAATTGAAAAATTGTGACATAAAATGTGATCAAAGTCCAAGAAAATATTGCTTCATGCAGTGTGATTCGTAATGTCCGTACAAAAAGTTGGTAATACCATGCCAATAAGGTGACTAAGTGCTGGATTCATTCACTTGAAAACTGGTGCAGCACACAGGTGTTTCCCCCAGCCTCTCACCTCAATCAGCGGCCCCCAATAGGCCAAGTAAAGCAGAAGGTTGATGTTTCTCTGTAAGGGGTGATGATCCAACAGCTGTCCCCCTCTTCCACAAGGTGTGCGTGGGTCAGATTTTTCTCTACTAATCACCAGCGCTCACATAGACCCCAGAATGATAATAGGGAAGAAGGAGATGCTTCCATAGTGAAGTACTTTCAATACAGATTTATTGTAAAAAATAGTAACTTTCATTTAAAACCAAAACTGTCAGCAGAAAATAGCAACAGAGACGATAAAAGCTTCCGGGTACGGCCGTCCCCGAGAAGCGTCGGCACCTGGCTCCTCCTACCCTGACGCATTGCGTCACAGCACGTGACTTTACCAAAGGGCCGTACCCGGAAGCTTTTATCGTCTCTGCTGCTATTTTCTGCTGACAGTTTTGGTTTTAAATGTAAGTTACTATTTTTTACAATAAATCTGTATTGAAAGTACTTCACTATGGAAGCATCTCCTTCTTCCCTATTATCATTCTGGGGTCTATGTGAGCGCTGGTGATTAGTAGAGAAAAATCTGACCCACGCACACCTTGTGGAAGAGGGGGACAGCTGTTGGATCATCACCCCTTACAGAGAAACATCAACCTTCTGCTTTACTTGGCCTATTGGGGGCCGCTGATTGAGGTGAGAGGCTGGGGGAAACACCTGTGTGCTGCACCAGTTTTTAAGTGAATGAATCCAGCACTTAGTCACCTTATTGGCATGGTATTACCAACTTTTTGTACGGACATTACGAATCACACTGCATGAAGCAATATTTTCTTGGACTTTGATCACATTTTATGTCACAATTTTTCAATTACACTACCGTTCAAAAGTTTGGGGTCACATTGAAATGTCCTTATTTTTGAAGGAAAAGCACTGTACTTTTAAATGAAGCTAACTTTAAACTAGTCCTAACTTTAAACAAATATACTCTATACATTGCTAATGTGGTAAATGACTATTCTAACTGCAAATGTCTAGTTTTTGGTGCAATATCTACATAGGTGTATAGAGGCCCATTTCCAGCAACTATCACTCCAGTGTTCTAATGGTACAATGTGTTTGCTCATTGGCTCAGAAGGCTAATTGATGATTAGCAAACCCTTGTGCAATCATGTTCACACATCTAAAAACAGTCTAGCTCCTTCCAGAAGCTACAAAACTGACCTTCCTGTGAGCAGATTGAGTTTCTGGAGCATCACATTTGTGGGGTCAATTAAACGCTCAAAATGGCCAGAAAAAGAGAACTTTCATCTTAAACTCGACAGTCTATTCTTGTTCTTAGAAATGAAGGCTATTCCATGCGAGAAATTGCAAAGAAATTGAAGATTTCCTACAACGGTGTGTACTACTCCCTTCAGAGGACAGCACAAACAGGCTCTAACCAGAGTAGAAAAAGAAGTGGGAGGCCGCGTTGCACAACTAAGCAAGAAGATAAGCACATTAGAGTCTCTAGTTTGAGAAACAGACGCCTCACAGGTCCCCAACTGGCATCTTCATTAAATAGTACCCGCAAAACACCAGTGTCAACATCTACAGTGAAGAGGCGGCTGCGGGATTTTGGGCTTCAGGGCAGAGTGGCAAAGAAAAAGCCATATCTGAGACTGGCCAATAAAAGAAAAAGATTAAGATGGGCAAAAGAACACAGACATTGGACAGAGGAAGACTGGAAAAAAGTGTTGTGGACGGATGAATCCAAGTTTGAGGTGTTTGGATCACAAAGAAGAACGTTTGTGAGACGCAGAACAAATGAAAAGATGCTGGAAGAATGCCTGACGCCATCTGTTAAGCATGGTGGAGGTAATGTGATGGTCTGGGGTTGCTTTGGTGCTGGTAAGGTGGGAGCTTTGTACAGGGTAAAAGGGATTCTGAATAAGGAAGGCTATCACTCCATTTTGCAACGCCATGCCATACCCAGTGGACAGCGCTTGATTGGAGCCAATTTCATCCTACAACAGGACAATGACCCTAAACACACCTCCAAATTGTGCAAGAACTATTTACAGCAGAAGCAGGCAGCTGGTATTCTATCGGTAATGGAGTGGCCAGCACAGTCACCAGATCTGAACCCCATTGAGCTGTTGTGGGAGCAGCTTGGCCGTATGGTACGCCAGAAGTGCCCATCCAACCAATCCAACTTGTGGGAGCTGCTTCTAGAAGCGTGGGGTGCAATTTCTCCAGCTTACCTCAATAAATTAACAGCTAGAATGCCAAAGGTGTGCAATGCTGTAATTGCTGCAAAAGGAGGATTCTTTGATGAAAGCAAAGTTTGATGTAAAAGCAATGTTATTTCAAATACAAATCATTATTTCTAACCTTGTCAATGTCTTGACTCTATTTTCTATTCATTTCACAACGTATGGTGGTGAATAAATGTGACTTTTCATGGAAAACACATAATTGTTTGGGTGACCCCAAACTTTTGAACGGTAGTGTATATTTAGAAATACTTTGGAGTGGGAGAGGTGTTGGATTTTGGGAGTTCATTCCAGAGTCGCATTTATATATATGCTATGCACAAATGTCACTTTTTTTGCACTTGATCACTTTTGCCTACATATGTGAAATAGAGTCGCTATTTTATATTTAATATTGCATTATAGTTGTTTGGTATTATCCACTTACCAGCAATATTTATTTTGGGTATTATTTAAATAATTTTTTTTGCTTTTACTTATTATGTTGAGGAAAATTATGCACATTATATGACACTTTTTGAGGTATTGGTATTTTATTCTATAATATTTTATTTCATCATTATCACTGAGTTTAAAATCACCTTTGGTCACAGTTTCCACATAGTTTGGTTGAGGAATATTATATCCATTGGATGATTTATTTTATATATTTCTATTTGAAATGACCACCAGCATTTAACATTTTAGTTGGTTTGGCTGCCCCCTATTGGGAGTAGATAGTATTGCTTATTAAGGAAGTATTGAGTATTGTCTATTAAGGAAGTATTGAGATTTATGTTATTTGAAATTTCGATTTATTATGAGTGGTACACCTAGATTAGCGCCACATACTTTTGATTGTTGCTTCATTTTATTCTGCTGTAGCCAATGACAGGTCGACTTGGCCTTGTGTTTTGGATCATTGTCATGTTGGAATGTCCAAGTACGTCCTATGCGCAGCTTCTTGGCTGATGAATGCAAATGTTCCTCCAGTATTTTTTGATAACATACTGCATTCATCTTGCCAACAATTTTGACCAAATTTCCTGTGCCTTTGTAGCTCACACATCCCCAAAACATCCACCTCTGTACCTTTCATTATAGGCCTTGTTGACTCCTCTCCAAATATAGCGTTTTGTGGTTGTTGTCAAAAAGATCAATTTTGGTCTCATCACTCCAAATGACTTTGTGCCAGAAGGTTTGAGTATGGTCTCTGTGCTGTTTGGTGTATTGAAAGTGGGATACTTTGTGGGATTTGTGTAGTAGTGGCTTTCTTCTGGCGACTCGACCATGCAGTCCATCTTTCTTCAAGTGCATTCTTATTGTGCATCTTGAAACAACCACACCACATGTTTACAGAGAGTCATGTATTTCATCTGAAGTTATTTGTGGGTTTTTCTTTGCATCCCGAACAATTTTCCTGGCAGTTGTGGCTGAAATTTTAGTTGGTCTACCTGATCGTGGTTTGGTTTCAACAAAACCCCTAATTTTCCACTTCTTGATTAGAGTTTGAACACTGCTGATTGGCATTCTCAATTCCTTGGATATCTTTTTATATCACTTTCCTGTTTTATACAGTTCAACTCCCTTTTCCCGCAGATCCTTTGACAATTCTTTTGCTTTCCCCATGACTCAGAATCCAGAAACGTCAGTGCAGCACTGGATGAAAGATGCAAGGGTCTGTCAGGAGTCCAAAAACACATTGACCTTTTATACACACACTAATTGCAAGCAAACAGATCACAGGTGAGGATGGTTACCTTTTAATAGCCATTCAAACCTCTTTGTTTCAACTTGTGTGCATGTTATCAGGCCAAAATCACCAGGGTATGTAAACTTTTGATCAGGGTCATTTGGGTAGTTTCTGTTACCATTATGATTTAAAAAGAGTAAACACGGTTGATTGATAATAAATGGCTTCAGCCAAACACTAACCATGAGTGAAAGAAATGTTTTTGTGTTATTATTCATATTCTCAGAAAATCTGCCAAGAAATCATAAATTCTGCCAGGGTGTGTAAACTTATGAGCACAACTGTATGTGATTGCATGGGGGATTCCTATGAATTCAGTCAACAATAAGTATAGCCTGAGTATGTCCTATAAAAATTTCTAGGAAGATTTTGTTTTCCACAATTTAAATTTAAGATCTTTTACAAATAAACATTTCTTTTACACGCATTTTGATGTATAATGGGTATCTAGAGAATAGGATTGTTTGATTGTTGAGTATAAAATCTTTGCTAATAGATATAATCTCTTTGTAGAGCTGCACGATTCTGGATAAAATGAGAATCACGATTTTTTTGCTTAGAATAATGATCACGATTCTCAGCGTAACATTATCTTTCACATTATACAAATAAATTGGACTAATTATTTAACAGAAAGAGCAATCGGTGCAAATACACAATAGATTGCTAAAAAACAATTGTTTGCCAGCTGAACACTTATAAGGTAATCACAACACCTGAAAGTAAATCAAAGATTAAAAGAAGTGCAGCACAAAAAAATTAAATTATCAAGGGTCTCTGCTAAATATATATATAATTTTCTAGCAAAGAATACTGTTTTTAACCAGTTCCCGACCAGCGCACGCCGATGTACGTCGGCAGAATGGCACGGCTGGGCAAATGGGCGTACCCGTACGTCCCTTTGAATTTGCAGCCATGCGATTGTGTTGCGCGCCGCCGGCCAAGAGCTCTGCGTGTTGGGTCGCAGGTTCCGCAGACTCGATCGCCGTGGGGATACCCGCGATTGCCTCACGGAGAGGACGAACGGGGAAATGCTAATGTAAACAAGCATCTCCCCGTTCTGCCTAGTGACAGTGTCACTGATCTCTGCTCCCTGTGATCGGGAGCAGAGATCAGTGACGTGTCACATGTAGCCACCCCCCCCCACAGTTAGTAACACTCCCCAGGACATACTTAACCCCTCCCTAGCCCCCTAGTGGTTAACCCCTTCACTGCCAGTGTCATTTACACAGGAATCAGTGCATTTGTATAGTACTGATTGCTGTATAAATGACAATGGTCCCAAAAATGTGTCAAAAATGTCCGATGTGTCCGCCATAATGTCGCAGTCATGATAAAAATCACTGATCACCACCATTACTAGTAAAAAAAAAATTAATAATAAAAATGCCAAAGAACTTTCCCCTATTTTGTAAACGCTATAACTTTTGTGCAAACCAATCAATAAACGCTTATTGTGATTTTTTTTTTTTTTTTAACCAAAAATATGTAGAAGAATACATATCGGCCTAAACTGAGGAAAAAAATGTTTTTTTAAATATTTTTTGGGGATATTTATTATAACAAGAAGTAAAAAATGATGCGTTTTTTTTCAAAATTCTTGCTATTTTTTTGTTTATAGCACAAAAAATTAAAACCGCAGAGGTGATCAAATACCACCAAAAGAAAGCTCTATTTGTGGGAAAAAAGGACGTCAATTTTGTTTGGGAGCCACTTTGCACGACCGCGCAATTGTCAGTTAAAGCGACGCAGTGCTGAATCGCAAAAAACGCACTGGTCAGGAAGGGGGTAAATTCTTCCGGGGCTGAAGTGGTTAATTTTTAAGCAACAAATGTCAGAAAAAGGCTTTTGCCGCGTACACACGAGCGGACTTTACGGCAGACTTTGCCCGGCGGACTTTTCGACGTAATTTGCAACAGACTTTCTGAATGAACGGACTTGCCTACACACAATCCACCAAAGTCCGTCGAATTTGTACGTGATGACGTACGACCGGACTAAAACAAGGAAGTTCATAGCCAATAGCTGCCCTAGCGTGGCTTTTTGTCTGTCGAACTAGCAAACAGACGAGCGGACTTTTCGACCGGACTCGATTTCGATGGATTGATTTAAAACATGTTTCAAATCTAAGTCCGTCCAACTTTTGAGAAAACAAAGTCCGCTGGAGCCCACACACGATCGAATTGTCCGACGAAATCCCATCCGCTGGGCAAAGTCTGCCGTAAAGTTCGCTCGTGTGTACACGGCATTAGTCTTTAAGTGGTTAAACTGCCCTCATTTACAGACCATGTTCATCCCTTTGATCTAAAAGAACCAAAAGATACATTGTTTCTTTTTATCTGGCATTGAGCAGAGAACAGCTCTGCACTGAATCGTGGAAATGCCCGATTAAGATCGTGAGGGGGGTTAAATTGAGATTGCAATATTGTAACGATTAATCTGTCTCTTTGTATATAATTTGAAGTGAGGATGTTTTGGGTGATTGTTTTTATACATCTTATTTGTAGGATCCTTTGGTGATCAGTCTTTCCAACCCTGGCCCACTTACCTCTGCAGTGGTCTTGTTCTTGCACAGTATAAAAGAGGCAGGCAAGGAACCCGTGTCTCCTAAAATGCTCTTCAGCCAACTTTGCCAAAAGTAAGAAATGGCTTTTTTTCATATGGCTTTTGGGGGTAAGCATATACAGTAATTGTAACAGATTGCATATGTCAAGAAGTTATGATTCTTTATGGCCTGATTTAGTGAAGATTAAGATGTTTAGTGAAGATTAGGGCAAGATTAAAGTGGTATTAAACCCAAAACGAAAAATGTAATATATTGCAGTTTACCAATCCTTAGATGTGGTGGCTGCATTCCTTTTCTTTATTAGGCTTTTTCCCCCACTCTGTTTGCACCTGGTGATCTGGCCAGTAACACACTTCTTGTATTGGAGTGCCCCCAATCTGGATGAATGAGCACAGGGGGAACCTTTGGACAGCAACATTGTCAGTCTGGGGGGAGGAGAGTGTACTAGCACAGTGGTCATCAACCCTGTCCTCAGGGCCCACTAACAGGCCAGGTTATATGCATTACCTTGGGGAGATGCAAACTAGAATACTGCAATCACTGAGTAGCAAATGATATCACCTGTGATGTATTTCAGTTATCCTGCAAACCTGTCCTGTTAGTGGCCCTGAGGACAGGGTTGATGACCACTGTACTAGCAGGTTTAAATACACTAACAAACTGACGCTGAACTCCAGCTAACATTTTATAAGCAGTTGCAGAAAGCTGTTTTTTTTCTCTTTTTGGGATAAAGGATTACATACATAAATAAAAGCTGATCATTGTAAGCACTCCTGCTAGTGGTAAAAGGCTTGTCACATCCCTGTACCTTGATACATCTGCAAAAGAAATTGTTATTTTGAAAAACAGACTTACATGAATGAAAACCTAAAAAAGAAAAAAATGCAGCCATCACATCTAAAAATTAGTGAGCAGAAATATAATGTTTGCTTTTGAGTTTAATACCCCTTTAAGTACATGCCCTTTTGACTCTAGCTGTGGCAAGAGTTACCCAAACCCTGCAATTAAGTTTTGCGACTCTTGGAGATTTCTTTTAGCATCAACAGTTAGCTGCTGAGCTTAATTTGCTAAGCCAGCCAGTTGTAGACAAATTAGCAGTTGTTTGAACTCTACGTCAATTTTTTTTCCCTTAAAGTGGAATGATTGATTTCCTATTATTTTGTGATCTTTTTAAATTCCTCGCCAGACGCTTTCTTTCTGATCTCCTTAGACAGCTTTATTGATCTTGGCATGATGCCGCCACACGTCTGTAGCAAAAAAAAAACACTAGACCCTAGATGCTTTAATTTTAAATAGTACAGGCTCCACCTGCATACTCCCTAAAGCTGGTCATAGACAGTTTGAATTGTGGTTGGTTCCTGCTGATTTGAACCATGTATAGGCAGGCTGAATTTTTCCAAGTTGATTGATCGATCAACTTGGGTACAACCAGCTTGTTGGATTTTACATGCGATTATTGCTAGCAGCTGTTATAGTCACTGTGTTCTCAAAGCGAGGACGGCTTACCCGCCCCCCTGCCACCCCCCCCCCCACCCCCCCACCCCCAGGGAGAACACCATGGCTCCATCGGAGGGATTCCCACATCAATACTGACTATGCTGAGCGATTTTCAAATTGCTCTGTCTATGGCTGACTTAGGGAGGTTGTGATCACTGGCATCTTATCTGGAACACTGGATTCTAATTTCATGGTTTTAAGTGGTGGTAAACATGGGGGCTTTTTCATACGACAAAACTGCATTTTTGTTAATTCAGATCATAAAAAAGGAACACGGTACAAATTTTGTGTCATTGTTCAAGTTTACCATCTTTATTTTTTTGTAGGCCCTGTCTAACTCAAGATCTAATGTGTTCTTGTTCAAAGATTTTGAAAAGATCAACCACATTCATGGGGTGTACTTATGTTTTCACATGACTGTATGTAATTACCGTGGCTGTTTGTCCTTTCCTGGCATGTTTTTCTCCAACACACCTGTTTTAACAGTGCAGTCATGCAGAGGTATCATTCTAGTAAAAGCAACCAGTGTGTTTTATGTATGCAATGGAACACTCTTGTAAATAGGTGAACTGTGGTAAAAGATTTGTTTCTCTATATCTACTTCTTGTGGTGGACATTTCAACTGAATTACCAGAGTGTGTAATTGTCGAAAAGCGCTTAAGTAGTTTGTATACTGAATTCATGTAGCTTGTAAGACCTATTTTATTATTGCAACAAAACTGGGCAGAAGATGGCTAATCACTTAATCACCAACCTAATTATGTGCTTTGCTGGCTCACAGATGTGGTTCTTCCTGATAGAGTGGGACGTTTTGTTCTCTTAAGAGCTTATGCTGCCAAGCAGTAGCGCTTTATTGGTGCTTGTTTTGTTCAGGTCAAGTGAAACTAGAGATGGCTCATGAGCAAAATGGCAGAGGCTCATAAATGCTCTCTTCTGGTGTGCTTCCCAAAAATGATTGTTTTGCTTGGGAAAAAAAAGTACTTTTCTCTAGCCTTTTAGATTATAGTATCTAAAAACTGCTTTAAAATAAAGCAAACATATAGATGTTAGGAAAAAAATGTAGAGTTCTGTATCAGACATACTAGAAGTACTATGAGATCTACCCCATGCTGCATGCTTAGAGTATTCCTACCTCCCTTATGTGATTTATTCTTTGGCTTTACTTTGGGATCACAGTTTGCTGCTTTCACTAGTGTTTTGGTACAGGTTAATCCCTAGTTACATGCTTTGCTTTATTGAGGCTGTGCTAAATGGCATAGTAAAGATTGTGATAGCCAAGTTTTGCTTTTGACCCAACAAAAAAGCATTGTAAAGTAGGAGTCAATGTTCCTAGAGAAATATTTCAGGTGTTAAAGCCCAACTAAGCTTTCATTTAAAATTAGCAAAAGTCCCACTTTGCAGCCGCTGGCGGAAGACAGGCTCTTCTGCTCATGCTGTAGCTGCTTTTGAAAGTAAATGAACTGTAAGCATTGCGCATTTTTTGTTTTAATGAACCTGGATTTTATTTAGCTTCTTCAAACTGAAGGTTTAAATGGGCTTTAATATTATAAGGGTGAGAGCATATGTTTGATCCCTGTACATTCTTTACTTTTGGTGAGTTGGGTTGTGCTATCGCATGTTGCAGAAGATGATAATATTGCTGTGAATTGACACCCAAAGTATGATGTATATTATATCATAGTTATTTGTATTGAAGGATTGTTTTTACTGAAATAGCACTGAAGATCTGTTATGTTGAATTGACCTATATTTGAAGTTGTTTTGGCTCCCTCTGCAGTGTCATCCATGTTAAAGTGGTTGTAAACCACTTTGTTATTTTCCTAGGATCCCCTGAGTTAAAGTTATGTGCCCAGCGTATGTGCTTTATAAAAAATTTGCCGCTTTATAACTTATTTCAGAGCGCCCCTTGGCGCTCACGTGACTGCCCGCTGCTTTCTTCTCCCGATCTGACAACTACAGCGGGAGGGGCTGAGAATCCCAGCTGAAGTCAGCCAGGAGGAGAGGAGGTAGAGAGCGGCGGGCGGTCATGTGAGCGCCGAGTGGCGCTCTGAAAGAAGGTATAAAGCGGCATGTTTTTTTTTCAGAAGGCACATACACTGGAGCACATAACGTTATCTAACACATGTGATTGTATCACAAAGTATTACAAAGTTATTATAGCAGCAGAAGGGGAGGTGCCAGGCACTGACACTAGCTGACAGGCAGGGAGGAGGGGGTGAGAGGGAGCAAGGAGAGACAGCTGGCTGATAGAGGCACATAAACAGACCACGGTGTCTGGGCTCAGCAGCCATGATAAACGTGGTTAGTTTACATGGGGGGGCAGTATCAGCCAGGTATTTTAGATGATAGGAAAGGACAAATTACACAGCATAAGCACTGTGCTGTTGTTCATACTTTAAAGCATGGGCCTCCAAACGATGGCCCTCCAGTTGTTCAGGAACTACAATTCCTATCATGTCTGTGAATGTCAGAGTTTTGCAAGTGCATTACGCTGGTGTACTACTCATTGGTTAACATAGTGTTGTGAAAATCTGTACTCAAATTCCCAACAGCTGTTTGCATGATATCCACAAAAGAAGCAAATTGCATTTCTGCAACCTTACTCAACCTATATGTAGATGAGGTTGCCTGCATAGCATGCTCTGTGCATGCAAATAATTCTTATTTTATTATTATACAGGATTTATATAGCGCCAACAGTTTGCGCAGTGCTTCACACCGTGAGGGCAGACAGTACAGTTACAATACAATTCAGTACAGGAGGAATCAGAGGGTCCTGCTCGATAGAGCTTACAATCTAAAATGGAAGGTTTAGGTAATATTGCACTGTGATTTTTGACAGAAAGTGGTGTTGATTAGGCATGAGCTCAGGAGTGTTTGGTTCCTTCTCCAAACCTCCCTGAACTTTCCCTCCAGGAAGCAGTCCTCTGTACTGTGCCGAATGTAAGCAGTCGAGGGATTTCTGCCATGTATAAAAGGGTTGTGTTATGTGTGGCTGCAGAGAGGGGGAATGCCTCAGCTGCTTATGATTGGCCCAGTACAGTGACCACTTCCTGTTGGGTTTGGAATAGAATCCAAACACGCCAGAGCTCATCCCTACTGTTGATCTGTGCAGTACTTCAAGAAACTTAAAATAATCACCTAAGCAAAAACTTTATAGCTAATTAATAGTTTAAAAACTGAATACATAAATTAAAACAAAACCTCTACATTTTTAATGACTATAAAAGCACTCGTTGTATACAATAACTTTAGATAGTTTACGTCCAACAAAACCAGACTCCTCATGACCAAGCCATGTCTGTGTAGTGTTTTCTGACTGAGATCTCTCCTCATACTAAACTGTTGGTAACAAATTTAGTCTATAATACATTAATACTGTTTGTTTTGTGGTGTTTGAATATTTTTGGTTTCCTTTTCTTTTCTTATTATATAATTTGATACTATATATGCGAATATGTACTTGCTGCAAGTTTACAAAAGTGTTTAGCTTCAAACAGAAGGTGTTATACCCTCTTAAGCTTGTGCGAGCATTTGAAGTATATTTGATAGTTCTGTGTTATCCTAACGAAAAGTTGTATGACTTTATACCTATATTTTATATTTGGTTAAGCCTTCCATAACTTGACCTGTGCAAAATCTATTTGAAAGGTAACAAATTTAGTCATATGTCTAAAATCCTGTTTACATCTGCTTATTGTGGGCATGTAGCAGGAAAAAAACTGCTCGCTATATCCTTTATGCGTTTTCTATCAAAGCACACATTGCATGGAGTTCAGTGGTAACAAATCTAAAGTGCACATGAAGCGCAACATGCAGAAGTGAAGCATACATATTACTCCAACTAGTGCAGTGGTACCTAGTGTCTGTGATCTTCCTGTGTATCCTATTTATATATTTTTTACTAGATGTGAAACACCAGAGGAGGTATGTTACATGCCTGGAGGCCAACATTGACAGCTTTCTGGGTTGCATTATATAATCTACTGCATAGTGGGGAAGCTCAGAAACTCAGCACACATATTGAATTAAAGCGGTTGCAAAGTCAATTTTGTTTAAACTAAAATATAAAAGATGTTTTACTTACCTGCTCTGTGCAAGGGTAATGCACAGAGCGGCCCCAAACCTCATCTTTTTGGGGAACCCGCTTGCACTCCCTGCTCCCTCCTGTGCCACTTCCTATGTAGCACATGGGCGGGCAAAATCACAAAAAAAGCTGTGTGCGTCCATAGATGCATACAACCCAGCTTGGTCCCCGCCCCGTGCTCCCTCCTCTCAGGATTTGACTGTGAGGCTCCTGCTGCTCATAGCCATGACTTTGAGAGCAGAGAGAGGGGAAAGAAGGACTGCGGATGGACACAGCGCTGGATCACTAGAAGACTGCATTAATTACCTTAAAGTGCAACTTCACTTGCTTTCAACATTTACTAATTGTAATCCTCATGCTGCTAGCATTAGTAAATAGATAGAAAGGTATATTATATTTACTTGCACATTTCTTCAATTACTTCCTGGTTTCTGGCCTAGGCAAATTATGTTATACATCCCAGGAGTCTTCAGGAGGGAAGGAGAGGTTTTCTCAGCTAAGCACACAGGGCAGATGGATTCCAGGAAGTAAATGCTACATGAACCATCTGCCATTACTTAAGATGGCCACGACTATAAATGCTAGTGGGTGTTTTCCAAAGTGATTTCTCAACAAAATAAAGCATGGAGACTTGGATGGATGGGGAAGCTTGCTTTGAATATTAAAAACAAATTAAATAGCGTTTTTGATTTGTGGTGCCGATGCAGTGTAGTTTCGATTTCATGCAAAATGTATTAAGGTAACAAAGCTCATTGCAAAAATTGGTAATTACTGACAGTTAGATTTAGCTTTGTGAAAAGCCAGATTGACAGTTGTATGATAAAAGAAAAAGTGCAAGCATTCTTAGTAATGGTCAATGCAACCCAAAAAAACCTATGACTAAATTACACCCATCCAGCATTAAATTCTAATAGCCTGATGTACTTGTAAATGAGTCATACTTCAACCTACAGGCTTCCTTAATAAGTCTATTCTGCCTCTCCTTTTTCTTTTCTTCCACTTCTGATGCCCTGTCTTTCTCATTTTTTTTTTTCAATTTTGCGCCAGCTCTCTAGCTCTTATATTCCGCCACTGCCACCATGCCATAATTATGTTTATAATAGCAATGCATGTCTCAGTCTGGTTACAAATTGTGACACTGCTATAAAAGTCAATATTTTGTACCTTTATTCACATGTATGGAAGACAGAACTCCAGGCAGACAGCTAAATAAATATAAATATATGAACAGTTTGGCATGCAAAATCACTGGCTAGACACCTATGCAACACAGCTCAACCAGGTGTTTGACAACCTTGTATGCTACATGTGTTAAACTATGAATTATGGGGAAAATTATTAGGACAGATTTACGTACATCTGAAACCTGTATGTAAAATGCATTCAGTGCTTATGAATATATAACTGGATTAAATGGTGTGTTTTATCAGCCTGGAGTGCAGCTTTAAAAAAATGTGAATTGAAGCAAAGGTACGCTTTATTAGGGGAATGATTTCAGAGTTATATCAGAATACAACAACATGCTGTTTGTACAGCAAAGCTTTTATTGTGTAAAATATTCAGTCATTATTAAAACCAAAATGGGTTTATTGTTAGACTAGAATACTATTGTGCACAAGCTCACTAACTTTTTGGTATCTATTTTTTTAAGTGGGTTACTTGGCAGATATACAGTTGTGCCCATAAGTTTACATACCCTGGCAGAATGTATGATTTCTTGGCCATTTTTCGGAGAATATGAATGATAACACAAAAACTTTCCTTTCACTCATAGGTTAGTGTTTGGCTGAAGCCATTTATTATCAATCAACTGTCTTTACTCTTTTTAAATCATAATGACAACAGAAACTACCCAAATTACCCTGATCAAAAGTTTACATACCCTGGTGGTTTTGGCCCGATAACATGCGCACAAGTTGACACAAAGGGGTTTGAATGGCTATCATCCTCACCTGTGATCTGTTTGCTTGTAATTAGTGTGTGTGTATAAAAGGTCAATGAGTTTCTGGACTCCTGACAGACCCTTGCATCTTCCATCCAGTGCTGCACTGACGTTTCTGGATTCTGAGTCATGGGGAAAGGAAAAGAATTGTCAAAGGATCTGTGGGAAAAGGTAGTTGAATTGTATAAAACAGGAAAGTGATATAAAAAGATATCCAAGGAATTGAGAATGCCAGTCAGCAGTGTTCAAACTCTAATCAAGAAGTGGACAATGAGGGGTTCTGTTGAAACCAAACCATGGTCAGGTAGATCAAATAAAATTTCAGCCACAACTGGCAGGAAAATTGTTCAGAATGCAAAGAAAAACCCACAAATAACTTCAGGTGAAATACAGGACTCTCTGAAAACATGTGGTGTGGCTGTTTCAAGATGCACAATAAGGAGGCACTTGAAGAAAGATGGGCTGCATGGTCGGGTCACCAGAAGAAAGCCATTACTACACAAATGCCACAAAGTATCCCACTTACAATACGCTAAACAGCACAGAGACAAGCTTCAAACCTTCTGACTCAAAGTCATTTGGAGTGATGAGACCAAAATTAGGCTTTTTCTCCACAACCATAAACGCTATATTTGGAGAGGAGTCAACAAGGCCTATGATGAAAGGTACGGAGGTGGATCGCTGATGTTTTGGGGATGTGTGAGCTACAAAGGCACAGGAAATTTGGTCAAAATTGTTGGCAAGATGAATGCAGTATGTTATCAAAAAATACTGCAGGAACATTTGCATTCATCAGCCAGGAAGCAGCACATGGGACGTACTTGGACATTCCAACAGGACAATGATCCAAAACACAAGGCCAAGTCAACCTGTCATTGGCTACAGCAGAATAAAGTGAAGGTTCTGGAGTGGCCATCTCAGTCTCCTGACCTCAATATCATTGAGCCACTCTGGAGAGATCTCAAACGTGCAGTTCATGCAAGACAGCCCAAGAATTTCCAGGAACTGGAGGCTTTTTGCCAAAAGAATTAGGCAGCTTTACCATCTGAGAAGATAAAGAGCCTCATCCACAAATGCCACAAAAGACTTCAAGCTGTCATTGATGTTAAAGGGGGCAATACATGGTATTAAGAACTGGGATATGTAAACGTTTGATCAGGGTCATTTGGGTAGTTACTGTTGTCATTATGATTTAAAAAGAGTAAAAACAGTTGACTGATAATAAATAGCTTCAGCCAAACACTAACCCATGAGTAAAAGGAATGTTTTTGTGTTATCATTCATAATCTCTGAAATATGGGCAGTAAATCATAAATTCTACCAGGGTATGTAAACTTATGAACACAACTGTGTATGTATATATATATATATATATATATATATATATATATATATATATAATTCTGCCTTTTTAAGTTGTGGTCTGACCCAGTCACCCATGTGAATTGTATGTTGTGACTGGTCGCCTCAGAACTGTATCTTTGGTTTACTGGAGTCTCAAGCTGCACACCAGGTCCTGCTGATGCCAGTGCTGAACAGACCGTGGTGAAATGGCACAGTGACAATGCCTCCATTGCAGCAGGCTGCAGTCCCCACCAGGGTTAGCAGGAGGTTTCATTACTTCCGCCTGCTTACACTGGATAGAAGCTGGCCAGGAACTGCATTCTGTTTTTTTTCGTTCTTTTGAGGCATCCATATTTTGTGACTAGCTGTTGAGCATTACATTCCTTCTGTACCAGAGGGACTAGTCCTGTATCTGGAAGCAATGTGTTGCATGACCCCTCAGTCCAAATCAGAGTGGAGCAGCAGTGACACCGTTGGCATCCCAAATGGTATTTTACAGCAGAAAGTGTAATTCAGCAGACTAATTCCTACATTCTCAGGCTGTCAGTGCTTTTACAAAGACAAATATGTTTTGCAATTTAAGCCTCTTCATGTCTCGTATTGAATTGAGAGGTTTTTATTTTTACTTTTTTGCTATCCATGTAAGTGTACTGAAATAAGTGAACATACTAACCATACTTCATATGTCCACATAATATAATCTCATAATATTTTTGTAATATTATAATTCCTATTATAGAGCAAAACACTTGAAATGATCCAGCAGGTTTTTAAACTTCCCCTCCATCATAACCTTCCCTAAAAAATTAATACATTTATTTATCTGTTCTTTTAATAGAATTGGAGACATTTGGTCCAGTGTTTGCTAGCATGGTTGACTAAAAGTCAGTAAAAGTGTCTTTTTTTTTTTTTACAATACAATTTTCTTTTTTAATTTAAAACGTCTTGAACTTCATACTGTCATGATTATAGTGTAAAATGCTTCCTTCCCAAGAGGGGAGATGGAAGAAGAGAGGCTATAGCACAGGGTGGATATAAATCAATGAGTTTTTTAGAAAAAATCAGATTTTGTTTTTTTTTATTTGAATCGATTTTTTTTTTTTAAATGTTTATCAAATTTATCTAAAGATAGTTTTCTATTTAAAATACATGAATAATTGAGTTTATTCTGCATGAACTGGAGCTTAATTGTGTAGTATGAGGCTGTATATTCTGCAATATTTACATTTTTTGTAAACTCATTCTATGAATCCAAGCTCTGCAAGCTGAGATAACATGCACTGCATTGGTGCATTCACACAACGTCATAGTAACCATGAGATAAAACAAATTTCAGGAATATTCCTTTATCCCATTGTTTTGCAAATCTATGTACACTACAAACTATGATTGAATCGGTTCTGATATCGCTTTACTAACCTGACAGCTTATTATTCTAAATAGGAAACCTTCATTTTGATTGCAAATATTAAAGATTCTAACTACCAGCAAGAATGAGTTCTTACATTTAAAGCGCACCTGTCATTTCAGATCCGTCATAGCAGCGCCTGTTGGTGGGCATCCACTCACCTACTGCCACCATGTCCCTCACCTTGTTGTGTCAGTGCCGCATCACCAGCCATCCCATTAAAGTGAATGGGACTGTCGGTTAGTCGACAGCGGGTCAGAGGAGGAGCCGCTGTGGGACAGAGATGACAGTTGCTATTTTAAAAATTATGATTTAAATCGAGTTGATTTAAGTCAAGCCTTTTTACTAGTGATTTAAATCAGGTTTTAAATCGACTTGATTTAAATCAAATCCACCCTGCTATAGGATGATAAACGAGTGTGGACTGCTGAGTCAAAATTAAAGATAATTTTATTAAATCACAATTCATTTTAAATCATAGTGCTCGAACAAGCAAAGCCTGTTGGCATGCTGTTGTGTCAAAGACACACGACATAAAACAAATAACAAAACAAAATACACAAAACAAACCTCCAGATACCATCCTATCTCTAATGAACTAACTGTAGTTTTCTTTAAAAGGTCGTCAGTAGACATTGGCTGGAAAAAACTCTGGTCAATGAAGGAGAAGCATATCTTTAACCACTTCAGCCCTGGAAGGATTTGCCCCCTGTCCAAGCCCTTTTTTGCGATATGGCTCTCCAACGCTTTAACTGAAAATTGCACGGTCAAGTGACGCTGTACCCAAACAAAATTGACATGCTTTTTTTCCCACAAATAGAGCTTTCTTTTGGTGGTATTTGATTACCTCTGTGGTTTTTATTTTTTGCGCCATAAACAAAAAAAGTGTCAATTTTGAAACAAAAGCAATATTTCTTACTTTTTGCTATAATAAATATCCCCCAAAAATATATAAAAAAAATAATTTCTTCCTCAGTTTAGGCCAATATGTATTCTTCTACATATTTTTGGTAAAAAAAAATCGCAATAAGCAGTATATTGATCGGCTTGCGCAAAAGTTATCGCGTCTACAAAATAGGGGATAGATTTATGGCATTTTTATTATTATTTTTATTTTATCAGTGATGGCGGCGATCTGCGATTTTTATTGTGACTGCGACGTTGCAGCGGACAGATCGGACACTTTTGACACTATTTTGGGACCATTGACATTTATACAGCGATCAGTGCTATAAAAATGCACTGATTACTGTGTAAATTGTCACTGGCAGGGAAGGGGTTAAACACTAGGGGGCGATCAAGGGGTTAACTGTTCAAAATGGATTTAAATCATTGCTAATGAACAAACACTTCTCTCCGCCTTTATTTTGAAAGGAACAGATATAAGATCTGATATTTGTCATTTGAAATTATGAACATTTCTGCTAGCACAATTACAACATCACACATCATAATACGCTCCTTTAAAAGATTTGAATAGGGGCAGCTCCAGCCGAGCTGAGAAAATACTGAAAAGGAGCCCTCAGATACCTGCCCGATGTCCAGACAAAGCTACGCATACGCACAGCGAAATGCGTTAAAGTCATCACCACCCGGACGCCACAACCTCATTCCCTACAGTGTTGGCGAGCATAGAGGAGGATCTCTACTGCTCTGGATGGGAACACCCAGTGAATAGGAAAATCCACACATATACACTCACAAGTCTGCTCGGACCCCACTTGGAGTAGCAGGAAGCCAGGAGAGGAATATTGATGCTTGGCAATACACGCGCAGCTGCACATCCAGCCAAAGCAACCTGGTCGCCACATCCCTGTTGGGGTATGCACGGGAGCGAGATAATTTACAATCTGGATCCAAACCAGCGCGATGGACTAAGACCTGAGGACCGGGGATTCCATGGGAACGGTAAAGTACCGGCAGACATTGATTAAGACTAAAGTGCTCTACTTGTAACCAATACTTTTTCTGCTAACCCCAAAGCCCAGCCTCATAAATCTCTATACACCATTCCTCAACGTCATCACAAATGCTGGACAGACTGAGTAATTACAATAATTAGGGTGGAACCCTGTGAAGAGCAGCAAACAGTTATGTTCAGTCTCTGGCTGATTGAGAGGGGTTCCTGACCAAGATCCAGCACATGAGTGCAAATAATTGCATTAGCCACCCACTTTCCCTAATAACTATTCATGGGATCTTCCTCGCCCAGTATCCAATTTTTAGTCCAGAACCCCATAGAATTCTGTTTGCTCTCTGTTTCCATCTGCTCCCCTATCCTAAGCTCGAGCCTCCAAAGGGATTGATGCATTGTGGCACTGCCTAAACTTCCCTTGCTAGTTTGATACGGTATTTACATTATTAGAAGTGTCCCCTTGCACCAATTAATTTGGCGTCGGAACGTTTGTTTTTTTTTGTGTATTGTGTTTTGTTATTTGTTTTATGTTTTGTGTCAATGTGTCTTTTGACACAACAGCACGCCAATAGGCGCTCGGCTTGTTAGATTTTAGTATTCCCCACTGGGTGGCTGCATGCAGCACTATGATTTTAGATGAATTGTGATTTAATAAAATTATCTTTAATTTTGACTCAGCAGTCCACACTCCTTTATGATCATATAGCCTCTCTTCTTCCATCCCCCTCTTAGGGAAGAAAGTATTTTTTCCATGTATGCCTTGAGGCTGGATGTTTAGCCATATAATGGTGTGAGTTGGATAGGACAATAGCTATTCAATTGCCTTCTTTTCATTTTGCTTTTTACTTATAATGTAAAATGCATTTCCCTCTCGGAGATTGTATTGTAGGTTGTATCATGCCTGTGAAAAGGTTGTTATTAAATTAACTGGCCTGAGCAGAGGACCAATTCCCTGATTCATGCGCATTATCCAAAGAGTTGACACATTGACTGGTTAGGATTGGATCTGCTGTGTCCTCAGTCTCTATGCAAAAAACCAATGCGCTCGCAACGCTAAGACCCGATAACAAACTCCTAAGCTAAACCTTAGAGTTCTTAAAAAAAAAAAACCACACCAATGCCTAGGTGTGTGAAAACATAAATTAAAGCAAAAGTAAAGAAAGCAGGTATCCCATATACTATACATAGAACGTCTACCACTAATCAGTGTGATGCTGCCTAAAGTAGATTATGGGACACCCCCACCCTTCTTGTATCATCTGCCTCATACAAGGCCCCTGTTTTCTAAAGCTTGGCATTCATTATTCTATTTTTTTTGTTCCGCTAGAGGAGCAAAAAATCTAACGAATTACTCCATCCACGCAGAACAGTGACTGCATCTAACTGGATGCAGGCACTAATTGGCCAACAATTTACTGCCCACCTCCTTCAATTTTTCAAAAGATGTCAGACAGAAGGGGGCCAACAGGGCCACCCATTGATCGATTTTTATCCCATTCACCAGGAAATGACCAAAATTCTTAGTTGTATGGCCTGCTTAAAGTAACCTAACTCTTCTCACCTAAAAAAGCTGCCCTTTTTGCAAAACATGGGGGAAGGGATGACCATTAAGTCATCTTTTTTTCGAGTGGAGCCAGAGAACTCATCACGGCGGCCATCTTGGATACTGGCATTTCGGGATACGCAACGCTGTGAATACTTCATACTTTGAATACAATTTTATTTAAATAATCTGTTTATTTTAATGATTTCAATTTATTGTCTTATATTTCTACATGAAATACCAATCTTCCTGAGCTGGAGAGGATTTTCAGTTCTTCGTTCCATCCACCCCGGGGGTTGTTAGGAGATTGGAGGAGCATTGAGCTGGTTTACACAAAAGCTTTTTATGACCACTCTTTTATGCGAGGGTCATAACTCTCTAGTAAGTCTATTTGAACACATGGTGTAAAGCACAATATTTGCGTTTTAGAGATTTGATCACTGTTCCCAGCAAAGGGAATGCTTGTAGAATTGTGCCACCTCTAACACTTACCATTACGTTTTTTTTTTTGTATGGACGTTGCACTTTGTTTTGTACATTTGTGTCACTCTTGTAAGGGTAAAACAATACACAAAAATGGTGTAGTGCAACTCCATAGAATTAATCATTAATTATAAAAGCCAATTTAATGTCCACATCAAATTAAAACCTGTAAACAATCATTAGGATTACTAAGAATGTCCTTCTCACGGACATAACACTTATAGGGGGGCGGAGCTATACCTTTGCCGTCATCCTGTAGCCATACTATATGGGGATTGTTGCGTGGGGAGACAGACAAGGAGCCATATTTTATTGTTTAAGCATTTTTTGATAGCACTTTGAGTCATCCTATAATGTGAGCGTTTTTGACCTTTTTAGTATCAAAAACTATATACAAAGCGCACTATTTGTCCTCTTTTGTGCCTTTTACATGCTTTATATATGTTTTAGAGATGAATGCAGTGGAGAGAAGCAGCATGCTGAAAATCCAGTCCTGGCAGCAGCCCTGTGGTTGGCACATTTTTTTTTAATTCTGTACTTTCCTGAAAGATCAGCTCTAAGCTGGTAACCTATTTAACCTATTTATCCAGAGGTCAACAGGGACCTATTTTCTCCCTTTTTCTATATTCAAGGGCTTAGGGGCATTCTGTTTCAACCCCAGTTAGCAGGTTGATCCCTGATTGAGACTTACCACGTTTATGTGACTTTCCTACCCTAATGCCGCGTACACACGAGCGGACTTTACGGCGGACTTTGCCCGGCGGACTTTTCGACGTACTTTCCGACGGACTTTGTGAATGAACGGACTTGCCTACACACAATCCACCAAAGTCCGTCGAATTCGTACGTGATGACGTACGACCGGACTAAAACAAGGAAGTTCATAGCCAGTAGCCAATAGCTGCCCTAGCGTGGCTTTTTGTCCGTCGAACTAGCATACAGACGGCGGACTTTTCGACCGGACTCGATTTCAACGGATAAATTTTAAACAAGTTTCAAATCTAAGTCCGTCCAACTTTTGAGAAAACAAAGTCCGCTGGAGCCCACACACATCGAATTGTCCGACGAAATCCAGTCCGCCGGGCAAAGTCCGCCGTAAAGTCCGCTCGTGTGTACGCGGCATAAGGGGTCCAGAATTACGTATCCGAGCACTGCATATCCTAGGGTTTGGGAAAGTGAAGGGAAAGTAAAGGGAGGGGGAGTGTGCTGTTCTCTCTGCTTCACCCTACAGCGCAGTACCCAGCTGTGTGAACAAGGTACTGTGCTAGAACTCTTTAAAAGGCTTTATACACGTGTTTGTGTGTGTACACGTGTCTTTATGTGTGTGTGTGTGTACACGTGTCTGTGTGTGTGTACGTGTTTGTTTGTACACGTGTTTGTATGTGTGTGTTTATATGTATGTATGTTACTTTTAATCCTGACCCCCTATTACGATACTATCAGAACTGCTTATTTAGGGAATGTTTGTAATGGCAGAAAGGACTGCTGATCCTCTGAAAAAGCAATCCATGCTCAGATTACTTTTCAGAGGCATTTGATACTGCAGATTCTGTGGGTGGGTCTGTTGTCTGTAGCTCGGTGGGTGGAGTCGTGATGTCAGTAGACTCCCCGCCCACCTCTACACTCCCTTGTCAATATGAATTTTCTGTGTATTTCTTACACTGAACTTCTGCTATGATCTCTAACATCCAGTGAAAAGACAGGAAAGTAACCATATGACTTCAGCATGCCAAATCATGCTGAGGTGTGGAATAGCCAAACCTTGCAGAGCTGCTGAAGAAAGGAGTGGGGGTGGGAATTAAAAAATAACGCATGTCTTAGGCTAGTGCACAAGATATGTAAATCACCTGTCATTCACAGCAAGGGGGAGGATTTGACAAAGTTTTTCTCTGTTTGTCAAGTTTTATCTCACTGAACAATAAAAGGGGATTGCTCAGAGTTGGATTAACTCTTTGTGGCAAGCCGGGGCTCAAATGATAGGAAATCTTATACTCTACATTATGACATCAAAAAAAAGAAAAAACATTTCGGGTTTACATCCTCTTTAAGACTGAAAATACTTTTTAAAGGTGTCCCAACTGGAAAAAGATTGAGAAACGCTGACTTAGAGGTTCATTACCTTATAAGACAAATCACCCCGTAATTATGCTACCTAATCTGCTTAACAACACCAGGTTCTTTCTTGGTGGATTTCCTCATAATGGTAATTTTCAGATTGCTCCCCAATTTTTTAATTGGCTGTTCAGACAATTATTCCTTCAGAAACTCTTCTGTTGAGATATCCCCATCCATTGGATGTGCCTGTTGCCTACCCCCAAGTTACATCGCTTTTGGATGTCCCCCACAAGAAAAATACATTTTTTACTTACTGTAAAATCTTATTTATTTTTGGTGCCCATTGAGGAACACAGGTCCCACCCCTCTGTGTCTTGGTCCTAAGTACTGCTTACTCACAAAACTGAGACATGTCTGTTAAGTTGGGTTATTATGGGGCTTCAACTTTTTCTTTTCTCCAGTGTTCAACCTTTGAAGGAAGCAATATAACCAAACCATCCCTGTGTCCCTCATAGGACTCCAAGAAAAAGATTCTACGGTAATTTCAAAAATCTTATTTTTCATTTTCTTCACTCTGAAATATTAAAGTGGTTGTAAACCCACTTTGAAAAAAAATCAAAAAATGCTAACACCTGCAAGAAAAAGGCATAATGAGCTAGTATGCATAGCATACTAGCTCATTATGTAATACCTGAGTTCGAAGTCCTCGCTGCGGTGCCCTACACAGCACTGGCTGGCAACATCGCTCCGAGTTACTTCTGGGTATCGCGGCTCCAGTGCTGTGATTGTCCAGAGCCGCGATGACGTCACTCCCGTGCATGCACGCGGTAACGGCACACTCACTGAAGCAACGGCACATACGTGCCATTGCTTCAGTTTGTGTCAGTGCGCATGTGCCGATGACGTCGCTCCCTTATGATAGGCTTACCTGTAGCAAAAAGTGGTCTGTAAGGGTTTACAACCACTTTAAAAACTTAGCTGTGTATGGTACGAGGTAAAGATTGAAGCATTGTTACCATATTACTAAGGCCTTGTTCACATGGAGCATACATAACTGTACGCCCATAGAGGGCCATCTTTACCTGCATGGAGATGCACAAGTGATCCGTGCATTCCTGTACAGGCAGTCTAATTGCTGTCAGTTGGGACGCAGTGGCTGCACAGACAGCCATGGTATCCGTGCATTTGCGGGTACACGTCCCTGAACGGGATTCATTCCAAATATGACACCCGTAGAGCCCTTTCACACTGGGGCCGCTCCGCGTTATCGGTAAATCGCCGATAGTGTTAGCGACCCTATTCGGCCACTAGCGGGGCATTTTTAAGCCACGCTAGCGGCCAAAAATCGATTTTCAGGCGCTGCGGCAGCGCTTTGCAGGACTTTTTCTGACATCCTGCATGCGCACTGCCCCAGTGTGAAAGCACTCGGGCTCTCACACTGGGGCTGCAGGGGAGGCGTTTTTCAGGCGCAATTTTTAGCCCAAAAGCGCCTGAAAAAACGCCTCAGTGTGAAAGGGGTCGTACTGATGTCATATTGGGAGCAGTGGTTGTGTCCATGCAGCTGCTGCATCCCAATTGACAACAATAGGACTGCATGCAGAAACACCTGTGCATCCCTGTGCAGGTAAACACTGCCTTCCACATACAGTAGGTGACCGCGATATTGTGTCAATCTTGCCGCATTTCTTGGCGGGATTTAACACCTGCGAGCCCCGTCGCGGGAGCCAGCGCCGAGATGGCTCACTCATCGGGAAAGGAAAACTTTTTTCCTTTCCCGATGAGTGACAGGCAGTGCTGACAGCTGTCTGGTATGAATCCTGAGGGGGGAACACCGCGCCAAATTTTAAATAAAAAACCGGCGTGGGTTTCCCCCCCCAGGGACATACCAGGCCCTTAGGTCTTGTATGGATTATAAGGGGAAACCCCTACGCCGAAAAATCGGCGTGGGGGTCCCCCCCAAAATCCATACCAGACCCTTATCCGAGCATGCAGCCCGGCCGGCCAGGAAAGGGGGTGGGGACGAGCGAGCGCCCCCCCTCCTGAGCCGTACCAGGCCGCATGCCCTCAACATGGGGGGTGAGTGCCTTGCAGGAGGGGGGCACCCTGTGGCCCCCCCACCCCAAAGCACCTTGTTCCCATGTTGAGGACAAGGGACTCTTCCCGACAACCCTGGCCGTTGGTCGTCGGGGTCTGTGGGTGGGGGGGCTTATCGGAATCCAGTAGCCCCCCTTTAAAAGGGGGGCCCCCAGATGCCGTCCCCCCAACCTATGTGAATGAGTATGAGGTACATGGTACCCCTACCCATTCACCTAGGGAAAAAAAGTGTCAATAAAAAAAACACAGTACACAGATTTTAAGAGTAATTTATTAGGCAGCTCCGGGTCCTTCTTCCGACTTTGGGGGGTCTCCTTCCGACTTCTCCTGGTGTTCTGCCTCTTCTCCCGGTGTTCCACCTCTTCTTCCGGGCCCCTCCGCTATCTTCTTCCAGCTCTTTTGCCAGCGAGAGGGGCTCGGTCTGCTGCCGCTGTCTTGTCGCCGCTGTCTCGTCACTTCTTCTCCCGGGCCCCTCCGCTATCTTCTTCCAGCTCTTTTGCCAGCGAGAGGGGCTCGGTCTGCTGCCGCTGTCTTGTCGCCGCTGTCTCATCGCTTCTTCTCCCGGGCTCCTCCGCTCTCTTCTTCCAGCCCTTTTGCCAGCTAGAGGGGCCCGGTCTGCTGCCACTGTCTTATCGCCGCTGTCTCGTCGCTTCTTCTCCCGGGCTCATCCGCTATCTTCTTCCAGCTCTTTTGCCAGTGAGGAGCCCAGTCTGCTGCCGCTGTCTTGTCGCCGCTGTCTTGACGTTTCTTCTCTTCTTCCGATGTTGACACGACGCTCTCTCCGGCTGGAATGCTGTGTGCGAGCTGCGAAGCCATTTATATAGGCGGTGACCCCGCCCCCTTGTGACGTCACAGTCCCAGCATGCGCAGGGACTCTGGGGTCACGCCCCCTTATGACGCCAGAGTCCCTGCGCATGCTGGGACCGTGACTTCACAAGGGTGCGGGGTCACCGCCTATATAAATGGCTCCGCAGCTCGCACACAGCATTCCAGCCGGAGAGAACGTCGTGTCAACATTGGAAGAAGAGAAGAAGTGGCAAGACAGCGGCAGCAGACCAGGCCCATTTTGCTGGCAAAAGAGCTGGAAGAAGATAGCGGAGGGGCCCGGGAGAAGAAGCGACAAGACAACGGCGAGACAGCGGCAGCAGACCGGGCCCCTCTCACTGGCAAAAGAGCTGGAAGAAGATAGCGGAGGGGCCCGGGAGAAGAAGCGACGAGACAGCGGCGTCAAGACAGCGGCGAGGCAGCGGCAGCAGACCGGGCCCCTCTCGCTGGCAAAAGAGCTGGAAGAAGATAGCGGAGGGGCCCCGGAGAAGAGGCGGAACACCGGGAGAAGAGGTGGAACACCAGGAGAAGTCGGAAGGAGACCCCCCGAAGTCGGAAGAAGACCCCGGAGCTGCCTAATAAATGACTCTTAAAATCTGTGTACTGTGTTTTTTTTTTTTTATTGACACTTTTTTTCCCTAGGTGAATGGGTAGGGGTACCATGTACCCCATATTCATTCACATAGGGTGGGGGGCCGGGATCTGGGGCCCCCTTATTAAAGGGGGGCTACCGGATTCCGATAAGTCCCCCCGCCCGCAGACCCCGACAACCAACGACCAGGGTTGTCGGGAAGAGGCCCTTGTCCTCATCAACATGGGGACAAGGTGCTTTGGGGTGGGGGGGGCGCAGCAAGTTCACTAATGTGTCAGCTGTGTTTTGGGCTTTAAGGCTTTAAGTAATCACCAGGGCTAGGCTCCCAGTTGGAGATGACTCCACCCTGCAGACAGAAAGTCTGGGCATAGGAGTCAGTAGGGCTTCACCTAGGAGATAGAGGTGGGAGCCAGTGTAGCACGAGGCTAATTGCTGTACGCACGGAAGTGCTAAGTGTTTGTTCTGTGGGAGACAGACCAAGGCCCTAAAGTATAAGACCTTAACTGGAGATCTGCGTTTACAAGCCAGAAGGGCTGAAAATAGTTTACTTTGGTAGCAGGACTGAAATACTGAATACCCCTGCGAGGGAATCTTCTGTGTTTGTTTTGAACTTTCTGTTAAATAAAAGTGGGCAAAACCAGTGAACCCCTGTTTTTGTATGCCATTTACCTTTAAAGTGGCGTTCCACCCAAAAATGGAACTTCCACTTTTTGGATTCCTCCCCCTCTCCGGTGTCACATTTGGCACCTTTCAGGGGGGAGGAGGGAGCAGATACCTGTCTAATACGGGTATTTGCTCCAACTTCCTGGCATAGATCACCGCGGTGATTGCGGTGACCTACGCCACTTCCACCGCCTACCCCGTCCTCCCCCGCTGTATTCTGTGAGACACCTGAGAGTACGCGCAGCGCAACTCGCGCATGCGCAGTAGGGAACCAGGAAGTGAAGCCGCACAGTTTCACTTCCTTATTCCCTAACCGAGGATGGCGGCGGCAGCAGCCGAAAGCCGAAGAACGGATCGGCTTCGGCTGCCGACACCACGTGCTCCCTGGACAGGTAAATGTCCATATATTAAAAATCAGCAGCTGCAGTATTTGTAGCTGCTGGCTTGTAATATTTTTTTTTTCAGCAAACCTCCGCTTTAATAATAATCGAATTTGTGATCAGGTGACAGAAACCGAATATATAGCAAAGCAACTTTCAGTTTTTTTTGTCAAAGTTTAATTTTAACAAGGTGAAATTATAAGCTGATTGGCTACCATGCACCAGATTTTGCACTCTCTGGTTTTAGTAAATCAACCCCATTGTGTTGTAAATGGAAGTCCGTGATCCATTTCCGTGGTTTGGCATATTTAGGGTTTTGTAACAATGGCAGCAAAGCTTCAACTATACATATATGTACAGTATGTTCTTGTATGCAGTTTACCTTCAATAATCTAATTTATGATCAAATGACTGAAACATAATGTATAGCAAATCAACTTAATTTGTAGGAGATTAAGATAATGAAATATAACTAGAGAGGAAGAGATCAATGTGGAAGCCCATTTGTACTTTCCTCCATGGTATCCTGTTCTCCCACCCCCTACCATGCTGGAACCTAAAACAAGAAGGATGATTCTCTCCATGGCAACTGTTTAGCGTCTGGTACTAATTCATCCACTGTTAATTTTGTTAGTGTTGCAGCTGTCAGACGTTTTGCTGGGACAGATTGGATATATCGCTACAGGGCCCGTCTGTTTGTTTTCCACTGCTCTGAATATCAGGAGCGCAGATTTTCATTTTTACTTATCTGGAGAGATAGTGCTTAACATATATTAACCTTTTTCATGCTGGGGGCCAGCAGAAAATAAGTAAATAAATTAAAGAAAATATTTAGTTAAAATATTTTTGCCTTTACAGTATATTATCATGATGCTGTATCCCACCATAGCCATTTGGAAATTTGCCTTAACCCTTGCATTTGCATGTTTTGCAATCTTAAGTATGTCAGATTACTTAATTATAAGCTGCTTTTCCACAATTTGGGCTTTTATTTATTAGCTTGTTTTTTTCAAACCCCATGTTTTTAGTTTTGCTACTGAAAATGTGAACTACAAATGTGAAAAAATCACTTTTTCCCTTTTAATACATAATATTTTATTCTTAAAAAAGGTAGGGTTTTAGCATATTTTGATTAAAAAAAAAAAATCCTATTATTTTCAATCACAAGGACACCAAATGTATTTATTTTTTGTGCAAGAAATTCTTAGTATTCTGTTTATTATAGAATTATTTTTGCACAAAAGGTCTAACTATCTGAAAATAAAATATCAACGTAAGCATTCAATTAAGTACAACAAATGACTTAACACACTGTTTTGCGAGTTATCAATTTTTATTTTAACAATTTCATACCATGTGCAACAGGGTATCTCTTTTCTCTGCACTAAGTTAAATATGAAATTTTATTCAGTAAGAAAGTTTAAAGTGATTGTAAAGTCAAATTTTTTTCCTATAAAAATAACATGCATGTTATACTTACCTGCTCTGTTGCAGTGGTTTTGCACAGAGCAACCTGCATCCTCCTCTTCTCGGGTCCCTCTTCTGTGATCCTGGCCCCTCCCTCCTGTTCAGTGTCCCCACAGCAAACAACTTGCTATGGGGCACCGAGCCGAGTCACAGCTCCCAGCTTCAAACATGGAGCCCTGACCAGGCCCCGCCCCCTCTCTCCCCTGATTGACTCCGCCAATCAGGAGGGAGAATCTCGGACGGCTGAGACGCTCATGGACATCGCTGGACAGAGAGGGACCTCAGGTAAGTGTTAGGGGGGCTGCTGCACACAGAAGGCTTTTTATCTTGATGCATAGAATGCATTAAGATAAAAAACCTTCTGCCTTTACAATTCCTTTAATACAGTGTCAAACTATTCTGTGATTACTTTGATTGGCTAAGCTTGGTAATCACATGACCCATAACCACATGGTTTAGTTCCTGGTTTATTCTTCAGAACCAAAGCTTGTCAGAAGCAACCCCGTTCTGAAGTTGAGTGTATGCACTAGAGCAGGGGTCTCCAAACTATGGCATGTTATGCAATTTTATCCTGCCCTGTGGTTGTGTATCTGCAGACTCAGTAGAATAAGGATTCAAATCAGTTGGTTTTCACTTCTGATGTGGACCCTGATGTAAGGGGGCGGTGGGCTCTGATATATCAGAGGGCTTCTAATGTAAGAGGGGGGACTCCTAAAGTGAAGGGGGGCTTGTGATATTATGTTATTTCTTGGAACATGTTTATTCAGTCATTTAAATTTTATTCATACATAAAAAATTCTTACGAATAAGAATTGATTTTTCTTTTTGGCCCACACTAGAAAGAACTACAACTGATCAGATAAAAAGGAATTCACATTCGTTCAGCATAGCAGAACTTAATTCTTTTTTATAGTTCAAAATAAGAAAGCCGTACTCTAGGAAGATATAGAAAAACACAATTTATTCAGTTAATGTATCCAACTATCATGTAATGTATTGTTATATAGGTACAATAATCCATCTCAATGTAATCTCCCGGACGCCAACACCCACAAACAGGGAGAAGGACGCTCTTTGAGCCAATCGAAAATCTACTTTTTTTGCACATTCCTGTTAGCCAGCAGACTGAGCATGCTTACAGGAGGAACTTTACAGCTTAATCACAGGCTATACACAGGTTGATGGCTAAGCTATATTTCTTATCTGCAGTAGAGCAAAATAAGGTCACTGACCTGGCTGTGCTTTCTTGTAAGGGTACAAAGATCACAAGCCTAGTTAAGCACAAGTTCATTTATATACAATGGGGCAAAAAAGTATTTAGTCAGCCACAATTGTGCAAGTTCTCCCACTTAAAAAGATGAGAGAGGCCTGTAATTGTCATCATAGGTATACCTCAACTATGAGAGACAAAATGTGGAAACAAATCCAGACAATGACATTGTCTGATTTTTGAGAGAATTTATTTGCAAATTATGGTGGAAAATAAGTATTTGGTGAATATCAAAAGTTCATCTCAATACTTTGTTATATATCCTTTGTTGGCAATGACAGAGGTCAAACGTTTTCTGTAAGTCTTCACAAGGTTGTCACACGCTGTTGCTGGTATGTTGGCCCATTCCTCTATGCAGATCTCCTCTAGAGTAGTGATGTTTTGGGGCTGTCGCTGGGCAACATGGACTTTCAACTCCCTCCAAAGGTTTTAATAGGTTTTTAAAAGTGACACATTTTTTAATTTTTTTTTTAAACTGTGTAAAAATAAATAAAATCATGTAAAATAAATAATAAAAATTTAAAATTTTTTTTTAAAAACCCCCTGTCCTGACGAGCTCGCGCGCAGAAGCGAACGCATACATGAGTAGCACCCGCATATGAAAACAGTGGTCAAACCACACGTGAGGTATCGCCGCGACCCATAGAGCGAGAGCAATAATTCTAGCCCTAGACCTCCTCTGTAACGCAAAACATGCAACCTGTAGAATTTTTTAAACATCACCTATGGAGATTTTTGAGAGTAAAGGTTTGACGCCATTCCACGAGCGAGCGCAATTTTGAAGCGTGACTTGCTGGTTATCAATTTACTTGGCGTAACATTATATTTCACAATATAAAAAAAATTGGGCTAACTTTACTGTAGTCTTATTTTTTTTTATTCAAAAAAGTGAATTTTTTCCAAAAAAAGTGAGCTTATAAGACCGCTGCGCAAATACGGTGCAAAAAAAAGTGTTGCGTTGACTGCCATTTTATTCTCTAGGGTGTTAAAAAACAATATATAATGTTTGGGGGTTCTAAGTAATTTTCTAGCAAAAAACCCTGTTTTAAACATGTGAACACCTAAAATCCAAAAAGAGGCTGGGCCTTAAGTGGTTAATATTACTTGCATTTTAATTTTTACAGGTGTAGGACTGGTCTGGGACAGAAGCAGCACCATCATGGGACGTGCTGCAGGGGGTACAGCTGAGACAGTGACCTTCCCTATCTCTGTATTACCCATTCATGTCCAGCACTCTGTAGGACAGAGCTGTCAAACTGACGGCTCAGTCCTGCAGATTACACTGGAAGATCACAGCTCTCCTAACCAGGAACACTCTGTCAGTGTGGTATCCACCCACTGAATAAACAGAGCACACCGAGCGGCTTTCACAGAGCTCTGATGATTACACTGTGAAAGCTACATTGTTCATGTGTAATCTGCAGGGCTGAGCTATCAGTTTGACAGCTCCAGCCTTGCTCTGCATTATAGAAAATAAAACTCTGTGTCAGAAAAAAATTAATTGTAAGACAATGTTAATGAAAATATAATTAATAATAAGCTGCTCCCCTTGTTGAGCAAAAAATTGATCAATAGATTTGTTAATGGATAGGGGGCGCTAGTGGTTACCAGTGAAAGAAAAAAACAGTTAAACAACTAAGTCTCAATGTCTATTCATAAACATGCAAACATAGGTTGTACCTGAAATAGGTGAAAAAATAATAACACACAATATTAGAACACAAATAGTGATGTTAAAGTCCCAATGATTGAATGAGCACAATATTGGCAGTGAAGAATAAGTGATCTTGCGAGATAAGTACGGTAGATTCCTCTATATAGACAAATAGAAAATCCTTCACCAAGAAATTAGATGCACCTCACAGTGGTAGATGGATATCTGCTTACCAGATACCAATGACTCCTTTAGTTAAAAAGAGAGTCATTAGCGCTTGTGCAGGATTGTGCCTGCTCACATGGAACTGCTGCATGCTGGATGATAATAGACAGAGAACCCTTATTGTCCCGGTATGCAGACATGGGATATATGAAAAAGAGAAGAATCTTCCATAGTGTAATACTGTTTATTAAAAATGTTAAAAACAAAAGGTAAAGCCAAATGGCGGCTTACATGAATTGGTGCCTACCCGGTACTGAGGCTGCTCGCTCATCTAGGTATGGATCTCAGCATGGATGCCGTCATACCACCTTGATAGTCGGCATGCGTTCCACCTGGAGAATGCAACAACCAGGAGTACCGGACGTAGGAGGAGATCACGTGACTAGGTACCGCTCTGACGTGCGTTTCGTGTGAATGCCTTCAGAAAAGCGAAGACATATAAATGTTCTGCATTATTTATGAATAAAAACTACTAAACTTAACTTTTTTTTTTTTAACAACATTTTGGCTCCATATTAACTTAGTATTATTCTAGCGCTTTTAGAAAAGAGACACATCACAAATAACATTTGTAGTTAAGTCTTCTCTTTTAACTAAAATTTGTAGGTAAAATTATAATTAAAAGAGAAGGCCACCATTCTGACCAAGTTTCATGTTATACCATATATAGAGTGTAACATTAAACAAACAAAGTTGCAATCTGCAGCCCCCTCCAATCCAGGAGTTCTTCTCTCAGCCGGCTTCGTAATTAAATTAATTTGGTATGGCTGTGCGTGGCTTTGTCCACACAGCTGCATCATACATTCACAGAGATCTATGCATGAAAAAACTACAATTCCCAACTTCCACTGCGACAAAGGGACTTGTAGTTCCCATTGGACCATTGGAGTTGTGGGGAATGCTACACTTGTAGTCCATGGATAATTCCTCTTGCCAGGTAACTGTACCTCACCACCGCTGCTGCAGCTGGAGGGATAACCTACAGTGTCAGCGATTTATACATTGTTTCAATGCTTTGCAGGCTCCAATGCAATACAATAATAAATGCACATATTTTAATTTATCAGTATGGGCACACTTATTATTATTAACTCCTCCATTCCCTTAGCTTCTTGTTATACTGGTTTAATTTAGTGCTAGTTTTTTTGTAGCACTGAACTTAGCTTGTGGATGTTGGGTGGGGGGGGGACTTTAGTTATCATCCTTACCTTGGGTGTCAAAGGACCTTATCCTGGCAATGATAGGATGTACTTTTTAGAATACTATGCTTATCAAAAGGAAATATTTACTGTAATGTCCCATTGCCTAAAAAAGAAAGCCAAAAAACAAAACTATACTCATAGGTACACTGGAGGATAACAGTTGGATGTGGAAAGTTGAACCTGATGTGGATTATGCTGTGTGTGTGAATATGTATGTGTATATGTATATATGTATGTGTGTGTGTGTGTGTGTGTGTATATATATATATATATATATATATATATATATATATATATATATATATATATATATATATTACATTCAATTATTTCAATTGATCTTTCACTCAAAATGACTCAAAGGAATTGTGTGTTAATCAAATTCTATTTAGTTTAGCAGTTGGCCACTACAAGCAGGAGGAGGCATTATCTCCATACCTCCTTATGATCAACTTTGTGTTTTGGCGGGTCACTAGGTAAGAGGCGACAAGAAGGCTGATCAATGTAAGATGTTATAGATTCTTACACCAGTAAGTCTCAGGGGAGAGGCAACAAGGCAACTAAGTGGTTACAGATTGAGAGGTACAACAAGGGAGCTGAGCTGTATGAGAACCATGTACACATTATGAAGAACATAGGGGCCAGGCCTGTACTGGCCATCGGGACTACAGGGAGTTTCCCGGTGGGCCGATGGCTCAGTGGGCTGGTTTCAGTGACAGCCTGTCAAAGTAATGGCTTTCTTGGTTGGCCCTCAACTTCACACAGTGATGTGAGAAAGATGAGAAAAATACAGAGGAGAATAAGTGAAATAGTAAAAGAGGTTAGTGAGGACTCCTTATGTTATGCTACTTATGTTTTTTTGCACAATTGCGTAAAGTTTATATACTGTTTTTGTGCTTGTTTTCACAAATAAAGTGGGCCGGTCTGGATGAAGTCCAGGGCCAAATTTTTATCCCAGTCCAGCCCTGATAGGGGCTACACAGGTATTGGGGTTTACATGGCTGTCATCTCTGGTACAGCATCTTAGTCTCAGAAATAAATTTGACGTAAGCATGGTTCACTCGACGACCAGCCGCCATCATTATACTGCAGCAGGTCGTCGCGATCCTGCGAACCATCGTAGCTGTACGTCGGCTCCTTTAAGCGGGATAGCAGGCGCACGCTGCACTGCAGGGTGCCGATGCTCATGACCGGCGGTCGCGGGCATGAGAGGCAGAACAGGGACGTGTGTGTGTGTGTGTGTGTGTAAACACACAAATCCCTGTTCTGTGAGTGGAGAAGATGCAGATTGTGAGTTCCTAATAGCTAGGAATAGTCAGTCCCCTCCCCCTACAGTTAGAACACACACAGACAACACAGTTAACCCCTTGATTGCCCCCCTAGTGTTAACCCCTTCCCTGCCAGTGACATTTATACAGTAATCAGTGCATTTGTATACTACTGGTCGCTGTATAATTGTCAATCGACCCAAAAATGTGTCAAATGTGTCCACCATAATGTCGCAGTCTTGATAAAAATCGCAAATCTCCGTCATTACTAGTAAAAAAAAAAAAAAAAAAAGAATAATAAAAATAACATAAATCTATCCCCTATTTTGTAGATGCTATAACTTTTGCGCAAACCAATCAATATACGCTTATTTTTTATTACCAAACATATTTAGAAGAATACATATCAGCCTAAACTGAGAAAGAAAAATGTGCTTTTTTTTTAAAAAAATGGGGATATTTATTATAGCAAAAAGTACAAAATATTGTGTTTTAGTTCAAAATTGACGTTCTTTTTTTATTTATAATGCAAAAAATAAAAACCGCAGAGATGATCAAATACCATCAAAGAAAGCTCTATTTGTGGGGAAAAAAGCACATCAATTTTGTTTAGGTACAGCGTCGCAAGACCGCGCAATTGTCAGTTAAAGCGACGCAGTGCAGTATCACAAAAAAATGGCCTGGTCATTGAGCAGCCAAATCTTCCGAGGCTGAAGTGGTTTAAACAAGATGAGAGATGCTGAATAGTAGTTAAACCTACTAATACTTCCATGATTCAATAAACACTTTGAAAGATACAAGTGCATAGTCTGCCTTTCTGCTTTGCTTGTTCACAGTATTTATTTGGCCTATCAAATCTGTACTGCCTCTTGGACTTCTACCAAAGCCTGCTCTAATTCTAAAAAAATTCCAACAGTCCTGTAAAAATGTTTTTTTTGTAATTAAAGCTTGCAATATGGATGATGCATTGATAACTAATTTGTTTATTTAAAGTGGTTATAACCCTGAAAATAAAAAATGATCCTGTTCCTTTAAAGCATGAATAAAAGCACAGTGCTTGTGCTGTGTAATTTGGCCCTTTCTATCATGTAAAATACTAGGCTGATCGTGCCTGGTGCTGCCCACCCCTTTGTACACTGACCACGTTTAACAGGGCATCCTTGCTATTTATATAATTTTTTCTTATGTGATCCACAATGTATTGCAGGGATTAGAACACCTGTCCGCTTCTATCACTGTCTGTTCACCCCGTTGGGGAGATTCACCTTCTCTATTTGTCCAGTTTACCATTAGCATCGAAAGCGAAAATAAAAATACCAAATTTTGGGTTGACACAGGGACAAGAATAGAGGGGAAATCTTCCATTAGGGACATTAGTTCTGGGGATCCGGGTGACATACCGGGATTCCCTTACTTTGGAGGGATTACTGTTTTAGCTATAGGACAGTAAGAGATAGGAAATCACCCCAATGGGACGCAGATGGCAAAAAAACCTGACAGAGGTCATAACCTTTCCTTAGAAGAGTTATAGCACATAACAAGATCAACTCTTCTGGGAAGGCTGTTCATAAGGTTTAGGAGTGTGTCAGTGGGAATGTTTGACCATTCTTCCAGAAGCGCATTTGTGAGGTGAGGCACTGATGTGCACAAGAAGGCCTGGCACGCAGTCCCTGCTCTAATTCATCTAAAAGATGTTCTACCGGGTTGAGGTCGGGACTTTGTGCAGGTCAGTCCAGTTCCTCCACCCCAAACTCGCTCATCTTTATGTCTTTATGGACATTGCTTTGTGCACTGGTCCAAATCATTTGTTGGAGGGGGATCATGGTGTGGGGTTGTTTTTCAAGGGTTGAACCCTACAGACTAAGACTGGGATGCCATTAAAGGTCATGTGCTTGTAAAGGCAGGTATCCCAATACTTTTGATAATATAGTGTGTGTATATGTATATGTATATGTATATATAATGTGTGCACTTTAACTGTTCTAAGGATTATATATAAGGATATATACATTTTCTGTGTATATATATATATATATATATATATATATATATATACAGTGTATATATATATATATATATGTATATGTATATATGTGTGTGTGTGTGTATAAATCAGTATCTCACGAAAGTGAGTACACCCCTCACATTTTGGAAGTATTTTATTATTTTATTATTTCTTTTCATGTGACAACACTGAAGATATGTCCAAATTGGGTCCAATTAGCCATTTTCCCTCCCCGGTGTCGTGTGACTCATTAGTGTTACAAGGTTTCAGGTGTGAATGGGGAGCAGGTGTGTTAAATTTGGTGTTATCGAAATCACTCTCTCATACTGGTCACTGGAAGTTCAACGTGGCATCTCATGGCAAAGAACTCTGAGGATCTGAAAAAAAGAATTGTTGCTCTACATAAAGATGGCCTAGGCTATTGGAAGATTGCCAAGACCCTGAAACTGAGCTGCAGCACGGTGGCCAAGACCATACAGTGGTTTTACAGGACAGGTTCCACTCAGAACAGGCCTCGCCATGGTCAGCCAAAGAAGCTGAGTGCAGTTGCTCAGCGTCATATCCAGAGGTTGTCATTGTTGCAGAGGTTAAAGGGGTGGGGGGTCAGCCTGTCAGTGCTCAGACCATACGCTGCACACTGCATCAAATTGGTCTACATGGCTGTCGTCCCAGAAGGAATCCTCTTCTAAAGATGATGCACAAGAAAGCCCACAAACAGTTTGCTGAAGACAAGCAGACTAATGACATGGATTACTGGAACCATGTCCTGTGGTCTGATGAAACCAAGATAAACTTATTTGGTGGTGTCAAGTGTGTGTGGTGGCAACCAGGTAAGGAGTACAAAGACAAGTGTGTCTTGCCTACAGTCAAGTATGGTGATGGGAGTGTCATGGTGACATACTGAAGCAGAGCATGATCCCCTCCCTTCAGAGACTGGGCCGCAGTACAGTATTCCAACATGATAACGACCCCAAACACACCTCCAAGAGGACAATTGCCTTGCTAAGTCAGCTGAGGTTAAAGGTGATGGACTGGCCAAGCATGTCTCCAGACCTAAACCCTATTGAGCATCTATGGGGCATCCTCAAATGGAAGGTGGAGAAACACAAGGTCTCTAACATCCACCAGCTCCGTGATGTCTTCATGGAGGAGTGGAGGAGGACTCCAGTGGCAACCTGTATAGCTCTGGTGAACTTCATGCCCAAGAGGGTTAAGGCAGTGCTAGAAAATAATGGTGGCCACACAAAATATTTACACTTTGGGCCCAATTTGGACATTTTCACTTAGGGGTGTACTCACTTTTGTTGCCAGTGGTTTAGACATTAATGGCTGTGTGTTGAGTTATTTTGAGGGGGCAGCAAATTTACAAATTTTTACAAGCTGTACACTCACTACTTTACATTGTAGCAAAGTGTATTTCTTCAGTGTTTTCACATGAAAAGATATAATAAAATATTTACAAAAATGTGAGGGGTGTACTATTTTTTTTGAGATACTGTATATACAGTTGTGCTCATAAGTTTACCCTGGCAGAATTTTGATTTCTTGGCCATTTTTCAGAGAATATGAATCATAACTCACACACTTTTCTTTCACTCATGGATAGTGTTTGGCTGAAACCATTTATTATCAATCAACTGTGTTTACTCTTTTTAAATCATAATGGCAACAGAAACTAGCCAAATTACCCTGATCAAAAGTTTACATACCCAGTTCTTCATACCGTGTATTGCCCCTTTAACATCAATGACAGCTTGAAGTCTTTTGTGGTATTTGTGGATGAGGCTCTTTATCTTCTCAGATGGTGAAGCTGCCCATTCCTCTTGGCAAAAAGCATCCAGTTCCTACAAATTCTTGGGCTGTCTTGCATGAACTGCACGTTTGAGATCTCCCCAGAGTGGCTCAATGATATTGAGGTCAGGACTGAGATGATTGAGATGGCCACTCAAGAACCTTCAATTTATTCTGCTGTAGCCAATGACAGGTCGACTTTGCCTTGTGTTTTGGATCATTGTCATGTTGGAATGTCCAAGTACGTCCATGCGCAGCTTCCTGGCTGATGGATGCAAATGTTCCTCTAGAATTTTTTGATAACATACTGCATTCATCTTGCCAACAATTTTGACCACATTTCCTGTGCCTTTGTAGCTCTCACATCCCCAAAACATCAGCGTTCCACCTCCGTTTTTCACAGTAGGAATGGTGTACCTTTCATCATAGGCCATGTTGACTCTTTCCAAATGTAGCATTTATGGTTGTGGCGAAAAGCTCAATTTTGGTCTCATCACTCCAAATGACTTTGTGCCAGAAGGTTTGAGGCTTGTCTCTGTGCTGTTTGGCGTATTGTAAGCGGGATAATTTGTGGCATTTGCGTAGTAATGGCCTTCTTCTGGCGACTCAAGCATGCAGCCCATCTTTCTTCAAGTGCCTCCTTATTGTGCACCTTAAAACTGCCACAACACGTTTTCAGAGAGTCCTGTATTTCACCTGAAGTTATTTGTGGGTTTTTCTTTGCATCCTAAACAATTTTCCTGGCAATTGTAGCTGAAATTTTAGTTTGTCTACCTGACCATGGTTTGGTTTTAACAGAACCCCTCATTTTCCACTTCTTAATTAGCGTTTGAACACTGCTGATTGGCATTCTCAATTCCTTGGATATCTTTTTATATCCCTCTCCTGTTTTATACAGTTCAACTACCTTTTCCCGCAGATCCTTTGACAATTCTTTTGCTTTCCCCATGACTCAGAATTCAGAAACGTCAGTGCAGCACTGGATGAAAGATGCAAGGGTCTGTTAGGAGTCCAGAAACTCAATGACCTTTTATACACACACATGAATTACAAGCAAACAGATCACAGGTGAGGATGGTTACCTTTAATAGCCATTCAAACCCCTTTGTGTCAACTTGTGTGCATGTGATCAGGCAAAAATGACCAGGGTGTGTAAACTTTTGATCAGGGTCATTTGGGTAGTTTCTGATGCCATTATATGTGTGTGTGTGTGTATATATATGTGTATATATACACTGTATGTGTGTGTTAATTGTGCCTAAGCTATATCCTAAAAATTTACCTTTTGGTCTGGACTTCCTCCTGATAAAATAGAGAAAACAGTACAGGGTGAATCTGGTGTTAATCATCTAGGCCGTCTGTCTGCATTATTTTGGGGAGAACTTCCAGAATCAGTTCCTCTTTAATAAAGAGGTAGCTAGAATGTACCAAGAATCACGTTTTCTGGAAGGCCAATGACTGGGATTGATCTTGGAAATAAATGTTAAAGAAAGACAGGCAAGAAGCATGCTGCATACATTTGTGAACAAATTAAAGTTGAAAATGCATCTGAAAAAGCTTTTGTGAATCGGTGTAAATGGTTAAAGATTACTGTCATTTTTATTATCAAAAATGTTTGGCTTTTTTTTCTAGCCCTTACAAATTTTTCATTGACACATTTTTTCCATTTCAGGCATAAACTTGGAAATTATTTCTATGTTTCATTATACGATTTAATTAAGCCCTTTGGACTAAGTTGTTTATACTAAATTGATGCTTTTAAATGTGTAGGCTTCTGATTTGAAAACAATATTAAGAATATTATTCTGTTAATTATTGTGGTTTGAGATTCTCTTGCATCTTTTTTGTTTTATTTGAAAAGCTTGTATGTTTTAGATTTTGTCACGGCCTGTTGCGTAAGATAAAAGCTAATTGCATTTCCTAAAAGAATTTGATCTGCAAAAAGAGCCTATATGAAAATGTATCTCGGTGACAGTTTATCCTTCACATCATGTCACCATTAGCAGGAACCCAACCTGTTCTGTCATTATACTGCTGACACTGTACAACAGGTTGTAGCTTGCTGGCACTGGCTTCCATATGTCTTCACATCTGTGAGCGGTCAATTCAACCCACCATCCGAGCAGTCCAGTCTTGCCAAGGATCTTGCTTGGAGCAAGTTTTCAAGGAGAGGAGAGTGCACATCTTTTAGCTGTCAGGATTCAGCGTATCAGAGCAAAACCCTTTTACCCTTGGTTTGTCCACTAACTTTCTTCATATTCTAGATGGCATTTAGCAGAATGCTGCATATTTTTGTTGCAGTCATCGTATTATTCACTTTATTAATAATCGGATCTTTTATTCAAAGTGCCCAGAATCTCAAATTTTTTTGCACTTTTTTTTTTCTTTTTATGTCAGTATTATTCCTGATTTCACATTGTCACCAGCCCTTCTAACACATTACATAGTGAAACCTATTTTAAATAGCTGCCTATTTAGTAGATTGAAAAAGACATACATATGCTAAATTCAGCCTCTCCTATTAGAACCAATCCTTTCTTCCTCAAAACCAAGGAAAGTACTAAAAAACTATGATGATATACATGCCAGATAGTGTTGAGAAGAAAAAAAATCTTCTTGTCCTCAAAAAATGAGAAATGATGGATTGCTGGATTCACACATCAGTATTTTCATAAATTGTATATTTTGTGTGGTAAGGATCTTTGTTTTTTGTTTGAATTTTGTTTTAGGATGTCTTGACTTTAAACAACCTTTTGCCATAAATTTTTGCTTGCATGGTCAATGGTGTGGTATATCTTTTTTTAGGCAAGGTAGGGTTTTTAAAGTTATTCTCGTTTTCAGAAAATAGAATTGACTTGGCCTCGGTTACACTAATGCAATTTCTTATGTGAGTTGGATTGCATTGAATCACACTACAAGTGAATTAATATCAGTTTCTATGGAGCCCTTTCATATAGATGCAGTGCAACTATGATCTGACTTTGAAAAGGGTCCTGAGCAAGTTTAGTGCACTACTGTCAGCAGCAAGGATGAATCGTCGGTTGTTAAGGAGCAGGCACCCACTTTCTTCCAACGTTGTCGTTCAGGCTGTCAGTGGGGATTCCCCACTGACAGCAGAACGTAAACAAAAAACGACCAACATTGAAAAAAGAACAGCATGGCCCCACCCCACATATCCTACCAGGCCACAAGTCATGTACTCACCCTGGACAAAGCATCTTGTCCCCATGTTAATGAGGACAAGGGCCTTTTTCCCAGCTTATCAGAACTTGGAATCCCTCTTTAAGAAGGGAGCCCCCAGATCCCGCTCCCACCCCCCCTTATGTGAATGAGTATGGGGTTGAGGGCATGTGGCCTGGTATGGTTCAGGAGGGAGGATGCACCCTCATTCCTGCGCCACCCCCCCATTTCTGACCTTCTGGGCTGCATCCTAGGATAAAGGTCTGACAGCAGAGCTGAGTCTCTGGTTGTTAGAATGCCGGGAGGTGTCGGCTCCTTAACAACCAGTAGTTACAGTAGTTACAGTGAGTTACAGTAGAAAAAACTTGCTTTCAAAATGTATTCAAATTCCACCAATTTACACTGCAGCTGCACTCAAAATCGCATTGAAAATCGGCTGTGAATTGCACTGCACTACTGTGAGCTAGGCTTAATAGTTTTGGGTACATCTGTTTTCGTGCCACATAATTTTGTCGCACCTTAAAAGGTAGTTCATATCCAAAAGACTAATTCTAACCTAATAATTATCTTAACTGCTAAACTGACTACTAACTTGACCCTATGCTTTAGCCCAACCCTCCAAAGTAACCTAACCCCCAACCCTAAACTTGAACTTAGTGTATGTATAGCCAAAACCAATTTTTTTTAGTTTTCGATGGGCATGGAAACATTATAACACGTCATATTTTTTGCTGTCTGAGTACCAGTTTGGTTATTTCTATTCACTTCCTCTCCTGGAGCTGCAACAGGAAGTTAGAGGAAATCTCTCAAAGTAACAGTTGTCTCCAGGACAGGTGTCCCCATTGGAAGATTTTTTTTCACCTCTTGCTCTGGGGGACAACGTTAAAGCAGAACTCCGGGCAAAATTTTGTTTCCATGTCCTTGTTGCTGATCTCCTACCTTCACCAACTTTGCCGTCCATGTTCTTCTGAACTCTGTAGTTCCTCTGCAATAAAGCTGCTGAACTTCCTGTTTGTAAGACCACTGGCTTCTTTCCCTCTCCTAAGCTCAGTCAGCGGTCTGACACGCCCAGTTGTAGTCCAGCAGAGATGTAGTGAGCGGAAGGGGTCTCACAGCCCCCGGTCTGTGCCGCCCATGGAGGCGGTGTCCTCCTTCTCTCTCCTCCCTGCCAGCAATCTGCCCCTCCACTGTCCCCGCCCCCCTGCCACTGCCCGCCCGTTATCACTATCTCTATGCAGAGCAGGGATTATTGAAAATCAGTTGTATGACACAGCGGGGACAGTGTGTCAGGTATAGTATATGAGAACACCGATATCTAATGTCCGCCTCCCTCCGGTTTTGGCACAGTGCGCTGTCAATCACAATACCGAGGGCAGACATCAGCGCTTGCTGTTCTCATATAACAATACCTGACACAGCAGGGATGCCTGCTGTCATAAAACTGATTTATAATAATAATCCCCGGTCTGTACTGGTGGTCCCTGTCAAGCTGCACTGGTAGTACAGACATGCTGCACTGGTGGTCCCTGGCATTCTGCACTGGTGATCCCTGGCATTCGGCTCTGGTGGTGGTCCCTGGCATTCGGCACATGTGGTCCCTGGCATTCGACTCTGGTGGTCCCTGGCATTCGGCTCTGGTGCTCCCTGACATTTGGCTCTGGTGCTTCCTGACATTTTGGCTCTGGTGCTCCTTGACATTTGGCTCTGGTGCTCCTTGACATTTGGCTCTGGTGCTCCCTGACATTTGGCTCTGGTGCTCCCTGACATTTGGCTCTGGTGCTCCTTGACATTTGGCTCTGGTGCTCCTTGACATTTGGCTCTGGTGCTTCTTGACATTTGGCTCTGGTGCTCCTTGACATTTGGCTCTGGTGCTCCCTGACATTTGGCTCTGGTGCTCACTGACCTTTCGCCCAGAGGTGTCAGAGAGTTCCCTTGGGCAGATGCGCTGTTGGTGGGCATCGCGGCGCGTCGGCGCGCGTCGGCAGGTGCGCGTGCCCGGTGTTTGGCGCCAACCTGCCTATTTAGGCCATCTGCACAGGGGGCTCGGTGCTGTCCGATCTTCAGCTTCCTATGTTCCTGCTTCCTGTTTCCTGTTTCCTGTTTGGTTCCGATCTCCTGACCACCGGCCTGTCTCTGTTTCTCCTTGTTTGCTGCCTGCCACTGATCCCGGACCGTCCTGACTACGAATCTGCCTGCTCCTCTGTACTGCGTTGCCCGCCTGCTGCCGACCTCTGCCTGTGACCGACCAACCCGCTCCACTCCTGCTCTGCACCCACTGCCTGTGCTCCAGTTGACTGGTGATCTCCATAACCATCTTAACCGGGATCTTCCTGCAGCTACCCGCCAGGCTCTCATACCACTCTGTGCTCCCGTGCCTCCTGTCCATACTACCAGGGGCCGGTAACCAGATACGTAAGGGAGGCCTCCCCCTGCTACATCGGGCTCACCTGTCTGCTACGCACAAGTCTGACAGTATCGGACAGCCATGTCCGAGCCCGAGCAGGGAACCTCCCCCATGGAGGAACTGTGTAGACACCTGGCGGGTCTCACGCAAGCTGTGAAGAGCCTCCAGGAAGGCTACACAAGGCTGGAAGAACAAGTCCAGGTCCTGTCAGCTCCAACCCATCCACAAGCTGCTTCATCGGCCGGAGCGCCATCTGCGCCCTCAATAGTTATGCTACCTCCAGAGCCTAAGGTAGCCGTACCCGAAAGATTTGCTGGGGACCGCAGTAAATTTCGTGCCTTCCGCAATGCCTGCGAGCTATACTTCGCCCTGCAACCTCGCACTTTTTCCTTGGAGGCGACCAAGGTGGGCTTTGTGATCTCCCTCTTGTCTGGTGAACCACAGACCTGGGCTCACCGCCTCCTGGAACAGAAGTCTGGAGCACTGGACAACCTTGATGCCTTTTTCACCGTCATGTCCCAGTTGTATGAGGATCCTCAGGTAACAGCGACTGCCGAAGCCGCCCTGCACGCCCTTCAACAGGGGCGTAGAGCCGCAGAGGACTATGTGGTGGAATTTAGGCGGTGGAGTTCCGACACTGGTTGGAATGATGCGGCTTTACGTTATCAATTCCGCATGGGGTTGTCTGATCCCTTGAAGGATGAGTTAGCACGGGTCGGTGTACCCCAAACCTTGGATGAACTCATCAATCTGGCTATTCAGATCGACCGACGCCTCAGAGAGCGTCGCTCCGAGAGGTCTACCAGCCAATTCCGCCCTACCTGGATGCTACCCAAGGTTCCAAGCTCTCCCAGCCAGTCCTTCCCGGCACCGGCCACATCAGTTCCTGACACCTCCGAACCAATGCAACTCGGGCTATTCCGCCCTTCTCTCGATCCAGAAGAACGCCAACGCCGAAGAGTTAACAATCTCTGCATGTACTGTGGGGAGCCTGGACACTTCGTGAGGTCTTGCCCAAATAAGACACGTAAGTCGCTTAAGTCGCTGCCCATCTCTTCAATTTGTGCACCTGCTTTCTCTAAACCTGTTAATCATCTTGCTCTGTCTATCACCCTACAGCTTCCAGGAAAGATTATTCCAGCTACAGTCATCATTGATTCAGGAGCCTGCAGCTGTTTTATTGATCTGACCTTCGCTGCCAACCATCACATTCCTCTTCAGTCCAAAGTCCGGGGACTCTCGGTACATCTCGCAGATGGCTCCTCTCTTCGCTCCGGCCCTGTCACGCAGGAAACCATTCCTTTGTTGGCCACCATGGGCCCTAACCATCAAGAACTTCTGCGCCTGGATGCCATCTCCTCTCCCCTTTTTCCCATCATATTGGGGATGCCATGGTTACAGGCCCATAACCCCAGCATTGACTGGTCCAGTGGAGAAGTCAAGTTCTTGTCTCATTACTGCCGACAACACTGCTTACATACAAATTCTGCTGAGTCTACCCAATTACTCTGTTTAGACACCGAATCCGAGCTTCAACAGGTGGTCCCTGCACCCTATTGGGACTTTCTGGACGTCTTTAGCAAAAAAGGAGCAGAGGCCTTACCTCCTCACAGGCCTTACGATTGCCCAATCGAGCTATTACCTGGAGCAGAAGTTCCCTTTGGAAGGATTTTCCCACTGACAGAGCAGGAGCTGGATACTCTAAAAATATATATCGACGAGAACCTGAAGAAAGGGTTTATCCGCCCTTCTACCTCTCCGGCCGGGGCTGGCATATTCTTTGTGGAGAAAAAGGACCATTCCTTGCGTCCTTGTATCGATTATCGGGAATTGAACAAAGTAACAATCAAGAACCGTTACCCGCTACCCTTAGTGCCCGAACTCTTCCAGAGATTAGGATCCGCAGTAATCTTTACCAAGCTAGATCTCTGTGGTGCCTACAACCTGATCCGCATTCGAGAAGGAGATGAGTGGAAGACAGCCTTTCGCACCAGATTTGGACATTACGAATACCTTGTCATGCCCTTCGGTCTGTGCAACGCACCTGCTACGTTCCAACATTTTGTTAACGACATCTTCCGTGACTTTCTGGATCTTTATGTTATTGTCTACCTAGATGATATCCTGATCTTTTCCTCCTCAGTCTCAGATCATCGCAGGCATGTCGGAAATGTGTTAGCTCGTCTCAGGCAGCATAGACTTTATGCTAAACCAGAAAAATGCCAATTCGAACTTCAAAGCATCCAGTTTTTAGGCCTAATCATTTCTGTTGATGGTATAAAAATGGATCCGCAGAAAGTATCTGCCATTCTGGAGTGGCCCGCTCCCTCCGATAAAAAAGGGGTTCAAAGGTTCATCGGCTTCTCAAACTTTTACAGGAAGTTCATTAGGGGCTTCTCTACAATAATTGCCCCCATCACCGAAATAACCAGACAAGGGAATCGATTCCAGTGGTCCCTTGAGGCACAATCTGCCTTCGAAAAACTCAAGGAGCTGTTCACATCCGCCTCAATTTTAAAACACCCGGATCCTGCTCTACCATTCGTCCTTGAAGTGGACGCTTCGGAGGTCGCAGTCGGAGCTGTTCTGTCCCAACGGCAAGGCCCAAAGGCCCTTCTCTACCCAGTGGCCTTTTTCTCCCGCAAACTCTCTTCAGCGGAGAGAAATTATGATGTTGGCGATCGGGAGCTTCTGGCCATTAAATCCGCTTTTGGAGGAGTGGCGTTATCTACTGGAGGGTGCAACACACCCTATCCTGGTCTATACGGACCACAAAAATCTGGAGTATCTCCGAACTGCCAAAAGACTGAAACCCCCGACAAGCAAGATGGGCTCTATTCTTCTCCAGATTTCAGTTTCATATAACGTACAGACCTGGTTCCAAGAATACCAAGCCGGATGCTCTTTCTCGTATGTTCCCTGATTCTGGCAAACCTGAGCATCCGGACACCATTCTTTCATCCGGAAATTTTCTTTTGCTTCAAGTGGATCTATTATCCCGCATAAAACAAGCTTCTTTAAATTGGACCCCAAGTTCCGGAGAGCTGGTGAGGGCCCAGGATGGTCTTTTTTGGCACAAGGGTAAAATCGTAGTCCCTGAAGATTTGAGGGTGGCAGTGCTGGAGCTCTGCCATGATCATAAGATGGCTGGACATTTCGGTGTGCTGAAGACAACGGAGTTAGTGCAGCGCACATTTTGGTGGCCTTTGTTAGTGAACGACTGCAAGAGCTATGTAGAATCTTGTACCACCTGTGCCCGGAACAAGAATAGCCGGACTAGAGCCTGGGGTCTGTTAAAGCCATTACCCGTCCCAGAAAGACCGTGGAAGATGATATCAATGGATTTCATTGTAGAGCTTCCCCAGTCAGAGGGTTTCTCTACCATCTTTGTCGTCGTAGACAGGTTAACCAAGATGGCTCACTTCCTGCCAATGAAGGGCACACCTTCGGCCATGGAGACAGCAAGGGTCTTCATTAAAGAGATTGTCAGGTTGCACGGAGTCCCATCGAACATCATATCTGATCGTGGTGTTCAGTTCACCTCACGGTTCTGGAAGGCTCTCTGTAACTCCCTGGAAATCGAGCTGGCACTCTCCTCCGCTTATCATCCCCAGACTAATGGGCAGACGGAGAGAACTAATCAAACTTTGGAGCAATACCTCCGTTGTTTTTCATCTTTCTCTCAGGACAACTGGGTCTCTCTGCTGCCAATCGCTGAGTTCTCCTATAACAACTCTCTACATTCGGCCATTAAGCAAACACCGTTTTTTGCCAATTACGGATTCCACCCGTCCTTTCTGCCCAGGTCTTTACCTGAATGTGCGATCCCTGCGGTCTCTGAGACCATGGACTTCTTTCTTTGTAACAACAAGCTCTTGCAGGATACCATGGCTAAGACCCAAGAGTATAATAAAAAGATGTTTGACAGGAAGAGGCGGGGAGAGCTCATCCTGGAACCTGGCAACCAGGTTTGGTTATCCACGACCAATATAAGAATGGCCTGCCCTTCAAGGAAATTGGGCCCCAAATTCTTGGGTCCGTTCGCAGTCAAGAAGAGGATTAACAATGTGGCCTATGAACTCAATCTACCTAGTACCCTGAAGATTCATCCGGTCTTTCACATTTCATTGCTGAAACCTGTTGTACCCAACACTTTTGCTGGTCGAAGTACTGACCCACCAGAACCCATAATTGTCGATAGCAAGGAAGAATTCGAGGTGGAAGCTATTCTGGATTGCAGGAAAAGACGCAACCAGTTGCAGTATTTGATCAAATGGAGGGGGTACGGACCAGAGGATAACTCCTGGGAGCCAGAGGGCAACTTACATGCCGAAGAGCTTCTGAGGTCTTTTAGGAGTACCCACGCTTCCAAATTGGCACAGTTGGACATCCGGAGGCTGCCCCTGAGGGGGGGGGCACTGTCAGAGAGTTCCCTTGGGCAGATGCGCTGTCGGTGGGCATCGCGGCGCGTCGGCGCGCGTCGGCAGGCGCGCGCGCCCGGTGTTTGGCGCCAACCTGCCTATTTAGGCCATCTGCACAGGGGGCTCGGTGCTGTCTGATCTTCAGCTTCCTATGTTCCTGCTTCCTGCTTCCTGTTTCCTGTTTCCTGTTTGGTTCCGATCTCCTGACCACCGGCCTGTCTCTGTTTCTCCTTGTTTGCTGCCTGCCACTGATCCCGGACCGTCCTGACTACGAATCTGCCTGCTCCTCTGTACTGCGTTGCCCGCCTGCTGCCGACCTCTGCCTGTGACCGACCAACCCGCTCCACTCCTGCTCTGCACCCACTGCCTGTGCTCCAGTTGACTGGTGATCTCCATAACCATCTTAACCGGGATCTTCCTGCAGCTACCCGCCAGGCTCTCATACCACTCTGTGCTCCCGTGCCTCCTGTCCATACTACCAGGGGCCGGTAATCAGATACGTAAGGGAGGCCTCCCCCTGCTACATCGGGCTCACCTGTCTGCTACGCACAAGTCTGACAGTAGGACATGACAGGGAGAGAAGGCTACTGGGGAGAGAAGCATGATGGATTTTTAGATTAAAAACTAGATCGCCTCAGGGGTTAAACCTGAGGTGGGATCTGGATTTGCACTTACATTAAGCATGTCTCTTCCCAGAGCCTCCTCTCTCTTTCTCTCTTTTCCTCCTCTGGTGTATTTTTTCACATACCTGGATTATTATTTTTATTTTTTATTTTTTGTATCTAATGTTTTTTGTATTTCACTGTGTTTTTTAATCATGTATATGTGCATGAGTGCATGCATAAGTGTGTGCACACATGTACCTATTATCACTATAAGGTGTGTGACAAATAGTGGCATACATATGGATCACTCAATATGCAGTATAGCTGGTTCCCCTTTTTTGGATAATTGCCTGTAGTCAATTAAGACAATTAATGGGTGGAGCCAGTGATCCTTGGAGCTACTATTTATTTTCAAAGTTTCATGTCTGTAATGTGGTTATGACTAAAGCCTTATAGGCTGAAACGCGTCAACTGTTCTCATTTGCGTTTGGTCACTGTGGCTTGTCAATAAATATTACACTTTTTAAGAGCAATCACCGAAGTGTGGATCATCTTTTCCTCAGCTCCCTGACATTTGGCTCTGGTGGTCCCTGACCTTTGGCTCTGGTGGTCCCTGACCTTTGGCTCTGGTGGTCCCTGACCTTTGGCTCTGGTGGTCCCTGACATTTGGCTCTGGTGCTCCCTGACATTTGGCTCTGGTGCTCCCTGACATTTGGCTCTGGTGCTCCCTGTTATTTGGCTCTGGTGCTCCCTGTTATTTGGCTCTGGTGCTCCCTGTTATTTGGCTCTGGTGCACCCTGTTATTTGGCTCTGGTGCTCCCTGTTATTTGGCTCTGGTGCTCCCTGTTATTTGGCTCTGGTGCTCCCTGTTATTTGGCTCTGGTGCTCCCTGATATTTGGCTCTGGTGCTCCCTGATATTTGGCTCTGGTGCTCCCTGATATTTGGCTCTGGTGCTCCCTGATATTTGGCTCTGGTGCTCCCTGATATTTGGCTCTGGTGCTCCCTGATATTCGGCAGTGGTGGACACTGATATGTACTGGTTTGTATTTATAAGGCTGTAATCTATCATACTGTGTGTTATGTATGGCTTGCTGGCTGCAGAATGAGGGGTGTGATTTATGTTGACGTGGACGAGTTCATATTTACATGTACAAGCCTAGTGTACCTCCCACAATCACTCCCATCCCAAGGATTCATGGGAAATGTAGGCTGATTACCATTGGAGAGAAGAGGATATGATGCAATCACTATTCTAACACCTCCTACCTGCCAGAAAAGATGATGCATTTTTTAAATCAGAAAATGGACTTCCTGAAAATTAAATCAGACATATCTCTTAAACAGTAAGAAGTTTCACACATGTAATAACTGTTTATTGTTTTGTGTGGGGGGGGAGCTCTGCTTTAACATTTTGGATTTCCCCTCACTTCCTCCGTGACAGTGGTCACTAGTACAGAGATACTGTAGGTGTGACTGTCTGCAATGGAGACAGACATAAATAAAAAACTTGACTGTCTGAGAAGCACAGTGGCTTAGTGGTTAGCACCTCTGCCTGCAGCTCCGGGATCCCTAGTTCGCATCTTCAAACACTTCACTTCAAAGTGTTTGCATGTTTTCCCTGTACTTACTTGGGTTTCCTCTGGGTACTCTAATTTCCTCCCACATTCCAAAGGTATTCTGATAGGTTACTTGGCCCTAGTATGTGTGTGCATGAACAGTAGATATAGATGTGGGATAGGGCCCCTAAATTTTCAGCACCTTGAGGGCAGGAATTGATGTGAATGTACAGCAATATATAAAAAGTAATACATAAATCACGCTTCCCTGTGTTATCCTAAACCAGTGGTTCTCAGCTCCTACTAGAGACCTGACTGGAATGGAGCGGCTTCAGAAAAGTTTTGTACAGGGATAGATAGATTAGTCTTAGATTTTGGATGCTGGGTAGATTTACAGATTTTAGTTTTGGACTGAACTTCTACTTTAAATATAAATTTCCTTAAATCAGTTCCTCCGTCCACCTAAACCTTGATACTTCACCTTTTGTCAATGTTAGAGCAATCCCACAAAATGTAAATACTTGGGGATCCTGCCAGACTCTTCTGTGAACGCCAAGTATGGCTCCTGACCTGGGGTAGTTTCGACATACATGCACATTACATCCTGTAATGGGAACAGCAGGATGACGTAAGGCTGAACAGTTGTACATTTAGAGCCAACAGTGCTTCACAAGTACTGGCCAGATGCCATTCCTCCTTTCCAGGCATTCTCAGTCGAACTAGGTGTAATTGTGATCACATGACCGTTGACAAAACTTGACAAGAGGTGTGTTATAGGCTTTTTAAACACAATTGCTGAGTTTTATTTACCAATGGAACACCTGCATATACTTGCCTTGTTCATATATTCGTTAACCTCAACATGATTATTTGTATCAGCCCATTAATGATCCTTGTTAACTGAACTATCATACATTGACAAAATACAACATGTCAAAACATCCAGGATAATTTTTTTATCAATTGCAATTATCAACACCTCCCCGCTAAACTGCATAGATTGGTGGGTGTGACCAGATTGCATTAGCAGTGGGATGATCTTAAAGGGGCAATAAATACCAGTTCAAGGGTGCACTACCCACCAAGTGCAGACTACAGGGGTGCACTATGCACCGAGTGCAGGGTTCAGGGGTGAGCTGTGTACAGAGTGCAGGGTTTAGGGGTGCTCTGTGTACAGAGTGCAGGGCTTAGGAGTGTGCTATGCACAGTGTGCAGGGTTCAACTCTTTCACAGGCCATCTATATCTCACTTCCACTTTTCCATTTCCATGGCTCTGACCTCTGCACAAATCTCCCTCCACAGCCCTAATCATCCCCCCAAAAGCTTCCTTGCATCTCACCTACCCAGCCCAGCTCTGGTACCTCCCAGCAGTGTACACGGCTCTGCTCTCTCTCTCATTTGCAGAGAGAACATTGGTCAGCATCTTGGCACTGAGCACAGATGGGAATCACAATGCAGCTAACCATGTGATGCCCTGTTCCACACTGCACCTGCATCTTCCTTGTCCCCACCATGAGTGCAGGGCAGGCAGGGGTCTGTGAGAGCTGGCGAGACTAAAGCTTTCCTTGTAAACACAGGCAGCTTTTGTGTTTATAAGTGACAGTGGGGAGCAGAGGTTAAGAGCAGTAGGAGGATACGAAGTTCCACCACGTTCCAGCTGAAAAAAAAACAAAAACCGCTGGGTTTGAGGGTCACATGAAATATCTTAGCGGGCTGGATTCGGGCCGCAGGCCTTGAGTTTGACACATATGTTCTATTAGAAAGCTGACTGAAAGTTTCATGCTGAATTATTGAACATAAGGCATTTAGTTTGAGAAATGGTAACCATATCAATTAAATTCAAATCTAAATGATTGAATGCTACCACATAAAGATATATATGCACAATTTAAATTTTTATAATCATCTTAATAGGATTTGGTATAGATGGTAAAATATTATCTTGAGCTGCGTGCTATATTAAGAGTTTCTAATCATAGATGTGAATATAACATTAATCTCTCAGTGACAGTTGCTCTTCACATCATGTCACTATTAGCAGGAACCCAACCTGTTCTGTCATTATACTGCTGACACTGTACAACAGGTTGTAGCTCGCTGGCACTCGCTCCCATATGTCTTCACATCTGTGAGCGGTCAACTCAACCAAACACCCGAGCAGTCCAGCCTTGCCAAGGACCATGCTTGAAGCAAGCTTTCAAGGAGAGAGGAGAGTGCATATCTTTTAGCTGTCATTTCTTAGCTATCAATGCTCACCCTGGCTGTTTTCCTTCTGACAGAAGCACTTCTGCAAAACTCAACTTAGAAGACTTTGTGTTCACATAAGGAAAGACAGGAATAGTGAATGTATTTTCCAGTATGTCAAACATTAGATAAATTTGTGTTTATTTAGAATACACAAAATCCAGTGTGTATCTTATAACCGTATACTTAATAATATAAAAAAAATTATATTTAAAGTTACATTTTATCCCTGTAAAATGTGATTTATGTAGACTCAGTGTAGGCCTTCTTATATGCTGCTAGTTATTATACAGATAAAGAAATACTGACGTTTATTTGTATATCTGTTCTGAAAACAAAGCTGGTTACAAACATAGCAATTAATCATAAGGCCAGTTTAATCAGCCTCAAGCATGCCCCTGAATTAATGGTCAGAATGCCTTCTTTAATAGACCCATGGGCAAGACTAACTAAAAGAACAATGGTGGCTACTTTAAAAAGCTTAAAGCTAAATTTGAGGACCCCCCCCCCCAAAAAAAAATGAAAAAATAAAAGCCCAAAATACTCATTTACTGTCACATGATGCACCAAGACCAGCCTCTCTGCAGTGGCCTGATACACCTACCACTGATACACCTACCACTGATACACCTACCACTGATTCACAGCTGGAGCTAGGCAATCAGCAAGAAGCATGAGCTGGGGGAAAGGGGGTGGTCAGACACCTTAAAACAGACCACTGCTATTACACAGAGTGCAGTGGTCCTCACTGCAGGGATCAGCCAAATGCAAATCATCCTAGCAAAGTTTCTTGTTTTATAAAACCTTGTTTTTTTAGTTTGCAATTATACTGTATATATATATGTGTGTGTGTGTGTATATACATATACATACAATTGGGTTAACAAGATTTTGTTTGAGTGAAAACTATTGTCTCTCTGCATTCTCAAATGCTTTAAAAACCTCTACAGATTACCTTGTAGCAGTAGATTGTGTTTTCTGTTCTCGGGGCTGTAAGTGACATTATGGAGGTCAGAGCAATGTTTTAATCCGTTACAAGAAAGCATTATTTACAGTATACTTTAATAGTGCTGTCAAATGGCCTTATGATTCATGTAAAGTGTTTATATTATACAGTTCAGGACACAGGAATTGATTCATGAATTATATGAGTCCCTATTTCCTTTTTCTGACCCTATGTCCCTATTAAAATTGAGTTCTGAGGCAGCACAAAGTCTGCAATCCTCCTCTGAGCAGATCCACTGCCTATATTCTGTTTCATGTTTCTCCCAAACTGTTGGTTGCTAAGTGCCTGTTAAGTGTGTGCTATTGCTCCTGCAGGGAGGTGTTTCTTTTTGTTTGTTTTGGGCCTCTTGGCCTTCTTGTCTTTTTTTCTCAAATCGCCTTTCAAGAAAACCTTGGAGAGAGCGCAGCTCCGCCCATTTTCCAGGAAACACATGCAGCCTTTAAATCCTTCCTCTTCCACCATGGCACCATGGCATCAGTTATTGTGTTTCCTCTGCCATGGTGGAAGTGCATGCTAGAACCAGGGAGCTGCGTTCTCTCCAAGGTGGAGGGTGTAGGCTTACCTATGTATTTGGTGCAGTGACCATCCCAGCACCCCCCCCAGTACGATTGGTAGGGTGTAGTTATAAGAATAAGAATATTGATGGCAGCAAATTCAGAGTATATGTTTTGTGAGCCATATATTGTTAGATGTAAAACATTGTAACAGATATATTAACAGATAAAGTAACAACAGTTAAGCCTACAGTCACAGTCATATATTACATTTGATAATTCAACAATATTAGGGGTTAGTGAGCCTTGAGTGCTGTGAGTACCACCTCTGCCAGGGTTGCCAGATCTCCGTGACTTTTTGGTGGTTACCTGTACTATATGCGAATAATATTTTATATGCACTGTGCATGTTTACTATTTGCAAGGTTTCTGTCTGGTTTGGGGGTGTATTATCCTTCCAATGTCGGACTATATTAAGTCGAGCAGCTAGTAAGATATGGGACGTTAGTAATCTCTTAGTAGGGGGAATAGATTCTATGCCTTATGATAGTAGTGCCATTCCAGGAGAGGGTAGAACATGGACCCCTAAAACTTGCTCGATAAGATTAAATGTAAAAGTCCAGTATTTAGTAATATTCGGGCAAGACCACAGGAGGTGCATCAAGGTCCCAGGTCCCCTACAGTTTCTCCACCAGTCGGGGGGCCACCCCAGGGGCAAATAGCGATATGGTGTAAGGTATCAGCGCAGCATTATCTTTTGGTGCAGCTCCCATAAATTGGCACTCTTGGTAGATTCATACGTTACATCCAAGGCTTTTTTCTGTTGATCCTCAGAATATTCTTTCGCAAAATCCCTCTCCCAGGCTTGTATATTGGGAGATTTGGTGAATTCCTATTTGTTCTGTAGATGTTTATATATTAATGATATATTAATAAAGTACCTTTAATCTTCGTATTGATGGATGTGTAGTATAAGGCAATTTGCCAAGGTAGATAAGAAGTCAATTTTTTAATATAAAGTAAAAAGTGTACTAAAGCTCTGATATGAACTAGTAAATAAATAAATAAGTGACAAATACTAAAGAGAAGACCAAATAATATAGTTGCAATTATTGTGTATGTGAACTGATATCACACAAAAAGTGTTGTATATATTCAAAATGTATAATGCACTAATATTAACCTCCCAATATAACACGGTGTGATCTCTTAATGATTAATCAGTGAATCATGTGCAAAATAATCAAATAGAGCCTATTATAAATAACATAACTTCCTTCACCATAACAAAATCCTATAACTAAATATCAATGTGATAATAAATTATTGAACACAATTAAAAAGAGAAAAATAAAGATAAGATATATTAATGTGATGAACCTACAGTGCACAGGTATCTCAATAGGACAGCATACTGGTGGAAAAAATATAACGTCTTTGGTGATTTGATGAATATAGACAGGTTTCAATGAGTAATCCCCAGTGATAGCTGGCTTGCTCATATATTCAGCTGCTTATTAGCATGGGCTGGCTTCTGGCTTTCAAAGAACTTCCGCAGTATGAAACAAAGAAAGAAAGACCACTGCGCAGGCAGCGTGATATGTAATCCCTATATAATAAGGGTAAAAAATTCACTCACACTTTTCAGCAGAATAAATCGCATATGGTAAGGTCAGTTGCATACAGCTAACAGCTGGGATCTCCTCACACGCCAACAGTGTACACACAGCACTGCTCGTCACTGGCTCCTCCCGACCGGTTTCATCACTAGACATGTGACTTTTTCAAAGGTGACCATGTGACGACCTTGCTTAGTATTTAAAGTGTGCATGCCAGTTGCCATAGTGACCAGGGAGTGTAATGCATCATCATGCCGCTATATGAGTTCTGCACTACATTCAAACAACATAATATCCATACAACGTAACAATTTAATACATATAGATACATAATTTTTACAATAAAACATATATTTAAAAACATAGTTGCAACTCTACCCAAAGACCCATTTAAATACATGAACTAAGCGGATATAACCTAGGAACTCCCTCCAGTGGTGAACCAATGGAATTACATCTCTACATAATCATCCTCTAATGAGCTAAGGGTAAATTTTCACAGCAGTATGCTGTCCTATTGAGATACCTGTGCACTGTAGGTTCATCACATTAATATATCTTGTCTTTATTTTTCTCTTTTTGATTGTGTTCAATAATTTATTATCACATTGATATTTAGTTATAGGATTTTGTTATGGTGAAGGATGTTATGTTTATAATAGGCTATATTTGATTATTTTGCACATGATTCACTGATTAATCATTAAGAGATCACACCGTGTTATATTGGGAGGTTAATATTAGCGCATTATACATTTTGAATATATACAACACTTTTTGTGTGATATCAGTTCACATACACAATAATTGCAGCTATATTATTTGGTCATCTTCTAGTATTTGTCACTTATTTATTTACTAGTTCATATCAGCGCTTTAGTACACTTTTTATTTTGTTTCGCTGATTTTTTTTCACTTGAGCGGCAGTTATGGATATATTTAAATTTGTGGAAAATCGCATGATGGATTTAAAAGAAGTTTTTTCCACTAGTCAAACCACTGACACAGGTGATTTGGACAGCAATTTTAGAAAATTTCGTCATCTAATGGAAAAAAAGGTGAGCCTATGGTGGGACATTATCACCCACGAACAATATGTAAAAGAAAATATTGTCCCTAGATGTTTAAGATGGGATGTCCCCATCAATGATGGCATTGTAGATGAGGATGGAGTAAATGAATTGTATAAATTTTTTAATGAAAAAGGCCTGGAATTACTGCAGTTTTTAATTAAAAGGAAACAAAGTAAAACTGCAATCATAAACAAACAAATTGAGGATTGCAAAGTTATATTAGAAGCATACAAGGATTCACCCTCTTTTGCCTCACTAACAAATCGGTTAAATAGAGTATTAGAACAAAAGGATGTGGAAATCAAACAAAGGAAAAAAAGAAAATACCTGAGAGATACAAATGATTACAAATTAGAACAATCTTATAAATGGCAATTGAATTTAAAAGAAGGTAATACTGGATCCATAGCCTCCTCTCCAGAAAGAGAGGTACGAATCTGGTCTCCAAATCGGGATCAAAGGTATAAATCCCCAAATAGGCAATATAGGGATAATAATAATGGGCCACCTAAACAATATGAAACCAATAGGCCAAGGACTCCTAAACCATGGTGGCAAAACAAGAACAATCCTAAACCATGGGTAAAATCGCCAAAAAGGCCATATTAGAAAAATAATAGTAAAAATCAAAAACCCTGGATACTAACAATATGATGTATCAGAGCTATGGATACCAAGGACATGGTAATCAGGGAGATCCAGAATATGGTCATTCAGGATATTACAATCAGGACAGGAGGGAAGCAAGAGAGCAACCCCAATACCACTATCAACAAGCGTGGAACCAAGGGCATCATGATCAGTACCAATATGGATCTAGGAATAGCCCTATTCGTACCCAAAATCGATATGAAGCATTAAGAGACTACAGAGAAAATGACCCATCAACATCTTTTTTGGACCGGCGCAGGAGCGAAAGGACCCCGCCTCGGCAGGACGTAATAACGCATGTGAGAAGCCCAAACGGAGGAGGGGATGCTGAGGAGGAATCAAGGTCCAAAAGAAAAAGAGAGTAGTGGGTGAAGGCATATACAATCTAAGTGGAATTGATCTAAATAGAACTGAATTACTAGTATTAGATAAAGGATTGAAATATGCACCAAAACGCGATCTAAATAAGTTTGATTTATATGTGGATATCCAAAAATATACAAGAGGATTGAATATCAAAAAATATATGTTGAACAAAACTATTGTGACTAATGTAGAAAATGGAGGTAGGATTGATACACCTGGAAGAATTCTCCATAGCAACTTAAGAAACAAATCCTTATTCAACCCCCCTGTTCATAACAACCAACATATAGAAGTTTTTAACAAAATGGTGACACAAGAGGTAGATAAAATTAAAAGAATGAAAGATCCGCAAGTTTTAGAAAAGGAATCAAAGAATTGGAAGATAATAACAATGTGGTAGTGAGACCGGCCGATAAAGGAGGTGCAATTGTGGTTTTATATATGGTAAACGTTCTGCGCTACCCCCAACTGTGATAAACCAAAGTGAAATTTAATTTAGTGAAAATCTATTTTAAAAGTGCATAAAAAACGCACAAAATCGCAAATATATGAAACATAAATAATCCTGAGTGCTGCAACTAAAAAACCTTCAACATGAGGTTTTATACAGTATAAAGAAAAAAGTTCAGTGCGCTACTCAAATAATAATGTGAATATAAAAAAATGAAAAAATTATAGTTCATATGGAAAATGATGGTATCATAAACCGGAGGTGTGATTCCTCTTTAAATCTTCAGTAAATCTTCTATGGATCTTCTAAGACAGTGCAGAAATAGGAAAAGGGGGCTGCTTACCAGATTTGATGGATCCCCACCACAGAGATCATGCGAGCCTGAACAAACTCCTCTCGGGGTCAGGAACAGCTGGTCTTTGAGTAGAGACAGACTTCCCTCCACGCCTGGTAGTTGAAATTTCAGAGGCGGCAATCAGGAACCGCTCTCCTCCATTAGCTGCTCCAGCAAGACCACACGTAGCAGGAAATATTATATTTTAAAAGAAAAAGAGGCGCTTCATTGTGCAGTAGGTTAAAATGCTTTAATCCATGAATGGACAACTGACATCAAAGCATTGGCAGGGTAAAACACCGTAGCAATTAGAAAACACAGCCGACGCTGATCAGCTGAGAGTGTGGTGACGTCAGGTCCTCTGGCTCCACCCAACGTACGTTTCTCCTAAACAGGCATCGACTGGGAGAGGAGGTTTTATCAAAAGAATACTACAACAGTGAATTTCAAAAATTGTGGTTTTATCACAAGAATACTACAACGGTGAATTTCAAGGACAACTGAATGATCAGAATACATATATAAAACTGAGAGGAAATCCCACTAGAGAATATAAAAGTGAATTACAGGAGTTGATACTAAAAGGAAGCAAAAAGAATATATTAACCAAAAAAGAGGAAAATTGTCTCCTACCAGATACATGCACGGTGCCTATTATTTACACAATACCAAAGCTCCATAAGTATCAGAAGAATCCGCCGGGACGGCCAATAATAAATGGTATACATTCCATAAATGCAAGATTAGGGGAATATGTGGACAATTTTTTGCAGCCATTAGTCCCATCTGTGAGGGTAAGGGTCAACTGGTCAAGTGCGCCCCCAAACCTTTTCCTTGCTCGAGCTGACCTTAGACACCAAGAAGGCCTCTTCAATCGATTGGAAGGGAAGTGATATAAACGACACCACACAGCACGTTGGATATCGATATATATTGTATTGTATATTTTCACATGTTATATATGGCAACAATTCATTATACATCATTAGGGGCAAACCAAGGGGCGGTCCCTTAGCTTATCCAATCACAAGAGTACAAGTATCACAAGTTACATGGTATATGATATATGTGTAAAGACAATGATATTTCTGCTACATGACGTGCTTAAAAAGTAAAAATACCCAAACTTTCCTTATCAAAATATATTTTTCTTAGCTTAATTCCGAGAAAAGGGAGTAATATAGAAATAACCTTTTAAGATACTTTCGATAAGGTGCCGTTTGGCATTAGGCCCAGACTTGCGGTGGGATGTTCTAACTTGTTCCCGTACATATTCACAAGAATTGTCACCGCAAGTTTCTGTTTTTGCAGACAGCTGGCTTAGTAAAATTTCCACTTAAACATTGTCAAAGCCTTGCATAAAAAGCGTTTCACCTATCTTGTATAATAAAAAAAGAAGTTCAGGCCTCTTATCAAAAATATATAGTGAACCAAAGTGCAGCCATTTTCCTTACAATCCCTCCTTTGATCAGGGAGGATTTCATTCTCCCTGATCATTAATTCCCTAATGTTATAGAGTTTTAGCAAAGCGTGTAAGAGTTTGATTGCCGGTGTTACTTCAGCACAGCTTTTGACAGTTAAGTTGTGCGTGTTTGTAAGAATGATTTCATACCCTGATGAGCGTTTTGTAGTCATGTGTTGGGTGTTCATATTTTGTAACAAATGGAGGGCACCGTGTGATGTGTATAGGGTGGTTGGAGTCCCTAGAGTGATCTTTTGATTGGGAAGAAGTTACTAAAATGTGTGGGCAACATAAACAGTATAATTATCCACCATTTCCTTCTAACAATGATTATATGAAAGAGTGTTATAAAATATGGTCTAAAGCACTGAAGGAATATAAAAAGAAGTTCCCACAGACTATATACAAAAACTCGTTACGTTTCCCTACTGCCCCCGATCCACTTGTAGACACTCCAAAGGCTTGTAATCCTTTTTATGATTCCTATTCCGCCCCACCTCCTTATGTGTTTCCCAAAATTGACCAACCTAAGGAGGAACCTGATAATGATAAACCTGAAACCCCCAGAGAAACAATTAACCCAGAGAACACTGAAACCCTCATAGAAGCAATTAAACTAGTGAATCATGAGACCCCACTTCTGGTACCACCTGTGAGGGTAAGGGTCAACTGGTCACCAGCTTATCTAAGGGACACCAAGCACTTGATTCAGGAATTGACATTCACATTGAAATCAGGCCCGATCAAAAATATTTGTTAGTCACAGCAGACGTTTTGTGTTTGTATACAAGCATAGGCCATCAGGAGTCCATACAAGCCTCAAGATGGGCCATGGATAGATATAGTAATATCATTTCTAAACAGATAAGATTTATTTTAAGATGTTTGGCATTTGGTTTACAACATAATTATTTTTGGTATAACCCAGAATTTTATAGTTAACTTAATGGTATTGCAATGGGTGCTAAATATGCCCCAAGCGTGCTTAATATTTTTATGGCCAAATGGAAGGAATATGCGGTGCACTCAAATACCCCCCCACATTTGATAATGTATCGAAGATTTAAAGATGATTGTATAATATTATAGAATGGGGATGAAAATACTCGGAATTTTTGGAAAAGCTGAATGACAATCAAAAAAATATCATGCTTACCTATGAAATCAGTAACACATCTATACATTTCCTGGATCTGGATATACAATTAACTAAGAATGGATTCCTAACAAAAACTTTTTTTATATCCCTGTGGACAGCTGTCACTTTGATCCCTGGCTGATTAACATTCCGAAAGGGGCAACTAATACGTCTAAGAAGAAATTGCACTGATAAAAGCACTTTTTTGGAACAAGCTAATATTATTGGAAGGAGATTTGTTAAAAAGGGGTATAATAATGATTTTATAGAAGATAAAATCAAGGAGGTATCGGAGCTCTCAAGGGAAGAATTAATTAGAGACAAGCAAAAGAAAACCACACAGTACCAAGAGATTCCTATGATTCTGGATTATAATATTCAGCATAGGCAAATCGAGCATATATTTAACCACTTCAATACAGGGCACTTAGACACCTTCCTGCCCAGACCAGTTTTCAGCTTTCAGTGCTGTCGCAGTATGAATGACAATTGCGCGGTGATGCTACACTGTACCCAAACTAAATTTTTGTAATTTTGTTCCCACAAATAGAGCTTTCTTTTGGTGGTATTTGATCACCTCTGCGGTTTTTATTTTTTGCTACACAAATAAAAAAAGACCGAAAATTTTGAAAAAAATAAAAGTTTTGCTTTTGTTTCTGTTAAAAAAAATTGTAAATAAGTAAGTTTTCTCTTTCACTGATGGGCACTGATACGGCGGCACCGATGAGGTGGCACCAATAAGAAAGGCACTGAGGATGGACACTGATATGCAGCACTGATGGGCACTGGTAGGCAGCACTGATGGGTGGCACTGATATGCAGCACTGATGGGCATTGATAGGCGGCCCTGATGGGCACTCATGGGTGGCACTGATGGGCACTGATAGGGTGGCACTGATAGGCGGCACTGATGGGCACTGATAGGCGGCACTGATGGGCACTGATACGCGGCATTGATATGAGGCACTGATAGGCTTCCCTGGTGGCACTGGCAGTGGTAGGCATTGGAGTGGGCACTGATTGGCAGCTGCCTGGGCATTGATTGGCAGCTGCCTTTCCACTGATTAGTATTTCCCTGGGGGTCTAGGGGGCATACTTGGTGGTCCAGTGTGGCTGGTGGTCCTGGGCGGCTTCCCTGGTGGTCCTGGGTGGGATCCGAGGGGGGGGCTGTGCTGATAAACAATCAGCACAGACCCCCCCGTCAGGAGAGCAGCCGATCGTCTCTCCTCTACTCGCGTCTGTCAGACGCGAGTGAGGAAAAGCCGATCACCGGCTCTTCCTATTTACATCGTGATCAGCCGTGATTGGACACGGCTGATCACGCGGTAAAGAGTCTCCGTCAGAGACTCTTTCCTTAGATCGGTGTTGCAGGGTGTCAGACTGACATCCCGCAACAACGATCGCCACGATGTGCTCCCCCGGGGGCGCGCAGCGGCTCGATATCCTGATCACGTCATATGACGTCCGGTCAGGAATATCAAACCACTTTGCCGCTGTCGTTTTGTAATAGGGCGGGCGGCAAGTGGTTAAAAAGCATTGGTCACTACTTTTAGAGGATCATCAATCACGTAGTATCTTACCAGAAAAAACAAAATTTGTTTATAGAAAGGCACCAACTTTAAGGAATTTAATACCGAAAAATGTTTTGGACCCTACAAAACTCTCACAGGGGTTCACGTTTTTTCAAGGAAAGGGTTTCTTTCCATGTAAAAGATGCTATGCTTGTAGAAATACAAAGCAAAATGGTCAAAATTGCATCAATTTCACATCTACCAGTAAAAACAAAGATTTTGAAATCAAAGATTTTGTGTCATGTAGAACTGAGGGGGTGGTGTATGTATTACAATGTCCGTGCTCCCTACAGTATGTGGGAAGAACGAAACGCCTTATGTGGAAATGCATTCGGGAGCACATACAGAATATTGAAAAAGGTTTTCCAAAACACAGTGTGTCACGCCATTTTGCTCTATATCATGACAAAGAACCTGCGTTATTGAAATTTTGGGCCATTGAAAAATATAAACTGCACTGGCGAGGTAGTAATAAAGTGAGAGAATTAGGTAAAAACGAATCAAAATGGATTATTGAAATGGGTACTCTTGCACCTTTTGGCTTAAATATAGATTTTGATATAAATTGTTTTATTTTGGATTTTTAATATATCTCTTGACATCTGCTCCTCCAAAACAAGTTCTAATATTTTAAAATATTTTTAATAATTTTATCATGTAATTTTTATATAATTTTTAAATATTTTTGTCAAAAAATTTTTTTAGCGTTTTTTTTTTTTTTTTGCGTCTTTCTAGCATCTTTCTATCTCATACACATCCATTTACCCTTAGCTCATTAGAGGATGATTATGTAGAGATGTAATTCCATTGGTTCACCACTGGAGGGAGTTCCTAGGTTATATCTGCTTACTTCATGTATTTAAATGGGTCTTTGGGTAGAGTTGCAACTATGTTTTTAAATATATGTTTTATTGTAAAAATGATGTCTCTATATGTATTAGATTGTTACTTTGTATGGATATTATGTTGTTTGAATGTAGTGCAGAACGCATATAGCGGCATGATGCATTACACTCCCTGGTCACTACGGCAACCAGCTATAAATGCTAAGCAAGGTCGTCACATGGTCACCTTTGAAGAAGTCACGTGTCTAGTGCTGTGTGTACACTGTTGGCATGTGAGGAGATCCCAGCTGTTAGCTGTATGCAACTGACCTTACCATATGCGATTTATTCTGCTGAAAAGTGTGAGTGAATGTTTTACCCTTATTATATAGGGATTACATATCACACTGCCTGCGCAATGGTCTTTCTTTTTTTGTTGTTTCATACTGCGGAAGTTCTTTGAAAGCCAGAAGCCAGCCCATGCTAATGAGCAGCTGAATATATGAGCAAGCCTGCTATCACTGGTGATTACTCATTGAAACCTGTCTATATTCATCAAATCACCAAAGACGTTATATATTTTTTCACAGCAGTATGCTGTGCTATTGAGATACCTGTGCACTGTAGGTTCATCACGTTAATATATCTTATCTTTATTTTTCTCTTTTTAATTGTGTTCAATAATTTATTATCACATTGATATTTAGTTATAGGATTTTGTTATGGTGAGGGATGTTATGTTATTTATAATATGCTCTATTTGATTATTTTGCACATGATTCACTGATTAATCATTAAGAGATCACACCGTGTTATATTGGGAGGTTAATATTAGCGCATTATACATTTTGAATATATACAATTATTTAATATATTTTAATAGATGGGAGATTTGGACATACTTATAGTACTCCTCCTGGGGAATAGAGTATTCTAGTTGGAGCTCCCTAAATGTTTTGAGCGCAGGGCCCACAAAAAGATCCTCTAATATAAGATCTCTAGTTGAGCACAAATTAGTTAAAGAGATATCAGGAATTAGGAATGAGATATAGCTGATTTCCGGAATCTCAATGGGGTGAGATTACAAGTGGGTGGGTGGGGGGGGGGGGGCGAGGATTTGTGAAGATAAGGCCAAGCTTCTAAAGATGCTTGCATAGTGGGGGCTACTGTAGAGGGTGTATGTGGGAAGAAAGGGCTGGCCGTAAGATAGTTATATAAGTTACCTCCCATGACTTGGCGCTGTTCAAGTTTGGCCCAAAGTGTATTGGGGTTCATAACAAACCATTCTTTTAGTTGTGCTAATATGGAAACAGCATGGTAGTCACCTATATGAGTATGCCCCATGCCTCCTGCCTTTGAGTTTAATGAGCCTACGGAAGGCGCATCAAGCTTTCTTTCCTACCCAGAGATATCTGTTTAGATTGGATTGCACAAATGAGAAGAAGGATTTAGATACAGGTATGGGCAGTCCTAAACAGATACAAGAGTTGTGGGAGCACTTGCATTTTAAATGCAGCAAGTCTTCCTGACCAAGATAACTCGTAATTTCCTAGTTTGTCCGGCTTAGAAGGAAAGGAATGCAAAAAAGGGTTATAACTTTCTTTAACTAGGTCCAATACTTTAGAAGTGAGGATAATACTCAAGTTTGAGATTCCTTTTTCTTTCCAGGTATACGAGAATCTAGCACTGATATCTTGTTTTACTTTACTCGATAGTCCCAAACCTAGAATGTATGACTTGGTTTCATTGACCTTCTAGTAAGATATTGCATTAAATAACTGTAATGATTAGTGTACCGAAGCCAGGGAGGTTGTAACATCAGTGAGCATCAAAATTATGTCATCTGCAAAGAGACTAATGGTATGCATCCTACCTCTGACTTGGAATCCTGTGATATTGGGATTTTGTCGAATATACAGTCAGGTCCATAAATATTGGGACATCGACACAATTCTAATCTTTTTGGCTCTATACACCACCACGATGGATTTGAAATGAAACTAACAAGATGTGCTATAACTGCAGACTTTCAGCTTTAATCTCATGGTATTTACATCCAAATCAGGTGAACGGTGTAGGAATTACAACAGTTTGTATATGTGCCTCCCACTTTTTAAGGGACCTAAAGTAATGGGACAATTGGCTGCTCAGCTGTTCCATGGCCAGGTGTGTGTTATTCCCTCATTATACCATTTACAAGAATCAGACAAAAGGTCCAGAGTTCATTTCAAGTGTGCTATTTGCATTTGGAATCTCTTGCTGTCAACTCTCAATATGAGATCCAAAGAGCTGTCACTATCAGTGAAGCAAGCCATCATTAGGCTGAAAAAACAAAACAAACCCATCAGAGAGATAGCAAAAACATTTGGTGTGGCCAAATCAACTGTATGGAACATCCTTAAAAAAGAACGCACCGGTGAGCTCAGCAACACCAAAAGACCCGGAAGACCATATAAAACAACTGTGGTGGATGACCGAAGAATTCTTTCCCTGGTGAAGAAAACACCCTTCACAACAGTTGGCCAGATCAAGAACACTCTCCAGGAGGTAGGTGTGTGTGTGTCAACAATCAAGAGAAGACTTCACCAGAGTGAATACAGAGGGTTCACCATAAGATGTAAACCATTGGTGAGCCTCAAAAACAGGAAGGACAGATTAGAGTTTGCCAAACAACATCTAAAAAAGCCTTCACAGTTCTGGAACAACATCCTATGAACAGATGAGACCAATATCAACTTGTACCAGAGTGATGGGGAGAGAAGAGTATGGAGAAGCAAAGGAACTGCTCATGATCCAAAGCATACCACCTCAGTGAAGCATGGTGGTGGTAGTGTCATGGCGTGGGCATGTATGGCTGCCAATGGAACTGGTTCACTTGTATTTATTGATGATGTGACTGCCAACAAAAGCAGCAGGATGAATTCTGAAGTGTTTCGGGCAATATTATCTGCTCATATTCAGCAAAATGCTTCAGAACTCATTGGATGGCGCTTCACAGTGCAGATGGACAATGACCCGAAGCATACTGCGAAAGCAACCAAAGAGTTTTTTAAAGGAAAGAAGTAGAATGTTATGCAATGGCCAAGTCAATCATCTGACCTGAATCCGATTGAGCATGCATTTCACTTGTTGAAGACAAAACTGAAGGAAAAATGCCCCAAGAACAAGCAAGAACTGAAGACAGTTGCAGTAGAGGCCTGGCAGAGCATCACCGGGGATGAAACCCAGCGTCTGGTGATATCTTTGCATTCCAGACTTCAGGCTGTAATTGGCTGCAAAGAATTTGCAACCAAGTATTAAAAAGTGAAAGTTTGATGGATGATTGTTAATCTGTCCCATTACTTTTGGTCCCTTAAAAAGTGGGAGGCACATATACAAACTGTTGTAATTCCCACACCGTTCACCTGATTTGGATGTAAACACCCTCAAATTAAAGCTGAAAGTCTGCAGTTAAAGCACATCTTGTTTGTTTCATTTCAAATCCATTGTGGTGGTGTATAGAGCCAAAAAGATTAGAAATGTGTCGATGTCCCAATATTTATGGACCTGACTGTATGGCTTGGTAGATCTGGCCTGTGAAGCCAAATCCATTCAGGACTTGTGCTAAATAATCCCAATGGATCCTATCGAACGCCTTCTCTCCATCCAAAGCTAGGAGCAGAGAAGGCGTTCTTGTTTCGTTGACAAGGTGAATGATATTGACCAGGTCTGGTGGCGACAGCTGCCTGGCATCCTTTTGTAAATCCAGATTTGTCTGGATTTATAAGGGACGGTAGTATGTCTACCAGTCTACTTTCAATACATTTGGCATAGATCATAAAAAATAAATAATTGTTGAGTAAAGATATGGGACGAAAGTCTTGCAGTGAATTAGGATCCTTCCCTGGCTTCGGAAGCGCAACAATCATTGCTTTGAGCATTTCAGAGATGGAGGCGGCATGGTTATATACCTCAACTAGCTATGAAGAGAGTATATCTTTAAATGATCTAAAATATTCCCCTGTGAAACCGTCTGGCCCAGAAGACTTATTACTGGGTAAGGAGTCTATAGTTTTGGAAACTTCAGTTTGGGAGAACGGGGAGTTCAATTTATCCAGTTGTTCCTCCGTAAGTCTCGGGAGTTTGATTTTGTTAAGCATGGGGATGGTTTTTGGTGATTATGTCTATGCCCTCTAGTAAGATTAAATGGAGATCATATCTGAGTTTCGTTAATTGTTCAGATAGGGCTGGGGATGTATTGGTTATGTTTTGGTTTTCTATACTTTGAATCTTTAGAAGAAATTTTGGGAATTTGCCGCCCCCTCTGCCTCTTAGCCCTCGCTCCCATATTAATTAGGAGTCACCCCATGAACGCCTTATGGGCATTCCAAGTCACAAATGAATCGGTAACAGAATTTACGTTATGATCAAAACATTCATGCAGCTCTTTTGTTAGCACAGATTTGGAAGGATCAGCCTGGAATAGCCGCTGACAAACAAATGTGGATTGACATTGGATGTGTCGTCAATCATTAGCGACACCGAGGCGTGATCTGACCAAGTGATGGTATTGATCTTTGATGATTTTATTTTGGGTAACAGCCATCTTTCTATAAGAAAGAGGTCTAGTCTTGTGTAGATTTTGTGGCTTGTTGGAAAAAAAGTAGTCTTTCTGTGGCGTGAAGACCCCTCCATGCGTCATAAGTAAATAGCAGGGGTTGAAGTGATTGTTGAGGTCTGCTAGAAAGTGTAGTGGAGTCCATTTTTGGGTTAGGGGGTAGGTTGACGTCCCCACATAGTAGTAAATAGCCCTGCTGGATTTGTTTGACCTTTTTAAGGACTCTGTGAAGGAAGCAGGATTGGCGCTTGTTAGGTGCATACACATTTACCACTGTATATAGAGTTGATGTCACAAATTAAAATGTGATATCGGCCTTGCGGGTCTGCCAGTTCTTTGTGCAGTTTAAAGGCAACCGTGTCTCTTATACTGTAGCTGTTAGCACTCCTCTATTTTTTACATCCGCGTTTGCTATAAATATATGTGGGAATTTAGGATTAGAGGTCGACCAATATGGGTTTTTCTCTGGCCGATGCCGGTATTTATAAATCGGCGGCCGATATGTTAAGCCGATTTTTTTTTTTTTTTTCTTTCCCTTCATCTCATAAAATCTAACAGTTAGACCCCTTTCACACTGGGGTGTTTTTCAGGCGCTTTTGGACTAAAAATAGCGCCTGTAAAGTGCCGGCAAAACGGCTCCCCTGCAGTCTCAGTGTGAAAGCCCCAGTGCTTTCACACTGAGGCGATGCGCTGGCAGGATGTTAAAGTCCTGCAAGCAGCATCTTTGGAGCGGTGTATACCGCTCCTCCACCACTCCTGCCCATTGAAATGAATGCGCACCGCTGCCGAAGCGCCTGCAAAGCGATTCAGCAGCAGCGCTTCACGGGCACATTCAACCCCTTCCTCGGGCGCTAGCTGGGTTATAAGCGCCCCGCTAGCAGACGAATAGCGCCGCTAAAATGACGGTAAAGCGCCGCTAAAACTAGCAGCGTTTTACCGTCAACGCCTGCCCGCTCCAGTGTGAAAGCAACCTTAAGTAATAAGTGATACAGAAAACTTCTTACATTTAAACATTTTTTAAACAAAACAAACCTCTAATCAGTTCACTTGTATGTATAATTTAGATTAAAAAAAACTATATCTTAAATATTAAATACACAAAAACAGGTAATCAAAACTTTTGGATGAAAAAAAAAATAGGCTACCTTTACTGCTTAGTTTTTTTTTTTTTTAATTCATTAGTGTATTTTTCAAAAAAAAAATTGCGTTTGAAAGACCGCTGCGCAAATACCGTGTGACATAAAATATTCCAGCAACCGCTATTTTATTCCCTAGGGCAGTGGTTCTCAACTCCTGTCCTCAGGACCCACTAACAGGCCAGATCTTAAGTATTACCTTGGGGAGATGCAGACTAGAATACTGCAATCACTGAGCAGCAAATGATATCACCTGTGATATATTTCAGTTATCTTGCAAACTTGGTCTGTTAGTGGGTCCTTTGGACAGGAGTTGAGAACCACTGCCCTAGGGTCTCTGCTAAAAAAAAATATATAATTTTTGGGGGTTCTAAGTGATTTTCTAGCAGAAAATACAGGATTTTTACTTGTAAGCAACAAATGTCAGAAAAGATTTAGTCTTTAAATGGTTAAACTGAGTACTCCTACACATGGAGTTCAGTCCATTGATAAGTAGAAACATTGTATGTTTTTAGCTTATTTTATCAGACTTGGCAGGCTGCCCAGAGAGGAGAGAAGTCGCTCCAGCGAAGACTTCAGGCAACTTGCATTGCCTTCTATTACAGAAGTGATTTGCAAGTCGCGCTGAAGTTATAATCGGCCTTTTTTATCAGCACAATCGGCCGATGCCGATTAATTAATAAACGTCAAATATCGGCCGACATATCGGTCGACCTCTACTTAGGATTAGAAAACAAATAGGATTCTTTTTCTTAGAACAAGAAATATGGGATTTTTGTAGGGAGAATTAACGTCTGTTCACAGTAGGTACTAATACAACAAGTTTTAAAAAAATTGGATTTTTATTAAATGGAAAAAAGGGAAACAACAACAGAATATACATGAAAAATTGTCAATACAATAGACATCAAATGAGACCATCCAGTAATATGTTCAAATTATATTCATGCCTGTCAGCCAACATGTTTCGCAAACGACAAGTTGCTTCATCAGGGCATAGATCGGCATCATTAGTTCATTTAAACTACAAGAACAATAGATAGGTATACCATGGTTAGAAATGTATGGTGGTCATATACATACAGGTGTCATAAGGAGCATATAACAATTCGTCTAAACATTTTGACTGGTAGTCTCACCTACTGGTCTAAGTCTGAGATTAAAAGCATACTCCCCCGTTGCCAGGCATTGTCTGTTCTGCCAGCTGGTGCAAATACTCCGGGGGTGCCAGATCCCACCGGATATTGCCAATAGAGGAACTGGACCGCACAGTTGCAAGACAAGAATCTAATAAAATAAAATCAAAAATATCGATACCAAGTTGTTTATTAAAGCTAAAGCAATGCTATATATATAGTTTGTTCAAACGAATAATAAACACGACATTCGGTTAATATCGCTTGGCAACTAAATAATGCAAACGGGTAAGATAGGTGCATGATCTTACATACCAAGACATAAGTCTTTGAACGTGTAATTATATATCAAGACATAAGTCTATTGACCGTGTAATTAGCAATATATTCCAAATACTACAAATAAAATATACTGCCTTTAGTGGTTGTACAAATATATCCTTAATCACATAATCCCGACATGGCATAACCTCTAACGGAGGACTGGAAAGAGGGGTTAATTAAATGTTGGAGTATTAGCTGGTAAGTGTAGGGGTTAAGGCTGTATAGGAGTAACACACTTGCAAAGAAATACATAGATTTCATATGCACCAGACCAGAGCCAGCAGCTCTATGATCTAGCATGGTTAGTCCGTGTCAGGAAGAGTGAGTCTCTTTCCAAACAAAACAAAATGAAATGAAACAAATAAAGCCACCCCTCTCCTACATAGATGTAATCCTTCCCAGGACATTTAAAAGGAAGAATGTGCATAAAAGTACAAATATCGAATAAAATAAATGTCTTTCCTAGTGGTCATAAAGACCAGATAAGGGAATTAATACCTGCAATATGCTCTAGAGACGTGATTCCTGAGTCACAGAGTGTCTTCCTGTCAGGAAGGATGGGTCTGGCCCGACTGCGTCTAAAGGCTCAGCGGCCGCTCCATCCTTTATACGGTCCCACCGGAAGTAAACAGGCCAGTGACGGCCTCCGGCATCACTTCCGGTCCGGACGTCCCCACACTTAATGCGCGCGCATCACGCCAAGCGGAAATGAGTCACCGCTCCTGGCGGATGCGCGTGCATTGCCCACAACACCTACAGGAGTGAGGGCAGAGGGGGGCGGACACAAGAAAAGATTCCGCCCCAGTGCGCCGGGACGTCCAAGTCCCCCTATCTATCGCAAGAGCAACAGCAAGGCACCTGACTAGTCCAGCAAGGAGGAAGTTTCGTTTTTGCTTAGTCCCGCAAATGACTAAGTAAACGTACATCTTAAAACCAAAATGATTGAATAGTGAAAAATAGAAAAATAAAGATAAAAATAAGAATACAACATTCATATTTTAATGGTAAGGATAACCCATAGGAAATACAATGGGGCATTTACCCATGCAGGGATCTTTTCCCCTCCAGACCAAACAGGTATGCATGGGTGTGCCTAAACACAGCGAATAAGTAATATCATATTTTTATTTACGGCAAACAATTTATTTGATATTGTGCAGAGGGGGAAAAGGAAAAAAAAAAAAAAAAAAAAAAAAGGTATCCCCTAGTAAATAACCTATATGTCTGGGTCATCCCTAGAGGGTTGAAAAAGGGGGGGGGGGGGGGGAGGGAAAAAAGGGAGGGGAGAGGGGGGGGAAGGGACGAGGGAGAACCGGGAAAAGACATGAGGCATATAGCACATGTGGGAAATAGGAACAGAGGGAGATTGGGAGGATCACCACTGAATCCTCCCAAATTTTTTTCACTATTCAATCATTTTGGTTTTAAGATGTACGTTTACTTAGTCATTTGCGGGACTAAGCAAAAACGAAACTTCCTCCTTGCTGGACTAGTCAGGTGCCTTGCTGTTGCTCTTGCGATAGATAGGGGGACTTGGACGTCCCGGCGCACTGGGGCGGAATCTTTTCTTGTGTCCGCCCCCCTCTGCCCTCACTCCTGTAGGTGTTGTGGGCAATGCACGCGCATCCGCCAGGAGCGGTGACTCATTTCCGCTTGGCGTGATGCGCGCGCATTAAGTGTGGGGACGTCCGGACCGGAAGTGATGCCGGAGGCCGTCACTGGCCTGTTTACTTCCGGTGGGACCGTATAAAGGATGGAGCGGCCGCTGAGCCTTTAGACGCAGTCGGGCCAGACCCATCCTTGCTGACAGGAAGACATTCTGTGACTCAGGAATCACGTCTCTAGAGCATATTGCAGGTATTAATTCCCTTATCTGGTCTTTATGACCACTAGGAAAGACATTTATTTTATTCGATATTTGTACTTTTATGCACATTCTTCCTTTTAAATGTCCTGGGAAGGATTACATCTATGTAGGAGAGGGGTGGCTTTATTTGTTTCATTTCATTTTGTTTTGTTTGGAAAGAGACTCACTCTTCCTGACACGGACTAACCATGCTAGATCATAGAGCTGCTGGCTCTGGTCTGGTGCATATGAAATCTATGTATTTCTTTGCAAGTGTGTTACTCCTATACAGCCTTAACCCCTACACTTACCAGCTAATACTCCAACATTTAATTAACCCCTCTTTCCAGTCCTCCGTTAGAGGTTATGCCATGTCGGGATTATGTGATTAAGGATATATTTGTACAACCACTAAAGGCAGTATATTTTATTTGTAGTATTTGGAATATATTGCTAATTACACGGTCAATAGACTTATGTCTTGATATATAATTACACGTTCAAAGACTTATGTCTTGGTATGTAAGATCATGCACCTATCTTACCCGTTTGCATTATTTAGTTGCCAAGCGATCTTAACCGAATGTCGTGTTTATTATTCGTTTGAACAAACTATATATATAGCATTGCTTTAGCTTTAATAAACAACTTGGTATCGATATTTTTGATTTTATTTTATTAGATTCTTGTCTTGCAACTGTGCGGTCCAGTTCCTCTATTGGCAATATCCGGTGGGATCTGGCACCCCCGGAGTATTTGCACCAGCTGGCAGAACAGACAATGCCTGGCAACGGGGGAGTATGCTTTTAATCTCAGACTTAGACCAGTAGGTGAGACTACCAGTCAAAATGTTTAGACGAATTGTTATATGCTCCTTATGACACCTGTATGTATATGACCACCATATATTTCTAACCATGGTATACCTATCTATTGTTCTTGTAGTTTAAATGAACTAATGATGCCGATCTATGCCCTGATGAAGCAACTTGTCGTTTGCGAAACATGGTGGCTGACAGGCATGAATATAATTTGAACATATTACTGGATGGTCTCATTTGATGTCTATTGTATTGACAATTTTTCATGTATATTCTGTTGTTGTTTCCCTTTTTCCATTTAATAAAAATCCAATTTTTTAATACTTGTTGTATTAGTACCTACTGTGAACAGACGTTAATTCTCCCTACAAAAATCCCATATTTCTTGTTCTAAGAAAAAGAATCCTATTTGTTTATATTTAGGGATTGGGAGACTCGTCTCTATCCCTGTGTATGTCCACTACCTTTTATCATTTGATTTTTTTAGGATTAGAAAACTTTGGCTGGGCTTGTTAAAGTGCGTTTCCTGAACGCAGAGAATGTCAGTTATTTTGTGCCGCCTCTTTCCACAATGTCGTTCGCTTTGCAGGGTGATTGAGTCCCTTGACGTTGATAGAAAGGTTATGGTCATTGTGTAGGATAAAGAAAAAGCATTGTGTGTAGCATGTGTAGATAACACTTACATACAACAATGATCCTGACCCTGAGTCGCCAGAGCTGGTAAGGTTCCAGAGCTAGACGTGGAAAAGTGAGGGTAATAAGTGACAGTTCCTTCTGGGTGGAAGGGTAGATGTGATTCTGACTGTGGATATAAACATTAGCAAAGTAAGAAATAAAGAAAAACATATAAAGAATTCCAAAAGAAGCAGAAATAGGTAATTTTGACCTGGGTGTAGCACATTGCCACTCAAGAATTTGTGGGGGGGAGAAAAACAGTTCAGCTTAATGGGTTTTCTCCAATACAGGGATTTAATGTTGAATACAAGGATTGGCTGCTGGCCAGTTCAGTTATGTTTGCAAGCGTTTCTTGAGATAACCAGGTTCCAGTCTTCCTCAACATGTTCAGGGCTGCGTGGTTTGGAGGCCTCTGGTGAGCCTTCCGGCACAATATGCCACATCTTGAGCAAATTTAGGCCTTTAGCGAGAGAGTCTAGTTCTATGGGTAATCCATCATTACCTGGGGCCTTTGAGTTTGGGAATGACGCTAGTGCGAGATGCAGTTCCTCAATAGTAAGCATTTAAGAGCTGCCTATCTGCATCCTGAAGCTGGGGTAAAGTGATAGAATCCAGGAATTGTGTCAGATCATCTACAGGGTATGACACCTTCGAGGAGTATAAATCTTGATAGAAGGAGGAGAACTCCTTCAATATGGACGGTGTATCTGTGACGGTCTGTGATAGTGAAGTTGTGATGCTGTGAATCACTTGAGGTGGTTGTTGTGACCTGGCTATCATAGCCAACATGTGTCCAGTTTTTCCTCCTCCTCAAAGTATGTTTGGGAGGTGAAAAACCTCTTGTTGTCAGCCTGCTGTAAATGCATAGTGCGATGTAATTTCTGTGCATCTGTCCATTGCCGTTCATGTTCAGGCGTAGGGGATCGCAGAAACACTTCTTCCGCTCTCTCCACCGCCTGATTGGCATCTCTTGCCCATTGTCTGCTCCTTGTTTTTATGGTGTTGATTTCTTTTAAACACATACCCTGGACAAATGCTTTAAGAGTGTCCCATACCACCTCCGGAGCAGCCAAAGGTTTATTGGTTTCTAGAAAATATTTGATATGTATCTGTATGTTATCTGTATCAGTGAATAGCTGCAGCCAAAAGGGATTCAGTTTCCAGTGCACAGGTAGATGCGTTTTATGAAAGTTTAGGCTAAGCTGCATCGGGGAGTGGTCAGACAACCCTCTAGCCAGATATGTTACTGTCAGGTCATATCGATATGTTAGGTCATTCCCCAATGCAAAATCTATACGAGACAATGAAGAATGCGTCAGTGAATGACAGGAGTACTGGGCCCGTAGTGGAAATTTACACCTCCACAGGTCCACCAGACCTATCTCACTCATATACTTGGCTAAAGGAGTATATACCCTAGGGCCCTGAGGAAAATTTTTCCTATGTATGTCAAGAGAGGAGTCCATTGCACTATTAAAGTCACTGAGAACATATACCGGTATTTGAGGGTGCTTAGCCAAAAATCTAGCCAGACATTGTAATACCGTTAACGTAAAGGGTGGGGGCACATATATATTAGCAATAACACAAGCTTGAGATTCCCATACCCCCATAAGAAAAATAAATCTGCCCTCAGAGTCCACTTGCACATCCTGTTTAACAAATCCAGCAGATCTGGCAAAAAGAATACTGACTCCTCTGGAGTAGTTGGTATGCACAGAATGATATTGCACAGGGTATTTAGACATGTGTAGTAAGTGGGTGGAGTCTCTGGTAAAATGGGATTCTTGCAAACATAATGGTGGGGTCTTGCTGTGAAATAAAAGTAAATAAGGCAGTCCTTTTCGTAGGGTCACGTAAGCCCCTAATATTCCAGGATAGGATTGTTTCCAACCGCTTACTCATATGCGGGGGGGATGCATATAGGGGAGCACACGCCAAGAGGTATTTAGGTCCCGAGAACTGACCCACCGTGCCCATTCACAAATGTTACCTGAGTACATAGGGTGTAAACAGTATTGATCCTCTGCAGTCTCAGGCAATGCAGTCCGGACGATAGAGGCGTATCACAGAATGTCATAATAAAGGTACCTGCAAAGATAGAGCCCACCCAACCAGGGCTGGAAAACAGAAAAAACATAAAAAAGAAAAAATATAATAAAAAACAGTCTGTCCATGACAACAGTAGGTTCGGCCAACCTAAACTTAGTTAGACCAACCATTAAATGTTGGTGAGTGCCCCGCAGGGCTAGTAGAGGGGTAATAATGAGGGCCGGGACCCAGTGTCTTTAGAGCCAAAGCACAAAGGTTTAACAGGTGCTGAGAGGTGATAATGTAAAACAATTGTGCCTTTACAATAGCTCCTTAACTGGTAAGGTGAGCGATAGGATTCATGCGTTGCCGGATACTTAACATTTTTCAATCAGATGCATGCCCTTGGTCAGCTCCTCGCAGATGTCTTTCATGACGGCGAGCCAGTTGGCAGCCACATTTGGAGATTCAAAAAAGTGTACTGATCCATCTGCTACCACGCGTAATTTAGCCATGTACAACATGGAGTAGACTAGTGGAATCGCACGCTTTTTCTTTTTTACTTCTGTGAATTTTGCCCTCTGTTTTTGGACAGCAGCAGAAAAATCTGGATAGATTGAGACTTTGGAACCTTGTATGACCATATCTGTCTTTTGCCTGGCTAGGCGTAGTATAATGTCTCTATCTTTATAATGGAGAAGTTTAAGTATGAATGGTCTGTGGTTGCCCCCTGGTGGCGGTGGCCGAGTTGGCACCCTGTGAGCCCTTTCTACTGAGAAAAATGGAGTGAGATTATTCTTTCCAAAGGTGTCTGCTAGCCATGCTTCAATAAACTCAGCAAGGTGTTTCCCCTCGGATTTCTCAGGCATTCCGACTATACGGATGTTTGACCTTCTTAATCTGTTCTCCATGTCCTCGATTCTAGCTGCTGATTCATCAGCTTTAGTAGAGGTTATGTGTATTTCTTGGGATGGGGGGGTAATTCATCCTCAATAGAGCTCACTCGTCCCTCCAAAGCAGTGGCCCTCTCCCTAATCTTCTGCATATCTTTTCTAATGTGTAACAGGCCCTCCTTCGTACTTTTAACTTCAGTTGATGACTCAGTAATTGAGGATCCATAAGCATGAACCGCTGTTAGAATGTCCTGTAGTGAGGGCTCTCTACTGTCCATATCTGTGGGATCAGCAGTGTCTTGGGCAGGGAGAGGGGAGGACGGATTACTCACTATGCTCTTGGAGGTTTGCGGCGCCATTTTCTCAGGCACATGTTGTGTTGTTTGTGGAGACTTCACAGGGAGTCCGTTTTTAGCTGTTTTAGCTGTGCAGGCTAGCAAAGTTTGCTGTATAGATTTGACGCCATTCGTCTCATGGGCATATTGACCAAGTTTAGCCGCCGCCGAGGCGTAGGAGTCTCTTCCCGCACGTTGCTGGAGCTGGGGTCCGCCATGATGGGCCGTTCTGTCGGTGAGGAGGCTCCCTTCCTTCTTAGGCATATTTGCCTTGCTAATGTGGCGACCAGGCGTCGCTTTGGTAGTGGCTCCACACCGGGAGCGAAGTATCCGGTCTATGTCTGCGTTGTATAGGGCTCACAACAGGATTCTTTAAAGCAGGATGCAGGAGCTACTGTGAGACACGTCCTCTCACATGAACATCCAAGCCACTCCCCCAAGCGAGAGAGTCTACCATATGGTCCTTACCTTCTTTGGTAATAATTAGTTTAGCTGTACGGCGGGCGCTTTAAGTATAGGGTGCGCACGTGCCTGCAGCATGGTGTAGGAGCCCATGCTCGTGGCCGGCAGCCGTGATGGCTGTCGGCTACCCGCGATTGCTCCTGAGAAGGAGAGAACGGAGAACTGTCAGTGTTAACAGACAGATCTCCGTTCTGTCAGGGGTGTGGAGAGAGATCTGTTGTTCCTACTGCTTAGCTCCTACTCCTACCCCTTAGTGTTAACCCCTTCCCTGCCAGTGACATTTATACAGTAATCAATGACTATTTATTGCTCTGATCGCTGTATAAATGTCAATGTTCCCAATATAGTGTGAAAAGTGCCCAATCTGTCCGCCGCAATGTCGCAGTCCCTATAAAAATCGCAGATCGCCGCCATTACTAGTAAAAAAAAATAATAAAAATGCCATAAAAATATTCCATAGTTTGTAGACGCTATAACTTTTGTGCAAACCAATCAATATATGCTTATTGCGATTTTTCTTTCACCAAAAATATGTAGAATACATATTGGTTAAACTGATGAAGAAATTTTTTTTTTTTTTTATATATATATTTTTTGGGGAAATTTGTTTTTAAAAAAAAATTAAAGAATGTTGCTTTTTTTTCCAAAATAGTCTTTTTTTGTTTATAGCGCAAAAAATAAAAACCGCAGAGGTGATCAAATACCACCAAAAGAAAGCTCTATTTGTGGGGAAAAAAAGGACGTCTATTTTGTTTGGATACAGCGTCATATGACTGCGCACTTGTCATTTTGAAGTGACGCAGTGCCGTATCGCAAAAAATGGCCGGTCAGGAAGGGGTAAATTCTTACGGGGCTGAAGTGGTCATCTGCCTCCATCTCATCCTCTTTGTTATCATGAGCATCCACTAGATCAGGGGTAGGCAACCTTTTGAGCACAGTGTGCCGAAAAATGTTTTCAAAGAAATTTGAGCATGCCGATTTTATAACAAAAAAATGTTAACTTCACACTCTCAATCACGAAAAGATTTTTTATAAAGTATATACTGTAAACTTCTTTAGTAGTGAGAAATTAACATCCTGCACTCTCACGCCTTAGATCAGCCCCAATTCCTGCAACTCCACTCCTCAGATCAGCCCCAATTCATACCTCAGATCATTGTCCCCCCTGCAAATCTGTTTCACCACTGTAACCCCCTGCACATCTGCCCCACCACTGTAACCCCTGCACATCTGCCCCACCACTGTAACCCCTGCACATCTGCCCCACCACTGTAACCCCTGCACATCTGCCCCACCACTGTAACCCCTGCACATCTGCCCCACCACTGTAACCCCTGCACATCTGCCCCACCACTGTAACCCCTGCACATCTGCCCCACCACTGTAACCCCCCTGTACATCTGCCCCACCACTGTACCACCCTGCTCATCTGCCCCACCACTGTAACCCCCCTGCTCATCTGCCCCACCACTGTAGCCCCCTGTACATCTGCCCCACCACTGTACCACCCTGCTCATTTGCCCCACCAATGTACCCCTTTTCTTATCTGCCCCACCAATGTACCCCCTTTCTCATCTGCTCCACCACTGTACCTCCATTCACATCTGCTCCACCACTGAACCATCTTCTCATCTGTCCTAACACTGAACTTATCTGCTCATCTGCCCCACCACTGTAACCCCCTCTCTCATCTGTCCCACGACTATACCTCCTGCACATCTGCCCCACCACTGTAACCCCCTGCTCATGTGTTCCAACGATGTACCTACTTTCTCCTCTGTACTCCCTGCTCCTCTGCCCCACCTCTGTACCCCCTGCTCCTCTGCCCCACCTCTGTACCCCCTGCTCCTCTGCCCCACCGCTGTAACCCCCCTGCTCATCTTCCCCAACACTGAACCCCCCTGCTCATCTTTCCCACCACTGTAACCCCCCTCTCATCTGGCCCAACACTGAACCCCCCTGCTCATCCGCCCCATCACTGTACCCCCCTGCTTTTTTGTCCCACCACTGAACCCTCTTCTCATCCCTCCCACCACTGTACTTCCTGCACATCTGCCCCACCACTGTACCCCCTTAATATTCTGTCCCACCACTGTAACCCCCCCTGCTCATCTGCCCCATCAATGTACCCCTTTTCTCATCTGCTCCACCACTGTACCTTCCTACACATCTGCTCCACCGCCGTATCGCCATGCTCTTCTGTCTCACTACTGAATCACCTTCTCATCTGTCCTAACACTGTACCCATCTGCTCATCTGCCGCACCACTGTAACCCACTTTCTCATCTGGCTCACCAATGTACCTCCTGCACACCTGTCTCACCTCTGTACCCCCCTGCTCTCCTGCCCCACCACTGGTTCCCCCTGCTCTCCTGCCCCACCACTGGTTCCCCCTGCTCTCCTGCCCCACCACTGTTCCCCCTGCTCTCCTGCCCCACCACTGTTCCCCCTGCTCTCCTGCCCCACCACTGTTCCCCCTGCTCTCCTGCCCCACCACTGTTCCCCCTGCTCTCCTGCCCCACCACTGTTCCCCCTGCTCTTCTGCCCCACCACTGTAACCCCCTGCTCATATACCCCACCAATACACCTCCTTTCACACCTGCCTCACTGCTCTACCCCCTTCTTTTCTGCCCCAACACTGAACCGCCTTGCTCATATGGCCCAATAATGACCCCCCCTTCTCATCTGGCTGATCACTGTACCCCCCTGCTCTTCTGTCCCACTGCTGAACCCCCTTCTCATCTCTTCCACCACTTTACCTCCCTGCACATCTGCCACACCACTGTACCCTCTTGCTTTTCTGTTCCACCTCTGAACCCCTACTGCTAATTTTCCCCACCGCTGTACCCTCTTCTCATCTATGATATGTGTGATATGCAGAGTGGTGCAAGGAAGCAGAGATGAGACACATCCACCTGTCCTGGCACACTCATCCTGCTGAGCCACCTCTCGCACCCAGCCCATGTGATTGGAATGTGACGTCACATACAAGCATATGGAATGGATGCGCAATGATAACCTCAGGTCAGGGCATTTTCTGAAAGCAGTGAGCCTGTGTGCAGGATCATAAGTTGGGCCCCCCGCAGCTGAGAAAAAGTGGTTGGGTATGATTTTCTTTGCGCTGAATACTGGCTGTGGCTTAAAGGGACAAAGAGTGCAGGGGTTCAGTAGTAGGTGATGCAAAGGTTCAGGAATAATTTCAACAAAGTTCCCAAAAGCTCAACAGTAATTCCACAAACTGTCACCTGATTGTGGTTTCTCAATCACAATGAAATCCCTTATTTCTGAGATTGGTAGTGGCAACCAAGCGAGTCATCTTCCTCCAAATGGTGGATGGGGCTAGCAGGACTGTAATTGGTTTTAGCAGTGGCCAAGACAGTCCTCCTCCTCCTGGAAACAGGGACCCCCCCCCCCCTTAGCAGAATTGCACCCAATCTCTTCCCCATCACAAAAGCTGACAATCGCCGCTACAGCAAAGTTAGAGAACCAAACAATGTTTCCCATCTTTTACAATGTGTGGGGGCACAATGCCTCCCCCTCAGTGCAGGTGCGGCGTGGGGAATTCTGACATTGGAATGCCTTAGCGTCTCACTGACACTTCCCTGCGCTGCTTTGCTGATGGGGAAGGATTCGAGTGCCGGCAAAAGAGGGTTCGCGTGCTGGGGGTTGCCTGCACATTAATGGTGCTAGCAAAATCCCCCATCTTTGTTTCAATATGATCCACCCTGGATGTAACTGCTTGTAGCTCTACTCCAAATTTGAGTACACAGGACAGCATGTCGGCATGCGGTGAGCTTCTCAAAGATGCTAACATGTCCTTTAGGGTGGTACCTAGCACTGGCTGATTATTGGTTGGGAAGAGATCAATTGAGTCTGGGAGTTCTCTAGTGTCATCCCCTGAATCTAGGCCCTGGCTCACCTCATGACCATAATCTGATGCATCCATCCTGAATCTTGCCTTCTCCGGGCTCCCTGAGGTAGTGGTACGGAGGAGAGATTGTGGACTTTTTGATAATGTGTTCCTTTTTGCTGGATTGCCACTTTGAAGCCTCTGCTGAGGCATGCTGGATGTGTTTGTGGAGGATCCGCCACCATTTTGCCTAGGCCCAGGAGTAAAGAAGACTGTCAGTTTCTGCGGCCTCTGGTTTTCCTTCTGCTTCCCTGGCATGATCGGCCGGGTCCCCGGGGTAAGGTCTCAGTACTGGTGTGCCTAAATAGTGGCTTTGCAGCCCGCTATGTGCCGATGGATCCCTAGCGTCTTTGGAGCTCGGCTCTCAGGCGTCCATCACGGTCCGCGGTAAGCTCTGTCCCTCCCTTTATTGCAAGTGGATGAGGTTAAATAGTGACAATAGGGGCCACTCAGCAAAGCTTTTGCCAGTTGCCAATCACCTGAAGGTAGTGGCATATAGCCCATGATCTGTGAATCGATTACTCTAACCTCTACTGTACTGTACTCCTAGAAATGAAATTTACAAGCAAAACACTTTTTTTATTAAAAGAGAAGTATGGGTATTTTTTTTATTGTAGAATCGTACTTACCTACAGTAGGTGGATGAACCAAGTGATCAAACGCCGACGATCGCTTGGTTCTCAGAGATCCATGAACAAAGAGCTGGTGACTGTCAGTCACAGCTGTCTGCTCTGCCCCCTGTGCTCACTAAAGCGCTGAGCTCTGGAGGGGACAGGGGCAGCTGGCTCAGGCTCTCAGTGGCTTAGGCTGAGCCGGGTGCCAGTCCAGGCATGTGGATGGATTCCAACCTGACGGTCACTATCTTTCCCGAGCCTGGACCGGCTCTGTGATGTCAGCTGCTTTGGCTGTACTTCTCCTGTAATACTTCCACTTTAATCTAAAGTCTTACCTATATATTTGCTAAAAGTAAATATTTACCTCATTGGTACATAAAACTTTGAACATAAGCCCATTGCACTTCCTACGTCGAGATCTCAGTGAAGAGATCTCAACATCAAAATTGAATAATTTGGCCTCAAAGTACTTACGCTATCTGGGGAGAACCATTTTTTCTAGCCCCATCTTTAAGTTTTTTCCACACTCCCTCTTCTCCCTTCCAGGAGGGCAAGTGCTTATTTTAAGCTTGGAGAGAAGTGTACTCCCTTTGTACAGTATGGCCAAGGACCCAGGGTCTTGCACAGGTAAAATGCAAGGATTGTGCCTGTTATGTAGGTTGGGTACGACAGCAGAGCAAATAAACCTTTGGGGAGATCTAAGCGATGTCTAAGAGATATAAGAGAATACTGAATGATTTACTGCACTGTACGCCTAAAATTTGGAATACCTCTTTTTGGTGGGTTGATTTTTTAAAAATGCTTCAAAGAGACTGCTAATTATGCTATGATTTTATATTCTAAAACCATATTTGCACTTGCAGTAAACTATTTATAGAGTTCAATATTCAAAATTTATATTCTATAATTTGCAGGGCTCCAAGGTTTAAAACCTTTCAGCAACAAGACAGCCAAGAGCTCCTTCACTATTTACTAGATGCCCTACGTATAGAGGAAACTAAGGTAATTTTTCTTTTCTTTTCCTTGAAACTTTGTTAACTTTAAAATTGTTTCATTTTCAAGCATTGCAAATAGTTTAGTAATCTCAAATCCCAGGTAAATGTAAATAATTCCTTTGCTTATTGGAAAGTCAATGTAGCCATCTCTGCAATATTTAGGCCACATTGGGCTTTGTCTTACAACTGCAATTTAAAAAAAATGTTATCCTATTAAAAAAAAGAAAAAGATTTATATATATACACACACCGTATATATACATACACAGTATTATACTGATATTTAGAAAACTTGTGTGGTGCTGGGATTGCATTGCTAATGCTGTAAAAAACAAACAGATACTGTTCCCTTAAAGCATGTTATACAGCACAGTGCTTGTGCTGTGTAATTTGGCCCCCTGTATACCCTAAAAAACCTGGCTGATCCTGCCTGGCTATACCCTCCCCTTTGCAAACTGGCCACGATAATCATGGATGCTGAGCCCTGACACTGTGGTCATTTCGCGTGATTCTGTCACCCGCAGCCCTGCTATCTGCAGCTCTCCTATGTCTGTGTCTCCTCTGTCGTTCCCCAGCTGACATCAGCGGGAAGGCTCAGCCCCACCCACTGCAGCTGTGAGTTGGAGAGAGAAGAGAGGAGAGGAATCGGCTGAGCGTCCAGAGCGGAGCTTCTATCGGTACAGATCGGCTGCTTTTTTACATTACACAGACGCAGGGACACATGTTATTATGGTACTGAGGGGATAAGAAAATTTAGTAGAAGTGGGTTAACAACCTCTTTAACTGAACTGTGCACAGTATAAAAGTTTTTGTGCTTAAAATCCCATTTGTAGGGAAGGTTTTGTTCATGCCCGTTATGTGTTGGTCCATTATTCAATGCAAACGAAGTACAAGGAGAAAGAGAAATATTTAGCATTCTTTATTATTTGTTCCTATTACCATACCGCATTGCAGTGTTTTGGGGAAAAAGGGGAACCTTTCCTAAGAGAAACACGGGGGATACCATAGTAGCTGTCTCTTTCCAAAAATGTTAGCTGCCTGGCTGTCATGCTGACCCTCTGCTTCAACATTTTAACCCAGTAAGCTATAACATACTGTATATTTGTTTCAGGTCGCTCATACTGAAACTAGATGTTCAGCATAACAGCAAGGACACTAGCATTTTCAGAAATCGGTCAACAGAGGCAACCATGTTATTACTTTTTGGAAATGTACAGTACAAATAGAGTTTTTTCCACATCTCCTGGTGAAATTTGGTGTGGCGCTTTACCCATTGCTGGATGGAAACCAAGCAATTCTGACGTTACAAAGGGGCTGTGATGTGATGAAAAGCATACATACTATATAGAGGCACCATGCATTTAATACCTAGAGATGGGCGTGGACGTTTATTAGCTGAAAACTCTTCAAGTTTAAAATCCCTGGTTCTTTCCCACACCTAGCACTTGCTGCGTAAAGCTGCTAATAAAGGTAAATGGCGGTGTGCGACCTCACCTGTGTAAACACTGATCGTTTCTGCATTGGAATTTACCTGCGCATGTGCATACCACATATTTCTAGAAATGCACCACCCGAGGCTCCCTGGGCACACTATAGCACTGATGAGTTTGCAATAGAGGAGTTTTCAGCTAATAAATATCCATGTGCACAAAGGCTATCAAATATATATTTTATAGGGTGATAGATAAAACAGTTTTTACTAATACCCTAGAAGTAACTTTTGATTTCAACCTAACCGCCAGAATTTTGAAATGTTTAATTTAGATTTATGTATTTGTAATCACTGTTTACACGGCTGCAGTATGGGGTTGTATTTCACTGAGATCTTTGTCTATGCTTTTGACTTTGTTTCATTAACAGACAGTGCTAATAGCTGTATAGATTGAGTACACAAAGGTCACCTCCATGGTTTGTGAACTTGAGGAGAAGAATGGCTGGTGACCCCATTTATGCTTCTAGTGATCTTGTCAGAAAACTACATGCTAAACTTCTGCACTCACCCGTGCATTAGTCGTTTGAAAAAAAGGGCTTTGTGCCTGCATTCGAGACATTGCCAATAAAGGTTGGATTCCACCCTCTGCCACAATTACAGGGCCTGTTTTGCAATAATGGTACATTAGTATGAGCATCCTTTTTATCACCCCGAGGCAGCTCAGCATGGGAGCAGCACTATTAAAAGCTATGCTGTGTTTTTTTTTTTCTATCCCCTTTTTCATGGCAGTAGACGGTGTGACAAAATTAGGATGTCAGGTCTGGGGGTTTGTCAAGGCCCTTGAGCACTGACAGTTGTGTCAGACGTATCCAACCATACCTAGCTGTGTCTGTATTGTCTTCCATGGGAAATCCACAGCTGTGAACCATGCAATTGTAGTGTGTCACAACCATGTGTCTCTTGATGTAAAAAAGCCCACAGCAATATGTCTGCCACCAGAATCCTTTTTAAAGACACTTACTTCCCCCGTTGTGTAGTTTTTAATTATTGTTTGCTTACATTTAGAGGCTGTTGAGCATCAAGGCTGACAATTCTAGTTTGGCTGATACTGTATAAGATAATATTCTATATCATTTTAAACTTGACAACAAAAGATGAGTATTTCTGCACTGACAAGTAATATTATATGTCTGCTCGCATATAATAATATAAAAGTCTGGTGTTCTGAAGCTAGAAATTATCTTGCATATTTAATAAGTGAAAAAATCACACCTAGTAGGAGGAAAAATAACATTCTATTATGTTGGTCCATTTGGTTCAATATGGCAGTCTGATGTAAATATTTTGGCATTGAGAATACTGTATGTTATCCCTGTAGGTGCTTGCCATGCACTGTGTAAACTGAATAAGTTATGTTACGGTTTATGTGTTACCTATAATGTATTTTGCAAAGAAATGCATTAAATTCCAAGCCTTAGCCTGGAAAATGTATTACAAACAAAATTGGGTTTCTCTTTTATATGACCAATTGACGTAGACAGCCAAGCAACCCCACCCCCACCCCCTGGACTACATCTTGTAGAAGAGCCCTTTCTCTACACAAGTGTGTGAGCGGGCCCTTTTGAGATCAAGCCAACAGCTTTGTTTTGCATGCACGTGGAGAGTGGCAGAGATAGCTATACTTTTTTTTTTAGTTTAGCTGGGGAGAACTCAGGCAGGCTGTCAACATTGCTAGGTATTACGGAGCATCGAAGGCAGCGTTGTCAGCCCAGTATAGTAATTCACTGTATTTCTGGTAGGATCACTATGTATTTTTCAGTACTTGTAGTGTTTATAAATGGATAAATTATGAGCAAATGTGCATGTGGTGCAGAAATGCACTGAATGTGTTTTCTTTTGCTACCTGTAACCACACATATTGTACACTTTTTAAAAAGAACCTGATGAGGAAAAAAAACAAGATGCAATTACTGCCTTGTTTTTGAAGGTACAAGTTCCAGGGCTGCCATCCCTATCCTTACTACTACTAGCGGAGACACGGACCTGGAAGAAGCAGGCATAGCAGGTGTCAAAACACATTGGGTCGAATTTACTAAAACTGGTGCAAAATCTGGTGCATTTCTGCACACTGATCAAAACCATAATGCACAGCTACACCAGATTTTGTATTTTGGTAAATCAACTAATGGTCTATATATGTTTGCTCCAGATAAGTGACACACTTAGGTTGATTTACTAAAACAGGAGAGTGAAAATTCTGGTGCAACTTGTAGCCAATTGGCTTCTAACTTCTCCAAGATACGCCCCTTCCTAACCAATGTCGCCACAAAGCTTCTAAACCACTCCCTGGTCAGCTCCCGCCTCGACCCTCCTCATTGGCTTACCTCTAAATAGACTATCCCCACTTCAGTCAATCATGAACGCTGCTGGCAGGCTCATCCACCTCACAAACCGCTCAGCGTCTGCTATACCCCCCTGCCAATCCCTCCATTGGCTGCTACTCTGAATTAAATTTAAGATACTAACTATAACTTACAAAGCCATCCACAACCTGGCCCCCAGCTACATCACTAACCTAGTCTCAGAATACCAACCAAACTCCCTTGTCACCTCATCCCATGCTTGCCTTCAGGACTTCTCCAGAGCCTCTCCCATCCTCTGGAATGCTCTACCCCAATCTGTCCAATTTTCTCCTACTTTATCGACTTTCAGATGATCCCTGAAAACTCATCTCTTCAGAGAAGCCATTCTGGCCCCCACCTAACAACTGTACATTTATCTTCTCGATCAGCACATCGCCCACAGTTATTACCTCTTGTACCTCTTGACCTTCCCTCTTAGATTATAAACTCTAATGCCGCGTACACACGGTCGGACTTTCTATCCTACTTGGTCCGGCACACTTTCCGACGGACTTTGTCCGCCAGGTGCGCCGGACTTTAAAACGGACGGACTTGCCCACACACGCCCGGACTTTCCGGCGGGCTAAGTCCGCCCGTCTTTCCGACGGACTTTCGCCGGAGTTCCGGCGGACTTTCAGAATGAACGGACTTGCCCACACACGGACAAGTCCGTTCATTTTGAACGTGACTCAGGTGCGACGGGACTAGAAAAGGATGTCAATCTTGCCGCTTTTATCGGCGAGATTGACACCTTGCGAGCCCCGTCGCGGGGCATACCGGGCCCTTAGGTCTGGTATGGATTATAAAGGGAACCCCCTACGCCGAAAAAACGGCGTGGGGTCCCCCCTAAAATCCATACCAGACCCCGATCCGAGCACGCAGCCTGGCCGGTCAGGAAAGGGGGTGGGGACGAGCGAGCGCCCCCCCCTCCTGAACCGTACCAGGCCACATGCCCTCAACATGGGGGGTGGGTGCTTTGGGGGAGGGGGGCCGCCCTGCGGGCCCCCCCACCCCAAAGCACCTTGTCCCCATGTTGATGAGGACAAAGGCCTCTTCCCGACAACCCTGGCCGTTGGTTGTCGGGGTCTGCGGGCGGGGGCTTATCTGAATCTGGGAGCCCCCTTTAATAAGGGGGCCCCCAGATCCCGGCCCCCCACCCTATGTGAATGAGTATGGGGTACATGGTACCCCTACCCATTCACCTAGGGAAAAAGTGTAAGTAATAAAACACACTACACAGGTTTTTAAAATATTTTATTAAACAGCTCCGGGGGGGGGGGATCTTCCTCCGGCTTCGGGGGTCTTCTTCCGGCTTCGGGGGTCCCTCCGCTTCATCTTCTCCCGGCGTCCGGTTGGTTCTTCTCCGCTCTCTTCTCTCCAGTTCTTCGGCCGGCTCCTCTGCTGTCTTCAGGTAGCTCTCTTGCCAGCAGAGGTCCGGACTTCTTGTCTTCTTCTCTTCTCCAGATGTTGACACGACGCTCTCTCCGGCTGGACTGCTCTCCGAGGGCTGCGTTGTGACTTATATAGGCGGAGACCCCGCCCCCTTTTGATGTCACAGTCCCTGGGCATGCTGGGACTGTGACGTTTTAGGGGGCGTGGTCACTGGGTGATGTTGACCACGCCCCCTAAAACGTCACAGTCCCAGCATGCCCAGGGACTGTGACATCAAAAGGGGGCGGGGTCTCCGCCTATATAAGTCACAACGCAGCCCTCGGAGAGCAGTCCAGCCGGAGAGAGCGTCGTGTCAACATCTGGAGACAAGAAGTCTCCCCCAAAGCACCCACCCCCCATGTTGAGGGCATGTGGCCTGGTACGGTTCAGGAGGGGGGGGGGGCGCTCGCTCGTCCCCACCCCCTTTCCTGACCGGCCAGGCTGCGTGCTCGGATCGGGGTCTGGTATGGATTTTAGGGGGGACCCCACGCCGTTTTTTCGGCGTAGGGGGTTCCCTTTATAATCAATACCAGACCTAAGAGCCTGGTATGCCCCGCGCTCGCCGCAATAGGAAAATTTGTTTTTCCTATTGCAGCGAGCGCGAGATGCAATACCCTGCCCTCATGTCGTATCTGGTCCGTCGGACCAGCATACACACGAGCGGGCTTTCCGTCGGACCAGCACACACACGAGCGGACTTTCCGCCCGAAACTGAGTCCGGCGGAAAGATTTAAAACTTTCTTCAAATCTAGGTCCGGCGGGCTTTTGGGAAAAAGTCCGCCGGAAAAGTCCGCCGGCGCCCACACACGGGCGGATTGTCCGGCACACTCTGGTCCGCCGGACCAAGTATGCCGGAAAGTCCGACCGTGTGTACGCGGCATAAGGAGCGGGGCCCTCTGATTCCTACTATATTAAAGTGTATTGTATTTGTACTGTCTACCCTCAAGTTGTAAAGCGATACGTAAACTCTTGGCGTTATATAAATCCTGTATAATAATAACTTCAGATTGTTCAATTAAGCTTTGACAACAAAATCTGGAAGCTGATTGGCTATAATGCACAGCTGCACCTGATATTACACTCTACAGTTTTAGTAATTCAACCCCAATTTATTCTGACAGTGGCACTGAATACATTGATTGACTGAAAATTGTCCATGTCCCTTCTACAGAAGTCAATTAAACAATTGACTTTTGTCGAGTGAGGCGCCCACACACTGATCGAAACCATAATGCACAGCTACACCAGATTTTGTATTTTTGAAAATCAACCCATGGCCTGTATATGTTTGCTGCAGATAAGTGACACACTTAGGTTGATTTACTAAAACAGGAGAGTGAAAATTTTGGTGCAGCTGGTAGCCAATCAGCTTCTAACTTCAGATTGTTCCATTCAGATTTGAAAAAAAATCTGGAAGCTGATTGGCTACCATGCACAGCTGCACCTGATTTTGCAGTCTACACTTTTAGTAAATCTGCCCCACTATGTACTGAAAAAAGAATGAAAATTATGGTCTAGTGCAGGGATATGCAATTAGCAGACCTCCAGCTGTTGCAAAACTACAAGTCCCATCATGCCTCTGCCTCTGGGTGTCATGCTTATGGCTGTCAGAGTCTTGCTATGCCTCATGGGAATTGTAGTTCTGCAAAAGCTGAAGGTCCCCCAATTGCATATCCCTGGTCTAGTGCCTTAAAAGAGCAAGCCGCTTGGATCCCCTAACCAACCCGTGAACTATAGAGATTTTGTCAATTAGAGCTACCTGTCTGTCACAGTGACCGTCTGTGATGGATGGGAAAAGAAAAATATCTACAGTGCCTTGCAAAAGTATTCAACCCCTTGGCATTTTTTGTGTTTTGTTGCCTCACAACCTGGACTTAACATGGATTGTTTGAGGATTTGCATCATTTAATTTACAGAACATGCCCACAACTTTGATGATGTTTTTTTTTTTTCTTATTGTGTAGCAAACAACAAATAGGACAAAATAACAGAAAAAGTCAATTTGCAGAACTATTCACCCTCCCTAAAGTCAATACTTTGTAGAGCCACCTTTTGCGGCTGTCACAGCTCCAAGTCGTTTTAGATACGTCTCTATGAGCTTGCCACATCTTACCACTGGTGTTTTTGCCCATTCCTCATTGCAAAACTGCTCCAGCTTCTTAAAGTTGGATGGTTTGTGTTTGTGAACAGCAATCTTTAAGTCTGATCACAGATTTTCTATTTGATTGAGGTCTGGTCTTTGACTAGGCCATTCCAACACATCCCAACACATTTACATTTACACATTTACATGTTTCCCCTTAAACCACTCAAGTGTTGCTTTAGCAGTGTGTTTAGGGTTATTGTCCTGCTGGAAGGTGAACCTCCGTCCTAGCCTGAAATCACACACAGGTTTTGCTCAAGAATATCGCTGTATTTAGCACCATCCATCTTTCCCTCAACTCTGACTAGTTTCCCAGTCCCGACTGCTGAGAAACATCCCCACAGCATGACGCTGCCGCCACCATGTTTCACTGTGGGGATGGTGTTCTTTGGGTGATGTGATGTGTTGGGTTGGGTTTGTGCCAGACATAGCGTTTTCTTTGATGGCCAAAAAGTTCAATTTTAGTCTCATCAGACCAGAGCACCTTCCTCCATACATTTTGGGAGTCTCCCAAATGCCTTTTCGCAAACTCAAAACGTGCCATTTTGTTTTGTGTTGAAAGTAATGGCTTTCTTCTGGCCACTCTGCCATGAAGTGCAACTCTATGGAACGTATGGCTTATTGTCGTCCTATGTACAGATGCTCCAGTTTCTGCTGTGGAACTCTGCAGCTCCTCCAGGGTTACCTTAGGTCTCTGTGTTGCCTCTCTGATTAATGCCCTCCTTGCCCGGTCCGTGAGTTTTGGTGTGCGGTTGGCTGGTTTGCTGTGCCATGTTCTTTCCATTTGGTTATGATAGATTTGAATGTGCTCCTAGGAATCATCAAAGATTTGGATATTTTTTTTATAACCTAACCCTGACTTGTACTTCTTAACAACATTGTCCCTTACTTGTTTGGAGAGTTCCTTGGTCTTCATGGCAGCGTTTGGTTAGTGGTGCCTCTTGCTTAGGTGTTGCAACCTGTGGGGCCTTTCAAAAAGGTGTGTATATGTAATGACAGATCATGTGATAATTAGATTGCACACAGGTGGACATCATTTTCACTAAATATGTGACTTCTGAAAGTAATTGGTTGGGTTTCAAAACAAAGGGGGTGAATACATACGTACATGCCAATTATCAGTTTTTTATTTCTGAAAAATTATTTTACTTCACCAACTTAGACTATTGTGTTCTGATCCATCACATATAATTCAGATAAAAAAAAACACTGAACTAAAGGCTGTAATGTAACAAAAAGCCAAGGGGGTGAATACTTGTGCAAGGCACTGTAGAAAAAATATACTAGTGATCCTGTCAAACGTAACTGTAGACATCTCATGACAGTTTGTGCATTGCCCACTCATGCATGATTATGCATTGGGCAGCTCTAATTCGTATTGCATTTTTGACCAGGAATCTTTGGTGTTTTTTTAGGTTTAAGGTTTTTTTCTATACGAGTTTCAATAAACTTATTAAAGAGTGTTTGAGTGCCCTCACACTAGTACTTTTTAAGCTCATAGGTACCATGTGTTTTGTAAGAGACTTAGTTCCACTTTAAGTGAAATGGTTGATACTTTTAAGAAGTATGTATGAAGGAGTATGTGACTTGTCCCATGTGACAGCACTGGTGGTTCATTATTGGGTCAGCACTGTCATATGGGAGAAAGGAGAGCATTCTCAAACAAGTCATTTTGGACCTTACACAAAGCAGTCTCTTTTTGGGGTGCCATGTGCATTGCAATAATGTGTGGTAAAGCACGTGTTTTATTGCGCACTACCAAAACACATAGGAGTGAAGCTGGGAAGACTTCAGTAAACAGAATCGGTGATGTCACTGTTACCCTGGGCCACGCTAGTCTTAACCACTTAAGGGCCGCCTCACGCCGATGTACGTCGGCAGAATGGCACGGGCAGGCAGAATCACGTACATATACGTGATCTGCCTCCAGCGGGCAGGGGGTCCAATCGGACCCCCCCCCGGTGCCCGAGGCGGTCAGAGATGAGGGGGAGACCATCCGTTCGTGGCCCCCCCCCCTCGCGATCGCCGCCGGCCAATCAAATCATTCCTTTGCTGCTGTATGCTAAACAGCAGCAAAGGAAATGATGTCATCTCTCCTCGGCTCGGTATTTTCCGTTCCGGCGCCGAGGAGAGAAGACATCCAAGTGAGTGAAAACACACACACTCAGTAGAACATGCCAGGCATACAAAACACCCCCCTTTACCCCCGATCACCCCCTAATCCCCCCCCCCCCCTGTCACACTGACACCAAGCAGTTTTTTTATTTATTTGTACGGATCAATATCTGATTTGATCAGATCTATACTAGCGTCCCCAGCAGTTTAGGGTTCCCAAAAATGCAGTGTTAGCGGGATCAGCCCAAATACCTGCTAGCACCTGCTTTTTGACCCTCCGCCCGGCCCAGCCCACCCAAGTGCAGTATTGATCGATCACTGTCACTTACTAAACGCATAACTGCAGCATTCGCAGAGTCAGGCCTGATCCCTGCGATCGCTAACAGTTTTTTTGGTAGCATTTTGGTGAACTGGCAAGCACCAGCCCCAGGCAGCGTCAGGTTAGCGCCAGTGCCGCTAACACCCACGCACGCACCGTACACCTCCCTTAGTGGTATAGTATCTGATCGGATCAATATCTGATCCGATCAGATCTATACTAGCGTCCCCAGCAGTTTAGGGTTCCCAAAAACGCAGTGTTAGCGGGATCAGCCCAGATACCTGCTAGCACCTGCGTTTTGCCCCTCCGCCCGGCCCAGCACAGCCCACCCAAGTGCAGTATCGATCGATCACTGTCACTTACAAAACACTAAACGCATAACTGCAGCGTTCGCAGAGTCAGGCCTGATCCCTGCGATCGCTAACAGTTTTTTTGGCAGCGTTTTGGTGAACTGGCAAGCACCAGTGGCCTAGTACACCCCGGTCGTAGTCAAACCAGCACTGCAGTAACACTTGGTGACGTGGCGAGTCCCATAAGTGCAGTTCAAGCTGCTGAGGTGGCAAGCACAAGTAGTGTCCCGCTGCCACCAAGAAGAAGACAAACACAGCCCCGTCGTGCCCATAGTGCCCTTCCTGCTGCATTCGCCAATCCTAATTGGGAACCCACCCACTTCTGCAGCACCCGTACTTCCCCCATTCACATCCCCAACCAAATGCAGTCGGCTGCATGAGAGGCATTTTCTTTATGTCCTCCCGAGTACCCCTACCCAGCGAACCCCCCAAAAAAGATGTCGTGTCTGCAGCAAGCGTGGATATAGGCGTGACACCCGCTATTATTGTCCCTCCTGTCCTGACAATCCTGGTCTTTGCATTGGTGAATGTTTTGAACGCTACCATTCACTAGTGGAGTATTAGCGTAGGGTACAGCATTGCACAGACTAGGACACACTTTCACAGGGTCTCCCAAGATGCCATCGCATTTTGAGAGACCCGAACCTGGAACCGGTTACAGTTATAAAAGTTAGTTACAAAAAAAAGTGTAAAAAAAAAAATAAATAAAATATATAAAATAAAAAAAAATAGTTGTCGTTTTATTGTTCTCTCTCTCTATTGTTCTGCTCTTTTTTACTGTATTCTATTCTGCAATGTTTTATTGTTATTATGTTTTATCATGTTTGCTTTTCAGGTATGCAATTTTTTTATACTTTACCGTTTACTGTGTTTTATTGTTAACCATTTTTTTGTCTTCAGGTACGCCATTCACGACTTTGAGTGGTTATACCAGAGTGATGCCTGCAGGTTTAGGTATCATCTTGGTATCATTCTTTTCAGCCAGCGGTCGGCTTTCATGTAAAAGCAATCCTAGTGGCTGCTTTTACAAGCAGTGGGAGGGAATGCCCCCCCCCCCCCCCCCCCCACCGTCTTCCGTGTTTTTCTCTGGCTCTCCTGTCTCAACAGGGAACCTGAGAATGCAGCCGGTGATTCAGCCAGCTGACCATAGAGCTGATCAGAGACCAGAGTGGCTCCAAACATCTCTATGGCCTAAGAAACCGGAAGCTACGAGCATTTCATGACTAGATTTTAGATTTCGCCGGATGTAAACAGCGCCATTGGGAAATTGGGAAAGCATTTTATCACACCGATCTTGGTGTGGTCAGATGCTTTGAGGGCAGAGGAGAGATCTAGGGTCTAATAGACCCCAATTTTTTCAAAAAAGAGTACCTGTCACTACCTATTGCTATCATAGGGGATATTTACATTCCCTGAGATAACAATAAAAATGATAAAAAAAAAAAAAAATGAAAGGAACAGTTTAAAAATAAGATAAAAAAGCAAAAAAAAGCAAAAAAATAAAAAAAAAGCACCCCTGTCCCCCCCTGCTCTCGCGCAAGCGTCGGTCTGGCATCAAATGTGAACAGCAATTGCACCATGCATGTGAGGTGTCACTGCGAACGTCAGATCGAGGGCAGTAATTTTAGCAGTAGACCTCCTCTGTAAATCTAAAGTGGTAACCTGTAAAGGCTTTTAAAGGCTTTTAAAAATGTATTTAGTTTGTCGCCACTGCACGTTTGTGCGCAATTTTAAAGCATGTCATGTTTGGTATCCATGTACTCGGCCTAAGATCATCTTTTTTATTTAATCAAACATTTGGGCAATATAGTGGGTTTTAGTGCATTAAAATTTTAAAAAGTGTGTTTTTTACCCAAAAAATGTGTTTGAAAAATTGCTGCGCAAATACTGTGTGAAAAAAAAATGAAACACCCACCATATTAATCTGTAGGGCATTTGCTTTAAAAAAATATATAATGTTTGGGGGTTCAAAGTAATTTTCTTGCAAAGAAAAATAATCTTTTCATGTAAACAAAAAGTGTCAGAAAGGGCTTTGTCTTCAAGTGGTTAGAAGAGTGGGTGATGTGTGACATAAGCTTCTAAATGTTGTGCATAAAATGCCAGGACAGTTCAACCCCCCCCCCCCAATGACCCCATTTTGGAAAGTAGACACCCCAAGCTATTTGCTGAGAGTCATGTCGAGTCCATGGAATATTTTATATTGTGACACAAGTTGCGGGAAAGAGACACATTTTTTTTTTTTTTTTTGCACAAAGTTGTCACTAAATGATATATTGCTCAAACATGCCATGGGAATATGTGAAATTAAACCCCAAAATACATTCTGTTGTTTCTTCTGAGTACGGGGATACCACATGTGTGAGACTTTTTGGGAGCCTAGCCGCGTACGGGACCCCGAAAACCAAGCACTGCCTTCAGGCTTTCTAAGGGCGTAAATTTTTGCTTTCACTCTTCACTGCCTGTCACAGTTTCAGAGGCCATGGAATGCCCAGGTGGCACAAAACCCCCCCAAATGACCCCATTTTGGAAAGTAGACACCCCAAGCTATTTGCTGAGAGGTATAGTGAGTATTTTGCAGACCTCACTTTTTGTCACAAAGTTTTGAAAAAAGAAAAAAAAATGTTTTTTCTTGTCTTTCTTCATTTTCAAAAACAAATGAGAGCTGCAAAATACTCACCATGCCTCTCAGCAAATAGCTTGGGGTGTCTACTTTCCAAAATGGGGTCATTTGGGGGGGTTTTGTGCCACCTGGGCATTCCATGGCCTTCAAAACTGTGATAGGCAGTGAAGAGTGAAATCAAAAATTTACACCCTTAGAAATCCTGAAGGCAGTGATTGGTTTTCGGGGCCCCGTACGCGGCTAGGCTCCCAAAAAGTCCCACACATGTGGTATCCCCATACTCAGGAGAAGCAGCTAAATGTATTTTGGGGTGCAGTTCCACATATGCCCATGGCCTGTGTGAGCAATATATCATTTAGTGACAACTTTGTGCAAAAAAAAAAAAAAAATGGTCACATTTCCGCAACTTGTGTCAAAATATAAAATATTCCATGGACTCAACATGCCTCTCAGCAAATAGCTTGGGGTGTCTACTTTCCAAAATGGGGTCATTTGGGGGGGGGTTGTGCCATCTGGGCATTTTATGGCCTTCAAAACTGTGATAGGCAGTGAAGAGTGAAATCAAAAATTTACACCCTTAGAAATCCTGAAGGCGGTGATTGGTTTTCGGGGCCCCGTACGCCGCTAGGCTCCCAAAAATACCCACACATGTGGTATCCCCGTACTCAGGAGAAGCAGCTGAATTTATTTTGGGGCGCAATTCCACATATGCCCATGGCCTGTGTGAGCAATATATCATTTAGTGACAACTTTTTGTAAATTTTTTTTTTTTTTTTTTGTCATTCAATCACTTGGAACAAAAAAAAATAAATATTCAATGGGCTCAACATGCCTCTCAGCAATTTCCTTGGGGTGTCTACTTTCCAAAATGGGGTCATTTGGGGGGGGTTTGTATTGCCCTGCCATTTTAGCACCTCAAGAAATGACATAGGCAGTCATAAAGTAAAAGCTGTGTAAATTCCAGAAAATTCCAGTACCCTAGATTGTAGACGCTATAACTTTTGCGCAAACCAATAAATATACGCTTATTGACATTCTTTTTACCAAAGACATGTGGCCGAATACATTTTGGCCTAAATGTATGACTAAAATTGAGTTTATTGGATTTTTTTATAACAAAAAGTAGAAAATATCATTTTTTTTTTAAATTTTCGGTCTTTTTCCGTTTATAGCGCAAAAAATAAAAATGGCAGAGGTGATCAAATACCATCAGAAGAAAGCTCTATTTGTGGGAAGAAGAGGACGCAAATTTTGTTTGGGTACAGCATTGCATGATGCGCAATTAGCAGTTAAAGCGACACAGTGCCAAATTGGAAAAAGTCCTCTGGTCCTTATGCAGCATAATGTTCCGGGGCTAAAGTGGTTAAACTGTACTGAAAAGTTTCTCTCTATTTCTGCTTTGCCTGTGCTTTCATGCCTTCGGCCCTAAGGAAAATTATAGGAAAGTATCTAAGAGACCATGATAGGTACATGCAATGGTTTTAATTTGAATAACTTTTTAAGGGAGATAAAAGGTACATTCTACTTAATTCGTTTACCGCTTTTAATAAGCTTTTGGCCCTGTCACCTGTCCAGTACTGTCACATAGGGACTTGTTGCCCCCCTTGTGATAGCACTAAAGTTAAATAAAAGGAAAAACTCGAAACTGATGAACTGTAAAGCCATTTAAATTGTCTCCGGTTAATAATTTGGGGTGCCCTATTTTGCCATTTAACGGGCGCCTATAGTTTAAAGGCCTGACACATTTGGTATTTGTTTACTCTACACTGCTTCATCTTATTTTGTAGACAACATTGGGGAATAAATTATGATTTTTTTTTCCCCTGAAAATATAGATTTAATAAACAAATGTGCAAATATAGTGGGCAAAAAAAATGGCGACCTCTGCCTTCCGAATATATATAATGTTCTGGTTGTTTTAAATACCGGTCAAAATGCAGTTTTTACCATGTATACAAAATGAAAAAAATTGCTGTAGAGGTGAAGTGGCTACACATATTGCATGTACTGTATTTTACTTTCTAAAAACTTTTTTTTATGAAGTTTACAAGAAATACAAAGTGCAGTATGTGCAACAAAAATCACAAATTTACATAACTAATAACTCCACCAAATGCAAAATGTATACTACATAGGTACAAGGCAGGTATGTATCATACACTAAAGGCACCTAAGTTCTCTATCAATCCCCACACCATCGTCCGCACAAGTGTGGGCGACTAGGTGGGGGTAAACCAAAGTACTATATGTGTCTCCACCATACAGACACACCTGATTTTGCCCATAACGTACAGCATGCATACCGTGATCAGATGTGGCTTAAATGAGGCATCAGTATAGTAGAAGGGGAAAAGGTAGTAGGGGAAGGGAAACTAACCTTCAGGGAAAAAGAATACAGGGAGAATAACTATTGATTTAACGACTAATGCTGTGTACGTCTATAGGGTGGTCAGGTAGCAGTTATGCACATGTCTGAGGTAGTGTACAGCGATTTACAATTAGGAATCTCCAAGGAATAATACATCCAGCCTGACCAAGTGTCTTTAAATTTGTCTTGTTGGTCTCTGACCATATGTATCCACCTTTCTGCCTCCATAATACCATCCACCTCCCTTTTCCAGTCCAGCAACATGGGACAAACTAAGTGTTTCCAGAATCTGGGGATCAGGGATTTGGCTGTGATTAGTAAGTGTGGAGTGACACTCCTCTTATATACTTTAGCCGATGAAGGGGCTCATGGAAAAGGAAATGTAAGAGAGAGAACCCTATGGGACAGAGGGTCATTTTCTGGATCCATGGGGTATTTGCCTCCCAAAAGGCCCTAATCATGGAACATGTCCACCATAGGTGAAGAAGTGTGCCCAGCCGGTTGCACCCCCTCCAGCAGCGATCATCGGCCGCCAGAAACATCTGGGCCAGGCGGGATGGGGCCTTGTACAATCTAGTAGGAATTTATACAATGTTTCTTGGACACGTGAGCTAACGGAGGAAGTGTTTGTTAATTTGATAAAACTTTGTATCTGTAGAGGACTGAAATCCTGTCCTAGCTCTCTCTCTCCCATTCTCAGATATAGTAGGGGACAGATATGGTTTGTGAGCTAAGCACAAGCTTGTTCGTTTGTGACCGTAATGCCGCGTACACACGAACGGACTTTACGGCAGACTTTGCCCGGCGGACTGGATTTCGTCAGACAATTCGATCGTGTATGGGCTCCAGCGGACTTTGTTTTCTCAAAAGTTGGACGAACTTAGATTTGAAACATGTTTTAAATTAATCCGTCGAAATCGAGTCCGGTCGAAAAGTCCGCTCGTCTGTATGCTTGTTCGACGGACAAAAAGCCACGCTAGGGCAGCTATTGGCTACTAGCTATGAACTTCCTTGTTTTAGTCCGGTCGTACGTCATCACGTACGAATTTGACAGACTTTGGTGGACTGTGTGTAGGCAAGTCCATTCATTCAGAAGGTCCGTCGTAAAGTATAAGTGTTTGGATTCTGAGAGCTCAATACATAAGGATTTAAAGGTGGTAAGTGTATTGAAGGGTCGCAGTCGGGGTTGTAATTTACTAAGAAAGTCTGTTAGTTGGTGAAGTCTCCAGGATGCAAACAGAATAGTTTGTATGAGGCCTGTAGCACAGAAAGGGGAGACAAAATGTCCTATGGGGCATTTTTGGCACATGCAACTTTCCCATCGGAGCCCCAGGAACCAGGGAACCCTGGCTCTTCTCCGGGTGGAAACCAAGGGTAGCCTCCTAGAGGCGCAATGGGGATGTTTGGGGAGCGTATTGGCTTGAGGCATTTATTCAGTCCCATATTGACAAGGAGGCTCGTGTCAGTGGAGATTTCCACTCCGAAAGACCTCTAGAGGCAAATGGAATCCAAAGGGCGCCTACAAGGTTCTTACCCACCAGGGTTTTTTCTAACTGGACCCATAATTTATTCGATGAGTCATGACACCAATTCAATATACAAACTAGTGCCATGGCTTTTTAGTATAGAGCTACAGTATCTCACCAAAGTGAGTACACCCCTCACGTTTTTGTAAATATGTTATTATATCTTTTCATGTGACAACACTGAAGAAATTTCACTTTGCTACAATGTTAAGTAGTGAGTGTACAGCTTGTATAACAGTGTACATTCGCTGTCCCCTCAAAATAACTCAACATACAACCATTCATTTCTAAACCGCTAGCAACAAAAGTGAGTGCACCCTAAGTGAGAATTTCCAAATTGAGCGCAATTAGCCATTTTCCCTCTCCAGTGTCATGTGTCTCGTTTGTGTTACAAGGTCTCAGGGTGAATGGGGAGCAGGTGTGTTAAATTTTAGCAGTCTCTCTCATACTGGTCACTGCAAGTTCAACATGGTACCTCATGGCAAAGAACTCTCTGAGGATCTGAAAAAAAGAAATGTTGCTCTACATAAAGCTGGCCTAGGCTATAAGAAGATTGCCAAGACTCTAAAACTGAGCTGCAGCACGTTGGCCAAGACCATACAGCGGTTTAACAGGACAGGTTCAACTCAGAACAGGCCTCGCCATGGTCGACCAAAGAGGTTGAGTGCACGTGCTCAATGTCGTATCCAGAGGTTGTCTTTGGGAAATAGACATATAAGTGCTGCAAGCATTGCTGCAAAGGTTGTAAGGGTGGGGGGGGGTCAGCCTGTCAGTGTTTAGACCATACGCCGCGCACTGCATCAAGTTGGCCTGCATGGCTGTCGTCCCAGAAGAAAGCCTCTTCTAAAGATGAAAGCCTGCAAACAGCTTGCTATAGACAAGCAGACTAAGGACATGGATTACTGGAGCCATGTCCTGTAGTCTGATGAGACCAAGATAAACTTATTTGGTTCAGATGGTGTCAAGCGTGTGTGGCGGCAACCAGGTGAGGAGTACAAAGACAAGTGTGTCTTGCCTACAGTCAAGCATGGTGGTGTGAGTGTCATGGTCTGGGGCTGCATGAGTGCTGCAGGCAGTGGGGAGCTATAGTTAATTGAGGGAACCATGAATGCCAACATGTACTGTGACATACTGAAGCAGAGCATGATGCCCTTGCTTCGAAGACAGGGCTGCAGGGCAGTATTCCAACACAACGACCCAAAACGCACCTCCAAGACGACCACTGCCTTGCTAAAGAAGTTGAGGGTAAAGGTAATGGACTGGCCAAGCATGTCTCCAGACCTAAACCTTATTGAGCATCTGTGGGACATCCTCAAATGGAAGGTGGAGGAGCGCAAGGTCTCTAACATCCACCAGCTCAGTGATGTCGTCATGCAGGAGTGGAAGAGGACTCCAGTGGCAACCTGTGAAGCTCTGGTGTACTCCTTGCCCAAGAGGGTTAAGGCAGTGCTGGAAAATAGTGGTGGCCACTCAAAATACTGACACGGGCCAAATTTGGACATTTTCACTTAGGGGTGTATTCACTTTTGTTGCCAGTGGTTTAGACATTAATGGCTGTGTGTTGAGTTATTTTGAGGGGACAGCAAATTGACACTGTTATACAAGCTGTACACTTACCACTTTACATTGTAGCAAAGTGACATTTCTTCAGTGTTGTCACATGAAAAGTTATAATAAAATATTTACAAAAAGTGAGGGGTGTACTTTTGTGAGATACTGTATATCAGCGCCACCATCCAGTTTGTGTCTGCGGAGAAGATCGTGGACTAATATAGGGTGTTTGTCCTTCCACACAAAGGTCAGGAATGCTCTGCATAGATGCTTAAAGGTCTGTGGTAGGGTTATTGGTACGGTATATAGGATATAGATTATTCTGGGCAGGATTGTCATCTTAAGGACATTTATCCTCCCGAACCATGTCAAGGGATGTCCTCTCCAGACTTGTAGTTCTCCCAATATTCCCGTTAACAGAGTGCCATAGTTGAGGTCATAAAGAACTTTCTGGTCAGGGTAGATGTGTGTGCCCAAGTAAGGTAGGGAGTCTGTTCGCCAAACAAAAGGGAAGGAAGATTGTAAATAGGGGGAATGTGAATGGGCAGTAGCTCAGAATTCCCAAAATCCAAAATGTATTTTAAAGCTAGATAGAAGGTCAAATTTATGCACTTCGGACAACAACACCGTTAAAGAAACTTGGGGGCTTGAGAGGAAAAATTAGAGGTCACCTGCATAGACAGATAGTTTGTGTTCCATGGAATCAATATGGATCCTGGGAATATCTATATTTCCCCGGACTGTCCTTAGAAAGGGCTCTAAGAGCAGGGCAAACAGCAAAGGGGACAGGGGGCATCCCTGCCTAGTCCCATTGCGTATGCTAAAATAATTGGAGAGCATACTGTTGACTTTGACCCTAGCCATAGGTTCCCTATAGAGAGCAAGAACCCATCCCATCATGCGGTTACCCAGCCCCAATCCCCTCAATACCTCCGTCATCTAGGCCTAATTCACCCTGTTAAAGGCTTTTTCAGCATCCATTGCTAAAACTGCACAGGGTTTCTGATTCAGCCCTTTCTGTGCCCCATGTAAGGTCCAAATAGTGTTGTCTCAGGACCCACCATAAAACCTGTCTGGTCTGGGTGGACTGATATCTCAATGTGGTCTTGGAGGTGAAGAGCCAAATTTTTATCCAGTACCTAGGTGTCAGAGTTTAACAGGGAAATGGGTCTCTAGTTAGTGCAGCACTAAGGGGCTTTCCCTGGTTTTGGCAAAACCATCACATGCCAGCAGGGCTTTGGGGGCAGAGGATTTGAACTAGTAATCAAATTGAAGTTGCTACAGAGAGGAGTGACCAGTGTGGAAAGGAATTTTTTTTAAATGGCCTTCGTAAAGCCGTCACGGCCTGGGGCTTTTGCCTGGCGATGTACCAGCCACAACTTTGCCCAGTTCCTCAATGGAGATTGGGTTCTCTAATTCTTCCAGAACCTAAGAAGGTAGGGTCCAGCAGTTCAGAGTTTCTAAGGTAGGCCCAGATGCTGTCAACATGAGGTAGTCCCTCACCCCTCGGAAGAGGAGGATGAGAGATGTTATACAGGGAAGCGTAGAATTGATTAAACGCAGCTGCTATAGAGTTGGTATCAACTATTTGTCTATTGTGGACAGTCAGGCTTTGGACATGATGCGAGTCCTTTTGTTTCTTTAATTGCCTTGCCAGCAACCGGCCACACTTATTCCCTTGTTTATAGAAGCGATATTCATAATACCGGTGTTTATCCTTGGCCCTGAGGTCTAAACACTGGGAGAGATTAAGCCGCGGTATCTCCAAGTGTTGGGCATCCTCAGGGTCAAAGCGTCTCTTATGTTTGACTTCAAGGGCATACATTTTCTTCAAAAGGTCTGTGATTTCTTTCTGTTTTTCTTTTTTGACACTGGAACCATGGGCAATCCATTCCGCCCCAATGACGGCCTTATGGGCCTTCCATATCGCTTGATTGGGCACCTCCCCGGGTGCGTTAGTTTCAAAATAAGATGCCAAAGATCGGGAGATGGCCTCAGAGACAGACTTATTTCCAGAAGGGACTCGTTAAGTCTCCATGTCCTCTCTAGCTTTTGGGTAGTAACCTGACGGAGGGTCACCATCACTGGGGAATGATCAGAAATTGTGATAGCTTCAGTAGTGGAGGATAAAACATTGTTTAGGTAAAATTGGTCAACCAGCAATAAGTCTAGGTGGGAATAGGTGTCAAAGGTTTTGGAATAGTAGCTGTAATCCTTGTCCCTGACATGCATTACACGCCAGCTGTCCACCAGGTGTAGGGCACGTAGTAGTTGCTTTACGTGTTTAAGAGCCCTAAAAGATAAGCAGGTTTTACCTGAAGAGGTGCCCAATGCAGGGTCCAGCATAAGATTGAAATCTCCGCCCAAAACCAGAAAACCTTCCCTGAAGTCCTGGAGAATCGTAGAAAGAAAACAAACTGTGTGGGAGTTGGGAGCATAGATATTGGTGAATGTATGTTTATGATCGTACAGAGTCCCCTTAATAAATATAAAACGGCCCTCTGGATCAGCCAGAATGGATGAGAGGGAGAAGGGGCACGATTTCCGTATAGTTATCGAAACCCCTCTGGCCTTGGGGATGGGGCATGAAACCATTGATCAAAGGTCATGAGGGCAAAGGCCCCTTACATTATTTGTCAATATTTTCAAATTACCAGTCATTATAAAAGTATAGGGAGATCCTAAAGCCTAGACCAAGATTCACCTTGCTCCCCTACAGCTTCCTGAAAATAAGAACCTAGAAAGAAGAAAACATGGTACCTCAGTTGGAGGAACAAACCCATTAAGAGGAGAGCAGTTCCAGGGGGAAAGAAACATCGCACCCGTAGGGCCATCGTCCCGGCTGCAACTGTGCAGATCAGAAAGTCCCTCGCCAGGGGACCTTCCTAATGGGGGGGGGGGGGGGTGACTGAGAGCATGGATAGGGCACTTATACCCCTGGCAAAACTACAAAGGCAAAACAGATTAAATGCAAGTATAGTGACAATAAACAGAGCAATGCCCAACATGTGTGTCCATATCGTAACAGCAGAAAATAAATGGTGAGGTGATCGAAATAATAATGTGGTGGGGAGTCCCCGAAGAAGCCCTAGATTGAAAATTAAGATGAGTCTTAAACAAGATAGGGGATAAGGCAATATCCAAGGGCAACAACCAGGTGGCCCCCACCATCAAACCAGCCTGACAACTTTATAAAAACTTTTAATGTCACTTTAAAGAGAAAAGGATTAAAAGCATAGACAATGGACTCCAGCATCTAGTGAAATATGTGTTAATATTAACCCACTTATCATGGATGATATTTATCTATCTTTGGGCCACAAAAGCTTTTGACATAATAAACCACACTGTTCAGAGTTGATTTTCCATTATGCTGCTCAGTTCTGCAGGTTACCTTACTTGAAGTGCTTTGTTCACTATTTCCATCAGTCCTTCAAATGACAAGCTTTGTAACAAAACTACAATGGATGGATCTGAAAAAATGCTTTATCTAGGGGAAACGTTGGCCTTTATACGATCTTATTCAGAACATCAATGTTGATGCATTTTAGAAAATATTCTAGAGCATGTCCGCATTATTTTCACAAAAAAAAAATTAAACTGAATACAGTTTTTTTACGTGTGAAATCATCATTTTATCTTATCAAATAAAATGGTCTATTTATGTATTTATTTATTTTTAAAGATAGACTTCCTTTTTTTTTCTTTTTTTTTTTTTTTTTTGAAGATTAACAAATATTAGCTTGTTTGTAGTAGAATAGTTGGTTTTTATGTTATGTTAATCGTATCAGCAGATAAATTAGCAAAAAAATATATATATAACTGTGTATTTGTACTGTTATTTACTATCCTGCCCACCCCCATTACTCTTCAGTTATACTGTTTTGCTTGACTCAAATAAATGGTTTAACTCACTAATACCAACGGAGGGGGTTAATTATAGTACTAAATCCTTTTTTAGGCTATTCATTTCAGTAAATTGCCCAGCGGTTGACTACTTGTTAATTTTTTACTTTAAGCCTTGGAAGAGGTTATCCTCTTATAGTGCATAGTTCCTTACAAAACACCTAACGGCAGCTATTTCCATAGGGAAGCTTTGTATGCTGGGAGCTTTTTATAATTGTAGCTGAAGTGTGTGGGTGCGGGTCAGAATATATCGGTAATAACCTAAACCCAGCATTTGTGGGGTGAAATGCCATCAGTAGATTATCTATAGTGCAGCTGGAGCACTAGCTAGTTAAAAGAATGCCTTTCATTCAAGGCCAAACGCTAACCTACTGAACAGTAAAAATATACAGCAAAATGCTCTACATTAAAGTTGATGTAAACCCGAATTTTTTTGTTTTTTATCATACTGTAGAGTATAAGATTTCCTATCATTTGAGCCCAGTCTTGCCACACAGAGTTAATCCATCTCTGAGCAATCCTCTTTTATTGTTCAGTGAGAAAAATCTTGACAAACAGAGAAAAACTTTGTCAAATACTCCCCCTTGCTGTGAGTGACAGCCTAAGACACAGGCATTATTTTTTTCTTTCTTCAGCAGCTCTGCAAGGATTGGCTATTCCACACCGCAGCATGATTTGGCATGCTGAAGTCATGTGGTTACTTTCCTCTCTTTTCACTGGATGTTAGAGATCATAGCAGAAGTTCAGCAGAAGTTCAGTGTTAGAAATACACAGGAGAAAAATGCATATTGACAAGGAGTGTAGAGGTGGGCGGGGAGTCTACTGACATCACGACTCCACCCACCGAGCTCCAGACAACAGACCGACCCACAGAATATGCAGTTTTTCGGGTCTAATAACAGACAGAGGGGAGACATTTGACAGGTAAAGATACATGCAGGAGGCATGTATATCTTTATAGATAACCCCTATGGCAGTAGTTTAGAAAGGATGACATTGGGATCAATAAAGGCTTGTACAAGATAGCACATTTCATAGATCATAGGGGCATCAGAAAACCCTCCTACTTTCGAGACACTCTAGACATGCCCCCGGCCGAGACCTTTTGACTCTCCCAAATTACTCATTATTTATGTTCACTATGTAGAGACCAGGGGGACATCACCACTAGAACGTCCAACGAAAATAAATGCTTAAGAGGGCCTGGAACGCGAGGTAGTATTTCAGAGTTGTATGTTTTACTAACAGACCAGGGCTCTAAACTTTCCTACCAATTAGCTTGGGAGGCTGACCTGGGGGAGACGATTGATGAGGACGTTTGGTCCAAGTGGTCAACCATGGTGCACAAGGGAATTTTGAACACTCCTCTAGTAGAGGTGAACTATAAGGTATTGTCACGATGGTACCTAGTTCCGACACAGATGGCCAAAATCCACCCAGATGCATCGCCTCTCTGTTTCAGGAGGTGTGGCCAAGAGGGCACAATGCTCCACACCTGGTGGATATGTCCGAAAGTCAAGAGATTTTGGATAAGAATTTTTAACTACCCAGGCACCTCAGATCCCTTATCTTTTTTATCCTCCTAGCAGCTAAGATAACCATAGCGCGAGCATGGAAAACCCCCCTGATAAATTTGGCATTAGTTAAAAACAAAATTTCTTGGATCATGATAAATGAAAAATTAACTAGTATTCTTCGCGACCAACAAGATAGATTTGAAAGGGTTTGGAACCCTTGAATTAAATATCTTCAGTCACCGTGAGGGGCGAGGGGGGGGTCAGCGGTCGGGAGCGTGGAGATCGTTTGCACATTCTACTTCTCCTTTTCTTCTCTTCCTTTTCTTTCTTTCCCCCTTTCCTTTTCTTTTATTTCTACATACAAACTTTTACTTTGTCCCCATAGTGGGGTTCCCACACGCATGACATCGGGCTCTACAGTATATTAAACCTAGAGTATACTTAAAACCTAAGTTTTCTGTTATAACTCCAAGTTGGGAAATTGAATTACATCACATGATAGTCCCTCTTCAGGGAATTTCACTGTACTATCTTCCATGTGTGTTAGGCGTCTCATCAACCATCAGTTTGTTTATGGATAGGAATGGATAGGGTGGGGACCTTAGCTCTAGTACAGTTATATAATGAGCCATTCACGCTAATTTGAGATTCACTATTGTAACATTACTGTTGACACAAAACCTGTATCAATGTGAACCTTGTTATCTGTTAAAACTTGATTTCAATAAAAACATTGAAAGAGAAAGGATGACATTGGGTTTACATCCACTTTAAAGTGGACTATTAAATATGTGCCCAATAATGAACTGGCTTAGTAGGAATGATTTTTGGACTGTCAACAAACAATAACACAGTGATATTCATTATTGCTAAATCAGGCAATAGTTTAGCAGAATATGTAGTATTTGGTCAAGGGAGTCAAAAGTTAAATAATGTTTAAAAGTTAAATACTGTAAACTGGTCATTGAGCTGGGGTGAGGGTTATAGGAGGAAGAGAGGGGCTGATAAAACAGCTAGATAGAGCTTTGAGCTTGGAGTTTAAGGTAGAGCTGCACGATTCTGGCCAAAATGAGAATCACAATTTTTTGCTTAGAATAAAAAGATCAAGATTCTCGCAACGTAAAATCTTTCACATTATACAAAAAAAAAATGGGCTAACTTTACTGGTTAGTTTTTTTTTTAATTCATTAAAGTAATATTTTCCCAAAAAAAAATTGCATTTGAAAGACCGCTGCGCAAATACAGTGTGCCATAAAATATTGCAACAACCACCATTTTATTCTCTAGGGTCTCTACTAAAAAAATATATATAATGTTTGGGGGTTCTAAGTAATTTTCTAGCAAAAAAAATTATTTTAACTTGAAACCAACAAATGTCAGAAAAAGGTTTAGTGTTTAAGTGGTTAAACTTTCCTCACTTACACACAAAGTCTATTCCTTTGACCAATTGTTACAATGTTTATACTTAGTACCACTGCTAAAGAATGTTTTGATTCTTGGCAGACTGCCCGTTTTTTTTCTTCCTTTCTTTTGACAGCTGTGGCTTCAGAAGAGCAGAGAGAATTCTTTGCATAGCCAGAATCGTGAAACACTTTTGTCAAGATCGCAACGGGGAAAAAAATTGCGATAACGATTCTTGACGATTAATCGTGCAGCTCTAGTTTAAGGCATTAAAAACATTGGAGTAATCTCCTTGTAATCTGAAAGGTGTTTTAATATACAGTATTTCACAAAAGTGAGTACACCCCTCACATTTGTTTAAATATTTTGTTATATCTTTTCATATGACAACACTGAAGAAATTACTTTGCTACAATGTAAAGTAGTGAGTGTACAGCTTGTATAACAGTGTAAATTTGCTGTCCCCTCAAAATAACAACACACAGCCATTAATTTCTAAATCGTTGGCAAAAAAATGAGTCCACCGCTAAGTGAAAATGTCCAAATTGGGCTCAAAGTGTCAATATTTTGTGTTGCCACCATTATTTTCCAGCACTGCATTAACCCTCTGGATTTCACCAGAGCATCACAGGTTGCCACTGGAGTCCTCTTCCACTCCCCCATAACAACACCACGGAACTGGTGGATGTTAGACACCTTGCGCTTCTCCACCTTCTGTTTGAGGATGCCCCACAGATGCTCAATAGGGTTTAGGTCTGGAGACATGCTTGGCCAGTCCATCAACTTTACCCTCAGCTTCTTTAGCAAGGCAGTGGTCGTCTTGGACATGTTTGGGGTTGTTATGTTGGAATGCTGCCCTGCAGCCCAGTCTCAGAAGGGAGGGGATCATGCTCTGCTTCAGTACGTCACAGTACATGTTGGCATTCATGGTTCCCTCAATAAACTGTAGTTCCCCAGACCATGACACTCCCACCACCATGCTTGACTGTAGGCAAGACACACTTGTCTTTGTACTCCTCACCTGGTTGCCTCCACACACGCTTGACACCATCTGAACCAAATAAGTTTGTCTTGGTCTCATCAGACCACAGGACATGGTTCCAGTAATCCATGACCTTAGTCTGATTGTCTTCAGCAAACCGTTTGTGGGCTTTCTTGTGCAATATCTTTACAAGAGGCTTCCTTCTGGGATGACAGCCATGCAGACCAATTTGCAGTGTGCTGCGTATGGTCTGAGCACTGACAAGCTGACCCCCCCATCCCTTCAACCTCTGCAGTAATGCTGGCAGCACTCATAGGTCTATTTCCCAAAGACAACCTCTGGATATGACACTGAGCACGTGCACTCTATGGTCGACCATGGCGAGGCCTGTTTGTGCTATGAGGTGCCATGTGGAACTTCCAGTGACCAGTATGCGAGAGTGAGAGCGATAACACCAAATTTAACACACCTACTCCCCATTCACACCTTAGAACTTGTAACACTAATGAGTCACATAACACCGGGGAGGGAAAAAGGCTAGTTGGGCCCAATCTGGAAATTTTCACTTAGGGGTGTACTCACTTTTGTTGCCAGCGGTTTAAACATTAATGACTGTGTGTTGAGTTATTTTGAGGGGACAGCAAATTTACACTGTTATACAAGCTGTACACTCACTACTTTACATTGTAGCAAAGTGTCATTTCTTCAGTGTTGTCACATGAAAACATATAATAAAATATTTACAAATATGTGAGGGGCAGGAGGCGGGCTGGGCCGAGAGGGCAGGGATGCAATTGTGGCTGCGACCAAGTCTGGGCACAAGCCAGCACAGGCTCCTGGAATCACAGGAGGGTGGCCATTAAGTTGAGAGCTGGGATATGACGTTACTTACATCATATCCCTGCCACTCCTAAACCTGCTCCACTGCAGAACCAAGCCCACAATGCCCTTAATATGGCCGGTGCACTGGCCTTGGCCTGCATGTGCTTTTCTCACTACCCGCAATTGACACAGTAGGAGCCTGCAGCCTGGGGAATCTGGTGGTTGTACCCAGGGACACAGCAGGACTTGCGTGTTTAGCCTGCTGCGCTCCCTGTGACTCTCAGCTACTCTGCGGTAGTGTGGTTCTCTCTCTCTGTGCGGGCTGTGTCAAGCGGTCTCTCTCTCTCTCTCTCTCTCTCTCTCTCTCTCTCTGTGTGCAGGGATGTGAAGCGGTCTCTCTTTCTATTCAGTCAGCGTGAAGCGTTCTCTCTCTGTGCAGGCAGTATCAAGCAGTCTCTCTCTCTCTGTGCAGGCAGTATCAAGCGGTCTCTCTCTCTCTCTGTACAGGCAGTGTCAAGCAGTCTCTCACTCTGGACAGGTAGTGTCAAACAGTCTCTCTCTCTAGGCAGGCAGTGTCAAGCGGTCTCTCTCTCTAGGCAAGCAGTGTCAAGCGGTCTCTCTCTCTAGGCAGGCAGTGTCAGGTGGTCCCTCTCTCTGTACAGGCAGTGTCAAGCAGTCTCTCTCTCTGTGCAGGCAGTATCAAATGGTCTCTCTCTCTGTGCAGGCAGTGTCAAGCGATCTCTCTCTCTATCTCTGTACAGGCAGTGTCAAGCAGTCTCTCTGTGCAGGCAGTATCAAATGGTCTCTCTCTCTCCGTGCAGGCAGTGTCAAGCGGTCTCTCTCTCTCTCTCTGTGCAGGCAGTGTCAAACGGTCTCTCTCTCTGGGCAGGCAGTGTCAAGCAGTCTCTCTCTCTGTGCGGGCAGTATCAAGCGGTCTCTCTCTCTCTGTACAGGCAGTGTCAAGCAGTCTCTCGCTCTGGGCAGGTAGTGTCAAGCGGTCTCTCTCTCTAGGCAGGCAGTGTCAAGCGGTCTCTCTCTCTAGGCAGGCAGTGTCAAGTGGTCCCTCTCTCTGTACAGGCAGTGTCAAGCAGTCTCTCTCTCTGTGCAGGCAGTATCAAATGGTCTCTCTCTCTGTGCAGGCAGTGTCAAGCATTCTCTCTCTCTGTGCAGGTAGTGTCAAACGGTCTCTCTCTCTGGGCAGGCAGTGTCAAACGGTCTCTCTCTCTAGGCAGGCAGTGTCAAGCGATCTCTCTCTCCCTGTGCAGGCAGTGTCAAACGGTCTCTCTCTTTGGGTAGGCAGTGTCAAGCAGTCTCTCTCTCTGGGCAGGCAGTGTCAAGTGGTCTCTCTCTCTGTGCAGGCAGTGTCAAGCGGTCTCTCTCTCTCTCTGGGCAGGCAGTGTCAAGCGTTCTTTCTCTCTCTGGGCAGGCAGTGTCAAACGCTCTCTCTCTCTCTGTGCAGGTAGTGTCAAACGGTCTCTCTCTCTGGGCAGGCAGTGTCAAACGGTCTCTCTCTCTCTAGGCAGGCAGTGTCAAGCGATCTCTCTCTCCCTGTGCAGGCAGTGTCAAACGGTCTCTCTCTCTGGGTAGGCAGTGTCAAGCAGTCTCTCTCTCTGGGCAGGCAGTGTCAAGTGGTCTCTCTCTCTGTGCAGGCAGTGTCAAGCGGTCTCTCTCTCTCTCTGGGCAGGCAGTGTCAAGCGTTCTTTCTCTGGGCAGGCAGTGTCAAGTGGTCTCTGGGCAGGCAGTGTCAAGCGGTCTCTCTGTGCAGGCAGTGTCAAATGGTCTCTCTCTGTGCAGGCAGTATCAAGTGGTCTCTCTCTCTGTGCAGGCAGTGTCAAGCGGTCTCTCTCTCTCTCTCTGTGCAGGCAGTGTCAAGTGGTCTCTCTGTGCAGGCAGTGTCAAGTGGTCTCTGGGCAGGCAGTGTCAAGCGGTCTCTATCTCTGGGCAGGCAGTGTCAAGTGGTCTCTCTCTCTGGGCAGGCAGCGTCAAGCGGTCTCTCTCTGGGCAGGCAGCGTCAAGCGGTCTCTCTCTGGGCAGGCAGCGTCAAGCGGTCTCTCTCTCTCTCTCTCTGGGCAGGCAGTGTCAAGCAGTCTCTCTCTCTCTCTCTCTCTGGGCAGGCAGTGTCAAACGGTCTCTCTCTCTCTCTCTCTCTCTCTCTCTGTACAGGCAGTGTCAAACGGTCTCTCTGTGTGTGCAGGCAGTGTCAAACGGTCTCTCTCTCTGGGCAGGCAGTGTCAAGCGGCCTCTCTCTCTCTCTGGTCAGGCAGTGTCAAACGGTCTCTCTGGGTAGGCAGTGTCAAGCGGTCTCTCTCTCTGGGTAGGCAGTGTCAAGCGGTCTCTCTCTCTGGGTAGGCAGTGTCAAGCGGTCTCTCTCTCTGGGTAGGCAGTGTCAAGCGGTCTCTCTATCTGGGTAGGCAGTGTCAAGCGGTCTCTCTCTCTGGGTAGGCAGTGTCAAGTGGTCTCTCTCTCTCTGGGCAGGCAGTGTCAAGCATTCTCTCTCTCTGTGCAGGCAGTGTCAAACGGTCTCTCTCTCTAGGCAGGCAGTGTCAAACGGTCTCTCTTTGGGTAGACCGTGTCAAGCAGTCTCTCTCTCTGGGCAGGCAGTGTCAAGTGGTCTCTCTCTCTGTGCAGGCAGTGTCAAGCGGTCTCTCTCTCTCTCTGGGCAGGCAGTGTCAAGGGTTCTCTCTCTCTCTGGGCAGGCAGTGTCAAACGGTCTCTCTCTCTCTCTGTACAGGCAGTGTCAAACGATCTCTCTGTGTGTGCAGGCAGTGTCAAACGGTCTCTCTCTCTGGGTAGGCAGTGTCAAGCAGTCTCTCTCTCTGGGTAGGCAGTGTCAAGCAGTCTCTCTCTCTGGGTAGGCAGTGTCAAGCGGTCTCTCTCTCTGGGTAGGCAGTGTCAAGTGGTCTCTCTCTCTCTGGGCAGGCAGTGTCAAGCATTCTCTCTCTCTGTGCAGGCAGTGTCAAACGGTCTCTCTCTAGGCAGGCAGTGTCAAGCGATCTCTCTCTCCCTGTGCAGGCAGTGTCAAACGGTCTCTCTCTTTGGGTAGACAGTGTCAAGTGGTCTCTCTCTCTGTGCAGGCAGTGTCAAGCGGTCTCTCTCTCTCTCTGGGCAGGCAGTGTCAAGCGTTCTCTCTCTCTCTGGGCAGGCAGTGTCAAACGGTCTCTCTCTCTCTGGGCAGGCAGTGTCAAGCAGTCTCTCTCTCTGTGCAGGCAGTGTCAAATGGTCTCTCTCTGTGCAGGCAGTGTCAAGTGGTCTCTCTCTCTGTGCAGGCAGTGTCAAGTGGTCTCTCTCTCTGTGCAGGCAGTGTCAAGCGGTCTCTCTCTCTCTCTGTGCAGGCAGTGTCAAGTGGTCTCTCTGTGCAGGCAGTGTCAAGTGGTCTCTGGGCAGGCAGTGTCAAGCGGTCTCTCTCTGGGCAGGCAGCGTCAAGCGGTCTCTCTCTGGGCAGGCAGCGTCAAGCGGTCTCTCTCTGGGCAGGCAGTGTCAAGCGGTCTCTCTCTCTCTCTGGGCAGGCAGTGTCAAGCAGTCTCTCTCTCTCTCTCTCTCTCTGGGCAGGCAGTGTCAAACGGTCTCTCTCTCTCTCTGTACAGGCAGTGTCAAACGGTCTCTCTGTGTGTGCAGGCAGTGTCAAACGGTCTCTCTCTCTGGGCAGGCAGTGTCAAGCGGCCTCTCTCTCTCTCTGGTCAGGCAGTGTCAAACGGTCTCTCTCTCTGGTCAGGCAGTGTCAAGCGGTCTCTCTCTCTGGGTAGGCAGTGTCAAGCGGTCTCTCTCTCTGGGTAGGCAGTGTCAAGCGGTCTCTCTCTCTGGGTAGGCAGTGTCAAGCGGTCTCTCTCTCTGGGTAGGCAGTGTCAAATGGTCTCTCTCTCTGGGCTGGCAGTGTCAAGCGTTCTCTCTCTGGGCAGGCAGTGTCAAGCGGTCTCTCTCACTCTGGGCAGGCAGTGTCAAGCAGTCTCTCTCTCTCTCTGGGCAGGCAGTGTCAAACGGTCTCTCTCTCTCTCTCTCTCTCTCTGTACAGGCAGTGTCAAGCGGTCTCTCTCTCTCTCTCTGGGCAGGCAGTGTCAAGCGGTCTCTCTCTCTGTGGGCAGGCAGTGTCAAACGGTCTCTCTCTCTGGGCAGGCAGTGTCAAGCAGTCTCTCTCTCTGTGCGGGCAGTATCAAGCGGTCTCTCTCTCTCTGTACAGGCAGTGTCAAGCAGTCTCTCGCTCTGGGCAGGTAGTGTCAAGCGGTCTCTCTCTCTAGGCAGGCAGTGTCAAGTGGTCCCTCTCTCTGTACAGGCAGTGTCAAGCAGTCTCTCTCTATGTGCAGGCAGTATCAAATGGTCTCTCTCTCTGTGCAGGCAGTGTCAAGCAGTCTCTCTGTGCAGGCAGTATCAAATGGTCTCTCTCTCTCTGGGCAGGCAGTGTCAAGTGGTCTCTCTCTCTGTGCAGGCAGTGTCAAGCGGTCTCTCTCTCTCTCTGGGCAGGCAGTGTCAAGCGTTCTCTCTCTCTCTGGGCAGGCAGTGTCAAACGGTCTCTCTCTCTCTGGGCAGGCAGTGTCAAGCAGTCTCTCTCTCTGTGCAGGCAGTGTCAAATGGTCTCTCTCTGTGCAGGCAGTGTCAAGTGGTCTCTCTCTCTGTGCAGGCAGTGTCAAGCGGTCTCTCTCTCTCTCTGTGCAGGCAGTGTCAAGTGGTCTCTCTGTGCAGGCAGTGTCAAGTGGTCTCTGGGCAGGCAGTGTCAAGCGGTCTCTATCTCTGGGCAGGCAGTGTCAAGTGGTCTCTCTCTCTGGGCAGGCAGCGTCAAGCGGTCTCTCTCTGGGCAGGCAGCGTCAAGCGGTCTCTCTTTGGGCAGGCAGCGTCAAGCGGTCTCTCTCTGGGCAGGCAGCGTCAAGCGGTCTCTCTCTGGGCAGGCAGCGTCAAGCGGTCTCTCTCTGGGCAGGCAGCGTCAAGCGGTCTCTCTCTGGGCAGGCAGCGTCAAGCGGTCTCTCTCTGGGCAGGCAGCGTCAAGCGGTCTCTCTCTGGGCAGGCAGCGTCAAGCGGTCTCTCTCTGGGCAGGCAGCGTCAAGCGGTCTCTCTCTGGGCAGGCAGCGTCAAGCGGTCTCTCTCTGGGCAGGCAGCGTCAAGCGGTCTCTCTCTGGGCAGGCAGCGTCAAGCGGTCTCTCTCTGGGCAGGCAGCGTCAAGCGGTCTCTCTCTGGGCAGGCAGCGTCAAGCGGTCTCTCTCTGGGCAGGCAGTGTCAAGCGGTCTCTCTCTCTCTCTGGGCAGGCAGTGTCAAACGGTCTCTCTCTCTCTCTGGGCAGGCAGTGTCAAGCAGTCTCTCTCTCTCTCTCTCTCTGGGCAGGCAGTGTCAAACGGTCTCTCTGTGTGTGCAGGCAGTGTCAAACAGCCTCTCTCTCTCTCTGTACAGGCAGTGTCAAACGGTCTCTCTGTGTGTGCAGGCAGTGTCAAACGGTCTCTCTCTCTGGTCAGGCAGTGTCAAGCGGTCTCTCTCTCTGGGTAGGCAGTGTCAAGCGGTCTCTCTCTCTGGGTAGGCAGTGTCAAGCGGTCTCTCTCTCTGGGTAGGCAGTGTCAAGCAGTCTCTCTCTCTGGGCTGGCAGTGTCAAGCGTTCTCTCTCTGGGCAGGCAGTGTCAAGCGGTCTCTCTCTCTCTGGGCAGGCAGTGTCAAGCAGTCTCTCTCTCTGGGCAGGCAGTGTCAAACGGTCTCTCTCTCTCTCTCTCTCTCTGTACAGGCAGTGTCAAGCGGTCTCTCTCTCTCTCTGGGCAGGCAGTGTCAAGTGGTCTCTCTCTCTGTGGGCAGGCAGTGTCAAGCAGTCTCTCTCTCTCTCTCTGTGAAGGCAGTGTCAAATGGTCTCTCTCTGTGCTGGCAGTGTCAAACGGTCTCTCTCTCTGGGTAGGCAGTGTCAAGCGGTCTCTCTCTCTCTCTGGGCCGGCAGTGTCAAGCGGTCTCTCTCTGGGCAGGCAGTTTCAAGCGGTCTCTCTCTGGGCAGGCAGTGTCAAGCGGAATCTCTCTGGGCAGGCGTTGTCAAGCGGTCTCTCTCTCTGGACAGGCGTTGTCAAGCGGTCTCTCTCTCTGGGCAGGCGTTGTCAAGCGGTCTCTCTCTCTGGGCAGGCGTTGTCAAGCAGTCTCTCTCTCTGGGCAGGCAGTGTCAAGCGGGTCTCTCTCTCTGGGCAGGCAGTGTCAAGCGGGTCTCTCTCTCTGGGCAGGCAGTGTCAAGCGGGTCTCTCTCTCTGGGCAGGCAGTGTCAAGCGGGTCTCTCTCTCTGGGCAGGCAGTGTCAAGCGGGTCTCTCTCTCTGGGCAGGCAGTGTCAAGCGGGTCTCTCTCTCTGGGCAGGCAGTGTCAAGCGGGTCTCTCTCTCTGGGCAGGCAGTGTCAAGCGGGTCTCTCTCTCTGGGCAGGCAGTGTCAAGCGGGTCTCTCTCTCTGGGCAGGCAGTGTCAAGCGGGTCTCTCTCTCTGGGCAGGCAGTGTCAAGCGGGTCTCTCTCTCTGGGCAGGCAGTGTCAAGCGGGTCTCTCTCTCTGGGCAGGCAGTGTCAAGCGGTCTGTCTCTCTCTGTGGGCAGCCAGTGTCAAGCGGTCTGTCTCTCTCTCTGGGCAGCCAGTGTCAAGCAGTCTCTCTCTCTCTTTCTGTGCAGGCAGTGTCAAGTGGTCGCTCTCTCTGGGCTGGCAGTGTCAAGCGGTCTCTCCCTCTGGGCAGGCTTTGTCAAGCGGTCTCTCTCTCTCTTTCTGGGGCATTGCAATGTGGAGCAGTCTCTCTCTCTCTCTCTCTCTCTCTTTGTGGATGGATGGTGAGCTGATTCGGTGGTTCAATGGGCCACTTGACTGGACTTACCCCCCAGGCCTAAGGCTGCCAGCCCTCCCCTGGTGAGGGGTGTACTCACTTTTATGAGATACTGTAATTATGTATAGTTATGTACTGTAATTTAATTCATAGCATTTATGGATTCTGTATCTTATCTTTATCCAACACTCATGTGAAAAATACCACTTTCAGAGCGATCATCTGATAATCTGATTATTAGTACACAGCTTTCGAGAGACGATCGCAACAGTTTATGCAGAAATATCCAAAGGGACAAGCACAAAAAGTTTTCTAGTACAATAACAGAAATTTATTTGTATGCAAAAAATTTGTGACCAAGACCATACGTGCTAGGAAATGAAAGAATACATTACAGTAAAATACATTACATCACTTCCGAAGTTGTATTCTGTTGTACGAGAATTTTCGTAAGTTTAGTAACCTATTCATTTTCAATATGAGACTAGCATGCAAAAGAAAAAGCGGACAATCATTCGTGCAATATTCTTATTGTGTGTACAAAGCTTCATGCCCCGTACACACGATAGGATTTTTCAACTGAAAATGTTCTGTGGGAGCTTGTCGGAAATTCCGACCACGTGTAGGCTCCATCGGACATTTTCCATCGGAATTTCCGACACACAAAATTTGAGATCTGGATCTCAAATTGTATGACAACAAAATCCGTTGTCGTAAATTCCGATTGTGTGTACACAATTCTGACGCACAAAGTTCCACGTATGCTCGGAATCAAGCAGAAGAGCTGCATTAGCTATTGAACTTAGTTTTTCTCGGGTCATCTTACGTGTTGTACGTCACCGCGTTCTTGACGTTCAGAATGTCGGACATCCGTCGGGAAAAAAACATGGATTTTGTTGTCGGAAAATCCTATCGTGTGTACAGGGCATTACTCTGTCATCAGTTTTCAGTGGAAGGGTTCCTGAAAGGATAACCTGCCAAAGTTAGTTGGTGGCTGTATATTGCCTGTCCTTGCAAGCTATGCTTTCTATTGAAGCATTGTTTGCAATTAAGCAAGAATCAGCCATCAAGGTTATTGATCTGCTAGAGTTGGACACTCATTGTTCCCTTTTCAGTGAGGAAAAAAAAGTACTATGCCAACTGTGTTTGAGAGAATACAGCAGGTCCCTAGCCTTCTGTCATTTTCAGTGAGACTTCTTGCTGTGTTCTTGGAACCAGGAGTCAAGTCCTGGGAAAAAAAGTGTGGGGACTCACCCAAGATTCCCCCCTACCTCAAAATTAAAAATGTGTATGTGTGTGTGTGTGTGTGTGTGTGTGTGTGTGTGTGTGTGTGTGTGTGTGTGTGTATATATATATATATATATATATATATATATATATATATATATATATATATTTTTTTTTTTTTAATTTATATATATATATATAGGTAGATATAAACACATACTCCATGTGCAGACAATGCTACAGGAGATAGTCAAAGAGTGTGCGGACTTGATACAAGAGATGGTCAGAGAGGGTGCGGACATGGTACAGGAGACGGTCAGAGACTGTGCAGACATAATACAGGAGATGGGCAGAGAGTGTGCGGACATGCTACAGGATATGGTCAGAGAGTGTACAGACATGATACAAGAGACTGAAGTGAAAAAAATTATTAGAGACCCCCCCCCCCCCCCGCTTATGGTGAAAATGGAAAAATGAGGAGCTGCAGCCTCTATCAATAAATTCACCCTAAGGTAAATAGTATTTAGAGGTTGTAAGTCACCTCTTAATAAGAACAGAGCCATACCTATCTCCTCTTTTACACAAGAAACTGAAGCCCTACTACAAGAGATGGGGTCAGAGACTAATAGCACAGAGTTATAAGGGGAGCAGTGCTCTGAGGTGTGGGCAGGGTGTATAGTAAGGGGTGCAATGCTCTATGAGGTGGGGGCAGGGTGTATAGTAGGGGTGCATTGTTCTATGAGAGGGGGCAGGGTGTTTAGTGAGGGGTGCAGGGTTCTATGAGGTGGGGTGGGGGCAGGGTGAACAGTGAGGGGGGCAGAGTTCTGGGGGGGGCAGGGTGAATAGTGAGGGGGGCAGGTGTCCATGGGGTGGGAGCAGGGTGAACAGTGAGGAGGGCAGGGTTCCATGGGGTGGGGGCAGGGTGAATAGTGAGGAGGCAGGGTTCCATGGGGTGGATGAATAGTGAAGGGGCAGGGTTCCATGGGATGGGGGCAGGGTGAATAGTGAGGGGTGCAGTGTTCTATGGGGTGGGGGCAGGGTGAACAGTGAGGGGGCATGGTTCGATGGGGTGGGGACAGAGTCAACAGTGAGGGGTGCAGGGTTCTGAAGGGTAGATCAGTATGGGGTGAGTGGTGCAGGGTAGATAGGCGGTGCAGGAAGAAAAGAGGGCTCCTGCGTAGGGCCAGGAGAGACGTAGAGGACAGTGGAGACTGTCGGAGGTGGAGGTGGGGTGCAGATAGCCTGGCATGATCAGAGGAACACGGATCGTAGCCCTCTGTACTACTGAGCCAGGCAGAGAGGAGAGTAGCTGGTACTCATGGTTTGGTCAGCACACATTCGCTTGGCTGAGTCCATACCGCAAGGGAGGGAGGGACCTGGGGACCAGGACACACAGGAGGGATCCAGGCACAAAGACACAGCCAGCCTCGCACTTCACTCGTGCCCCGCCCCCCCCATTTACTTCTGATCTGTTGCCACTGCTCTATGTCAGTCACCGAGAGCCAGGCAGCAGGCAGAACTGGGGGAGCTGTGCAGGGGCAGTGAAGGCTATCCATCACCCACTCCCGACTCCCAGCCAGGACGCAGCTGCTAACGGGAACAGCGTTCCTGCTGTGCAAAAAGTACAGGAAAGTCTTTCCCGCAGGATTCGAGCCCTGCTTGGAACACAAGCTCTCGTAGGGAGCAAGGGGTCGATAAACTGTGCTCAAATGGTCCAAGGAGCGAAGCAAGTGGCGCACCTGAAGGTAGGACCAGAGCGGTAAAGGAGTGTTTGGCCAATACTTTACCAATGCAGAAGAAATGGTGAGCACAGAGGAAGGGGTTGGGAGCTGCATCCATTACCAACTTGTCGGACATCCCTGGTGGGAAGTACGGATTAAAGCCAACAGGCGTCATGGGCCCGCCAACCAAGAAAAGGCCATGCTTCAAGTTGACCTCTCGGAAACACGCCAGTGTAGGACCAATGAGTGGGTGATCCTTAAGAGAAGGGAGGTGACATGCTAACAGCCAAGGGGTAGACTAGGGAGAGAGTCGAGAAGGAGTCCTCAAGGGTTACATGAGAAGTTTGCCTACAATCAGCCCCTTGCACACTCTGTATGTATACTCTGAAAAGCTCAGACAGGGAGAGGAAGAAGCAGCATGAGGAATCGGTCAGCTGTGCAGCAGCGCTTATGTACTAAAAAGGAGCATGAGAGGAGGAGAGAGCAGAGTGACAGATAAGTAGAGTGACAAATGATCTGTTCAGTCTGCTGCTTCTCTTTGCAGTATCTAGTCACAGGCTAGGGGAGGGACAAGACCTGTACTGTAAGTGTTAACTGTAGCAGTGAAAAATCAGGTCTTCACCCCTGCCAGACAAGTCTGTGTTTTGCAGCTGATCTGTGTAATTCTCAGGACTGGTTGCACAGAAATAGAAATCTTTTGGTGGGCAAAAGAGCTCTCCTGTATGTATTTTATCTGTAAATAGCTTTTTTTCTTACGTTTTGCTTAAATAATAAGTACTTCTTCCAAGAGCAACAATTTCCCTTAATAAAGGATAGATTGCTGTATCAAAACTCCAATTTACAAGATTGTATGGCTGGCCTACATCTCTGTGTATTAGGACAAACAAATTAAATTTGGGTATTTTAAATTCCAGATGTAGGCTTTAAGGTCTTCCACCTATTAAATTGACAAATTGAACCAGGTGTCAGACCTTGAGACCTGAGTCTTCAAAATGTAAGTGAAGATTGACCCTTAGCTGTATTGTAACAAACATAACATTTAATAATTGCTTTCCTTGAAGCTCCACATTCCTGCCTTTCTTCATTTTTTTCATTTTCTTGCTTGTAAATAAAGGCCACTTGTTACACAATTGAGACAGATTCTCTGAAGGGGACTTCAGTTTGTAGTTGAGGCCAGTTTTTTGCTGCTTTTTGAAACCTCGTCTAACTCAAATAGGCATAGCGAATGTGCAGCTCTTAATTGTTGAGCTTATATTCATAAACTGTTTGGGCTGCTTGATGCAAGAGTATAACATTTCGCTTCACAATTTGAAGCCAGTGTTTCAGAAGTGAACATATAATGAATGAATATATATTGGAGTTCTGTGAGGGCATTGATAATAAGTTAAATAGTACGTTTTTTTAATATGGTGTTTATATTTTTAAATGTGACCAATCATTTTATATAGAACCGAAAAGAGGTGTTCCCTGTACTAAATAAGGGTTGGATGAAAACTTTGAAGTGTTTTTCAGAATGGCACTCTCCAAAACCTGCTCCTGCTATTCCAAACCTATTTATACATGTTAGCACTGCTGTAGCTATTTATAAAAAAAAAAAAAAACAATTAATTAAAAGTAAAAGAATTAAAAGTGTAGTACTGATAGCAACCAGTCAGATCCCATATAATGCCACTCTGGCTTCAGTAAACTCTGTTTGCTGGTAGCTTTAAGTCCTGAACTTTTCTGCCTATACTGTTTTGAATAAGGCCAAACCATTTGATAATCTGACATTATGTAAGTTTACAGATGCTTCTTGTCCTGTGTAATAGTCTACCTTAAACATCACACTTCCAAAATAAACATAAACCTTCACAAAAAAAAGAACCTAATATCTGTAGTGTTCCTTTGTAGCATGTTACTTGCTGCGTAATTATTGGTTAAAAAATAAATAAATAATATATTTATTTATCTATTTATTTATTCTTAAAGCGATTGCCACTAACAGTAGCAAAAAATAACGTGCAAATATATGACTACAGTTATGTGAGTGCTGGAAAAAAGTAGGTATTTTTCTTTAATGCTGAAGTAGGTGTAATTTTGCATCTAAAATGATCAGTGTTGCTAGCAAATAAATGCTAAGAGTAGCAAATAATCACTAAACAGATGGAATATATGGTTCTCTGTGGTGTACACTATACAGGAAGCCTGTAGTAGCAATGATATTACATCGCTTCAGTTGTGTGCAATTGATTGTAGTATATGCTACTTATGTAGCTTACACCATAGGGCAGGCATATGCAGTTAACAGACCTCCAGCTGTTGCAGAACTACAAGTCCCATGAGGCATAGCAAGTCTCTGACAGCCACAAGCATGACACCCAGAGGTAGAGGCATGATGGGACTTGTAGTTTTGCAACAGCTGGAGGTCCGCTAATTGCATATCCCTGCTATAGGGTGTCACATGATGCCTCTGTTTAATGATTAATTATTACTTATTTGTGTTAATCGCTAGAAATTATATATGTTTGATTGGGCTAGTACAAATAGTCTGTGTAACTTTAGCCTAAAGCTCCATTCACCCCAATGTGTTTTTTACTGCTTTTTGCAGAAATGCAGGACATTTTTTTTTTTTAACATGTAGTTTCTATGGAACATGTTCACATCAGTGCATTTTTGTGCCCCTGCGTTTTAGGAAAGGGTCCGGGACTTTTTTCCCAGCAGCATTTTGCATGTAATAGACACGCATCCAAAATGCAAGTACCGTGTTCTAACCGTGATTTTATTGCGATTTGGTTTTTTTAGGGTTTTTTTTTTTTTTTTTTTTTACATTCACTGTATGTAGCCAGTTGCTAAGGAGCGGGCCGGATTTTAAAAAATTCAAGAAAAAATGGCGTAGGGTTTCTCCCAAAATCCATACCAGATCCTTATCTGAGTATGCAGCCTGGCAGGCCAGGAAAGGGGGGGACGAGCGAGCGCCCCTCCTGAACCATATCAGGCCACATGCCCTCAACATGGGTTGGTGGGTGCTCTGAATCGAGGGGGAAGCCCTGCCTCCCTACCCACCCCAAAGCACCTTGTACCTATGGGGACAGGGGCCTCATCCCCTCAACCCTAGGCTGTGGTTGTGGGGGTCTGTGGGCAGGGGGCTTATTGGAATCTGGAAGCCCCCTTTAACAAGGGGCCCCCCAGATCTCAGCCCCCTCAACCATATGAATGGATATGGGGTACTTTTGGGTACCCCTACCCATTCACCCAAAAAAAAGTATTGTAGTGTGACAAAAAACTAGACAGTTTTTGACAAGTCCTTTATTAAAAATGTTATCTCTGCTCCTCTTCTTCCTCCGCTCTTCTTCTTCCTCCGCTCTTCTTCTTCCTCCGCTCTTCTTCTTCCTCCGCTCTTCTTCTTCCTCCGCTCTTCTTCTTCCTCCGCTCTTCTTCTTCCTCTGCTTTTCTTCCTCTGCTTCTTCCTCTGCCGCCGCCACTGACCTGCTGAAAATTTAAAAAAAAAGATCATCCTCTAACTGGCTCCCGCCTTTCTGTCTGCTCTGACGTCAGGGGTATGGTGGGTCGGTGATGTCAAAAGGGCGGGGGTCTGCAGATGACATCACCCGATGGCCACACTCCATAGTTATATAAGAAATATCAACATTGGAGCGGACAGAAAGACGGGAGTCTGTCGGAGGATGATCGTTTTTTTTTTTATTTTCAGCGGGTCAGTCTCAGTTATAAAGGACTTGTCAAAAACTCTTTGTCTACACTACACTACTCTTTTGGGGTGAATGGGTAGGGGTTGTTTAAGGGGGCTTCCAGATTCCGATAAGCCCCCTGCTGGCAGACCCTCACAACCACAGCCCAGGGTTGTGGGGATGAGGTCCTTGTCCCCATCAACACGGGGGACAAGGTGCTTTGGGGTGGGGGGGTCCAGAGCCCCCCCATGTTGAGGGCATGTGGCCTGGTATGGTTCAGGAAGGGGGGGGCGCTCTCTCGCCCCCCTTTCTCTTTTTTTTTGGGGGGGGGCAGACCGAAGGGTCTGGTATGGTTTTTTTTTGGGGGGGAGCCCATGCCAATTTTTTATCAATGTTTTTAATGCCGGCAAATCTTTTTTTTACAGTCAGCTGTTAGCTGGGAACCCGCTGACAGCTGATGACTCATTGGTTGTTAAGGATGTGGTGGCCGGCCGGCCTCCCCAGCTCATTCCTTAGCAACCGGCTATATACAGTGAATGTAAAGCAAAAAAAAACCTGCAAATCGCAGTAAAAAAAATACAGCAGAAAACACAGCAAAAAGCACTGCAGAAACGCTGAAAAGCAACTTGCATAGATGTGAAAGGAGCCTTATATTCTACACAACACCATTTATTTGCTGCTTACCATGCTAAGGGCTCATGCACATATGGCTTGATTATATCGCTACAGTTTCACTTTTACCTGCTCAGATCAGACCGATATTGCATCTAATGTGTAAATGTAAAAGAATGCATCAAATTTTCCATCATGACATCCTAAAATAAAAGAAAATAGTAGAAAATAGATTAAAATGCATAATGACTTTAACTTAAAAAAGGAGTTTGCGTTGTTTTACGACGACACCCCTCTTCATATACATGACAAAATCAGTATGCCTAGGGTACATCTAAAGACTATCTATATATGCTTTTTCACTTTAAAAACAAAAGTGTTTGTTAATGCTGATGGATAATGTATGCATGTGTACCAAATAATGACCAGACCTGATCATAGCTTTGCAACAACACTTATATGGCATCACATTGAGGCTAACCTGATTTGTAATAGTGTTGCATTGTGCTATTAAGTTAAAGCCTAATTTTAGTTGTTATTGATTAAAATGTTGATCTTTCCCTGCTGCAGCGCATACAGTCTGGAATTTTAAAAGCATTCAACAACCCAACAACTAAAACAGCAGATGAGGATACAAGGAGAAAAGTTAAAGGTAAGCTTTCACATGGACTGCTTTTAAATTCTGTATGAAGGATCATCGGTTAGGAGGGGTGGAGGACAAAGTACAGATGTGCTCCCTGCCTTGTGCCTCAATAGCTTGAGATTGAAATAGTCTGTGCTTTCCAGGTTACCTCCTCGGATTTCCTTAAAACCAGTACAGTATTTGAGACATTGGAAGGGAAAGGTCTGATCTAGTAACTATGGAATGGTCTCATTTATCATGTGTATTAAAGAACACCTGTCTAACCTTGTCTATGGATTTTTAGCTTTTTAGGTCTCTAAAGATTTTGTTAAAGATTGTGTTTCTTATTTCTAAATCTGAAAGGGTGCAAATATATACGAAAGCTGCTACCCTAAAGCAGACACCAAAAATAATTTGTTGTCTGTATGTGTCCAGATCATTGTAAACCATCACCACCACTGCATTGTCATGACCGACATGGCACAAATAAAACTTCTTTTGGAGCTCATGACAGCAGAGCTTTGTCAATTTGTTCAAATCTGCTTAGCTATTAGCTGATGAAGAAAAGTGGTTACACAGAACCCCTGCTTCCTTAGAATTCTTTCACTTATGTGTGGACTGCCAAGCTGGACCTACACATGGTGATTTGATAGAGCAATCAAACTTTCATTTCAGTCGGAATGGGAACAACATTGCCTTGATCGAACCCAGTGTAAACATTTCTGTAAATAAACTATATTAAAGTTGTTTATTTTTTTTGCCCACTTTCATGGTTAAATGGATTCTGGTAGTCAATCACACTTGTGGGTGGTAGATTGCTTCATTTCTGGCGATTACTTGTAATTCTAGTTGCTATTTTCTTGTGGATGGTAATTGAAAAGAACTGAAAATTGCTACCTGTATGGTGAGCTTTAAGGCAGCCATATGAGAAACAGTCCTATTTCAATTTCTTTTATTGTCACTTATAACCTTTGATCAGCCCATGAAAAAAAAAAATTCAGTTATAAACACAAAGCCATTGGGTCCTAAATAATGTGCTTATTTATTCCTTGGTACTACAGCCAACAAGGAATCTTGAGTATCTGAAATTTAACCACTTCAATACCAGGCACTTAGACACCTTCCCGCCCAGGCCAATTTTCAGCTTTTAGCGCTGCTGCAATTTGAATGATAATTGCGCGGTCATGCTACACTGTACCCAAACAAATTTTTTATCATTTTGTTCCCACAAATAGAGCTTTCTTTTGGTGGTATTTGATCACCTCTGCGGTTTTTATTTTTTGCGCAACAAATAAAAAAAGACCGAAAATTTAGAAAAAAAAAACAAGTTTTGCTTTGTTTCTGTTAAAATATTTTGTAAATAAGTACGTTTTCTTCAATGACGGGCACTGATATGGCTGCACTGACGGGCACTGATACGGCGGCACTGATAGGCAACGATGAGGTGGCACTAACGGGCACTGATGATGGGCACCGATATGCGGCACTGATAGGCACTGGTATGCGGCACTAATGGGCACTCATAGGTGGCACTGATGGGCACTTGTAGGCGGCATTGATTGATACTTATGGGTGGCACTGATGGGTACTTATGGGTGGCACTGATAGGTGGGCACTGATGGGCACCGATAGGTGGGCACCGATGGGCACTGACAGGTAACACTGGTGGCACTGATAAAACTGATTGTGGCATTGCTGGGCAGAACTGAAACATAATGGTGCCAATCAGTGCCCATTTGTGGGCACTGATTGGCACAGATTGGGCACATTGGGCACATGTGGATGGCCTTGGGGTACATACCTGGCCATCCACATGTTGCCCCTTCCCTGGTGGTCCTAGTGGCGATCCCTGGTGGTCCAGTGTGGTGATCTGAGGGGGGGCTGCACTAATAAACAATCAGCGCAGACCCCCCCTGTCAGGAGAGCCGCCGATCGGCTCTCCTCTACTCGCGTCTGTCAGACGTGAGTGAGGAAAAGCCGATCAACGGCTCTTCCTATTGACATCGTGATCAGCCGTGATTGGACACGGCTGATCATGTGGTAAAGAGCCTCCGCCGGAGGCTCTTTACCAAGATCGGTGTAGTGGTGTGTCAGGCTGACACACCGCTCCAGCGATCGCCGCGATGCGCGCCCCCGCATGTTATCCTGCTGGATGTCATATGACGCCCAGTCAGGATAACTGAACCACCGCCCGGCCGTCATCTGCTATGGGCCGGGCGGGAAGTGGTTAAAGGAAAAAAAATAGTGTGTTTTTTTTTTTTGTTTGTTTTTTGTTTTTTTTTACAGAGCAGTTGTTTTCTGAGAGGAAACTAGAATTAGTTTTTATAAAGAACATGGTACAAGTTGTATCATACAGAGTTTTATTTGAAATGACATCTGTAATAGAATGCTAAACTCCTCAAAGTAACCGCCTCTATTCCCACTTCTTACTTAAACCTGTATCAGAGGCCCACTCCCTGCAATGGGTATTTCTACTCGGTCTGAAATCTCCTTTCTGGCACCCTGCCCACTCCCCCCCCACTTTAAAATTTAAAAATACCCCACTGTGCCCCGTGCATACCTCTGCACCCCCCAAATATCTTTGTCACTACTGTGTACCCCCTCTCCACAACTGCACCTCTGGACCCTGTTACACTACACAGCCCTCCCTCCCCACAGTTAAGTCCAGCAGTTGCCGTCCTCTATTCAGCGCTGCTCACTGTCTCTCCCCTGCTATGAGCAGCAGAGTGAATCCGGCGGCCGGCCCTGGGTGTCAGTCACCTGGGTAAGGTCCGCACCCGGGCACCTTGTCACAGCTCGCCTCTCCCTGCATTGGCTTTCACAGTGCCGCTGCCTGAGCCCACTATCACCGCTTCACTCGTGGGGGGGCACCGGTCTGACACCCCCCCAATGTGTGGCACCCAGGGTGGACCCCCCCCCCATTGGTACGCTACTACTTCCTGTGCATGCCTATGAGGGCTCAGTACATAGGCATGTCTGGCACCAAACAGGATTTTTGAGAAAGAAACATTTTAATAAGGGAAACAATTCCAGTACAGAGTAAGTTGGAAGCTAGGGTGGGGCATAGTAATTCAGGCTAATTCAGGAAAGGTGGGGGGTGAATTGAGTAAATCCTCAATTCAGGTTATGAGAGCTGGTATTGCTAATTTTACTTTGATGGTACAGTTGTGCAACTTCCAGGGCTGGAATTTTTATCCTGGCTTCACTACTTTGTAACTTATTGAGGTGAAACAAGCTTGCATCCATTAAGGTCCTGGGATTCATGACCTGTATAATTGTTCTTGATCATTGGCTAATAAAATTGGGAAGAAAGGATAAAGATGACAACTCTGGAGGATGCACAATCCAAAAAGCAGTCAGTAAAAATGTACCTGTTTCGACTTGCATGCGAATTCAACTTAAGAACAAACCTACAGATCCTATCTTGTTTGTAACCTGGGGACTGCCTGTATTACTATCCTAGTAGATACTATTTAAGAGAGGGAACAGGGTTAGTTATATAGGGTTGGGGATATACAGGTGAATCTCATAAGATTAGAAGATCATCAAAAAGTTAATTTATTTCAGTAATTCAATTCAAAAAGTGAAACTTATATATTTTATATAGATGTGTTACACACAGAGTGATATATTTCAAGCATTTCTTTCTTTTAATTTTGATTATTATGGCTTACAGCTAGTGAAAATTCCAAATTCAGTATCTCAGAAAATTAGAATATTACATAAGACCATTAAAAAATAAGGATTTTTGATACAGAAATGTTGGCTTACTGAAAAGTATGTCCATGTACAGTATAGTATGCATTCAATACTTGGTCGGGGCTCCTTTTGCATGATTTACTGCATCAATGCAGTGTGGCAGGAAGGCTATCAGCCTGTGGCACTGCTGAGGTATTATGGAAGCCCAGGTTGCTTTGATAGTGATCGTCATCTCGTCTTTATTGTTGGGTCTGGTGTCTCTCCTCTTCCTCTTGACAATATCCCACAGATTCTCTATGGAGTTTAGGTCAGACGAGTTTGCTGGTCAGTCAAGCACAGTGATACCATGATCACTAAACCACGTATTGATACTTTTGGTAGTGTGGGCAGGTTCCAAGTCCTGCGGGAAACTTAAATCAGCATCTCCATAAAGCTGGTCAGCAGAGGAAAGCATGAAGTGTTCTAGAATTTCCTGGTAGAGGGCTGCACTTACTTTGAACTTGATAAAACACAGTGGACCAACACCAGCAGATGACACCCCAAATCATCACGGACTGTGGAAAAATGCCACGCAGCATCGATGCAGTAATTTATGCAAAAGGAGGCCCGACCAAGTATTGAGTGCATGCTATACTGTACATGGACATACAGTAAGCCAACATTTCTGTATTAAAAATACTTTTTTTATCGGTCTTATGTAATATTCTAATTTTCTGAGATCCTGAATTTTGGGTTTTCACTTGCTGTAAGCCATAATCATAAAAATTAAAAGAAAGAAATTTGTCTGCAATATGTTTTTACTCCCTTTTTTTTATTCTAAAGAATTGTTCATTAGAATTGTTGGACAAATGTTATTAATAATTATAGAATTATTGAAAAATAATTTAGAAATGCTGGTAGGATTAGTTTGTATTACTGTTTTTTTTTTTTTTATCATTTAATCCAAACTGATGCCCCTTGCTAGTTAGAATGTGGAGGTGTTCACATTAGTTTGACAAGTGATGTTTTATTGCAGTCAAACTATACTACATAATAGCACAGTGCCATCTTGTGGCATGACTTATTAAAATCTCCAATTTGCCTGTGTCACTGGTAATGGATTTAAAACCAGTCTTGTTTTTTTTTCCTGGAACAATGAAAGTATGTCAAATAAATATTACATACAGTGCATCCGGAAAGTATTCACAGAGCTTTACGTTTTTCACATGTTGTTTGTTACAACCTTATTCCAAAATGGATTAAATTCATTATTTTCCTCAAAATTCTGCAAACACCACCCCATAATGGCAACGTAAAAAAGTTTGTTTGAAATCTTTGCACATTAATAAAAATAAAAAATGAAAAAATCACATGTACATAAGTATTCACAGCCTATGCCATGAGACTCAAATCCTGTTTACATTGCTCATTCTTGAGATGTTTCTACCACTTGATTGGAGTCCACCTGTGGTAAATTAAGTCGATTGGACATGATTTGAAAAGGCACACACCTGTCTATATAAAGTCTCTTAGTTAACAGTGCATGTCAGAGCACAAACCAAGCCATGAAGTCCAAGGGATTGTCTGTAGACCTACGAGACAGGATCGTATCGAGGCACAGATCTGGAGAAGGGTACAGAAAAATTTCTGTAGCAATGAGCACAGTGGCCTCCATCATCCGTAAATGGAAGAACTCTTCCTAGAGTGGGCTGCCCAGCCAAACTGAGCGATCAGGGGAGAAGGGCCTTAGTCAGGGAAGTGACCCAGAACCGGATGGTCACTCTGACAAAGCTCCAGTGTTTCTCTGTGGAGAGAGGAGAACCTTCCAGAAGAACAACCATCTCTGCAGCACTCCACCAATCAGGCCTGAATGGTTGAGTGGCCAGATGGAAGCCTCTCCTCAGTAAAAGGCACATGGCAGTCCGCCTGGAGTTAGCCAAAAGGCACCCGAAGGACTCTCAGACCATGAGAAACAAAATTCTCTGGTCTGATGAAACACAGATTGAACTCTTTGGCTTGAATGGTAAGCGTCATGTCTGGAGGAAACCAGGCATCACTGTTAACCTGGCCAACACCATCCCTACAGTGAAGCATGGTGGTGGCAGCATCATGCTGTGGGGATGTTTTTCAGCGGCAGGATCTGCGAGACTAGTCAATATTGGGGGAAAGGAGAATGCAGCAATATTCAGAGACATCCTTGTTGATAATCTGCTCCAGAGCTCCTGGACCTCAGCCTTGGGGAAGGTTCATCTTCCAACAGGACAACAACCCTGAGCACACAGCCAAGTTAACAAAGTGGCTACAGGACAACGCTGACTGTCCTTTAGTGGCCCAGATTTGAACCCGATTTAACATCTCTGGAAAGATCTGAAAATGGCTGTGCACTGTTGCTCCCCAAACAACCTGATGGAGCTTGAGAGGTCCTACAAAGAAGAATGGGAGAAACTGCCCAAAAATAGATGTGCCAAACGTGTAGCATCATACTCAAGACTTGAGGCTGTAATTGGTGTCAGAGGTGCTGTTTTTTTTCTTTTTAATAAATTTGCAAAGATTTCAAACAAACTTCTTTGACATTGTCATTATGGGGTATTGTTTGTAGAAATTTTGAGGAAAATAATGAATTTAATCCTTTTAGGAATAGGGCTGTAACATACAAAAATGTGGAAAAAGTGAAGCGCTGTGAATACTATCCGAATGCACTGTATGTGTTCAGTGACTTAGAAAAAAAAAAAAAATATATATATATATATATATATATATATATATATATATATATATATATATATATATATATACACATATATATATATATATATATATATATATATATATATATATATATATATATATGAGAGAGAGAGTGTTCCATAATCAGATGGAAACAATGAAAATCTTTAAATCGTCCTATTTGCCAAAGAAAACATTTTTGTTAGTTATCCAGAGATTCAGACTAATGGCATTTGGTCTGGACCACCTAAAGTTCTTAAATGCGTATGTATATTCCCTATGACCAGTTCATAGTCACCAAAGTGCCATTAGCTCTGTTGTAAATAACAATGTATTGGGTCTGATATGAGCAAGCAAGATAATGCAAATCAGACTGGCTGTAATTGAGAACTAGGTACAGAATTTTCTTTCACTTGTTACTATACCCCACTGTTTCTCAGTTTGAGTTGGAAATCCTACCTGTATGTTTGTTCTTGGCTGGAAATTTAGTAAATATTGAGGACAAAGCATCAGTATTAGTGCCCAATAACATCTTGGGAGGTCAGCAATGGCAACTTACATATTTCTTTTATGACTGGTATAGTTTAAAAATGATTCCACTTACTCTAGAAATATAATATGGGAACTAGATTTCTTAGTCGCAATATCAAGACCCTGCAGAATAGTGCTGTGTTAATGGTCTTGCAATGCACTTTTGCAACCTTTTCATTATGTACAAAAGGATTCTCATTGTGCTTCTGTTTGAACTTAACATTTAAGTAATAGGTTAGACATTATACTAACACATTTTTCAAAACTCTTGCAGAGATATATTGCCTCGGGGACTTGTTAATAAAAATATATTTGATTTGTGTCCCTAGCTTACGGAAGAGAAGGAGTAAAGACAAATTTCATAGATAGAGTGTTTGTTGGTGAATTAACCAGCACAATCATGTGTGAGGAATGTGAACAGGTAAGTATATCTTATTCGTGTGCGAAAAGTCAATGTGGCTTAACAGCTGTGGAATCTGTTATGAAGCAGTGAAAATAAATAAAATTTAATTGTATCTGCAATGTAGGGCTACTTCAATGCAGTAGTGAGCAACAAATATGGCCAGCAGAGTTCAGTAACCCATAGCCACAAATCAGATTAGCACTTACTGTCTTTATAACAGTGAAATATAAATTGGCTACCATGCTTCTGCTATTTGCTTTGTTTTATAAGCCCGGTAGACTTTGTCTGAAACTGGATTTTGTCCTTTCTGAAATGTTGTATACTAAATTACAGACCTGCATTTATGTTAAGCGCTGTGGCTGTTTTATAAAACTGGTGAAAAGAAAAATGGAACAATTACCTATAGCAGTGTTTCTCAACCTTTTTTCAGTTGTGGCACTTTTTAAAAGTATGCGAAATCTCAAGGCACCTCCGTCTTAAATGTAAAAAATGTAAATGTTAGAAGTCATAATGGAACCTGAGCCTGGGATGATGTACACCGCCACCTTGATGAAATTACCTTCACATCAGAGGCCCCCTTTCACAACCTTCATGTCAGAGTCCCCCCCCCCCCACACACACACACACACACACAATCACATCAGACCCCCCACAAATCACCACAGAGTCCATCACCGAATCAGAACCCCCCTGTATGTGGTTGCCCCCACATCACTTCAAGGTCTCCCACTACCAAAGAGACCTCTCCTGATCACAGAGCCCTCTCATCCATCTCTGACCCAGGTTGTGCTTACAACGCTCCGGAGGAACGGCACCCTGGTTGGTAAACACTGACTTATAGTATACTTTTTAATACCTTGATTTGTATCAGCAATGCAGAATAAATGATGAAACCTGATTGGTTGGTCTTTGACCGCTCCAAAGGTTTTAAAAGATCCTAACAGATAGTCCTGAAACCTGACATTAGAACAAAAAATGTTTAAAGGCAGAAAAAAAAACCCCACGGCCAGTGTGTTCAGGAGCAGTGGCATTTTGGCAGCAAAAACGCTGAACGTGCCTAATGAAATGAAATAACGCCCAAGCTCTTCAGGGGCCTAAACGGGCTACACACATTTACAAGCGTCAAGCTTTTTTTTTTTTCTGCCAAAAAGCTGCTGCCAAGAGGAAATCAATCTAGGAGAGTTAGCAAAAAGTGTGCATGAGGCCTTAGTGTTTAGAAGCATTGAATCAGTATGTCACTTTTCTTTAATTGTTCTCCAGCCTTGAAAAGTTATGGTGAACAGATCTCCACAATTTGCCTCATTTTCAAGAGCGGGCTGTGTACTTTTTTAAAAAGGTGAACACAAACTCAGTACTAGTCAGTCTAAAGACAACTGGACTTATGCATGTTTCTACGTCTTCCATCAGCGTTCTAATTTTCAAAAAGCAAATATTGTGACACACTTTTTTGGTCTAACATTGTGGCAATATTCTATGGTGGGAACTGACATCTTGGTATTTTCATACCCCTTATCTTCCACACTTTCAGCAAGTTCTACCATATTAATAATGTAGTCCTTTCTGTATAAAAACATCAGCCATGGTAGTTCACTTAACAAACTTAGGGCTATTGTCTGACTAACTGCAATCAGGATATGCCATTGAAAAAATTGTTGGGTTGTTTACAGATATGCTCAGTCAAACTGAAAACTCATCAAACTCGTCTTTTGTTTTTGCTCCCAGGTACTCCTCCAGGCCCTCTCCAGGCCCCCTCCATAGTTTTCTCTGCATTTTCCACTCCCACCTAGAAGGCCGGGCAGTGCTTTCCCATGAAGCTCTACAATGGGCCCTGATTGGTTAGAATCAGAGGAATATATTGAGTACAGAAGGCAAAAAAAACACTTGACGTAGACTGGTTCTGTTTGCTTTAGCAAGAGCATAATTTAATTCTTTCTGACTCCTCAATGGCAGTTGAATAAGTCCCTGTATGAAGATGTTTTTGTAGTTATTGACAAAATAGATAAAAGCAAGTCTTGGCAAAGCCACCATTAACTAGTTACACAAGGTAAATTAATATAGTAACTAGCAGCGCTGTGAGTTAAAGTGACTTTAAAGCATAAATAACAAATCACCCAATGACAAGTGATAATCAATAACATACATTAGTAATTATGAATTGTATGAATGAATGACCAAAGTCCACAACTAAACAGTCCATTGAACAAACATGAAAGCTCAGTGTGATTCAACACTGTGTAGAGTACGACAGGATTGACTTAAAAAATCATCCACCACACCACGTGCAAATGGTGACTCCGCTCCCCTTTAGATGTACACCCACCAAATGAAGTTGCCTTGCACTTTCATGCTTGGCAAATACACGACAACCCACAACAGGTTAAATCAACCATTGATATCCGTGAAAGTAGATCTCATGGAAAATCCACATATAAAGAAACAAAGTGCTCCAATAGTGCAGTAGTGTTTAATGAAAATGTATTCAAGTTTAAAAACGCTTCAAACATTACACTCACATGGAATCAAATGAATAAAAGCATGTAACAGATCCACTGCAACAGCAAGGAACTGGCATGACGTGGTCACAGCGGACCAGCCTGTGTGAACGGTATCTCACCCACATGAAATCGTAACCCCCGGAACCTCAATTCCGGTATTATGTTCAACGCCACTAATGGTTGCCGTACAGCCACGTTTTGACACATTTCGTCATCACAACCTCCTCCCCAGGACCCTCGGAACGTCACTTCCGGTATTACGTCCAATGTCACTAATGGTTGCCCTACAGCCACGTTCCGACACGTTTCGTCATCACGACTTCCTCCCCAGAGGAGTGGGGGTGAGATACCGTTCACACACACTGGTCTGCTGTAACTATGTCATGCCAGTTCCTTGCTGCTGCAGTGGATCTGTTACATGCTTTTATTCATTTCATTCCATGTGAGTGTAATGTTTGAAGCATTTTTTAACTTGAATACATTTTCATTAAACAATACTGCACTATTGGAGTACTTTGTTTCTTTATATATGGATTTTCCATGAGATCTATTTTCACGAGTGGATATCGATGGATGATTTAACCCTTTCTGGGTTGTCGTGTATTTGCTGAGCATGAGAGTGCTAGGCGACTTCATCTGGTAAATTTACATCTAAAAGGGAGCTGAGTCACCATTTACATGCGGTGTGGTGGATTATTTTTTAAATCAGTCCTATCATACTGTGTTGACGTGTTGAATCACACTGAGCTTTCACGCTTGTTTAATAGACTGTTCAGTTGTTGACTTTGGTCATTCATTCATACAACGCATAATTACTAATTTATGTTAATGGTTTTCACTTGTCACTGGGTGATTTGTTATTTATGATTTAAAGTCCCTTTAACTCACGTTTACTATATTGATTTACACGGTAAATGCTTATGATTATCTGTTCAATTTAAGTGGCAGCTTTTAACACTATATTTCCTCCTGGCGCGGTGTTGGTACCATAGGTTGCATTATTGCATTAGGGTGTGCACCCCAAAGCTCAAACAAACTGAAGCATAGTAAATTCATTTAGCTTTTGGACTTTCAGATTTTAGTTACACAAGGTAAAAACAAAATTCCTTACTTATTTAATATAATTTAGTCTGACTACATACCTCCAAACTTTCTGAGATAGGAAAGGGGAACATCATTTTAGCACAAAGTGTGCAGGCATAGGACACACACCCTGCACCAACCCAGTTATATGCAGCATGAAAAATTATTAGCTAAACCAAAAGTGTTTTTTTTCATTATGTTTCCTTTATACTGGCATTTTAAAACAATGTGATACAATGTGATAAAGATTTGTGTAAAAGTTTTAGTGTAGTGTAATACTTTTGGTAGTGAATTGTTGCATTTAGTTCCAAAAAAGGGACTATTTTTGCAATTTTTTGTTCTACAATTTGCCATCACCAAGTCCTTTCCTTTCCTGGAAGTTTCTGAATGTAAAAGGTTTACCAGACAATCCTTTCTATTAGTAAAAAGAAAGGGAAACTAAATAGTATATACTTTCCTTACTCGCGCAAAGGTTATTCTAGTGTTTTTTCTAGGGGCTGCACGTTGTAAAGGTGATACCTTATGTGTGTGTGATAAACCGCGCACCCTATATATACAGCAACTTTTAAATGCACAATCAGAAAATATTGTGAACAACCACTAGATGTCTCCAGTGGATGACCATAGGTTAATTAACATGTGAACTCTTATACAATATTCACTCTAAAGTTCTCAACCTCAGTCCTCAAGTACCCTGGGCCATATTTTGGGAACTTTCCTTGGATAAAATAGCTCTTTTCAATACCATGTCATTGATATTGATTTAAAACATGCTGTGCAAAGTAAGGGAAAACCTGAAAACATGGCCCATTGGGGTACTTGAGGACTGTGGTTAAAAAACACTGCATTAGTACACACTAGAGGAGGCACTCTTTTGTTTCCAAAAAAAGAGAACCCCAGTTTTTTTTTTTTTTTTTTTTTTTTTTTATTGTACTTTAAGGGCCCAGTTACATTATTGCATATTATATGTGATGCACACTAGTGTGCGTTGTAATGCACTGCAAGATATGGCACATGCGCCTTTTTTGGTGTATTAGGCAGCCCATTCTAATTAATAGGCTAACCTAATAACACAATAAATGAGAACATGTGAGCTTACACAGTGTAATGTGTGAATGGGCCCTAAAACTCTGCATTCCTCTGACTAGCAAGGTAGTTCTTATCTGAAACCTTGCAGGATCTTGTGTTTCTTTCCCAAACTAAATTCAGGTATTCAGCTCTGAACACGCATATTGAAGATGTGTTCTAACTAGTTAATTATACTGATGACAAGATTTTGTTGACAGTTGTTTAATGGCAGTAATTGTGTTTTTGTATTGTTCTTTGTTCTAGATTTCCTCTGTGAATGAAGCATTTATTGATCTTTCACTGCCGATTATAGAAGGGAGGGTATGTGAGATACATTTTTTTTGTTTCATTTATTGTAAAGACAGCAGGGGGTTATACATAATAAATAACCTACTGCTAGATAATGTTTCATGACTGGCTCTGTATTGTTGTGTTGTTTACTATAAAAATAAGGCTAGGTGTACATTTGAGGCTGGGTGGTAAAAGCACACAGTTCAGCCATGGTTTTGCCCTCCCTCAACAGCTCCCCCTTAAGCTGCAAAGGTAGCCAACAAAGGTGTACATTTGGGGCTGCGCAACAGTTACCCTCCAGTAGTAATCAGAGGGCAATACCGCCAGCCAAACATGACCCATTCACCCACTTAGGGGTTAAAACAGGGAGTGGAGAAATGATATAATGCCTCCTCACCACCTGTTAAACGCCCTCTGAAAAGTGATCCAACATGAATCACTCTTCTGAAGGTATCGCTAGTGTAAACGAGCCCTAAGGGTGTTTTTTATTTTGGATGACTATAGTTTTACCATAAAATATAGTCATGACACACAATAATGCAGCCGGGTAATAATATAGCATTAAATGTATTGTTTTTAATGTGACCATGTTCTGTAAGTACCTGAATTTAACTTGATAACAGCCACTTGAAACCCCCTATACAGCAGCAATCCGACAGGAAGTAGAAGGACATCTGGGAGCGAATAGGATGTTCTGAATGCATGTGTGCTAATAGAGAGTATACTTGGGTGATGAGGGGTGACCTCATCATTCCTCTGCTGCGCTTTAACTGTGCAGTCAGCAAGCTAGAGGTGAAATGAGGACATCATTAAATTTCTTCTACAGTTTATAACTGTAGTAGATATGTTGGTGTCATCCACCTGGATGTACTGTGTGGCAGGGCTGTGTAAATCTCAGGACAGAGTGGAAAGAAATAGCAAATACTTTGGCAGGTAATCTTATGTTATGTGTGCATTTTGCTGTTTGCCCGGAGATTAGACCTAAGTTTTATATTGTGAAGCCAATGACATTTGTGCTAACTTTGCATCATTTATTTGTGGTCCAATGTACATTAGGTATCCAAACCTGTAGTTTACGGAAAAGGAAGCAAAGTCAGTAACCAGGGAGATGAGAGTACTGTGTGCAACTGTATGAACAGTGTATCAGGAAGGATACAGAGGAAGCACTCGCCAATAAAAGACAGTGTAAGTATATATCTTGACCATATAACATATGTTTCTTTATCGTACATCACGGGACACAGAGCCATAGTAGTTACTATGTGGGTTATATAGGCCACCTTTAGGTGATGGACACCGGCATTCCCTATTTAACCCCTCCCATTACTGGGAGATCCTCAGTTTTTTCACCAGTGTCTTGGGTGTTGGTCACGAGTAAAGATGTGCTATGCTGAGCTCCACTGGAATAATCTTTGCTGGGGCAAGCTATGCAGCCGAATCCATTCAAAGTGTCTTTTCAGGCCAAATTGAATGGTACCAGGGCCTCGTGGTGGAAGAAACGAGGTTTAGCCCGTGATGCTTCTCTTTTTTGAGAGCTGGACCCCGGGATCCAGTGCTTTGGTTTTTTCAGCCATAAAGCTTCCTGGCAGGGTCCTATACGGGTCAAAGGGAGCGGAACCCCTAATAAAAAGGTAAAGGTTTTTTAATGGAGCCCGCCGTGAGGGGTGAAGATTGGGTCTGTTTGGTTTTACCACAGAATCCCTGCAGCGGGATAAGATTGGTGGAGATTCCTAAGGAATTTAAAATTTTCTTATGGATTTTCTCCTTGTAGTAAATGTTGTCATGCCTAAAGTCACCACCGGGGTCTGTAAAGAGCATGTACCTTGTTCATGTTTTCCATATCTCGCTCTTTGTCAGCAGAAGCTGCAGGCTTCCTCCAGCTAAGCAGTCCCAAGCCTCCGGTAAGATGTTGGAGGGGGGGTTTTTACTAAAACACCCCCCACCTGGGCAGGAGTTTCTCTCCCCTCTCCCGGATTAGGCAGGGGGAGCCCAGAACGATTGGCGGATGCCGCTCCGCTCCCTCTTCCACCGCACGGCGGGTCTTCATCTGTTCTCCTCCTCTCCACCACCCACCCACACACACACGCCGATCCCGTTGGATCGGAGGCACGCTCACGCGCGGTAAACGATCTTTTTTGAAAAGGGGGGCCTGGTAGGAAGACAAGGGGGCGTGGCTTAGCGCGGCATTGCCGTGCCTCAACGTCCACAGCGCAGGTGCATAATAAAAAGCTCCATTTGCAGACTGCAGGCTCCATTTGCAGACTGCAGACACGAGCAGATGGGGGCATGTAAGTGGTGACACAAGCATTCCCAAGGCACGTTTACTGAAGCATCAGGCTGAACATTAAATAGCAGCGGCATTTGTTGGACTATTTGCTCAGCAGTGGGTGCATTTTTTTCTGGCAGTACCTCTGCGTGTGTGCATCGGACTATGGTCAGAAGGGGAGGTGGAAACACCCCAAAAAAGGGCCCAAAGGTGTCCCCTCAGGCTCTGAGGACCCTAGTCTCACCTCTACAATGCCATCCCCCCCTGAGAGATCTGGGGTTGCTGGTCAGGGTGAGCCATTAGGGCCGTCAAGTGTTGCGACTGTTTCCAACATTGCAGCCCCTGTCTATATTACTGAGGAGGTTTTTTCCTCAGCTTTGGTGGTATTCGAAGAAAGGTTAGCAGCTTTAATCGCATCTTCCCAGAGTGGGAGAAAATGCGACAGTCCCCTTCTACTACCCAGGACCTTCAAACAGAGGAACTGGGGGCAGGAGAAGATTAATTCCCCTCAGGGGACCGTGAAGAGGCTGATGACTCCTCTTCCGAGGATTCAATTGCAGAAGGACCTCCTTCAGCTTCACAATCTGAAAGATTGCTAGTGCAATCTCTTACTGAAATGGTTCACTCCACATTTATGCTACCCTTAACTGAGTCGGTTGGTAAGCCCACTTCTTGTTTGGGTTCGCTAAAGCCTCCCCAAGCTGTGCATGGCTTTCCTGTCCATTCATTGCTGGAACAGCTTATGTATTCTGAGTGGAATTACCCAGATAAGCATTTTTTTCCTCATAAAAAATTCTCAGCACTTTATCCCATGGAGGAAAAATTCACTAAAAAGTGGGAGATACCAGCAGTTGACGCTGCTATATCTTCTGTGAATAAAAGTTTGACTTGTCCGGTTGACAAATGCTTAAGGATCCAACTGATAAGAAATTGGAATTCCTGTTGAAAAATGCATTTTCTTTGGCAGGTTCAGTGACTCTACCTGCTGTGATAGCAATTGTTGTATGTCAATCCTTGAAAGACCAGTTGTAACAGGTGCTCAAGGTTATCCCTGATCAGCAGGCCCAGGATTTAGCCGAGCTGCCAGGGGCTTTATTTTTTGCAATTGACGCGATGAGGGATTCTATTCTTCTTTCTTCAAGCCTCACGCCTTATGCTTGGGCTGGTGCATATGCGTAGAATCCTATGGTTGAAAAATTGGTCAGCTGAAGCGCCATGCAAAAAACGGCTGTTTGGGGATGATTTGGATAAATACATCCAAAAATTTTTAAGTGGAAAAAGTACCCTTTTGCCAGTTAAGAAAAGGAGTAAACGCCCCTCATTAAATGGGCTCCTTCTCCAGGGCCAGGGGCATCAGCCTCCAGGCAGTCACGACGGCCTCCGCTGTCACGTTCAAGAGGTAAACCTTAGGGTCAAACCCAAGGACAAAAGAAGTCCTGGGGAAGGAAACCTACAAAACAAAATACTAAAGCCTCTTTATGAAGGGGCGCCCCCACTCGCTCGAGTGGGGGAAAGACTTCTGCAGTTCTCAAGGATCTGGAAGGAGGAGTTTTGAGACAGATGGGTGAGCTTCACAATAGCTCTAGGTTACAAACTAGAGTTCCGAGAGTTCCCCTCTCCTCGTTTTCTCAGATCAAACGTTCCCAAAGATCCAGAGAAAAAGAAGTCTCTTTCAAGCATTAGACCGGCTTTTGTCTCAAAGAATGATCATGGAGGTTCCCATGGAAGAGCAGGGGTTGTGGTTTTATTCAAACCTCTTCACGTTGCCAAAACCAAATGGAGATGTCAGACCCATGCTAGATCTCAAGGATCTGAACCGATTCATAAATATCCGCTCATTTCACATGGAATCAATCAGATCAGTAGTCTCCATCCTGCAAGGAGGAGAACTTCTGGCATCAGTCGACATCAAAGATGCATACCTGCATGTGCCTATTTTCCCTACTCACCAGAAATATCTACGTTTTGAGGTAGAAAAGCTCCTTTTTCAGTTTGTAGCTCTGCCTTTTCGGTCTAGCTACTGCACCTCGGGTGTTTACAAAGGTCCTGGACCCAACTCTGGCCAGATTAAGGGCTCAAGGTATAACAATTATAGCTTACCTAGACGACATGCTCTGATTAGACCAGTCAGTAGCCACTTAGACCAAAGTATGGTCACCACAGTCAACTACCTGGAATACCTAGGTTGGATTCTCAACCTAGAGAAATCTTCTTTAAATCCATTAAGGAGATTAGAATACTTGGGTCTGATCATAGATACAGCCCAGAAAAGGGTATTCTTGCCCCAGGCAAAGATCAGCACCATAAAGGAGCTGATTCAGGTGGTCAGAGCAAAGAAGAATCCTTCTATTCGGCTTTGCCTGAGGTTATTGGGAAAGATGGTGGCTTCATTCGAAGCCGTTCCTTATGCTCAGTTTCGTTCGAGACCACTGCAAAACAGCATCCTATCGGCTTGGAACAAGAAGGTCCAAGCTCTAGATTTCACAATGCGACTGTCTCCAAAGGTGCTCCGGAGCCTCAGTTGGTTGTGGATAACCAAAAATCTGCAGAAGGGAAAATCCTTCTTACCAGTTACCTAGAAGGTGGTAACAACAGATGCCAGCCTTTCAGGTTGGGGAGCAGTCCTGGAAGAGGCGACTGTCCACGGGAAATGGTCCAGAACTGAAAGGACCTTGCCCATCAACATTCTTGAGATTCGGGCAGCGCACTTGGCCCTGAGGGCCTGGACATTCAGGTTGCGGAATTGTCCTGTCAGGATCCAATCCGACAATGCCACTGCAGTGGCCTATATCAATCACCAGGGGGGCACAAGAAGTCATGTGGCCCAGAGAGAGTTGAATCAAATCCTAACTTGGGCAGAAAACCATGGACCTTGACTATCGGCAGTCTTCATTCCAGGAATAGAAAATTGGCAGGTGGACTACTTGACTCACCAGCAGTTCCCAGGAGAATGGTCCCTTCACCCCGATATCTTCCTGGCAATATGCCGGAGATGGGGGATCTCAGACGTAGATCTATTTGCGTCCAGGTTCAACAAAGAGATCGACAACTTTGTGTCAAGAACAAAGAATCTGCTAGCATGCGGAACAGATGCCTTGGTGGTCCTGTGGGATCAGTTTTCACTGATTTATGCATTCCCTCCTATTCTGCTGCTTCCACGACTTCTTCGCAGGATTACGCAGGAAGGGAAGTCGGTGATTCTTGTGGCCCTGGCATTGCCCAGAAGATCTTGGTATGCAGAGATCATAACGATGGTGGTAGGGGACCCATGGACACTACTACCACGTCCGGACCTACTCTCGCAAGGTCCGGTATTCCATCCTACCTTACAAACACTAAATTTAACGGTTTGGCTATTAAGACCCACATTCTGAAGAAGCGTGAGCTGTCGGGTTCAGTGGTATCTACCTTGATTAATGCAAGGAAGCCAGCCTCCAGAGTCATATATTATAGAGTCTGGAAGGCATAGGTTTCCTGGTATAAATCCAGGAGTTGACATCCCAGAAAGTGTGTCATAGGTACTGTACATGACCGCGAGATTGTGTTTCCAGCGCGATAGCATCGCGCTGGTTCTCGGCGACAGGGTACTGTGCATGTCGCGCTGGCTCACTCATCGGGAAAGGAAAACTTTGTTTTCCTTCCGCGATGAGTGACAGGCAGTGCTGACAGCTGTCTGGTATGAATCCTGAGGCGGGAACACTGCGCCAAATTTTAAATGAAAAAACCAGCGTGGGTTCCCCCCCCAGGGGCATACCAGGCCCTTAGGTCTGGCATGGATTGTAAGGAGAACCCCCTACGCCGAAAAATTGGCGTGGGGGTCCCCCGCAATCCATACCAGACCCTTATCCGAGCACGCAGCCCGGTCGGCCAGGAAAGGGGGTGGGGACGAGCGAGCGCCCCCCCCCCCTCCTGAGCCGTACCAGGCCGCATGCCCTCAACATGGGGGGGTGGGTGCCTTGGGGGAGGGGGATGCCCTGCGGGGGCCCCCCACCCCAAAGCACCTTGTCCCCATGTTGATGAGGACAAGGGCCTCTTCCCGACAACCCTGGCCGTTGGTTGTCGGGGTCTGCGGGCGGGGGGCTTATCGGAATCCGGGAGCCCCCTTCAATAAGGGGGCCCCCAGATCCCGGCCCCCCACCCTGTGTGAATGAGTTTGGGGTACATGGTACCCCTACTCATTCACCTAGGGAAAAGTGTCAATATAAAAAAAACAGTACACAGGTTTTAAGAGTAATTTATTAGTCAGCTCCAGGGTCTTCTTCCAACTTCGGGGGGGTCTCCTTCCGACTTCCCCCGGTGTTCGGCCTCTTTTCCCGGTGTTCGGCCTCTTTTCCCGGTGTTCGGCCTCTTCTCCCGGGCCCCGCCGCTATCTTCTTCCAGCTCTATTGCCAGCGAGGGGCCCGGTCTGCTACCGCTGTCTTGTCGCCGCTCTCTCGCCGCTTCTTCTCTTCTTTTCTTCTTCCCCGATGTTGACACGACACTCTCTCCGGCTCGAATGCTGTGTGCGAGCTGCGGAGCCATTTATATAGGCGGTGACCCCGCCCCCTTACGACGTCATGGTCCCAGCATGCGCAGGGACTCTGGCGTCATAAGGGGGCGTGGCCCCAGAGTCCCTGCGCATGCTGGGACCATGATGTCCTAAGGGGGCGGGGTCACCGCCTATATAAATGGCTCCGCAGCTCGCACACAGCATTCGAGCCGGAGAGAGCGTCGTGTCAACATCGGGGAAGAAGAAAAGAAGAGAAGAAGCGGCGAGAGAGCGGCGACAAGACAGCGGCGACAAGACAGCGGCAGCAGACCGGGCCCCTCGCTGGCAATAGAGCTGGAAGAAGATAGCGGCGGGGCCCGGGAGAAGAGGCCGAACACCGGGAGAAGTCGGAAGGAGACCTCCCGAAGTTGGAAGAAGACCCCGGAGCTGACTAATAAATTACTCTTAAAACCTGTGTACTGTTTTTTTTATATTGACACTTTTCCCTAGGTGAATGGGTAAGGGTACCATGTACCCCAAACTCATTCACACAGGGTGGGGGGCCGGGATCTGGGGGCCCCCTTATTGAAGGGGGCTCCCGGATTCCGATAAGCCCCCCGCCCGCAGACCCCGACAACCAACGGCCAGGGTTGTCGGGAAGAGGCCCTTGTCCTCATCAACATGGGGACAAGGTGCTTTGGGGTGGGGGGCCCCCGCAGGGCGTCCCCCTCCCCCAAGGCACCCACCCCCCCATGTTGAGGGCATGCGGCCTGGTACGGCTCAGGAGGGGGGGGGCTCGCTCGTCCCCACCCCCATTCCTGGCCGACCGGGCTGCATGCTCGGATAAGGGTCTGGTATGGATTGCGGGGGACCCCCACGCCAATTTTTTTTTTTAGACCTAAGGGCCCGGTATGCCCCTGGGGGGGGGAACCTACGCCGGTTTTTTCATTTAAAATTTGGCGCGGTGGTCCCGCCTTAGGATTCATACCAGACAGCTGTCAGCACTGCCTGTCACTCATCGCGGAAGGAAAACAAAGTTTTCCTTTCCCGATGAGTGAGCCATCTCGGCGCTGGCTCCTGCGACGGGGCTCGCAGGTGTCAAATCTCGCCGAGAAATGCGGCGAGATTGACACAATATCGCGGTCACCTACTGTAGAATCCTTGCCTTTTTGCAAATGGGATTAGAGATGAGGCTGGCCAAAGGCCAGGTCTCAGCCTTATTATTGGCTGCTCTTTCTTGTAAAGAGCCATATTTAATTATTCACAAGGATAGGGTAGTATTTTGTCCTCATCCTAACTTTCTACCGAAGGTAGTGTCAGGTTTTCATCTAAACCTTCATTTTTTCCAGAACCCTGTTCTACGGAAGAAAAGTCGCTACATTCTCTTGATGTAGTGAGAGCAGTCAAAGTCTACTTGAAGGCGACTGCTCAGATTCGAAAAATGGATGTTTTGTTTGTGTTGCCTGAAGGTCCTAAAAAAGGAAAGGCAGCATCGAAATCTACTATTTCTAAGTGGATTCAGCAAGTAATTGTTCTAGCTTATGGTTTGAGGAGGAAGATTCCACCTTTTCAAATCAAAGCGCACTCCACCAGGGCTGTTAGTGCTTCATGGGCAGTGCATCACCAGGCCTCCATGGCTCGAATCTGCAAGGCCGCAACTTGGTCTTCAATCCATACATTTACCAGATTCTATTACATGGATGTAAAAAAGCATGAGGATATCGCCTTTGGGCTCAGTGTGCTGCAGGTAGCAGTATAGGTCCTCAGGTCTGATGGCGCCCTACTTTTGTTTGTGTCTCCCTCCCCTCAGATAGCATTGCTCTGGGACATCCCACATAGCAAATACTATGGCTCTGTGTCCTGTGATGTACGATAAAGAAAATAGGATTTTTATAATGGCTTACCTGTAAAATCCTTTTCTTGGAGTACATCACCGGACACAGGTCCCTCCCCTCTTTGGATACACGTATATTCTTTGCTACAAAAACTGAGGTACTCCCAGTAATGGGAGATGTTATATAGGGAGTGAACTTCCTGTCTTAGGGTGTGCCAGTGTCCATCACCTAAAGGTGGCCTATATAACCCACATAGTAACTACTATGACTCTGTGTCCCGTGATGTACTCCAAGAAAAGGATTTTACAGGTAAGCTGTTATAAAAATCCTATTGCATGCTTTTTAACCACCTTAACACCATCACCTCCTTGCACCAGATTCTGTTTGCACCAGTTTTAGCAATGCCTGGTACACACGATCAGAAAATTGGATGAAAAATACCGCTTTCAAATCGATCGTACAGTAATCTGATCGTTTGAACACAGCTTTCAAGAGCCGATCAAGACACTTCATCCGATATTATCCGAAGGGACAAGCACAGAAATCTTCCTCATACAACACCAGAACAAACTATTTACGTTTAATCAGTACAGTATTAGTCCAAAAAAAATCGGAAGACCAAGACCACACATGCTTAAAATCAAAAGAATACATTATAATATAATACAATACATTAATCACTTCCGAATTAGAATTCTGTCATACGAGAATGTTTGTAACTTTAGTAACCTCTTCATTTTTCATATGAGACTAACAAGCAAAAAAAAAAAAGGAAGATCATTCGTCTAATATTTTCATCATGTGTACAAGGCTTAATTCTTCCCATTGGCTGATGGAGGTAAAGAGTGGATTAAGCAGAGCTCAGCAAGTGTATGTTCTTCATTCCTCCATTGCCAAGCCATGCCCCTTAATTAATTTTTGTTTTTAATTACACTTAAAGGTTAGCCTAATAAACGTGTGAAATTAACCTTCTGGTGGCTAATAGGCAAATATGAAAGATTCATATGCACTGTTTCAAATTTACTTGATTCACTAACTTTAATCTTTTTGAAAAATATATTTTCTTCCTGTACATAAGGAAATAAATAAACCATACAAGAGCACTAAATATTCAGTTATGTTTGAAAATCTGTTTAATAACCTTAAAGTTGTATTTAACCCAAAAACAAAAAATATTTATATTGCAGCTTAGGCTCCGTTCACATCTAGGCGTTTTTGGGCGTTTTTCTGCTGTAAGCTCTCGGCTCTAAAAACGCCCAACAAGACAAATCCCATTCATTTCAAAGACTCCTGTTCACATCTGAGCGATCTGTCACCTGAAACAAAACACCCATCGCTCAAAGTACGGGAGCTTTTTTTTTTGGCAGATTACAGGTGTTTTACTGCTTTTACATTGGTGACCTTTTACCTTGAAAACACCTGTACAAAAACGTTGCAAAACTCTGCAAAAACACCTGTAAAATATCAACGCCTAGATGCCCTGTACACACGGTCGGACATTGATCGGACATTCCGACAACAAAAACCATGGATTTTTTCCAACGGATGTTGGCTCAAACTTGTCTTGCATACACACTGTCACACAAAGTTGTCGGAAAATCCGATCGTTCTAAACGCGGTGACGTAAAACACGTACGTCGGGACTATAAACGGGGCAGTAGCCAATAGCTTTCGCTTTTCTCTTAATTTATTCTGAGCATGCGTGGCACTTTGTGCGTCGGATTTGTGTACACACAATCGGAATTTCCAACAACGGATTTTGTTGTCGGAAAATTTTATAGCAAGCTCTCAAACTTTGTGTGTCGGAAATTCCGATGGAAAATGTGTGATGAGCCCACACACGGTCGGAATTTCCGACAACAAGGTCCTATCACACATTTTCCGTCGGAAAATCCGACCGTGTGTACAGGGCATTTTTTTAGGCCTTTTTCCTTAATTTTCACCTGTTAATCCAGCCAGTAAGTCTGTTTTTTTTTTTAAATTTCCACTAAGAAGTGGGTTAGAAGATTGAGACAAACCATTTAACACTCACGGGTGCTTATAATGATCAGCTCTAATTGTTGCTGTAGCTGCTTAAAGCAGAACTACGCTGCATCTGAGCACCACAAACCAAAAATACTATTTAGTTAATTTTTAGTATTCAAAGCAAATGCTTCCATCCATCCATGTCTTCATACTTTATTTTGTTGGGAAATCACTTTCGAAAACACCCCCCAGCATTTCTGACCGTGGCCACCTTGAGTAAGGGCAGACGATTCATGTAGCATTTACTTCCCGGAATCTATCTGCCTTTAGCTAAGACATGCCTGGGCAGGAGGATATGCTTAGACCCCTCCTCCCCTCCTGAAGACTCCTGGGATGTATGACATAATTTGCCTAGGCCTGGAAACCAGGCGCTGAAAAGATGTAAAAAAAAAAAAGTTTAAAATAAGTATATATGTTATTTTTCTATCTATTTACTAATACTAGCAGCATAAGGATTAAAAATAGTAATGTTGATCATCCACTTTAAGGGCCCAATCCACCAGATGAAGTTGGATGCATTTTTGACTGCATTCCAACTACACGCAGGTTATCCCATGAGCACAGTTTACACCATTACAATGCAGTGAAAAATGTACAGCAAGCTGCATTTTTCAGCATGAAAAAATCCTGAAATGCGCACAGGGCACATAAAAGCCAATAGTTAAAGTCCCAGCCTCTTCTATATCAATCCACTGGCGTAGGTCAGGACCAGGGCTGGCCCAAGACATTGTGCTGCCTGGGTCCAAAAATGAAATGCTCCCCGACCACATGTCACCTCTGCGTCCCTGTCCAAATGTCACCTTTGCTTACCAGTCCACATGTCGCCTCTGCGTCTCCTTCCACGTGTCGCCTCTGCGTCTCCGTCCACGTGTCGCCTCTGCGTCTCCGTCCACGTGTCGCCTCTGCGTCTCCGTCCACGTGTCGCCTCTGCGTCTCCGTCCACGTGTCGCCTCTGCGTCCCAGTCCACGCGTCGCCTCTGCGTCCCAGTCCACGCGTCGCCTCTGCGTCCCAGTCCACGCGTCGCCTCTGCGTCCCATTCCACTTGTCGCCTCTGTGTCCCATTCCACGTGTCGCCTCTGTGTCCCATTCCACGTATCGCCTCTGCGTCCCAGTCCACATGTCACCTCTGCATCTGAAATGTCACCAGTCTATCACCTGTCCAGTGTGCCGGCGCTTGCAGCTTCCTTGCCCCCATCTCAGGGGAGATCTGCAGTGGATACCTCCATTTTCACCCCCATCCCATGTTAGACTGCTCCTGCTCCTACTCGTTCCTTTCTGTATGAACTAGTAGGAGCGTGTGTTCAGGACAGGAGCCTTTCATGGGCCCCCCTAGTGGCACCAGGCACGAATGGTCAGTCCGCCCCGAGCGTCAATTTGCCACCCCTCTTAAAGTGCTGCCTGGGTCTAATGGACCCCGCTGGACCCATGGGAGGGCTGGCCCTGGTTGAGACTTTAATTATTGAGAACTGCCCCCACACCTGAATGACATTAAGTAGTCCCCTTTCTGCCCTGGTCTTCAGCAGGGGTGTTTTTTTTAAACTGCTCAAAACTCTTCGAGAAATAGTAAGTCCCCTCAGCTACTGTCCTCACTGCCCTGATCCTTGGACATAGGCCAGTAGGGAGTCTCTTCTCTGCCTCCCCTTTTTGTTAGGGGGCCCAGAACCATTTGTCAGAGCCTGCAGATGAGTTCAAAATGAGTGTGCTGCCATATCAGTCCTGAAAATAGACCTTACAAATGGCACTGTTACTATGGATTAGTGTATTCGTGATCAATCACTTTTTAGAGGGCATTTGACAGGCGATGAGGAAGCATTACATTGCTTCCTCACTGCCTGGATTAAACCTCCACCATTACGCTGCAACTGCGTGGATTGTATGCAGTTGCGGGGCAGCCCCATTTAGTGGAATGGGTTGCGTTCAATGACCGAACGCAATAGGAGGATCATTTTTGTCCTGCAACATGTGTACACTTCCATCCACTGACTTTACAACCTTTGCTTGTGCATTACCCTCTCCTAGCCCTTGCACTCTGTACACACTCATGACCCTGCACTCTGTACATCAGTGTTTCTTAACTCCAGTCCTCAAGGCACCCCAACAGGTCATGTTTTTAGGCTTTCGATTATTTTGCACAGATGATTTGATCCGTTTCACTGTCTTAGTAATTACCACAGCCGTTTCATCTTAGGGAAATCCTGAAAACATGACCTGTTGGGGAGCCTTGAGGACTGTAGTTAAGAAACACTGCTGTACATTACCCAATCCTGACCCCTGCACTGTGGACACTGAGGGGAATTTATAAAACTTGAGTAGCTGTGCATGGCAACCAGTCGGCTGCTATCTTTCACTTTCAAAACTGAACAAGCTGAAGATAAAGGCTGATTGGTTGCCATGCATGGCTGCTCCAAATTCTGGCTGCTGCAGTTTTGGTAAAGTCCCCTCACTGTGTTTCACATGAAATACTCCTGACCACTGCACTCGAAATACATTACTCCTGAAGTTCTTCTTTAAAGCAGATCTTCACTGCATATGAGGACCACAAACCAAAAACACTATTTCATTAATTTTTATTATTCAAAGCAAACTCCTCCATTTATCTCCTCTCATTATGTAAGGGCAGATGATTCATGTAGCATTTACTTCCTGGAATCCATCTGCCCTTAGTTCAGGCATGCATGCAGGACAGTGTGCTTAGCTGAGAAACCCCCTCCCACCTGAAAACGCCTGGAATGTATGACATCATTTGCCTAGGCAAGGAAGTAACTGAAAAAAAATAAAATATATGATTTACTTTCCTATCTATTTACTAATGCTAGCAGCATTAGGATTAAAAATAATCAATCTTGATTGGGAGAGGGAAGTTCCACTTTAAGGTAGGCTGTGTGTAGAAAGCATATGTAATGGAACAGTCTTATTTTATTAAAATGAGTGTGCTGAGGTTTGTACGTGTCTGTAACACTCTTGCCTATGTCAAAGTCATTAAAGCATATTTTGTGGATAAAAGAACTAATGTGAATGTGTGCTGTGTATAGGGGAGTATGCTCAAGTTTTATAGAACTATGCCCCTTTAAGCCCCACCCCCCCCCCCCGCTATCAAAGCAATTTGACCACATCCACAGTTCGGTGCAACAGGCTGAGCATACCGCTTTACTTCTTGACATCATTTTTTTGGGAAGGAGGGGGTTGGGGTTTAAAAGAAATGACTGGCCCTGGGTGCCAGATGTGCTAGATACACCACTGCCAAATAACACTATAATTTCCCTTTAGCTGTTTAAAATTTAATCTTTTCATTTTACTTTAGGACCGGTGGAGAAAAGAACAACAGTCAGCCTATAAATCCACATCTAATGACAACAAAAACCTTACATTATTGCAAGAAAACAGAGAGAAGTCTCAAGTTGGTATAAATAACAATGTTCCCAAGACTCTTAAGACTGGCAGCCAGTCAGATGGCAGTGAAAGAGACAAAGATAGCCAACTGGAAAGCAGTGGAGATGCAGATAGCGAAGCTTCCGATTGTGAGAATTTATTAGCCCAAACAGAAATCAACAGTCACACAAATCATAAAACTGCTGGAAATCATTCTGCCATTAATGATTTCTTACGCTCATCGCTTGATGCTGTCACTGGGCCTCTGTCAAAGCTCAGCCTGAATCCTATGGAGGAGAACATGGGTTCATGTGAAGAGGAACCTTGTTCACATCCAAAGTGTGTGCTATCCCAGAATCCTCAAACTGCTTTCCAAACACTCTCCCAGGGTTATGTAACCAGCTCCAAAGAATGCTCTGTGCAGTCCTGTCTCTACCAGTTTACATCTGTAGAGCTCTTGATGGGGAACAACAAACTGCTGTGTGAGAAGTGTACTGAAAACAGGATGCAATATCAATGGAAAACTCATTCTGCTGGTAATGCTTGTTGCACACTATTGATAAAAATGTTTTGTTTTTTTGGGGGGGGGGGGGGTTTGCAGCCGACAGACTACAGTCTTTACAGATGTGCTGTCCTTTTCCTCTAGTGGAAGTAGTGGTATTCACTACATAGTTCACTGTAGTACATCAGTCATAAAATTGTCATTTTTCTGTAGTCTATAAGAATGAATAAATGCAGCAATCGCTGAACAGTTTGCATACTTTCTGTTGTGATTATAATTAGGGATGGGCAAACGGTTCGGCCCGAGCATAAGTTCAGCGAACACTGAACAATATGCGGTTTTTTTTTTTTGGCGTTAGAGGGGGACGGGGTCACCCGGTTACGTAACCTGGTGGCCCTCCCCCCTCTGACGCAACGGGGAAGTCATTGGGAAGTCCCCGTGCGTCAGAGGGGGGCAGGGTCACCAGGGTACATCACTGTGTGGCCCCTCCCTCAGTTCTATAAGAACTGTCAAAGGCACTGAAGCGTCACGCGGCGGATCAGTCGCTTGTTTTTTCTTTTTTCGGTCCGTCGGCAGAGCGATAGAAGAAGATGAATGGACTTTGTGGGACAGTTTTTTTTTTTTAACATTTTGACACTTTTTTTGTGAAATGGTAGGGGTACAATGTACCCATTACCATTTCACACGGGGGGGGCGGGATCTGGGGGTCTCCTTGTTAAAGGGGGCTTCCAGATTCCGATAAGCCCCCCGCCCGCAGACCCCCACAACCACCGGGCAAGGGTTGTGGGGATGAGGCCCTTGTCCCCATCAACATGGAGACAAGGTGCTTTGGGGGGCTACCCCAAAGCACCCTCCCCATGTTGAGGGCATGTGGCCTGGTACGGTTCGGGGGGGGCGCGCTCTCATCCCCCCTCTTTTCTTACGGCCTGCAAGGTTGTGTGCTCAGATAAGGGTCTGGTATGGATTTTCGGGGGGACCCCTACGCCTTTTTTTTTTTTTAATTTTGGCGCAGGGTTCCCCTTAAAATCCATACCAGACCCTTCAGGTCTGGTATGGATTTTGGGGGGAACCCTACGCCATTTTTTAAAAAAAATTGGCGCAGGGTTCCCCTTAATTTCCATATCAGATCTGAAGGGCCTGGTATGGATTTTAGGGGGACCCACACACAATTTTTTTTTTTTTTAAATATTGGTTCGGGTTTCCCCTTAATATTCATACCAGACCCAAAGGGCCTGGTAATGGACTGGGGGGGATCCTATGCTCTTTTTTTCAATGATTTTTATCTATATTGCCGAGACCCGACAATTCATTACAGCCGCAAGTAGTTTTAAATGACAATTTTTCCTTTAGAAATGTCATTTTGCTGCGGTACTGTTCTAAACATGGGAAAAATGCACCACTTTACAGGCATACTATAAACACCCCCAGGCACAATATTTAAAGGAATCTTTCATTTTTATTGTTTCACTTTAAGCATTAAAAAAAATCACTGCTCCCGAAAAAACGGGCAACCCAGGTCCCCAAACACTTTTTATGACAATAACTTGCATATAAGCCTTTAAAATGAGCACTTTTGATTATTCATGTTCGTGTCCCATAGACTTTAATGGTGTTCGTGTGCTCTGCCGATTTTTTTTGCCTGTTCGGTATGTTCTGGTGCGAACCGAACCAGGGGTGTTCGGCCCATCCCTAATTATAATGCTTAGAGGTAAACTCCACAGTGGGGAGAGTATGTAGAGTATGTGTGTATTTTACTCATTGCTGTTGTCCTAAGCAATTATCTAGTTGGATGTGTTTGATTTCCCTTTAGACATCTATGTGCAAAAGCTCAAAAATCTCCACAATAATGGAATAGTGTAGCTAAAACCTTGTAATCATAACTGAAAATATAGTATCAAAGCAATTTATTAACATCAGACAAATAAAAGTCTGGTCACTTTATCGTGTATAATTTATGCCTTAGGCTTTCTGATAGGGATTGCTGCTGCATTTATTATTTATTTTTGTTACGATTGTTTGCTGTTTTATACTCATAAACCTCCATGTCGTTCTGACCAGAATTTTCAAACAGTGGAACAAGGGCATAGAAGTGAGTCTAATATCTATACTGCAATTAATAACTAATACTTACATTGCATACTTATAAAAATGTTAGTTGTCTACATGTTTTTGGCTTTAGTACTCTGAACTTAGAATTCCTGTTCTCAGGGAGCACTAACCCAAATGATCTATATGACAACCAGGGGGTTAGTATACAGTATCTCACAAAAGTGAGTGCACCCCTCACATTTTTGTAAATATTTTATTATATCTTTTAATGTGACAACACTGAAGAAATTATACTTTGCTACAATGTAAATTAGTGAGTGTACAGCTTGTATAACAGTGTAAATTTGCTGTCCCCTCAAAATAACTCAACACACAACCAATAATGTCTAAACCACTGCCAACAAAAGTGAGTACACCCCTAAGTGTAAATGTCCAAATTGGGCCCGAAGTGTCAATATTTTGTGTGGCCACAATTATTTTCCAGCACTGCCTTAACCCTCTTGGGCATGGAGTTCACCAGAGCTTCACAGGTTGCTACTGGAGTCCTCTTCAACTCCTCCTAGACAGCATCACGGAGCTGGTGGATGTTAGAGACCTTTCGCTCCTCCACCTTCCATTTGAGGATGCCCCACAGATGCGTAATAGGGTTTAGGTCTGGAGACATGTTTGGCCAGTCTATCACCTTTACCCTCAGCTTCTTTAGCAAGACAGTGGTCATCTTGGAGGTGTGTTTGGGGTCGTTATCATGATGGAATACTGCCCTGCGGCTCAGCCTCCGAAGGGAGAGGATCATGTTCTGCTTCAGTATGTCACAGTACATGTTGGCATTCATGGTTCCCTCAATGAACTGTAGCTCCCCAGTATCGGCAGCACTCATGCAGCCCCAGACCATGACACTCCCACCACCATGCTTGACTGTAGGCAAGACACACTTGTCTTTGTACTCCTCATCTGGTTGCCGCCACACACGCTTGACACCATCTGAACCAAATACGTTTATCTTGGTCTCATCAGACCACAGGACATGGTTCCTGTAATCCATGTCCTTAGTCTGCTTGTCTTCAGCAAACTGTTTGCGGGCTTTCTTGCACATCATCTTTAGAAGAGGCTTCCTTCTGGGACGACAGCTACGCAGACCAATTTGATGCAGCGTGCGGCGTATGGTCTGAGAACTGACAGGCTGACCCCCCACCCCTTACATCTCTGTAGCAATGCTGGCAGCACTCATACGTCTATTTCTCAAAGACAACCTCTGGATATGACGCTGAGCTTAAGTTGCATTACTTCAACAATTTCCCAATTTCCCTTTGAGATTCATAAAGTATTCTGTATGCTACATAGTCGCTATATGGTCTGATTTTTTACACGCTTGGGACAGTTAAGCTGAAACAAATTACTTCAGCTCAAAAGTACCAGGACTACTTTACGGTGTCTTCTACAGGTGTCGATGCCTGCAACCTTGAATCCCGTTATCCTTTGCTCCTAGAGTTTATTTTGTCATTGGAATCTTCCCTAGCCAGGTGAGACCAAGTTCCCTGCCTTGACCATCAGGGCTCCTATAACAGTCATTAAAGACTTTGTGGGCCAATTCACCCAGTTCTTTGCTGACCCTATATATGGCTTCTATGTCTTTCCCAGCAGATTCTATAGCTGATCTGCCTGCAGCCTTGCCAACTTCTGAGTGTCACACTGGGTATAACTGGTAATTGATGGGTTTAGTTGAATAGTCTAAATTTCTTTCTCGTACATCACGGGACACAGAGCCTCAGTAATTACTGATGGGTTATATAGGGTGTCACTAGGTGATTGGACACTAACACACCCTCAACCCCCTATATAATCCCTCCCCTTACAGGGATAACTCAGTTTTTTCGCCAGTGTCTTAGGTGTTGGTCACGTGTAAAGATGTGCTGTGCTGAGCTCCAAAGGGAATATCCTATACTGGGGCAAGCCAGGCAAACCGGATCCATTTCAAAGTGTCCTTTCTAGGACGAATTGGATGGTACCCGGGCCTCGTGTCCGAAGAAACAAGGTTTTAGCTGTAACGCTTCTCTTTTTAGAGAGCTGGACCTCGCATTTCAGAATTTGGTTTTTCTAGCCTTATTCTTGGCTGGGTGCTATAAAGGCCCAGAACTGCGGATCCTCCTATCCATAGGGGGCCCCAGTCTCTGAAGGTTTTCCAAACGCAGCCCACCGTGAGAGGTGAAGATTGGGTCTGTATAACAGAACCCAGTAGCTGGATAAGGTAAGGGAGATTCCATAGAATTATTTAATTCTAGTAGGTTTCTCCTTTAAGTAAATGTATGCTATGCCTATTGCCACCACCGGGGGGCTGCCAAGAGCACATACCTTCACATGCTTGATTGTCTGTCTCAGTGTTCACGCTGCACAGCTCCTCCAGCCGAGCTCCAGGTAGGATGGGATGGGGGGCTCTTCCTGCAGGGGTATCCCCCCCCAAGATTAGGGGGGGCCGCTGTGGTCTGAAAGGCGGTAGTATAGCGCACTGCCGCCACCATTACTATTTGGCAGTTCCCATCATCTGCCAGCCTCTCTCCTTCCTCCTCCACCCCAGCCTCCCCTCCACGCTTGTCCCGGAGGGTCGACTCGCGCGGGAAAGCGCACATTTTTGAAAAAAACGAGGAGGGGGCGGGGGGATCAGAGGAGAGGGGCGGAGCATTAGCGCGACGTCCGGCGTGTTTAGATGCCCACATCGGCGGCTGCACAGGCTATAAGAAGCACACTTTTCAGGTGCACACAGCCTATGGAGGGACACAGAGCTGACGGTCGCATGTAAGGTGGGACACAGGCATTCTCCTAGGCAGCATTTACTGAGAAACATTTGACTGGGCATTGGTAGCAGCGGCAGTGCTGTACTACATCACTCAGCAGTCAGTGTTTTATTTGTGTGATACCTCCACCTTGTTGCTTTGCACTATGGGTAGAAGAGGTACAAATACCCCAAAAACCAGAGGCTCTAGGGCAGGGGTCTCAAACTGGTGGCCCTCCAGCTGTTGCGAAACTACAAGTCCCATGAGGCATTGCAAGGCTGAGAGTTACAAACATGACTCCCGCAGGCAGAGGTATGATGGGACTTGTAGTTTTGTAACAGCTGGAGGGCCGCCAGTTTGAGACCCCTGCTCTAGGGGATCTCCCTCAGGCTCTGAGGACCCCCCTTCTGCAGCACCTTCCCCCCTGAAGGACCTGGGATGGCTGGCCAAGGAGAGCCGTTGGGGTCGGGGGCTGCATCTGCTTCTGGCACTTCAGCCCCTGTATATATTACGCAGGAGGTTTTTTCCTCAACCATTAATGGACTAGAGGAAAGATTAATGGCCTTAATTGCATCTTCACTCAGTGGAAGAAAACGCATTAGGTCTTCCTCTGTTACCCAGGACCCTCAGGCAGAGGAGCTCTGGGAAAAAGGAGAAGAATCCCTTTCAGAGGATCGGGATGGGACTTGATGATTCCTCCTCTGAGGAATCAAGTGAAGAAGGGCCCTCTTCAGCTTCTTAAGATGAGAAGGTCTTAGTACAGATCCTTGCTGGATTGGTCCGCTCCACATTTAGGTTACCCGTATCTGAGTCAGTTAAAGAACCCTCTTCTTCTTTGGGGTCATTGAAGCCTCCTCAAACAACACATGCTTTTCCTGTTCATAATTTGCTACAAAAGTTCATTTATTCTGAGTGGGATCACCCAGGTTTCTTTCCGCCTAAAAAGTTTTCAACACTTTATCCTATGGAAGAAAAGTTTATAAAGATGTGGGGGATACAGGCCGTTGATGCTGCCATTTCCTCTGTAAATAAAAGTCTGACTTGTCCTGTAGACAATGCTCAGATGCTCAGGGATCCTGTTGATAAAAAAATGGAATCCCTGTTGAAAGATATTTTCTCCTTAGCAGGTTCAGTATCTCAACCTGCAGTGGCAGCGATCGGAGTCTGTCAATACTTAAGAGACCATGTTAAGCAGGTCCTTAAAGTTCTACCTGAACAGCAGGCCCAGGGGTTGGCTAACCTTCCAGCGGCCTTATGTTTTGCTGTTGATGCCATCAGAGATTCTATCATCCAAACCTCTCCTCTTTCACTTGGGTTGGTGCATATGCATAGAATCTTATGGTTGAAAAATTGGTCAGCCGAAGCACCATGTAAGAAGCTTCTGGCTGGATTTCCATTTCGTGGCGCAAGGCTGTTTGGAGAGGATTTGGACAATTTTATATCCAAAAGATCTCTAGTGGGAAAAGCACTCTCTTACCTGTTAAGAAAAGGAGTAAGCGTCCCTCTTTCAAAAGTTCTCTTTCCCCAGTGCCAGGAGCATCAGCCTCCAGGCAGTCGCGACAGCCTCCTCCGTCAGGGTCTAGAAATAAATTTCAGAGTCGACCCCAGGGACAAAAGAAGTCCTGGGGGAAGAAGCCTACTAGACAAGACGCTAAAGCCTCTTTATGAAGGAGCGCCCCCGCTCGCTCGGGTGGGGGGAAGACTGCTACAGTTCTCAAAGCTCTGGCAGGAGGATTTCCAGGACAGATGGGTAATCTCCACGGTAACTCTAGGTTACAAACTGGAGTTCCAAGAATTCCCCTTTCCTCGTTTCCTCAGATCAAGTGTCCCCAGAGATCCAGAGAAAAAGCAGTCGCTCCTTCTAGCGTTAGTCATCATGGTGGTTCCCACGAAAGATCAAGGATTGGGATTTTATTCCAACCTTTTTACGATTCAAAAACCAAATGGAGATGTCAGACCTATTCTGGATCTAAAGGATCTAAATCGATTCCTAAGGATTCGATCCTTTCGCATGGAATCAATTCGATCAGTAGTCTCCATCCTACAGGGAGGAGAATTTCTGGCATCAATAGAGATGCGTATCTGCATGTAACCATTTTTCCTGCTCATCAAAAGTGCTTGCGCTTCGAAATAGAAGGACGCCATTTTCAGTTTGTGGCTCTGCCTTTCGGGCTAGCCACTGCACCTCGAGTGTTTACAAAGATCTTGGCTCCTCCTCTGGCCAGATTAAGGGCTCAGGGTATAACTGTCATAGCATACCTAGATGACCTGCTCTTGATAGACAGGTTGGTAGCCTGTTTGAGCGGGAACTTGATTACCACAGTCAACTACCTGAAACACCTAGGTTGGATTCTCAACCTAGAAAAGTCTTTCTTAAAACCAGTAAGAAGACTAGAGTATTTGGGCCTGGTCATAGATACAAGCCAAGAGAAGGTATTTTTACCTCAGGCAAAGATCAGTGTCTTAAGAGAGCTGATTCTGGTAGTCAGGACCAAAAAGGGTCCTTCTGGCCGTCTTTGTATGAGGCTGCTGGGAAAGATGGTAGCTTCATTCGAAGCAGTTCCCTATGCTCAGCTTCATTCAAGACTACTGCAACACAGTATCCTGTCTGCTTGGAACAAGAAGGTTCAGGCATTAGATTTTCTGATGCACCTGTCTCGTGCAGTGCGTCAGAGCCTCAGTTGATGGTTAATACCCGAAAGCCTGCAGAAAGGAAAATCCTTTTTACCAGTTACCTGGACGGTGGTAACAACGGATGCCAGTCTTTCGGGTTGGAGAGCAGTTCAGGAACAGTCTGCGGTCCAAGGGGAATGGTCTGAAATCGAGAGGACCTTACCCATCAACATTCTGGAGATCCGTGCGGCATATCTAGCCCTAAAGGCCTGGACTCTCAGGCTACAGGGTTGCCCTGTCAGGATCCAGTCCGACAATGCCACAGCAGTGGCTTATATCAATCATCAAGGAGGCACCAGGAGTCGGGCAGCTCAGAGAGAAGTGAACCAGATTTTAGTCTGGGCAGAAAAGCATGTGCCATGCATATCGGCAGTTTTTATTCCAGGGATAGAGAACTGGAAGGCAGACTATTTGAGTCGCCAGCGGTTAGTCCCAGGGGAATGGTCTCTTCACCCCGACGTCTTTTGGGCCATATGCCAAAGATGGGGGATTCCAGATGTAGATCTCTTTGCATCCAGATTCAACAAAAAGATCGCCACGTTTGTGGCAAGAACAAAGGATCCTCTTGCATGCGGGACAGATGCGTTGGTGATTATGTGGCATCGGTTCTCACTGATTTATGCATTCCCTCCTATTCTGCTACTGCCACGACTCCTTCGCAGGATCAGGCAGGAAAAGAAGTCTGTACTTCTAGTGGCCCCAGCTTGGCCCAGGAGAGCTTGGTATGCGGAAATAGTAAGGATGACAGTAGGTTCCCTGTGGACCCTACCACCACGTCCAGACCTGTTATCTCAGGGTCCAGTGTTCCATCCTGCCTTACAAATGCTAAATTTGACGGTTTGGCTATTGAAACCCACGTTCTGAAGAGTCGTGGACTTTCGGGTCCTGTGATCTCTACCTTAATCAATGCAAGGAAGCCAGCTTCCAGAGTGATTTATCAGAGTCTGGAAAGCTTATGTATCCTGGTGTGAATCCAGGGGTTGGCATCCCAGAAAATATGTAATAGGTAGAATTCTTGACTTTCCACAAATAGGATTAGAAATGAAGCTGGCCTTGAGTACCATCAAGGGCCAGGTCTCGGCCTTATCAGTATTATTTCAACGGCCACTTGCTTCACATTCTTTGGTCCGAAACTTTATGCAGGTGGTGACTCATCTTAATCCTCCGGTTAAGGCGCCCCTAAACCCCTGGGACTTGAATTTGGTTCTGTCAGTGTTACAGAAACAGCCTTTTGAACCAATACGTCAAATTCCCTTGGTCTTGTTGACAAGAAAGTTAATTTTTCTGGTAGCCATTTCTACTGCTAAAAGAGTATCAGAATTAACAGCTCTTTAAAGAGCCTTATTTAATCATGCACAAGGATAGAGTGGTATTGCGCCCTCATCCTAGCTTTCTACCGAAAGTGGTTTCAGATTTTCATCTAAACCAAGATATTGTTCTGCCTTCCTTTTTTCCAGATCCCTGTTCCAAGGAAGAAAGGTCACTACATTCTTTGGATGTAGTAAGGGCAGTCAAGGCTTATATGGAAGCAACTGCTCAAATTCGCAAAATGGATGTTTTGTTCGTACTGCCAGAAGGTCCCAATAGAGGACAGGAGGCAGCGTCAAAGTCTACCATTTCAAAATGGATTCGACAGATGATTATTCAAGCTTACGGTTTGAAACAGAAAATTCCACCTTTTCAAATCAGGGCACACTCCACAAGGGCTATTAGTGCTTTTTGGGCGGTGCATCACCAGGCCTCTATGGCTCAAATCTGCAAGGCCGCAACCTGGTCTTCAATCCATACATTCACCAAATTTTATCAGGTGGATGTGGGAAGGCATGAGGATGTCGCCTTTGGGCGTAGTGTGCTGCAGGCAGCGGTACGAGATCCTCAGGTCTGATTACACCCTACGTTGTGTGGTCCCCTCCCCTCAAATAGCATTGCTCTGGGACATCTCATCAGTAATTACTGAGGCTCTGTGTCCTGTGATGTACGAGAAAGAAAATAGGATTTTTTATAACAGCTTACCTGTAAAATCCTTTTCTTTTGATGTACATCACAGGACACAGAGGTCCCGCCCCTCTTCTAATACACTTATATTGCTTTGCTACAAAACTGAGGTATCCCTGTAAAGGGAGGGATTATATAGGGGGTTGAACTTCCTGTTTAGGGTGTGCCAGTGTCCAATCACTTAGTGATACCCTATATAACCCATCAGTAATTACTGAGGCTCTGTGTCCCGTAATGTACATCAAAAGAAAAGGATTTTACAGGTAAGCTGTTATAAAAAATCCTATTTTTCTGTTTTTATTACTGAATGATAAGAATTGTTCAGCTCTTAATATGTTGCACACCACTCTGAATTTTACCCAGTGGTATGCTTGTCTAGGCTTCTCAAACATTGGTTTCTGGACACCCGCAAAGTCTGGGGTAAAAAGTCTGCTAAACTCTCAGAAAAATCTTCATCTGCATTAAGGTGTGCCTCCACTTTCCAAAGTGGTGGGGACGTTTGTTAACCTTTGCAAACACCTGCATACTTTGCCTCTCAGGGACTTGGGTGCAGGGAGTGATATTCCAGGGATGCAAACACATTCCATTTCCTTTTCGGTTCCTCAACCTCAACCTTCATTTATCACCACAAAGATCAGCAGATTTCCATCTTGCTCTTTTGGGTCTTCAGGACCATTGTGTCATTGCCTGCCTTTCCTGTGGCTGTAAGGTTTCAGGAGTTGCACATTAACTCAGTCACGATTCTTTTTTCCAGTGGGAACATCTGCCTCATCCAGGGCATGTAAGCCTTAAAATTTAGATGGTAACTGATCTACCTTTTGCTTCTCTTCTCCAGTGTTACCTTTTGACTTCAATCGTCAGTTAGGACTCATACTGTACCTACAGATCCACGTCTTTCTAGTGTTCTGAATTTTCCTTCTTGCCTCTGCACCCTGAGTGTTCACCAGATGTCACAATGATTTGGTTGGACCTGAACCTTCAGAAATTGGTACTGGAAATGTCTCATATTCTAGCTCTTTGTGTTGAAAGTCGTCTGCCTTTCAGCTGTTGCATGAGAGTCATGAATCAGTGGGTAACACTCTTCGAGGTGGCACCTCTTGTTCAATCTCTCCCTAAACTCAGCAGTACACTCTTGTCTTAGGATAAGTTGGCCACGTTTCGGAGCAGACTGACTTGTCTCCCTCTGAGGCCTCACTAGTTCTTTGTCTGGTGAATCAGTCTTTTAGCTCTGGAATCAGAGAATTGCATCTTTTCCCACATTCTAAAAGATCCTGTCATTGGATGCCAGCCTGTTGGGCTGGGGAGATGGCACCTTCCGAATCCAGGGATTCTTATTGTTGAAGAATTCTTGTCTCCTGGTCTACATCCTAGAGTTTCATTAGGCATGGCTATTTCTATATTGCTGAACCATCTCCATGAAATGTCACCTGGATCCAGTTGAACAATGCCATGGTGTGGCATAACTCAACCATGAAGGAAGATGTTGGTCTGAGCAGAACTTCATCATCTAGTCCATGTTCACCCTGGACCTAGAAGAGTAAGCCATAGACCTGAGTGTATTGCAGGTAGAGGATGCCGGATACAGACCCCCTGGTATCCTGCTTCAACTGCATACTGAACACTCCTTTAACACTTCTTCAAATACTTTCTAGTGATCCTCTGTGATCCGGATTGACCCAGCACAATGTATCTCACTGATGACTGTTGCTCTATGGGCTCTAACAGCTGGATTCGATGAGTCAGGATCATCTCAAAATCTGTGATTCTTATGAAATGTGAAATCTTGTGATGCTTAAGTACATGAAGGCTTTTCTAGCAAGGTCTATTATGGGACTTTATCCCAGAGGTGTCTTCTCTGCAGATAGGTTGGGCTAGAGTTCGGCTCTCAGCACTATCAAGACTGGATTTTTTTTCTTTTTTCTTAAGAATGTTGGCCTCCCACTCCTTGCTTAAGTCTTTGTATACATGAACATTCCTCCGTTTATCCATTTTGACTCTTGACTTTTGTTCTCTGTGTTTTCAGGAACCACCATTTAAACTCCTTGGAGGTATTCTTTCTCTAATTCAACCTCAATAGGTTCTTTACTTGTAGTCATCTTCTTTGCGACGTGAATGGCTGACCTAAAAATCATTTCCATGCAGTAACCCCATTGAGATAAGGCCTAGGACTTTCTTCTGGCCTAGGGTAGTTTCTAAACTTCTCCTCAATCAGAACATTGCTCTTCAGTCCCTATGTCTGGCTCCAGTTTTCCAAAGGGTGTTTCTCTTCCTTGTTTGGCTGCTGTTCAGGCTATGAGTCTCTATATTGCAACTACTGATTCTCCTTTTTGGCAATCCTAGATGGACCCTGTTAGGTTGGTCATTTTCTCATGCTACCATTCTGGGTGGTTCAGGTTAACCAGCTTTCAAGCTTATTAGAGCTGCACGATTAATCATCAAGAATCGTTATCGCGATTTTTTTTTTTTCCCAATTGCGATCTTGATAAAAGTGTTTCACGATTCTTGCTATGCAGAGAATTCTCTCTGCTCTTCTGAAGCGTCAAAAAAAAAAAACGGGCTGTCTGCCAAAAATCAAAACATTCTTTAGCTGTTGAACTAAGTCTAAACATTGTAACAATTTGTCAATGGAATAGACTTTGTGTGTAAATTAAGTTTAACCACTTAAACACTAAACCTTTTTCTGACATTTGTTGGTTTCAAGTTAAAATAATTTTTTTTTGCTAGAGAATTACTTAGAACCCCCAAACATTACATATATTTTTTTTAGTAGAGACCTAGAGAATAAAATGGTTGTTGCAATATTTTATAGTCACACTGTATTTGCGCAGCAGTCTTTCAAATACTATTTTTTTTGGAAAAAATTACTTTAATGAATTAAAAAAAAAAACTAACCAGTAAAGTTAGCCCATTTTTTTTGTATAATGTGAAAGATTTTACGTCGTGAGAATCATGATCTTTTTATTCTAAGCAAAAAATTGTGATTCTCATTTTGGCCAGAATAGTGTGGCTCTAAAGCTTATGTTCTTAAGGATTTTTTTCTCCTTTTCCTGTCAAGACATACTTCACTAGTTATGTGAGAGTTTCTTGATATTTCCTGGAGATGCATTGTTTTCTTTATGCATCCGATGGCAGTAAAAGGTCCTTCAGGCAGCTCTTGAGCTGTAGGTAGTCCTCAGTTTTATGTCTACTGCAGGGGTGTCCAAACTTTTGACCTTCTTGGTCCACGGAGGAAGAAGAGGAATGGTGTTGGGCCACACATTAAATACACTAACAATAAGGATAGCTGATGACCAAATAGGCAGATCACACTGTTTTTGAATTCTAAAGGTGCTCATCGGATATTTTGGTTCTAATTTTTCCCTTCATGTGTTTCATTCTTGAAAGTAGTTGCTTACAAATATAGGTTTTACCGGAAACTGATAGCATGAATAAGGCGTGATTGTAAAGAGTGGGATATTTTTCTTTGGAAACATAAAACCTATAAAAGTGCAGCAAAGGGACACTGTCACATTTTTTTGACCACGTGTTCTCAAAGTGTACACATTTTTACAAAACAATTTCCCCCCAAATACTAAACATTTTTAAAATGTAAAAAAAGGACTTTTTTACTAACTTCAGAATCCTTTTCTTGGCATCCATTGTGGGACATAGCTCCTGTCCCTCTGTGTATTTGCTCATGTGCTCGGTACTTCTTTGCTACACAACTGAGGCATGCTGGTAGTAGGAGGGGTTATCTTAAATGGTCATACAGTTTAATTTTCAGTGTCCAATCCTCCTGTAGGTAGGTAGTTATATCACCAGTGCTTTCCAGGAAGCTTTCATAAATCTGTCAGATCTTGGTAGAAAGAGGAAGGCTGCTTGTCACATAAATAAGAAGTTTACAATTATCAGTGTAGTAGCAGCAATTGCTACAGTGATTGTCACCTTCCACAGCGTGCATCAGGTATTGAGATATGCATATTTACATATTAAGCTTTTGTTCTTGTATTTTAGAAACTGGAATAAAGATTTGGTTTTGTCCAAGTGCTTCATCGTCCTCTCAAATCTTTAGAACAGTATTTGATCTAATAACTTGTTGTTCCTCATTTTAAACATTCTGATAGTTGATTTATCACTGTTTACATAAAAGTAGTCTGTACATACTGCAGTAGACATGCATAGTTAACATTTAAAAAATACATTTACAACAGTGCCACCCAAAGTCTGATTTTAAGTACTACAGTACTACTTACATTTAAGTCAAAGATTTTTTATTTTTTTCATATAAACTGACCCAGAGTAAGTGTGCAGATCAGGAGTTCTGGCTTCCCTTACTTGTGGTTAGGTTAGCGATTCAGAATATTGGTGTCAGGGACATTCAGGCATCTAGCACTTTTGTTCATGTTCATCAGCATATTTGTCTCAATACATGCTTCCATGCAAAATTATGCTAGCTGCATTTAATTCACTGAAAATTTCAGGTTGTGCATATATACATATATTTTTGGATAGCTTAGCTTTTTATATTAGTTAAATAATATACACTATACTTGTTCATTTAAATCACATATTATCCTTGCATTAGCTTTTTTTTTAAAGTAATTATTAACTTTTTTACTTCTAGAGGATAAACAAGGTAGTGTCTATACAAATGCCAGGAAACAGCTTTTGATTTCTGCATTACCGGTTGTTCTTATTCTACATTTGAAAAGATTCTGCCAGGTAAGCTACATCACTGTAGGAAAAATGTGTTATCTTAATGTTTGTTATTAACCCTTTCATGACTAAGCCTATTTTTGAAATTTGGTGTTTACAAGTTAAAATCCATATTTTTTGCTAGAAAATTACTTAGAACCCCCAAACATTATATATATTTTTTTAGCAAAGAATCTAGAGAATAAAATAACGATTGTTGCAATATTTTTTATCACACGGTATTTGTGCAGCGGTGTTTTAAACGCAAATTTTTGGAAAAGTGACACTTTCATGAATTTTAAAAAATCCAAACAGTAAAGTTACCCCAATTTTTTTGTATAATGTGAAAGATGATGTTACGCCGAGTAAATAGATACCAAACATGTCATGCTTTATAATTGCACGCACTCGTGGAATGGCGACGAACTACGGTACCTTTGAATTTCCATAGGCGACGCTTTAAAAAAATTTTACGGTTACCAGGTTTGAGCTACAGAGGAGGTCTAGGGCTAGAATTATTGCTCTCGCTCTGACGATCGCGGCGATACCTCACATGTGTGGTTTGAACACCGTTTACATATGCGGGCGCGACTTCCGTATGCGTTTTCTTCGCTGCGCGAGCTCGCGGGGACAGGGGCACTTTAAAAAAATTTTTTTTTTTTTTTTTTATTTAATTTATTTATTTTTGTACTTTATAAATTGTGTTTAAATTTTTTTTTTTTTTTTTTACTTTTATTGCTGTCACAAGCAATGTAAACATCCCTTGTGACAGTAATATGTGGTGACAGGTACTCTTTATGGAGGGATCGGGGGTCTAAAAGACCCCCCATCCCTCCTTTACACTTCAAAGTATTCAGATCGCCGAAAACGGCGATTCTGAATACTGTGTACTTTTTTAAATTCGGCGCCATTGGCAGCCGAGTAAACGGGAAGTGACGTCATGACGTCGCTTCCGCATTTACAAGAAGAAGGCTGGAACGAAGCCGCTCGCAGCTTCGTTCCAGTCCGCCCCCAGCCGCCGAAGGCAGCGGAACGGACACCGGGCCTCCCGATCGCACGGGAGGCCCGGTAACAGCGGCGGGAGGCGGCGGGAGGGGGGGGATGTCCCCTCCCGCTCCTCCGGTATAACAACCGAGCGGCTTTTAGCTGCATCGGTTGTTATACACGGGTAGCCGATCGCCCGCTGAAAACCACGGTACCGGGATGATGCCTGCAGCTGCGGGCATCATCCCGGTATAACCCCGGAAAGCCGAGGACGCATATATGCGTTCGGTCGGCGGGAAGGGGTTAAAGTGTAAGTATGGCCTAAATATTTTTTTTTTCTTTTGTTCATTTAAAAATACGGCTCTGCTTTATGTAGATAATCGCAGACTGTGGTATAGGTGCACTAAAAAAATAAAAGATAACTCAAGAGATGGCCCTGCTGGTGACCAAAATTCCCTCCACGATTGTGGACAACTCTGTTATTAGCCTAATGCAGACTTTCTTAACTTCTTTACCATGGAGGAGCCCTCAAAAAAAAATTCAGCTCTCAGGGAACCCCTGAAATGATTTTTAAATCCTCAATTTGAAGTATGTTAATGAAATCAGTGAGTTGTTAAAGCGTAACTCCACTTTTGTTGCAGATTCCTACCTTTTGTTATTCTGAAGTAATCCATATGTGTTTGTCTGTGCCTCTGTACTGAGTAGGAGTGGTTTCATAATTAACTGTCAGGGGTGCAGCTGCAGGGCACTAATGAGTAAATCTGCTGGGCCTGCATCCCTTTAGATGTGTTCCTATTAAAAGTATCTCTCCAAATTTTTGTCGCAGGGGATGCCTGAAATCTGACTTGTATCTTAGGCAGTCTTCTGGGAAAATTGGTGATCCAATCACACAAGCAGGAAATTATGTTTCTGGGGATTGGTCAGTACACACTCTGCTTACATATCAACTCCATGTAGCCATATTGCAATGCATTCTCAGAAAATTACAGTGGCTGCAGAATGAAAAGGAAAGGTCATTTTTAATAACATTCAATTACAATATGATTAGCGTCGCAATTATATGCGCTATATTATTTTTTGTTTATTTGCTATTTTTTTCCCCCACGAAAGTGGAGTTACCCTTTAATGTAAGAATAGATAAAGGAGTAAATATTAACATTCGTATTTTTTTTTTCAAGGGTCATTTTTATTGTTATTTTAATATAAAATTGCAGATTATACAGACAGACAACAGGTGACTTGCATGTAGAAATTCCAAGAAAGCAACAAGTACGTCAGCAGACAAAAAACAGCATAGAAAAGCATCTTGAATACAATACATCTCCTAATATCTGATAATGTATTGTGAATCAATTACTAAACATGTGCGTGAAACATGATGAGCATTTGTTAATTCGATAAACAGGTTTTCAAATGTATCATGAGCAATCTTTTTTTCAAGCAATGTTTCAGTATCATATCAAGCAAGAAAAAAACTATGTAAAATAGTAAATTAGATCCAAAATAGTTACATGTGACATCCACATATAGAAGTTTCGATTTCTCAGTCCTAATGTGATAATTATACAGACACAATTACCAGAATTCTAAAACAAACAATGATGGGAATAATGCTGGTCACGGACTATAAGTTAACCTCTCCCCTAGAGAAATCCCCAAATTCAGCCGAACCATGGTTAAGAAATCCTGACCTAGTGCCTATGATTTTCCTACTCAAAAATTTTAAGATAATAATGAACGTAATTAACTGTCAGGGGTGCAGCTGCAGGGCACTAATGAGTAAATCTGCTGGGCCTGCATCCCTTTAGATGTGTTCCTATTAAAAGTATCTCTCCAAATTTTTGTCGCAGGGGATGCCTGAAATCTGACTTGTATCTTAGGCAGTCTTCTGGGAAAATTGGTGATCCAATCACACAAGCAGGAAATTATGTTTCTGGGGATTGGTCAGTACACACTCTGCTTACATATCAACTCCATGTAGCCATATTGCAATGCATTCTCAGAAAATTACAGTGGCTGCAGAATGAAAAGGAAAGGTCATTTTTAATAACATTCAATTACAATATGATTAGCGTCGCAATTATATGCGCTATATTATTTTTTGTTTATTTGCTATTTTTTTCCCCCACGAAAGTGGAGTTACCCTTTAATGTAAGAATAGATAAAGGAGTAAATATTAACATTCGTATTTTTTTTTTCAAGGGTCATTTTTATTGTTATTTTAATATAAAATTGCAGATTATACAGACAGACAACAGGTGACTTGCATGTAGAAATTCCAAGAAAGCAACAAGTACGTCAGCAGACAAAAAACAGCATAGAAAAGCATCTTGAATACAATACATCTCCTAATATCTGATAATGTATTGTGAATCAATTACTAAACATGTGCGTGAAACATGATGAGCATTTGTTAATTCGATAAACAGGTTTTCAAATGTATCATGAGCAATCTTTTTTTCAAGCAATGTTTCAGTATCATATCAAGCAAGAAAAAAACTATGTAAAATAGTAAATTAGATCCAAAATAGTTACATGTGACATCCACATATAGAAGTTTCGATTTCTCAGTCCTAATGTGATAATTATACTGACACAATTACCAGAATTCTAAAACAAACAATGATGGGAATAATGCTGGTCACGGACTATAAGTTAACCTCTCCCCTAGAGAAATCCCCAAATTCAGCCGAACCATGGTTAAGAAATCCTGACCTAGTGCCTATGATTTTCCTACTCAAAAATTCTAAGATAATAATGAACGTTTAGAAAAAGAAGTTCTAAGATCTTTGTTTTTTTTGGGCAATAGACTGGATAACTTGGATCCTCATAGCACCCCCAGTTACAGCCATCAAGCACATGCAGTTCTTTGTTTCGTGTGGGTTCAGCTGTGACAGCCCAGTTTCCTAATGGGCAGCCTGTGGAGTTTTTGTCCTAGAGAACACATATGACCAGCCAAACTGCTGGTTTGTCACAGTGTCCCTTTACAGGCCTGTAGCATCTTGGCTCTGACCAATGGTTGTTTACAGTACCATAATGGACAACTGTGGCTCCTCGCAATTCCTAATATGCTTTGCTGTTTGAACATATATTGGCAGTGACCTGCTATCAGCTAACTCTGGGTCACAGACGAACACAGGAGAAATGTACTCTGTTTACCCCAGAAAACAGTTAAAGCCAAAAAGATTTGGCAGTCCTTCTCCAAAGCCCTCCTTCATGTGAAGTTTGGCCTAACCCAGTGTTTCTCAACTCCAGTCCTCAAGTTGCCCCAACAAGTCATGTTTTCAGGCTTTCCATTATTTTGCACAGGTGATTAAATCAGTTTCATTGCTTCAGTAATTACCACATCTTTCATCTGAGGGAAATTCTAACAACATGAAATGTTGAGGGCGCCTTGAGGACTTGAGTTGAGAAACAACTCAGTATGGGAGGATGACTTCTAGCATTCACAGACTTTTGGCTAGCTCATGTGTTGGACAAATATGTTCACAAATTGGTAGCCTCAGAATACAAAATTGAATTTGATACACCCCCTCCACAGCGGTTTTTTACTTCCAGCCTGTGTCTGAATCCTCAAAGGCTGGCAGACTTACATTTAACTGATGAGAAACTACTAGCCCAGGGTAATGATCCCAGTACCTACCTCAGCAATTTTTTAGGGGTTTTACTCAAACCTATTAACAGTGCCTAAGTAGGGCAGAATTCATCCACCTCTGTATTTTAAAGCCTTGCATGCTTGTGAAAAAATCCATGGTGATGGTGTCCCCGCATGAGGTAGGGGACGAGCACTACCAATTTGCAGTCTTTACCTTTCTGGTGTTAACCAAAACACCAAGACAGGCCACCAGTCTTACCTTCCCTTGGATCGAGAGGGATACCAATTGTCCAATACCTGGATGACCTAGGATTATGTGCAGAGTCTTGTTCGGAACTGAAGTTCAATCTATCCATTACCATTTAGAGGAATTCAGGTGAATCATGAACTTACAGAAGTCCTCCCTGATTTCATCGCTGCCTGGAATACTTGGAGCTGGTCATGGATAGGGATGAGCCCATTCAGCGAATACCGAAGATGGGGCGTTTGCAGCAAATTTGAGGGCTGCGGAATGCCCTATAATGCACTGTGAGATCGCAGTGCATTGATGTCTGATGATTGGCCAAAGCATTCAACTGACCTGCATGCTTTGACCAATCACAGCGTGCTCTGCTGTGAGAGCCATGATTGGCCAAAGGCAGGGTGCCTTTAGCTAATCATGGCTCAGGGGGCTAAGTCCACGGCCCACACTATATAAGGCTGCTTACAAGGCGGCCATATATAGTGTAATGATTGAGAGAACGTTAGCTAGAGGCAGGTTAGTTAGTGGCGTGCAGGCAGTTTAGTATATATTTATATATACATACACATATGTGTGTATATATATATATATATGTATATGTGTGTGTATATATATATATATATATATATATATATATATATATATATATATATATATATATATAATCTCACAAAAGTGAGTACACTCCTCACATTTTTGTAAATATTTTATTATATCTTTTCATGTAAAAAAAACTGAAGAAATTACACTTTGCTACAATGTAAAGTATTGAGTGTACAGTTTGTATAACAGTGAAAAATTGCTGTCCCCGCAAAATAACCCAACGCACAGCAATTAATGTCCAAATCTCTGGCAACAAAAGTGAGTACACCCCTAAGTGAAAATGTTCAAATTGGGCCCAATTAGCCATTTTCCCTCCCAGGTGTCATGTGACTCATTAGTGCTACAAGGTATCAGGTGAGAATGTGTGTTAAATTTGGTATTATCGTTCTCACTCTCTCATACTGGTCACTGGAAGTTCAACATGGCACCTCATGGCAAAGAACTATCTGAGGATCTGAAAAAAAGTATTGTTGCTCTACATAAAGATGGCATAGGCTATAAAAAGATTGCCAGGACCCTGTAACTGAGCTGCAGCATGGTGGCCAAGACCATACAGTGCTTTAACAGGACAGGTTCCACTCAGAACAGGCCTCATCATGGTCGACCAAAAAAGTTGAGCGCAAGTGCTCAGAAGTTGTCTTTGGGAAAAAGAATTATGAGTGCTTCCACCATTGCTGCAGAGCTTGAAGGGGTGGGGGGTCAGCCTGTCAGTGCTCAGACCATACGCCGTGCACTGCATCAGATTTGTCTGCATGGCTGTCATCCCAGAAGGAAGCCTCTTCTAAAGATGATGCACAAGAAAGCCCCCAAAAAGTTTGCCGAAGACAAGCAGACTAAGGACATGGATTGACCTTAGTGTGTCAAGTGTGTCTTGCCTAGAGTCAAGCCTTGCGGTGAGAGTGTCATGGTCTGGGGCTGCATGAGTGCTGCTGGCACTGGGGAGCTACAGTTCATTGAAGGAACCATGAATGCCAACATGACATACTGAAGCAGAGCATGATCCCCTCACCTCAGAGACTGGGCCGCAGGGCAGTATTCCAACATTATAGCGACCCCAAACACCTCCAAGACGACCACTGCCTTGCCAAAGAATCTGAGGGTAAAGGTGATGGACTGGCCAAGCATATCTCCAGACCTAAACCCTATTGAGCATCTGTGGGGCAACCTCAAACAGAAGGTGGAGGAGCACAAGGTCTCTAACATCCACCAGTTCCGTGATGTCGTCATGGAAGAGTGGAAGAAGACTCCAGTGGCAATCTGCAAAGCTCTGGTGAACTCCATGCCCAAGAGGGTTAAAGAGGGTGCTGGAAAATAATGGTGGCCACACCAAAATATTGACATTTTGAGCTTAATTTGAACATTTTCACTTAAGGGCGTACTCACTTTTGTTGCCAGCGGTTTAGACATGAATGGCTGTGTGTTGAGTTATTTTGAGGGGACAGCAAATTTACACTGTTATACAAACTGTACACTCACTACTTTACATTGTAGCAAAGTGTAATTTCTTCAGTGTTGTCACATAAAAAGATATAATAAAATATTTACAAAAATGTGAGGAGTGTACTCACTTTTGTGAGATACTATGTGTGTGTGTGTGTGTGTATATATATATATATATATATACACACACACCAGTGCAGTCAGTATACAGTATATAATACACCGTATTGAAGTGGTTAAGGGGAATCCTATGACAGAATTAAGAAAAAAATGGCATGGGTTCCCCCCCCCCCATAACCCTTTCCCGGTGGTTGTGGGGGTCTGTGGGCGGGGGGGCTTATCAGAATCTGTAAGCCCCCTTTAACAAGAGGGCCCCCAGATCCCACCACCCCCCTATGTGAATGGGTATGAGGTACATTGTCACATAGCCCGTAAAATATGACGGGTTATAACCCTCTCTTGCTCTATTCAAAATGACAATAAAAGTTTTGCCTATAGTTCTACTTTAACAGCGCCCCAAAAGCAGGTCGAAAAAGTAGTGCATTTGTCTGAACTGGATTGCATGGGTTCTAGTGCGACCAAAAAAGCTACCCACGCCTTTTTCATATGGATGCAGTTTGATTTGAGCCATTCCAAATTAATGGTCTCAAATTGCACTGCACAGAATCGCATATAATTTTCACAGGAATGTGGTGCAGTTCCTGTGCAAATCACATGTGGTGTGCAGTGTGAACCAGGGCTCATGGTCTCTGCCCCGCTGGAGAGATTTTATTTCCTGTAATGGAAACAAAAGTTGTCAACAAAAAATTGGATGGTTTACCCTTGCCTCTTGCTTAGGTGACAACTCCTTTTGGATTTCCTTCAGTGTTCTGTCTCGGTAACAGTGATCCCCAGAACAGACAGAGGTGTGTGAATCACACCGTTTCAAACACAGACAGCCATACAAACCTGGCAGAGGCTCTAACTATTCCCTATTCTATTGAAAAAAATTAACTTTAAAGGCAAAGTTCACCTTTTTTTTTTTTTTTTTTTTTCTTTTTAATTCCAGGTCTCCTATGTACCAGTATAGCAATAATGTACTTATTTTGCAAAAATAAAACCACTTTCCATTGTACACAAGCTTACCTCACTCTCTTCATAGCTGTTTAAAAACACTGCTCACTTACTTCTGCCTTACTTCCTGGTCAGACTTTAGGTCATGACACAGGAAGGAGTTGACCAGCTGAGGGTACAGTGAGGGAAAAAAGTATTTGTTCCCCTGCTGATTTTGTCTGTTTGCCCACTGACAAATAATCAGTCTATAACTTTAATGGTAGGTTTATTTTAGCAGTGAGAGACAGAATCACAACAAAAATATCCTGAAAAACGCATTTCTAAAAGTTCTAAATTGATTTGCATTTTAATGAGTAAAATAAGTATTTGATCCCCTATCAATCAGAAAGATTTCTGGCTCCCAAGTGTCTTCTATACAGGTAAAAAGCTGAGATTAGGAACACTCTCCTAAAGGGGGTGCTCCTAATCTCAGCTTGTTACCTGTATAAAATAATAATAAGTGCAGCATATTTATACTAATATACAGTATGTACTCTCTGATGGATTGCATATGATCTTTGGTTTTTGTAAAGTGAGTAAATAGTATGTTGTATTGGTTAAAATGGAATTTGAGCAGAAAGCCAAATAAGAGGCTACACCACAGAAAATAATGTAATGCTATTTGCTTGACATTATATACCTAAACTCTGTGAAGGTATAGTTTTGCTTTACGGTCTTGGTTATACAAGGTGAGATTCAAGTATCAATACACGTCTATTATATTTAGACAATATTTGCTTATCCTGGAGTTTAGCTTTAACACACTGGAAGGTTGGTTTAACCACAGGTGTTGCCTATGGGACTGTTTTATCCAGATTCCTATTGATTTTTTTTTTTTTTTTTTTTTGATATTTTGATTTAGTGATTTTTTTAAAATATTTTAGTAGTAAAAGATATGCCTTAAGATGTTATGAATAGCTTTAATACATTGGTGTATTTCTAAAGTATCAAATTCCATCTGTGTATGCTATTTTATATAAATACTGCATCTCAAAATATAGACTCTATATATTGTTGTTTTGTGAATGTAAATAGTAGTTTTTAGTGCAAAAACATAAAAATTTCAGTTATGCTGACCTTGCCATGAAAATCATTCACCTATATTTTATTTCAGAATGGGCTAACACTGCGTAAAATCAATAGGCATGTGGCTTTTCCCTTCATTTTAGACCTGGCACCCTTTTGTGCTGCAACTTGCAAGGTATAGTAAAATCGAGAAATAAATTATGTATATGACAGACCCAACTGAGACAGGGGCTTTTGCAGGGGACTGCAGGGTAGCCTCTTGCCTACTGACTATTGGCCCTGACTTTTAAGGGAACACTACTCTTTGGGAGGTGTGTGCGCCTGGGGGACCCTTGGAGTGGTCTTTCTTCCGATTTGGGTCCATGTCTCCCCGAAACACACTGATTTGGGTCATTTGTGCCCAAACCAGCAATGACTGTTTTGTATTTAATATAAGGGGGGGCTAATTAGTGGGCTATAGCCCAATTAAACAAAGTGCATTCTACTAACTGCAAAAATAGGAGTATGTATTAAAAATGTGCTGTGCTGTTTTAGACTGTGAGATTTAGAGCAGATTTTAATATGATCAGCTCAAAGCAACCTAGTACTGGGATCTCCTGCTATAGTCTGTTTACTAAGGTGTTTATTGTTAGGTATGCCTCTCTCATTGGGTGCTTCCTAGGTGTGCTTTCTCATTTGAAATTTGGGTGACCTAATGTTTCTGTCTGCCTGATCATCTCTTGGAGATGTGATTAATATTGTGACCACTTTAACTTGTTATCGACCATTATAGGATGTTATGTGTTTATGCTTATAATAATGTGTAATGTACTTGGTGCATCCAGGGTTGTGGGTTGGGTGCTGAATGGTCTGGGCACCTCAGGTTGTTTAAGTGTCTAGTTGTTAATTAGATCACTGTCACCTATTAGTTGCTAGCGACAGATTAGCATACTGTTTATGTTGGCTGTTCCTTAGCTATGTTAATTATATTCCTGTTTACAGTTTGTACTGTTAGGGTAATCGGTATCAAACTCTTATCTGATCTTGCATGGTATATATTTTGTGTGAATTAACAATTAAGGGTTCCAGTATGCACCTAACCTAGTGTTGTCTAGTATCTTGGGTGCAATATTCGGCAAAAATTCCTGGTTCCAAACTGGAAGTAACTATATCTTGACGGAAGCATCCAAGCTGGGTGCTGGACAGTTCCAACACAGTGTAAGGTTCAACCTCGATGTGTGCTTACAGCTCTAAGCAATGTCATTTTATTTCAAAACATACAATAATCTACAATGTATTCTTGCATATTAAGACATTGTTGGAGGAATGAAATGTGTTCCTTATATTAGAGTTCCACTAAGGACAATTTAAAATATTTAGGTATTTAAATGCTTTCCAAGAAATAGCTGAGAAGTTAACCTATCAGGCCAATAAATATACTGTTGAGAAAAATCTGAAACCTATTAGCCAACAGCTCTTAGACTAACAAATGAACAGACTTTTATCTTTTTCTGAACACTACTGTTCCCCGCAACAAAACACCCTACTTCCCTGGTCAGCAGCATCGTCACTCCACTCAAATAAATTTGTGTGCTTGGCTGAGCTGATCATAGATATTTATGGAGCACTTTGCATATACAGTGCATGGCATGAAGGGTAGTGAGACTAGGACTAGCTTGCACGGATGGTAGGGAGATTATGTTAAGCTTAGTACACATGATCAGAAAATTGTACTAAAAATACCACTTTTGAAACAATCATGCGATAATCTGATCTTTAGTATACAGCTTTCGAGAGTCGATCAGGACAGGTCGTGCAAAACTTTCCAATGGGACAAGCACGAAAATATTTCTCGTACGATTTTCGTTTAATCAGTACAATTTTCGCCCAACAATATAATACATCACTTCTGATTTTTTTTTTTTTCTGTCATACGAGAATTTTTGTAACTTTAGTGATCTCTTCATTTTCGATGAGACTAGCATGCAAAAAAAAATGGATGATCATTTGTCCTATATTCTCATTGTGTGTACCAGGCTTAAAGCGGAATTCCACCCAAAAGTGGGAGCTCTGCTGATCTGCTTACAAAACACCACCCCCCCCCCCGGTGCCACGTTTGGCACTTTTCAGGCCCCCACTTCCGGGAGACTGCCCGTCCCTCAGAAGTTCGACCTCCTTTCTCCACCCCCGGGCCAGTTAGGAAAGCACAGCGCACTTCACGCATGTGCAGTGGGGTTTCCCTTACCATGAATAGCGACGGCAGCACCTGAGAGCCGACCCGAAAATCGGCTGGGGTTTGGACATCACGGGCTCCCTGGAAAAGTAAGTGTCCTTCTATTAAAAGTCAGTAGCTGCAGTATTTGTAGCTGCTGACTTTTACTTTTTTTCCCCGGTTACAATACTGCTTTAAGGCTACCCTCTAACAATCTATGGTTGACCGTAATTGAATATTGTGTTACCTTGGCTGCAATATTGTTCAACCAGGGGTTTCTGAGGTACTTACTAAGGGTGGAAATGGTTAAAAACGACACAGTTAGGCATCTGTTGTCTATTGTTGGTACCCCCTACAATAAGTCAAACTGTGGCTGTCTGGATGCCTTGTTTTGCATTGAGAGGAAGCAACTGCCCTAGTTCAACACCAACCTCCTTTATTAGCACTATTTAAATTAGCCTTGATATGTTTACCACAAGATTTCTTTTTTTTTCTTCTTTTTTTTTTTTTTTTTTTTTATTAAAAAGTGTTACTAAACCCAGGACCCTGCATTCACTATACACTACTAGTCTCCCACAGTACACAGAAAATGGAAATGTAATTATTTATTTTAGTAAATATAAACTGGTAAATACCTTCTCTCATCAGCAGTTAGAGCAGTCTTTTGATTTCTATCAGTGTCTGGTTAAAGCTTGTAGGAGGAGTTTTCATTCTGCTCTGACTATCCTATCAGGCTGCAAGACCCCTGACCCTCTGTACAGTGCTGATTGGCCCTGTTCTGGGAGGAGGAATAGAGAAAACAGGAACAAACACCCTTTTTACACAATGCGGAGGATTAACCCCTTAGGTTCCACAGTGAGTATAACAAGCGAGCTTTACTACATATACAGACTGATTTTACTGTTGTGGGTTTAGTAACACTTTAACTTTTAAAGAGAATGTAGTTGTTTTGCTCAACACATAAATGTGATAACTGTAATAGTTAATGTAGAATGAATTAATGATGGATCTTTCCGTTTAAACATGTGAAGAATGTGTTAGAAGAAAAAAGTGTTCTGTACAGTCTCTATGGAATAGTGGAGCACAGTGGATCTATGAGAGGAGGACACTATGTAGCATATGTCAAGATCCGAATGCCTTCTAAAGGACCAGGTGAAAACATCACTATTGCCTTTACATTTACTGTATATTATATGTGCAACAGTTTATCCTAATGTACAAGAATGCAGCCATTTGCTTTTTTTTTTGTAACTTTCCTTTCCACAAACATGATTCCTGCCTCTGTTCTGAATAGATTTATTGTTTCCAGTCACATTTAAGGCTCACCCTATACTGATAATTTTTCTCTAATTATATTACCTATCTACTGTATGGCAAGCCCAACTGGGAACAGTTTAATTGTAAACTTTCATAGTAAGCACCCTAAGAAAAATATAGTGTTTAGATTGGTTTGCTTCTTCATGTGGTGGGCAAGAGCTAAAAACGAATGCAGACTGAAAATGTGTATAATACATAATAATTGTAAATTGTTAACAAATCTGGCAGGAGCTAAAAAACCTGCAACAACTAATCCACTTAACAACGGCTTGGTCTCTGTAGCATATCGCTTTCTGAAAACTCCTTGATTTGCGATGTTTGTTTTTTTCTATTTGAAGATTTGTGTTCTGCTATGGCAAATTATGATAGCGCTTAAAGTGACATTAACCCTTTCACTGCCAAGCCGTACAGACTTACAGACGCACCTGTAGGTGGCCATCTCGATTCCCCTTCTCCTATAAGCTCATGATCACTTCAATGACCATAAACTTATAGTAGAATTTTTCAGCAGGCTCTAGTGAACAATTCTATAACTCTGATCGGCGGATTACAACGCGTTGATGAGAGTCATTAACCTCAAATATGGTCTCTTCTACCCAGGAGAGCTGCTACTCTCATGCACATTGCAGGATCGAGATGGGGCTCAGGTAAGTATTATACCTGGGGGGGGGGGGGGGGGGTTGTCGTAAACTGAAGTTTTTTTTTAACCTTCATGCAAGGTAAAAAGCCTTGTGCCTTTACAGCCACTTTAATTAGCAACATATTTGGCCCAGGTTTGTCCTTGACTGGGAAGTTCGGATGCCCTACATTTTTTATAAATAGACCCTATAGTCTAGAACTTAAAATAAAATAATAAAAATAGGATCTTCTTTGTTGGTAATTATACAGACACATATCTCCCATTATTATAGAAGGTTTTGGTTAAAGTATTCACTATTTGACTCAGTAATGTTATAAAACGAGTGATTAGTAATAGTCATTAGGCAGGGTTAAACTCTAAAAGAGGCACAAGGAAATAGAATGGTATCTTTGGGCACTAAATCGATATTGAACTGCCTGTGAACAGTTCTTGAGAATTTCACATCTGGTCCAACATTTGGAGGCTAGCTTAAAGTAAAGCTAAAGTTGCGGTATGTAGTTTCAACAAGTTCCAAATTCAGTGTCTATGTGATGCACAAGCCTCAAAAAGTAAACCAAAAAATTATTTTACCCTACCTGAATGAGACAGATCCCTATCCCCACAGATACCTATACCGTTAATCAAACTATTGAGCAGTCCAACTTTGTTCCTTGTTGCCTTATGTCTACCAATACTGCTGTGTATGTTACCTTAGCAAATTACTGTTGTTATATTTTGTATTTTTTATAAAATAATATATATAAAAATGATTGAAACAGAAATCTACAGTCTTTAAAATGACTCTATACCATCAGGGATAAGTAAGGTTTGCATTAAAGGAGAAGTCTAGCCTGAGCTTGTTTGCCTGGGCTTTACCTATGGGTCACAGGAGTGCAATTAGTTTTGCATTCCTGTGACCTGTTTTCAGCGGAGAGTAGTCTGAAGTCCGCTCTCCACTGATGTCACTGGAATCAGTCCAGGCAGCACGTCATCCCAACTTAGGAAGTCTGGATCCGCCAGCTTCCTGTACTAATGGCAATCTCAGCCTCTCAGCAAGCCGCTAAGATGGCCGCTCCCCATCCCTCCACAGCTTAGTGCTCCAGTGAGCGTGGAGGAGCAGAGAGGAGAGCTGCTGATTGACAGGCAGCATCTCTCCGCTCGGTGAGGTGAGAGAACTGAGCCATCGGCGATGTTCGGTGGCTCAGTTCCCAGTGAAGAGGCGGCGGGGAAAAGATGCAGCAATCGGTCCGATGCTGCATCCACCAAGGTAAGTATGAATCTCCAAAAAAAGAAAAAAAAACATACTTCTCTTTTAAATATTTTTTGAGAGTGGTAAAATGTTTAACTTTGTCCTAGATTGAATAAAAATGGCCCTTGCAGAGGTGATGTCAGTACACTTGTACCTACTGTATACCTTCAATCAAGAGCTGAAGTGGCTCATAACCAATGCCATCCATAACTATAAAGCAAACCAATTTGGAATGCTACAGGAACTTACTGTACCATTGAAGTTATAAAAAAAAAGGTTGTATGCAAATTAATTATACAATATCCCACAAAAGTGTAAATATTTTATTATATCTTTTCATGTGACAACACCGAAGAAATGATACTTTGCTACAATGTAAAGTAATGAGTGTACAGCTTGTATAACAGTGTAAATTTACTGTCTCCTCAAAAAAAACTCAACACACAGCCATTAATCTCTAAACCGCTGGCAACAGAAGTAAGTACACCCCTAAGTGAAGATGTCCAAATTGGGCCCAAAGTGTCAATATTTTGTGTGGCCACCATTATTTTCCAACACTGCCTTAACCCTCTTGGGCATGGAGTTCACCAGAGCTTCACAGGTTGCCACCGGAGTCCTCTTCCAGTCCTCCATGACGACATCACGGAGCTGGTGGATGTTAGAGACCTTGCGCTCCTCCACCTTCCGTTTGAGGATGCCCCACAGATGCTCCATAGGGTTTAGGTCTGGAGACATGCTTGGCCAGTCCATCACCTTTACCCTCAGCTTCTTTAGCAAGGCACTGGTCGTCTTGGAGGTGTGTTTGGGGTTGTTATCATGTTGGAATACTGCCCTGCGGCCCAGTCTTTGAAGGGAGGGGATCATGCTCTGCTTCAGTATGTTGGAGTACATTCATGGTTCCCTCAAAGCAGCCCTCATGCAGCCCCAGACCATGATATTCCCACCACCATGCTTGATTATACACTAGACACACTTGTCTTTGTATCCCTCACACATGCTTGACACCATCTGACCCAAATCAGTTTATCTTGGTCTCATCAGACCACAGGACATGGTTCCAGTAATCCATGTCCTTAGTCTGCTTGTCTTCAGCAAACTGTTTGCGAGCTTTCTTGTGCATCGTCTTTAGAAGAGGCTTCCTTCTGGGACGACAGCCATGCAGACCAGTTTGATGCAGTGTGCAACGTATGGTCTGAGCACTGACAGGCTGATTCCCCGACACCTTCAACCTCTGCAACAATGCTGGAAGCACTCATATGTCTATTTCCCAAAGACAACCTCTGGATATGATGCTGAGCATGTGCACTTAACTTCTTTGGTCAACCATGGCGAGGCCTTTCCTGAGTGGAACCTGTCCCGTTAAACCGCTGTATGGTCTTGGCAACTGTGCTGCAGCTCAGTTTCAGGGTCTTGGCAACCTTCTTATAGCCTAGGCCATCTTTATGTAGAGCAACAATTCTTTTTTTCAGATCCTCAGAGAGTTCTTGGCCATGAGGTGCCATGTTGAACTTCCAGTGACCAGTATGAGAGAGTGAGAGCGATAACACCAAATTTAACACACCTGCTCCCCATTCACACCTGAGACCTTGTAACACTAACGAGTCACATGACACTGGGGAGGGAAAATGGCTAATTGGGCCCAATTTGGACATTTTTACTTAGGGGTGTACTCCCTTTTGTTTCCAGTGGTTTAGACATTAATGGCTGTATGTTGAGTTATTTTGAGGGGACAGCAAATTTACACTGTTATACAAGCTGTACACTCACTACTTTACATTGTAGCAAAGTGTCATTTCTTCAGTGTTGTCACATGAAAAGATAGAATAAAATATTTACAAAAATATGAGGGGTGTACTCACTTTTGTGAGATACTGTATTTACAAAAATAAAGGACAAATGACCAAGGAGCTGATGGACAGGTTTTATCGAAATAAGTACTACAAATAAATTTACACTAGATTGTAAGCTCTAACGGGCAGGGCCCTCTGATTCCTCCTGTATTGTAACTGTACTGTCTGCCCGAACGTTGTAAAGTGCTGTGCAAACTGTTGGCGTTATATAAATCCTGTATAATAATAATAATACACTAAGCATAGAGATAGAGCTGTCAGCACAGGGTATGTTAGACGTTGATTGGCTGCTATCAGGTTACACAAAGGACACTCTGCTAATGTAGGCCAGTTGCTATATGTAGTGTTATACTGTATATGTACTAGTAACATTTGTTTGGCCATTGTTGTTTTAATGCTCACATTTTTGTTTGCTTTACAGTACTGAAAGATGGAGCAACGTCTTCTTCCAGCCAATGGGTGTATATTAGTGATACACACATACAGATGGTGGATGAATCCAGGGTGCTAGCTGCTCAAGCTTATCTTTTATTTTATGAAAGACTGTAGTGAAAGTTCTTTTGAACTTTGCTCTAAAGCACATTTTTACTCATAGGTCTACGCCAGGATTTGCTAAAGAAAGGGAAATCTAGGAAAATATGCTTACATGTGTTTGTAATATGACAATAGTAATTGGTTTTCAGTTCATGCTTTTTCCTTGGCAAGGTATAATAACAGAGTGTAAATTCATATTAGGTCAATTTGGACCTAATCTAATTATCATCGGCCAATGTATCCCATTGTAATAAAATTTATCTAGAGGAATGTGGCCAGAAATACTGCTTGAGCTACTGCATTTCTGGTTTTAGGTTTAACCACTCAAATCCCCGCTCACTTTGACTCATATCACTCCTCTCTTGGCCAGCTCACTCTCACTCATATCACTCCCCCTCTGCATGTTACTCTCCTCCTAACCAGCTCCATCTGCAAAGTGTGCCCTCTGCTTTGCCAGTGCACCCTTGCTCCAAATAAAATGATGTACAAAAAGACCAAAGTAAAGGTAAAACCAAATCCTAATGCCAGTTATAGCATGTTACCATGGAAATGCAAGGGCAGCAGAACCTGGTAGAATGCTGATGAGATACAGTATATATGTGGCTGATGGCAGTAAAAGTGGGCCATAACAGATCCTATACTAGCAAGTGATGCTTCTCCTGTATATTACTTGTGAAAATTAAATAACCTTTAATTTCCTGGGATATAATAATAAGTACCTGCAATGGATGGAGTGCTCATTATCACAGTCTGTTGGAATATCTGCCTATAAATGTGTCCAATCCCTCACTCTTTAATGCAGAAGAGTCGAGGATCAAATGGCTGGATGTGTATTGCTGTCGTTGCTGAGTCTCAGCGCTCTAATATTTTGTTAGAGGATATGCCAATATTTCCCTGCCTGAAATGTTTACGGGAGAGCTCCTGGAGACCTTTCCAGAAAGGCCAAATGGTCTTCCTAAAAATACATGGGACAACATTACTCATGAGACACCCAGTCCAAGCCCTATTACACTTGTCCCTAGCAAATACAGTTGTGCATTTTAAAGGAAATATTATTTAAAAAAAAAAACTTTCGTGTCTAGGCGCCCTCTAGGTAATGTAAACAACAGTGGGAATTAGTTATAATATTATTTAGAAGAGTTTGTAGGTAGTGGGCTTATCTTTTGGGGCTTCCTCTTTATTATCATATACAATACTGTTACATCATACATTGTTTTTGGCCAGTAATTCAGTTAATTTTTACAGGTTCTGCATTTTGCTATACTAGAACACTATTTTTGAGCACGAGGAGAAGCCAGAATCTGTAGCAGCTGTGCTTGGAGACCTGTCAGCTTCTATATTTCTTTGTCAAACTGAAACTGAAGAGGCTGAAGATAAAGGTTGATTGGTTACCATGCAAAGCTGCTCCAGATTTTGATAAATCCCCCCTAATCCATTTAATCATTAAACATGGTAGCATGGTCTATATGGTACAAAAATATGAAACCATTTAAAACTGGTGGAGTAATATTGAAGAGGTGGAAGAAGCACAGATCCAAAGAATAGATGAAGTAGAAGCAGTAGAATGTATAGGCTGCAGGTCTTTAAGTACAAGCTTCCTCTCCAGCAAGGAGAACAGCAAACCAAATCAGACTAGCATTTAGGCACACATTGCCTTAAGTTAGCTGTACATTATACAATCTGATTCTATACCGCCTTTTAGATCTACTATTAACTTTATATGCAATTTAAATAGATTGTTTAGGTATGTCTTTATATTACAACATTTTAAAACTTAAGGACACAAAGATTGTACAATCTGACGGTATAGTGTATGGTCAGCTTTTGATCATTTCACACTGCAGATATACAGCTACAGTATAAAGCTCTACACACAGGAAGTATAGTGTCATGTTTTTGCAGGAGGAATTTAAGGCAGAATGTACAATTTTCAGGGTTTTGTTTAGACACAATTACATTTCTAGATGTTCTCTATAAGAAAGCCGATGTCCACTTTTTTCTGTATTGCACAGGCTGTTTTATGTTATTACTTTTGTTTATGCTTTCAGACATTATAGTCAGCCTGAGTTCATTTTTGATTTGCAACATTTATTGCTACTGTATTCTGCAGTGTACTCCTGTAAATGTTTTTTATTTTTACTTCATTTTTTTGTACCCTATACATGTCAAAAAAATATTGATAACATACATGTATGATAGTGTTCTATTAGCAGATATGTATTTATTTATAAGCATCACTACTGAGATGTGATAGTTTGCTTATGTATAACAGTGTTGTTTGCTTTTGAAGTTTATAGGTCTTGTGTGTTCTTTTGAAACCACATGATATTTTTTAAACTAAAAGGAATTCTATTTTAATTTTGCATGAAGCTGTGCCAAAGTACCCAACACAAACAATGATTTTAGGCGTTATACATTTTACTTTCTTTTATTTCCATACATTTTTATTAGTCATACATCTTACACTTGCCTAATATTTTTACACACAGACATGACACAAAGGAGAGAAGACAAACTAATAGGGGTATATATCCAGTAATACTTTACAGCTTATTTAATCCAGCCCTCACTCCTTATTGGCCCTATTTTCAGGACTGCTGTTAGAAAGGCTGTACAGGCCCCATGATTTCTAACAGGGCCCTGCCTAACCCCCCACCCCCACCCCTTAGAGTGCAGCAGATCACCAGCACTAACTTTATCCACCTATGCCTTAAAAATTTAAATAAAGTCTTACCTCTGCTCTCACCTCCTGGGCCCCTTTGTTGACTTGATGTGGCCCAGGGAAATGTAACATTAGCCTTGTTAAAGGAGAAGTATAGCCAAAGTTTGTTTGGCTGTACTTCTCCTATGGATCACAGGAGTGCAATTTGTTTTGCTTTCCTGTGATCCGTTTTAGGCAGACTGCAGTCTGCTCTCTGCTGACGTCATCAATGTCAGTCCAGGCACCGCGTCATCATGAACACGGAGTCGGGAGTTCCGCCAGGTGCCTGGACTGACACACCCGGCTCAGCCTCTCTGAAAGCCTTAGATGGACGCCCCGCCCCCTCCACAGCTCAGCGCTCCAATAAGCGAGGATGGGGCAGAGCAGAGAGCTGTAACTGACAGTCTACAGCTCTCTGCTCACAGAGCTCTGAAAACCGAGTGATCAGCAGTGTTCAATCACTTTGTTCTCAGTGCAGAGGCAGCGGGGGACCGATGCAGCAATCAGGCCGATGCTGCATCCACCTAGGTAAGTATTAATCAGGGAAAAAATAAATCATTTACTTCTCTTTTAAGGAAGTAGGAGCGAGGGTGTGGTCTAGTATAAGCCAATTATTAGTTTAGGCAGAAATGAACAATAAATCTGTCCCAGGTCCCCTGTTTAGCTGATGGGGCTTGGGCCCAGTACAACAGGACCGGTTGTATTTCATATCAGCAGCCCTGCCTATTTCACTTCAAATACTTTCTTTTATTTTTTTCATATTCCATCCTTATCCTCCTTGTACTTTTCTAATTCTTTGGCATATTAGGAAAACATTGTCAACCATCAACAACATAATGTTTCATTTCTGTACCACAAGATTTGCATACAATTATACAGGATTTTAGAAAGCTAAAAGAGCTACATATAAAACTTCTGTATAGTGATTAAACACAATTCATGCATCCTTGATCTGGTTTACAGCCCATATCTTGTTATGCGAAACATGCTACCTCCCCCTTACACCCATCCAGCAAATTATACTCAAATAACTGTATCCCTCACTGGTGCCACTTTCAGGAGTCACAACTGATTATCCAGAGCTGCAGTAGACCTGTCACCTTTTTTCTGACATCTCTCCACTGGAGTTTTCTGAGGACCCTGTCACTGGGCAACTAAAAGGAAGTGTCCAGATCACCTAGGCAGTGACGTGGACATCCAAAGAAAGTTTGGCTTTAGGTAAACTAATATCAGATTGCAGTGGGCGCATTGAACATTTTCATTGGTTCTCTTCATTGTTTTACTAAATAAACCCACTACAGTACAATCAAACACAACCAGACTTACTTTGCAAAGAATATCCAATCAAGTGCAAGGAAATTAAACAGCATTTTTGTATGCACATGATTGGATGACGGAAATCAGCAGAGCTTCACTGCATTCAACTTATCTTGCAAAGTGCACAGTCTATTTGCCTCTAGTAAATCAACCCCATAGTTCATTTTTTACTAAATAAACCCACTACAGTACAATCAAACACAACCAGACTTACTTTATTTGTTGTATATGGTGGTTCTGATTACATAACATTATACATATCTTATTGTTACAATCAGATGTAATTGCACATTCAGTGGGGAATTCTGGGTCAGCACAGAGCATGGCTGGTATATATGTATACGCATAGGGGTTTATTTACTAAAGGCATATGGACTGTGCACTTTACAAGTGCAATTGCACTAATTTTCCCTAGAGCTTAGTGAATGTGGTGAAGCTTTACTTTGCAAAGAATATCCAATCAAGTGCAAGGAAATTAAACAGCATTTTTGTATGCACATGATTGGATGAAGGAAATCAGCAGAGCTTCACTGCATTCACTAAGCTCAGGGGAAAATGAGCGCAACTTAACTTGCAAAGTGCACAGTCTATTTGCCTCTAGTAAATCAACCCCATAGTTCATATGTGCTCCAGTAATACATTATATATAGCTCTAAAGGAAAATAAACAAAGAAATCTTGAAAAGAACAATACTGTATACAATCTATACTAAAACAATATCACAGAAGTATGTTAAAGCAGGGAAAACTTGCTCTTGTTATAATCCATATTTCAGGGACGGCAAGTCAGTTACTTTACTGAGTGCATATATTTTTTACATTTAAATAAAAAATAAAAAAAGATTGGTACACTGTTTACTTTGGAACGGTTGCTAAAGTGTGTTTGTGTGTGTGTGTGTGTGTGTGTGTATGTATATATATATATATATATATATATATAAAATATGATATTGCAGGTAAAATAATGAGCCTTCAAGATGTGGCACCCACAATCAGTGAATGTCAGGCTCCTACAGATCCTGCCTATAGCTCTCTGCCTGAGCTGTAGGAAGAGTCTGCATGCTCATAGTCTGTTGAGAACTAGAAGTCTGTTTGCCTCAGTGGTAGAAGGGAATTGTTATTTTTTTTCATTCACAGATTGCTGTGAATGAATCCTGAATTTATGTGTGACAACGGCTGTGCTGAGAAGAACCCCTTTCTGCTTTTAGAGGGGGCTGGTAATTCCCAACATGTTACATGTTACACACTAAATACAGATGTATCATGTTGATAAAGGTGAACCTACTCTTTAAATATTTGTTTTCAGCAGTATGCACAGATGAAAATACACATAATTTGGCTTTTATTTACCAGAGAATGCATAACGTTTATTCACAAACATTGATAAATGTTCTATAAGTTATATTTTTACTTCATATTATTCTTTATGTGCCTTGGCAAATAATGACATGTGATGTAAATAAAATATATTTAGACTATATTTATGGACTGCTTTCCTGTTTTCAAATAGGGGCACGATGTGAGCCTCATGGGTACAGGGGGCCTTAATGTGGGGGTGAGCTAGATACAAACACACTTTACCACCTTCCTTTCCAAAAAGGAGCATACATCCCTTCAGCTCTGGTAATAGTTTGTGTTTAAAAGTATAGATAAGCAGATTAGCCACTAAAATGAGCTACATATTTCACCACTGTTACTCCCTGATTAACAACCGTTGAGATAAGATATCAGCTGCATAGGAAGTGCATAGGTTTTACAGAGTTGGGAGACTATAGACTCGCATTGTGGGAAGGAGCAGTAAAGCAAAACTATTGTGTAGCACTGTAAAGCAGGAAGCCGAGTCTGCATATGTGACCGCAAATAATGCTTACCCCATGGACATATAAAATTGCAAACTATTCATAGAAACAAGATTTTAAGTACCTGGCTAGAAAGCTGATTGCCAGATTTTGCTTGGCAGCCACTGTGCCTGCTAAGGAGCAGTGGATCGATTGCCTATGTTAACTCCCTTCTACCTAGAAAACAATTAGCTTATCACCATCGAAAAGCAGATAATAAATTTATTCTCATTTTGGCAGAGTTGGCTTGATAACCCAAGTCTCACCCCACCACAATTAGTAATGGATAGGCTGTTACAATTTTGAACCCACCAAGAGTTAAAATAGTTTTGGCCTGAGCTTGGGAATTTCCCTGAGTTTTATATTCAAAAGTAGAAAAAATATGCCATTCTGAGCAATTGTTCCTTAACAAGCCCTAGTTGTTTTGTTTGTATTTTCTCATTTTTCTAAATTATTTTTATTTCTTTACAAAACTTTGTATATGTACCAAATATGACGTGACAGTCTTTATTTCGCTCTTTACCTTATGCACAATGTTTGTGCTATTGGTTGTCATGTATATCCTTTTTTACTGTGATGTGCTAGTCACTTACTATTCTTGTCAATAAAAAAAGTTTGGATTTAAAGAAAAAAGATAAAAAAAAAAAACGATCACATATTTAAAAGATCTTTTACATCAATCTGATCTCTTTTGAGGGTTTACATAAATACATTATGAAGACTCTACTTTACCTTTAACAGTAAACCCCTAGCATTATCCCCAACTAATCTTTTATCTGATCTCTGTTAGTAACCCACATACTGTAGCTAAACACCTGCCTTTTCAGCACCGCAGTGGAGACCCGTGTGACCTCACACAGCATTTGCACAAAAAAAGTCCCAGCTAAGCCTTGCTCCTACTGTGGAGGGAAATTGAGTATATGGTTTGAAATGCAGGGAGAATGTAGAGGGCTCAGTATGATCCAATATGGAGGCCCAAGATGTAAGGTAAAACCTCAACAACATACTTGGACCATAGATAATAGGGGCATATAAGCAAGCCATTTTTTTCACAAAATTTAACCAGGGCCCATTTGGAGTTTAAGATTGTTTCTGCTATGGATCAAAGGGAAAATGTGATCTTTGGAAACCATTCCAACTTCTGACTGAGCTTACAGCTGAACTCTAGGAATTCAGCCAATCTGTAAAATGTGCTGGCATACTATGAGTTAAGGCCAACACATTGCATGCCACCTTATGAACTTATCTCTTTAATTTAGATCTGACAGTTTTATGGAGCTCCAAGGGCACAGCTATCAACTACACACTGACAGGAGGGGCACTGCCTTCTCACACACCGCATCACACGTAGCGTCAGAGTGGCAAAAAAATAATGATAGCTATACTGCTAACACTCGGTAAAAATATACATTTTTAATTAACTAGTTCCAGCTGGACGTATGCAATTATGCGGCTTCTCTGTGAATTGGCTTTAACACAGAGAGGCCGCATATATGCATCCCTATGTAAACATGGTGTATTTCTGTGCTGAGAGCGAGCTCCCTGCACCGTAACCAGCAGGTACCAGAAAGTTCTCAATGCATTCTTGCAATCGGGAGCTTTCCACTCATGTCACTGCCACCCCTAGTAATCCAGAACTTTTTACAAAGCAACTAAATTCCTGGAGTTCAGCTTCAATTAACCTCCAGATCTGCTCCAAAGCCATATCCATCACTGATGGGATGCCACTGCCTTTCTCACAGGAGAACTTCACTTTCCTATGTCATTAGTTGCAGGATATAGTCGTAGATGACTCCTGCTACCTTCAGGTGTTTTTACACTCTCAGCACTCCATATAACCCCTCCCAATCATAGCAGACCTAACTTTTTTACTACTGTTCTTAGGTGGTGGATGTCTTCTTTTATATTGAGGGGACTTTATTTATATATATTTTATTTTTTTAATCCTTCCTTCTGGATTCCTTCCCTAACCTGGTTACACACCAGATTTTCTGACTAATTGTGTAGCTTCCAGATCAGTACTCTAGGTATGCCTCAGGGACCGTACCAGTACTCTGTCAAAAAGATGGAAGATGTAGAGCCAGCCTGTAAATCACTTTGGGTACTGGACCCCGTTTTAGGCTTTCCTCCTTGGCATGATGTGGAGTTAGCAGCATGATGCTATACAGGCTCAAGGCAGTGGCAAACTGTTCTGGTGTGATCCTTTGCCCGAAGACTCATTCAAGGGTATGCTCTTCCAAAGTGACTGAAGCAGGGGAGTCCAGATTTCCCCTTAAATATTATGGCTATGTTCCTCTTCTGGTTGTGAGTAAGGGTCTGTCCTTTTTTTTTAATATTTATTTGGGACTGACTGTGTTTTTTTCTGGGATTAGAGAAAACCTTCTTTTTTTTTTTGTTCCACGCAAAAAAAGGGTTCAGTCAGACAATACCACGGCCATAGCCTACCTCAACCATCGAGGAGGCAACATAAGTGAAACAGTCCAGAAAGAGGATGATTTGATTCTGACTTGAGTGGAGTGTCACATTGTGGCTCTGTCCACAGTACACATTTCTTGCATAGAAAATTGGCAAGCAGACTTTCTAAGCCAGAGGTGTTTCATGACTTTTATCATGGGTGGGGGGACACCAGATGTGGACCTGTTTGCATCCCGGTTCAACAAAAAAAATGGACAAGTTCGTAGCCAGGTCCATGGATTCTCAGGCTTTTACAATGGATGCTCTGGTGACTCTGGGATCAATATCACCTGATTTTTGCTTCTTTTTTTTTTTTCCACTAAAGATTCTTCCACGACTGGTCTGCAGGATTAAATCTGAGAGCATCCCAGTGATTCTTGTGGCACTGAACTGGCCCAGGAAGGTTTGGTACTCTGACATTTACTGGCTTCTGTCAAACTCCCCCTGGTCTTTTCCAGGTTGCACAGACTTTATCAGGGAATTTATGTAAGCCAGCCAGCTGGCTTGTATATCTGCGCATAACTCTGCGCAAAGAACATCCAGGCGCATGCTTTTATGCACATGCATCACAGAGTTTCCGCAGTCATAGACTCTGGAGCCTGCGGTTGCTTTGTGGACTTTAAATTTGCTTTGCAAAATGAACTCCATCTTTGTGTAAAGAAACTGTTTACAGTCCATCTAGCTGATGGCACTGGTAATAAGTCAGGCCCAGTTACTTAACCCCTTGGTGCAGACGTAATACAAATATGTGGCCCTACTGCACTGGGCTTTTTGCTGTGAGACCTCATATTTGCGTACCTCCCTTTGTTCTAACAATTGGGACCTGGAACGTCTGATTCCGGGTCACCTGATTGCTGTGATAGCCTCTGAGCTGTACTACTGGTACATACAACAGCTACCATGCTAACACATATGTGGTATCAATGCGATTGTCGGGAGAGGGAGAATTTGTTTTAGATTATTTGGTGGTAGGTTATGGTATTGGCAAGAAATATACAGCTATATTTTTTCCTTTGATAATAAAAAAAATCAGGAGATATCCATTACCATTTACCACCAAATTAACCACAGCCCCGGAGGATTTTACCCCCTTCCTGACCAGAGCACTTTTTGCGATTCGGCACTGCGCCGGTTTAACTGACAATTGCGCGGTCGTGCGACGTTGTACCCAAACAAAATTGATGTCCGTTTTTCCCACAAATAGAGCTTTCTTTTAGTGGTATTAATCATCTCTGCGGTTTCTATTTTTTGTGCTATAAACAAAAAAGTGCAATATTTTTTACTTTTTGCTATAATAAATATCCCCCAAAAATATATAAAAAAAACATTTTTTTTCCTCAGTTTAGGCCGATATGTAATCTACATATTTTTGGTAAAAAAAAATATCGCAATAAGCGTATATTGATTGGTTTGCGCAAAATTTATAGCGTCTACAAAATAGGGGATAGTTTTATGGCATTTTTATTTTTAATTTTTTTTTTTTTTTTTTTTTTTTTTTTTTTTTTTTAGTAATGGTGGCGATCTGCGATTTTTTTTTGGGACTGCGACATGGCGGACACATCAGACATTTTTGACACTATTTTGGGACCATTGTCATTTATACAGCGATCGATGCTATACAAATGCATTGATTACTATGTAAATGACACTGGCAGTGAAGGGGTTAACCACTAGGGGGCAGTGAAGGGGTTAAGTGTATCCTAGGGAGTGATTCTAACTGTGAGGGGGCTGGACTTCAACACACAGGACAGTGATCATTGCTCTCGATGAGAGAGAGCTGTGATCACTGTCCTGTCACTAGGCAGAACGGGGAAATGCTTTTATTTACAAAAGCATCTCCCCGTTCTTCTTCTCTGTGACATGATCATGGGCACCCGGCGGACATCGAGTCCGCAGGACTCACAATCACGGAGACCGCGGCGGGCGCGTGCCCGCGACACCGCTTCTTAAAAGGGATGTACCTGTACGCCCTTTTGCCTACCAGCGCCATTCTGCCAACGTACATCAGTGTGCGCTGGTCGGCAAGCAGTTAAAGCCCAATTTGTCCTGAAAAAAACAAGGTATAATCCATCTGGATGTGCAAAGTAGCTGTGATGCTACGTACGGCTTTACTAACACATGTCAAAGTTGCAGAATTGGGCTTAGGCATTAAGATTTGGTCTACCCTGCGGTGCAAAGGGGTTTAAAGACTTTCTCATTTTCTGCCGTACCTTATCAGGACACCAAGGGGTTGATTTACTAAAACCAGAGAGTGCAAAATCTGGTGCAGCTCCCATTTAGCTTGCAGTTTTTTGGGGTTTTTTTGTCAAAACTCAATTGAACAAGCTGAAGTTAGAAACAGATTGGCTACCATGCACAGCAGCACTAGATTTTACCCTCTCCAGTTCTATTGAGACCTTAAAAAAAATAACTATTAAAAATTGCTATCCCCTGCCTCTTAACCCTGAACTTTTCCAGAGTCTAGGAGGGCACATGTATCTTCCAAGCCTTACTTGAGAGGTGCTTACTGTTTACTCAGAATTAGAGAAGGAAATGAATGTAAGATGGCTTTTCGTGCTTTGGGTACTTCAAATATCTGGTCATGCTGTTTGGCCTTTGTAATGTCCCGGCAACATTTCAGCATTTTGTGAATGATATATTCTGGAACTATCTTGATCTTTTTATCATCACCTACTTGGACGACATCCTTCTTTTTTTCTACTTCATTAGAACTTCATTGTATCCATGTAAAAAGAGAGTTGGATAGGTTCTGTAAGCATCGTCTTTATGCCAAACCAGAAAAAGTGTGAATTTGAAAGGCAGACCATTACGTTTTTGAGACTTGTCGTTTCTGACAATGGAATTGCCATGAATCCACAGAAAGTTGCTTCAGTAGTAGAATGACCTGCTCCAGTGGACAAAAAGGCAGTGCAATGATTTGTGGGCTTTGCTAACTTCTCCAGGAATGTTATTTAGAACTTTTCTAGTATCATTTCACCCATCACCCAGCTGACTAATCAACATGTGCTTTTTTGAATGGACCCCAGAGGCTGAATCTGCTTTTGAACAGTTAAAAGCTTCATTCATCTCTGCTCCCATCTTAAAACATCCTGACCTGCTTTGGCCTATGCACTGAAGATAGATGCATTCAAAAGGTTCATGCTTTGTTGCTTATTGACAGCAACAAAGAACACAAGGTTGAGGCTATCCTGGACTGTAGGGTAAAAAGAGGTTAGACCCAATTCCTTATCAAATAGAAGTGCATCGGCCCTGAGGAGAATTCTTAGGAGCTATCCTCAAATGCCCTTGCTCCACAGTTGGTACGAGCTTATTCCTGCCTTTATTCAGAAAAGCAGGCTCAGTTGACCATCCGGCAACTGCCCTTAAGGAGGGGCAATATCTTTGTGCATACCTCTGCACGAAGAACAATGTCTAGGCACATGCAAGAATGCTTATGCAATGTTTATGCACGTCAACATTGGTGCCAGACGGCCTGTTTAACCACTTCAATACTGGGCACTTTCACCCCTTCCTGCCCAGGCCAATTTTCAGCTTTCAGTGCTGTTGCACTTTGAATGATAATTGCACAGTCATGCAACACTGTACCCATATGACATTTTTATCTTTTTTTTTTCCACACAAATAGAGCTTTCTTTTGGTGATATTTAATCACAACTGTGTTTTTTTGGGTTTTTTTTTTGCTAAATAAACATGTTGTTCTTTGCTTGGCTTATAACATTTTACAAATAAATCTTTCTTCATAAATTTAGGCCAAAATGTATTCTGCTACATTTCTTTGGTGAAAATAACACAAATCATATTTATTCTGTGGGGAAAGTTATAGAGTCCACAAACTATGGTATATATATTTGAAAATTGATCATTCCTGATGTAATCTCATTTCTTGAGACTTGAAAATGCAAGGACAGTACAAATACCCCCTTAAATGACCTTTTTGGAAAGTAGATAGTCTGAGGTATTTAGTAAGAGGCATAGTGCGTTTTTGAAGTTGTAATTTTTTGTCACAATTTTTTTAAAATGAAGAAAGAAAAATGTGTTTTTCACTTTTTTTTTATTTTTTACGTACTGTAACCAGTGCAGTACAGCGTCCTCATATAACTGGTGTAGTGGTGACCAGGGGCACTGATTGGTGACAGTCACATACTGTGACCAGAGCAATATACTCCCCACTCTGGGGAGTTGATCAGGATTTTATTTCATTTTTTTTACATACTATGATTACTTATAGCTGTAAATTTCACTGCTATAAGCAAATATTTTTACTGAAAGACAGCGTGTAAACAGGCAGTGATTGGCCCTGTCTGTACCATGTGATCACTGTGACCAATCACAGCTAGCAACACAATTTTATACAATGAATGGCAAGAAAGAAAGCCATTCATTGTTTACAACTGTCATGTGATCTGCTTTGACTGGTTACAGCCAGGGCCGTCTTTAATATTTATTGGACCCTAGGCAAAAATTTTCTTGGGCCCCCACCTATGCAATTTCGCTCTCCACCTGCTCTGAGACATACAATATATAGCAGCGAGACTTAAAATCAGTTTACTGTATCAGATCAGGCAGCAATTGGTTGCCAGAGGTTACAGCATATCATTGCCGCTTACTGACTGGTTGCTAGAGGTTACAGCACACATTAAGGCTCACTGATTAATTGCTAGAGGTTACAGCACATGATTTCTGCTTGTTGATTGGTTGCTAGAGATTACTGTACAGTAATACTGCTCACTGCTTGGTTGCTATAGGTTACAGCACATCTTCTCCTCACTGCTGGGAGGACATGATATACATATGAATGTCGCCTTTATTTACATATCAATGCTGCCGGCCTCAGCTATTTACATATGAATGCTGCCATCATTTCCATATGACTGACGGTTATTTACATGTAAACACAGGGTCAGCAGGTGAGCCATCTGTACACAACAATAGGGCAGAGCTGGGCAGCATTAATAGCAGCACTTCACACTGAGATATTGGGACACAGCACAGGACTAAAGCTTCAAGGGACAAGGGAATTTAAACTGGGATAGTTGGCAAGTATGAGGCAGCTGCTCTGGGCCCCACAACAATGACAGGACCCAGGGCAGCTGCCCCTTTTGTCCTGCCTTAAAGACAGCCCTGGTTACAGCAATCACATGGTACCGGCAGTGGGCTGGTACACTGATCAGTGATCCGCTGTGTCCTGTGGACACAGCAGGTGACAGATTGCACCAGAACATGGCCTGTTCTCGGTTAGACATCATATGATATCCTCCCAGAACAATAGGATTCCTGCGCGGCCGTCATTTAACAATGGCATGGTCAGGAAGCAGTTAAAAGAATCTCTAACAGTGCTTACTGGTCTTCAGCATGTTCCTTCCTCTATAACTTTGCTCAACCAATTTCTGACCTCAGCTTCACCCCTGGCCTTGATCTGTCTTCTGATTTGCCTGCTCGTTGCTGAGCTCAGCTTGATCTTTGACTTTGCTTCTTCCAATTCTGCCATTGTCAAGTGCCTGCATCTGTGTATAGTTCTGCTACATGCCTGCTAGTGTCATTGGTGAGCTCTGCCATCCTGAACCCTCAGAAAATCCAGTTACCCTTTATCTTCTGCTGGTTCTCCTGCTGAATCCTCACCTGACACTCATACTCGTATGTTCTGCTGAATCTTTATGGTCTGCATCTCCACTTCAGGGTTCTGCAAACCACATCCTTTGGCACTTGCATTCCTCCTGTCCTAGTGGACAGGAGGCAAGAGGTACAAGAGAGGCTGCCCTTGTCATCTTAGCATCCTCTCACATACGCAACAGACCTTCTGTCTCAAGGCCTGGTCTACCATCCTGCTTCTCGGTCACTGACTTTGACAGCCGGGCTGCTTGTTATATAGCCCAGATTCTAAAGGGACAGAGGATTGTCGAGTTTGTTTATCCTGACATATCCCCATGCTAGTAAGGTGGCTTCTCACAAAAAAACAGGAATTTGTTCAATGGAAGCAGTAGCTTTCAGGTACACTCTAATGACTCTGACTACATCCAGGCAGTGTAGAAAGATTTTCTTTGAATGCTTAGGAACAAGGCACAAGGATGGCAAAACAATGTCGTCATTGAGCAATCACTGAAACTACCTTGTAAGAAAGGATGGCCTTGGGTGTAATACAACCTTGTTGTTGTGAAGCATCAAGAAATACTCTTTACAGGACAGGGGTGCCTATTCAGAGACCTGTCTAACAGAAATGATGGCTGCAAAAAGGGTACTGGCAAGAATTTCTAAGGGAATATCCCTGGTTTGTTCAAAGGGCAAGGCAGAAAGAACAAAAATAAAGTGGAGCTAACCTCTGTTGATACTTACCCCCTTCTTTGGTCTGACATGCCTTGCCAGCACCCTCTAGCTAGGTTCTAAAGTGGCTGTGACTGTTCTAGCTGGCGGACACGGGAAGGAGTACAGTCATCCTAGCACACAGATGCTCTGCCAGAATGTAAACTGCTTGCGCTGCTCACTGTACATTCCAAAGAAGATTGCAAGATTTAGATAGGTTTCTTTCATGCAGAAGAAACATTATGTGTTTCTTCTTCAATAATAAACCCGTCTTCTTGTAGTTTTCAAAAGTGTGACATTATTTCCCCTTTAAGGATACCAGGGAAGCATAAAGTGCTGCAAACGGGGCCTGACAAGTTCGCCTTTTCCAAAAAATAGCCTATGCAGTAAAGGGCCCCTAGTAGATATTAAAAATCTGTGCCACTTTGTAAAATCATTAATTTTATTGTTTTACCTGTAAGCCATTTGGATCCCCTCAGAAGCCTGGCTAATAAACTCCTAGTTTGCAACCCCATGTCCTGTCTCATTGCTAGGACAGAAAAAAAAAAAACACTTTGGTTTTCAGTTTTGCAATGCTCGGAGGGAGCAACAAGTCAAGATGTAGGGGTTGCTAACTAAGAGTTTATTAGCCAGACTTCAGAGGGGACCAAAATGGCTTACAGGTAAAATAATAAAATGAATGATTATTTTACAAAGTGGCACAGATTTTTAATATCTACTGGGGCCCCTTGACTGCATAGGCTATTCTCTGTAAAAGGTGAACTTAGCCTTTAAAATCAGAGATTGTGAAGCAGAGTGTAATAGAGGGCCTTGTGATAGCAGATCTGACCTGCTGGGAAAAACAAGAGGTCATCTGCAAGAAGTCTGAATAAATCTGTGTACCATGTTTTTCTGGACCAGTTTGGTGCCAGTAGAATCACGGTTTTCTTCTCTTGCTCTCTTTTGTGGAGCAGGCAGGGCAGAATGTTTAGTGGGAGAAAGGCATAGATTAGCTGAGTCCAGAGGTTATAACTAGAGCATCCAAGCCCAGAGCTAGAGGATCCCTGGTTTTGGATAGAAATGGGTAGCTTGTTGTATCTGGTAACTAGGATGTCCACATCTGGAGTCCCCCATTTCTGGAATATCTGTTTAAACACATCTGGATGAAAAAAACATTGCGCTTGGTCCAATGACAGCTGAGATAATCCGCCTGTCAGTTGTCCAATCAATGAGCATTCAATCTGTCCACAATAGTCTTGTTTGTTTCCCCTCAAGGTAGCTGGGCTCCTCGTGCCTCCTTGATGGCCAATATACAGTATGCCACTGATAGAAGTGGGGTCCAGAGCTGAAGACACAACCTGAGAGCTCTGAGCTCCAAGATGTCGATTTGGTCTCTTCTCTTGACCATGTTTTCTAGACAGTCAAGGATTGGAAGACTCCTCCCCAGCCTGGCAGACTTGCATCTGTTGTAAGAACTTTTAAAATGGAAGGGAAGATTTTCCAAATATTAGAGTTGAAGTAGTGATCCGCCAGGACAAGGACATTCTTGCTTGGGTGGATAGAAGCATGGGTATATCCAGGGAAAGAGCTTGCTTTTTCCATACTGACAGAATGTTTAGGTGGAGAGTTCTTAAGCGAAATTGGGAAAAGGTACTGCCTTAAAGGAAGCCATCATTAGACCCAGAACTCTCATGATAAATCTCACTGTGAGATTTTTTTTTTTTTTGGATCACAGTTGTCGAGCATGAGCTTTTGGCGAAAGAACTTTCTTTTCTAGAATACAGACCTTGGTCTTGTATGTATCCAGGATCAGACCCAAGTATTTTAGGTACAGAGAACGCTGGAGAGCAGATTTTCAGAAGTTGAACACCCACCCAGCCAAAGGCCTGAAGCATCTAAATTGTCTTTTGTGCATTTTCTGAGAGTTGTAAGGCGCCTTTCACACGGACGGCTATTCTGCCGCAGTTAAAATTATGTATTTTTTCTGTGAAATTCAAGACTCCAGACACTGCGATCAGCTGCATTTATACTACATTTGTACAGTGCGATTAGCTGCGGTTGCGTTTAGCTGCGGTTTGCCATTTTCATAGCAACCCAACAGGGTACCGACTCGTATTGAACAGGGATCAGACTTGGATCCCCGCCAATGCCCGGCACTGTTTGGTATGAATCTTGAGGGGGAATTCCACGCCAAATTTTAAATAAAAAAACGGCATCGGTTCCCCCTCCAAGAGCATACCAGGCCCTTCGGTCTGGTATGGATATTAAGGTGAACCCCCTACGCCGAAAAAGACGCGTGGGGTCCCCCTAAAATCCATATCAGACCCTTATCCGAGCACACAGCCCGGTCGGTCAGGAAAGGGGGTGGGGACGAGCGAGCGCCCCCCCCCCCCCCGAATCGTACCAGGCCGCATGCCCTCAACATGGGGGGTTGGTACTTTGGGGCAAGGGGGGCGCCCTGCTGGCCCCCCACCCCAAAGCACCTCGTCCCCATGTTGATGAGGACAAGGGCCTCTTGCCGACAACCCTGGCCGTTGTCGGGGTCTGCGGGCGGGGGGCTTATCGGAATCCGGGAGCCCCCTTTAACAAGGGGGCCCCCAGATCCTGGCCCCCCACCCTATGTGAATGAGTATGAGGTACATGGTACCCCTACCCATTCACCTAGGAAAAGAGTGTCAATTAAACAAAACACAGTAGACAGGTTTTTAAAGTGATTCATTAGGCAGCTCCGGGGGTCTTCTTCTGACTTCGGTGGTCTTCTTCCAACTTCGGGGGTCTTCTCCCTCTCTCCGGTGTCGTCTCCACGCTCTCTGGTTCTTCTCCGGTGCCTTCTTCCTTCTGCAGGGCTCCTCCGCTATCTTCTGCTCTTTTGCCACTCTTTTGCTAGCGGAGGAGCCCGGTCTCCCGAGAGGTCTTCTTTCCTCTTCTCTTCCTGAGATGTTGACACGACGCTCCCTCTCACTGAAATGCTGTGAGCGAGGTCCACTACCAATTATATAGGCATGAGGCATGATGTCACCCAGTGACCCCACCCCTTATGTCGTCAGTCCCGGGGCATGATGGGATAGAGATGAATCCTTCTGAAGAAGGTTATCTAGATAGCCCGTTACCTGGATGTCCTGATTTCTGAGACGGGAAAGCAAGGGTGAACACATTAGAAGTGTTTGTCTGCTGCTGTAAAGCGTAGAGATCGCTGATAAGGTGGTTAAAACAGAACATGTAGATAGGCATGTCCATGGGAGCTATGTGTTTCCCTTATGTCAGAAAAACAATTACATACCTTGCAGATTCCATACAGAATGTTGGAATCTGAAGGCATTTGTGGAGAGATTTTAAGTCCAGGATAAGACGAATACTTCCGTAGAACCCCTTAAACTTGTACTGGTTCAATGATTCCCTAGGACAAGAGGGGGGTTTTAGTTGATTTTGTGGAAGAAAGTGGTACGGTGGTAAGAGTTTTAAACACTATCTTGTACCTATTCAAAACAACCGATTGAGCAGTGGTGGCCAGTCCATAAGGGGCGCCGCCTCCCCAAAGTTTCAAATAACTTGCTAATCATTGAACGATTTATTTTGAAATAACTGATAATATGACTAACAATTTTTAACATCTTAAAGTTAAGAAATATTAGTCATATTATCATTTATTTAACCACCTCAATACTGGGCACTTTCACCCCCTTCCTGCCCAAGCCATTTTTCAGCTTTCAGCACTGTCGCGCGGTCATGTTACACTGCACCCTAATTCATTTTTTCCCCACAAATAGAGCTTTCTTTTGGTGGTATTTGATCACCTCTGCGGTTTTTATTTATTGCGCTATAAACAAAAGAAGAGGGACAAGTTTGAAATCACACAATATTTTTTACTTTTTGCTATAATAAATATCCATTTTTTTTCTTTTTAAACAATTTTTTTCCTCAGTTTAGGCCGATACGTATTCTACATATTTTTGGTAAGAAAAAAAATTGCAATAAGCGTATATTGATTGGTTTGCGCAAAAGTTATAGCGTCTACAAAATAGGGGATAGATTTTTTTTTTTTTTACTAGTCATGGTGGCGATCTGCGATGTTTATTGTGACTGCAATATTGAGGTGGACATATCAGACACTTTTGACACATTTTTGGGACCATTCACCTTTATACAGCGATCCGTGCTATAAAAATGCATTGATTACTGTGTAAATGTGACTGGCAGGGAAGGGGTTAACACTAGGGGTTGATCGAGGGGTTAATGTGTGTCCTAGGGAGGTGATTCTAACTGTGGGGGGGAGGGGACTAACTGGGGGAGGGGACTAACTGGGGGAGGTGACCGAATCGGTGTCCCTATGTACAAGGAACACACATCGGTCTCCTCTCCTCTCTAACAGGACATGGATCTGTGTGTTTACACACACAGATCCACGGTCCTGCTCGGTTGCTGGGCAATCGCAGGTGCCCAGCGGACACCAGTGACGCGGCGCGCGTGCCCCCTAGTGGCTCGGGAAGGTGGTCATGTCATATGACGTCCGCCCAGAACGAGAGCTGCCTCGTCCCACCGTTATATGACCGTGGGCGGGCAGCTATTGGTTAAAAATCAATCGTTCTATGTGTGTGCACTGTGCAAGGCACCGGACTAATGGGTTTCTATTAGGCGAGTCGTTTTTTTACAAGCATGTGATTAGAGCCTGAGACTGTAATTGGCTTGTTTTAGGTTGTCCTCGGGGCTCAGACCTCCAACTTTTGATCTTGGCAAATCAATCATCGTCATTGCGTCACTTCCAGTTTCTGGCTTCTCGTCCCGGCCAATCAGGAGGTTGAAGATTTGGAACCCGGAAAGAAGCCTGGGTAACCTGGAAGCCGTGGGTATGAGGGGAGCAGTGACCACTGGACGGCTCCATTTGTAGGTAAGTCTCACGTGTCCTCTGTGCCCCCCCTCCCCCCAAAGATTTTTTAGCACCAGCCCCCACTGCAATTGAGCCCACAGGTCCAGGACATCTGTGGCCCAAATAGATGCTAACTGCAAGTCCCCCTACTCTTGAAGCGATATTAATGCCTCGTTTTTAAAAACAAGAAACAAACATGTTATACTTACAGTATCTCACAAAAGTGAGTACACCCCTCACATTTTTATAAATATTTTATTATATCTTTTCATGTAACAACACTAAAGAAATTACACTTTGCTACAATGTAAAGTAGGGATGGTACAGCTTGTAGAACAGTGTAAATTTGCTGTCCCCTCAAAATAACTCAACACACAGCCATTAATGTCTAAACTGCTGGCAACAAAGGTGAGTACACCCCTAAGTGAAAATGTCCAAATTGGGCCCAATTAGCCATTTTCCCTCCCCGGTGTCATGTGATGTGTAGTATTACAAGGTCTCAGGTGTGAATGGGGAGCAGGTATGTTAAATTTGGTGTTATCGCTCTCATTCTTTCATACTGGTCACTGGAAATACAACATGGCACCTCATGGCAAAAAACTCTCTGAGGATCTGAATAAAAGAATTGTTGCTCTACATAAATATGAAGATGACCTAGGCTATAAGAAGATTGCCAAGACCCTGAAACTGAGCTGCAGCATGGTGGCCAAGACCATACAGTGGTTAACCAGGACAGGTTCCACTCAGAACACGCCTCGCCATGGTCGACCAAAGAAGTTGAGTGCACATGCTCAGCATCCTATCCAGAGGTTGTCTTTGGGAAATAGACGTATGAGTGCTGCCAGCATTGCTGCAGAGGTTGAAGGGGTGGGGGGGGGGGGGGTCAGCCTGCCAGTGCTCAGACCATACGCCGCACACTGCATCATGTATGGTCTGCATGGCTGTCGTCCCAGAAGGAAGCCTCTTCTAAAGATGATGCACAAGAATGGCCGCTAACAGTTTGCTGAAGACAAGCAGATTAAGGACATGGATTACTGGAATCATGTCCCGTGGTCTGATGAGACCAAGATAAACTTATTTGATTCAGATGGTGTCAAGTGTGTGTGGGGGCAACCAGGTGAGGAATACAAAAACAAGTGTGTCTTGCCTACAGTCGAGCATGGTGATAGGAGTGTCATGGTCTGGGGCTTTGAGTGCTGCATGCACTGGGGAGCTACAGTTCATTGAGGGAACCATGAATGCCAACATGTACTGTGACATACTAAAGCAATGCATGGTCCCCTCCCTTTGGAGACTAGGCCGCAGGGCAGTATTCCAACATAACAACCCCAAACACCCCTCCAAGATGACCACTGCCTTGCTAAAGAAGCTATGGGTAAAGGTGATGGATTGGCCAAGCATTTCTCCAGATCTAAACCCTGTTGAGCATCTGTGGGGCATCCTCAAATGGAAGGTGGAGGAGCGCAAGGTCTCTAACATCCACCATCTCCGTCATGGAGGACTGGAAGAGGACTCCAGTGGCAACCTGTGAAGCTCTGGTGAACTCCATGCCCAAGAGGGTTAAGGCAGTGCTGGAAAATAATGGTGGCCACACAAAATATTGACAATTTGAGCCCAATTTGGACATTTTCACTTAGGGGTGTACTCACTTGTGTTGCCAGCAATTTAGACATTAATGGCTGTGTGTTGAGGGGAGAGCAAATTTACACTGTTATACAAGCTGTACACTCACTACTTTACATTGTAGCAAAGTTTCATTTTTTCAGTGTTGTTACGGGAAAAGATATAATAAAATATTTACTAAAATGTGAGGGGTGTACTCACTTTTGTGAGCTACTGTACCTGCTCTGTGCAGTGGTTTTGCACAGAGCAGTCCGGATCATCCTCTTCTCATGTTCCACACCGGCACTCCTCCCTGCTGCTGGGTGCCCCCACAGCAAGCAACTGTGAAAAGGCATACATGAGAGGCGCCTTTCCATTATGGATATTTTGTCCCATGATGTGTTTCAGGGCTTATACTGTACACAGAAGAGCAGAAGGCAGTTGCTATTGTTCTGCAAAAGAATCAAGTTTAAAGACAGTCATATGCTAGTTATTCATTGTCCTAGTTCAGTTATTCGCAGTTTGATATACAGAAATAACAGCAAGAGTTAGTTGCATGGCTAGGCCTGCCAGGGTAAAGAGAGCTTTAAAAAAAAAAATCCAATTTTCTGTGAGCAGTTTCAACCACATTTTTTGTGCAAATTTTTTTTTTTTACTGGGTAGAGTTTATCAAAGATTTTTGGCAGCAAAAAACTTGTTTCTGGTTTGTTCCAGTCAATATAGACTGTACATTATCAGGGGAATTCAATAAAATAGTATTGTCACTTTTCTGTCCATATGGCCCCTTTAATATGCAAGTGCCAAATTCATGAAAGCCTTATTCCAGTTTCGGTACAAAAACCAGATCTCAAATTTTGGGTGACGGAAATTCCGATGGAAAATGTCCGATGGAGCCTACACACGGTTAGAATTTCCGACAACAAGCTCCCATCGAACATTTTCCATCGGAAAATCCGACCGTGTACGGGGCATTAGGCCCATCTTGCCTTTGATGGTGCACAGCAGTGGGTGGATTCCAAAGCCACTATTAGACAGAATACCTGCTAAGGATCTGCCACTTCTGTGTGCTGTCATTCAAAAGTAAAGCAGACTTGATGGGAAACTAGTCTCTCAGTTTCTCATCAGGCTTCGGCCATGTGCCTCTCAGTGTGATGAGCGCACTGTTCCCTGAGGGGATTCTTAAGGGTGTTAAACTCTTCCAGTATATCTGTTCATGGACAAGGAATGTTTTGTAGACAGATCCTTTGCAGCTTCTTCCAAAACTGCCTCAATGTCCTCTTCTTTCCCCTTTGATTCAGCATCCTCTGGGACCAGCATATAGGATCCAACTCAGTTGAGAAAAGGAAATAGAAAAAGATACGGGGTATTTCAGACCCTGGGACAAAGATGGCTGAATTAAGGCAGTAATTCGAGAAAATGTGACATGGATGCAGAAAATTCTGCTTTTGTCAAGTAAGCCTCTTGTTATATAAGCAAGAATTCAGTTCTGAGGCCTGCTTCGGTGCAAGGGATGCATCGTCACTCTGAATTTGAGTGTTGTGAGGGCCTTTGGCAGTGTGAATGTTCACCTATTGTTTAGAATTGGCTCCCTTTTGCCTGGTTCCTCCTTCATAGCTACAAGTAAGGGTATTTTTCTTACGCTGTGGTGTACTCATACAGTAGAGTGTGGGAAAAAGGGTAAGTGTGTCTGGAAGGAGTAAGCAAAAACCCAGGCGTAGACCATCCTGCAACAAATACTTGTGGCAAAAGAGTGGGTGGAAGGGCCTTCATACCTTATAAGGGTTCTAGGTAGACGTTGCTTTAAAGTGGTGTGATGTAACATCAGGTTATCCACCTAAGATGGAGAACTTAGTGGTTCAATTTTAGCGCCAAATTTGAAAAGTTTACACTGTGAAGTGAAAACATTTAAAATATAGCCCTGTTTTACACAGCAACAGTCAAAAATACAAGGTGATTCTTTCTTACCTGTCCACAATGCTGTTACAGTGTGCATACCACTGAAGAGGTCTATTCCCACTGTGGCAAGTGGGAGTAGAAAGTGTTTCAGGCTAGTTTGTCAGCGGGAGTTAATAAATTACATAGCTACCGTGTTTGGCATTAATAGTGGAAATAGTGCCCCATCATTGGTATTAATAGTGGAAATAGTGCTCCATCTTTTTTATTAATAGGGGGAATTGTGTCCCATCATTGGTATGCATGGGGGGGACTAGTGCTCCATCGCTGGTATTAAGGTAGGTAATAGTGCTCCATCGTTGGTATTATTGGGGGGAATAAAGCCCCATCATTTATATTAGTGGAAGGAATAGTACCCGATCATTGGTAATAGCAGTAGGAATAGTGCCCCATCATTAACATTAGCGGTAGGAATAGGGCCCTATCATTGGTATTAGTGGAAGGAATAGTGCCCTATCATTGGTATTAGTGGAAGGAATAGCGCCCCATCGTTGGCATCAGTTGGAGGAACAGTGCCCCACTGTTGGTGTCTATGGAAGGAATAGTGCCCCATCGTTGGTGTCAATAGCAGGACTAGTGGCTTGTATCAGTGGGAGGAATAGTGCCTCCTGGACCAGATAAAAGAAAGCAAAGGGCTGCAATTTGGAGACTACTGTATTGGTCAATAGTACCTGTCATGAAGATCCTGCCAGTAACCGGCGATCCAGCCGCACGGGAACACGGCCACGGGACCCACTGCGCATGCGCGCGCGTTCACGGGTGCTGTCACGCACAGGCGCGCGCACTCCCGCTGGTGTCAGGCGGGCTATTTAAACCGGTCTGTCCCACTCAATCCCCGCTGTCTGCTCTACAGCGTTCCGTGTGCTTTACCTGATCTGATCTGTGTATCCTGTTATCTGACCCGGCTTCCCGTTTGACCATCCTGCTATCCACCTGCACCAGACCCTCTTGGCTTGCCTGACCATCCCTCTGTGTAAACCCTGGTACCTCTGCTGTCCGACCAATACCGACCACCGGCTTGTTGACCTTCCCGCTGTGTATACCAGCATACCAGCACCCAGTCTGCTACCTGCTGTCTGTTCCGTGGTTCCAGTCCAGCGTTCCAGGCTCCTACCTGCTGTCTGTTCCTGGTTCCAGTCCAGCGTTCCAGGCTCCTACCTGCTGTTGTTCCTGGTTCCAGTCCAGCGCTCCAGTCTACTACCTGCTGTTGTTCCTGGTTCCAGTCCAGCGCTCCAGTCTACTACCTGCTGCTTGTTCCTGGTTCCAGTCCAGCGTTCCAGGCTCCTACCTGCTGTCTGTTCCTGGTTCCAGTCCAGCGTTCCAGGCTCCTATCTGCTGTTGTTCCTGGTTGCAGTCCAGCGCTCCAGTCTACTACCTGCTGCTTGTTCCTGGTTCCAGTCCAGCGTTCCAGTCTACTACCTGCCGCTTGTTCCTGATTCCATTCTACTGCCTGCTGCTTGTTCCTGGTTCCAGTCCAGCGTTCCAGTCTACTACCTGCTGCTTGTTCCTGGTTCCAGTCCTGTTCTCCTGTCCGGCTTGCTTACCTGCTGGGTTCCTGGTCCTCCCTGCATTCCAGGCTCAGTCTTCAGTCTTCTCTTCATCGTCAGGTTCCAGAGGGTGCCACCACTACTGAACTTCCAGCGACTGTTGATCCTGCCAGGCACCCATACCACGCCTCACTCCTGGCCCTCTGTTTCCATTCCAGGGGAACGGGAGTGGGAGCTGTAAGGGAGGTCTTTCTCTGCACTTCAGGCTCAAAACCTACCAGGTACGTGACAGTAGCAGACAGCCATGTCTGAGCCTGAGCAGGGAACGTCTCCCATGGAGGAACTTTGTGCGCACCTGGCAGAATTGACTGAAGCAGTAAAAAATCTACAGCAAGGATACACCAGGCTGGAGGAACGAGTGCTAACTTTGTCTAATCCCATTGTGGTCCAGGGGGCTCCTTCTGCTCCTGCTCCTTCAGTCGGGCCTTCCTCAACGGTGGTGATGCTCCCTCCAGAACCCAAGGTTCCCACGCCTGAACGTTTCTCCGGGAATCGCCATAAGTTCAGGGCCTTTCGCAACTCCTGTGAATTATTTTTTGCTCTTCAGCCACGTACCTTTTCCCTGGAGGCTACCAAGGTGGGCTATGTAATTTCTCTGCTTTCTGGTGACCCCCAAACCTGGGCCCATCGCCTCTTGGAGCAAAAGGACATATCCCTGACCAATCTCTCCACCTTCTTTGATGCATTGGGTCAGTTGTATGATGACCCCCAGCTGTCCGTGACTGCGGAGGCGGCTCTGCATACCCTTTAACAGGATCGCAGGGCAGCAGAGGACTATGTGGCTGAATTCAGGAAGTGGAGTGCGGACACTAATTGGAATGATGCGGCTCTCTGCTATCAGTTCCGGATGGGACTTTCTGACTCTCTGAATGATGAATTGGCCAGGGTGGGTACACCACAGACTTTAAATGCCTTAATCGATCTAGCCATCCAGATCGCTCGACGTCTACGAGAGCGTAGATCTGAGAGAGCTATGGGATCCTCTCGTCCAACTTGGGTTACCCCTAAGGTTCCCCATCATTCGTTACCAACACCATCTACCTCCACGTTTAACCTACCTGAGCCAATGCAATTAGGAGTCCTGCGGCCTTCTCTCACCCAGGAGGAACGACAACGTCGTCGAGCAAATAATTTGTGCCTGTATTGCGGGGAACCTGGGCACTATGTCAGGAACTGTCCCCTCAAACTCCGTAAGTGCTTATCTCTGTCTACTGACTATGTTACACCTCTGGGTAAGAATACCACTGACCTTGCTCTCCCTCTCCTCCTACAGCTTCCAGAAAGGACTCTGCAAATAACCGCCATTATTGATTCCGGAGCTTGCAGCTGTTTCATGGATTCTCTTTTTGCTACCCAATACCAGATACCTTTGCTGCCTAAAGCCCATGGACTTTCCATCCATCTAGCTGATGGAACCGCTATTAAATCTGGACCTGTTACCCAGGAGACTATCCCAATACCCGTCTCCATTTCCAATGCTCATCAAGAACAGCTACGCCTAGGTATTATCGCTTCACCCCTGTTTCCCATAATCCTCGGCATGCCATGGTTACAGGCTCACAATCCGGACATTAATTGGATCACGGGTGAGGTGACCTTCCCTTCTTCTTATTGCCAGCAGTTCTGCAGAACTCAGAATGCTCAGGAGAACCCTACCCTGCTCTGCCTAGATACAGATCCTAGTCTACATCCGTCCATCCCTTCGGCCTATCATGACTTCTTGGATGTATTTAGCAAGCAGAGGGCAGAGGTGTTACCCCCTCACCGGGCCGCGGGGCCTACAATTTAGTTCGTATTAGGGACGGAGACGAATGGAAGACCGCCTTTCGTACCCGCTATGGACATTTTGAGTACCTAGTGATGCCTTTCGGCCTGTGCAATGCCCCTGCTACATTTCAGTACTTTATCAATGATGTGTTACGTGACTTTCTTGACCTGTTTGTTATCGTCTATTTAGACGACATGCTAATTTTTTCTTGTTCCCTTGAATCCCATCGCAGGCACGTCAGAAGTGTGTTGGGCCGGCTTCGACAACACGGTCTATATGCAAAGGCTGAAAATGTGAATTTGAACAGGAAAGTATTCCATTCTTGGGGTTAGTCATCTCCAGTAAGGGCATTAATATGGACCCTCAAAAAGTCTCTGCAGTCTTAGACTGGCCAGTCCCGACAGACAAAAAAGGAATCCAGTGATTAATTGGATTCGCTAATTTTTACCGTAAATTTATTAAAGGGTTCTCAGCCATCATTACACCCATCACACAACTAACTAAACAAGGTACACGCTTCCATTGGTCTGCTGAAGCCCAAGAGGCTTTTGAGACTCTCAAGGGCCATTTTACTTCCGCCTCTGTACTAAAACATCCAGATTCCTCTCTGCCATTCATACTAGAGGTGGACGCATCTGAAATTGCAGTATGGGCAGTACTGTCCCAAAGACAGGGAACTAAGGCCCTGCTGCATCCTGTGGCCTTCTTCTCTCGTAAATTGTCCACGGCAGAGAGAAATTATGATGTAGGTGACAGAGAGTTGTTAGCAATCAAGTCAGCTTTGGAGGAGTGGCGCTATCTGTTGGAGGGTGCCGCTCATCCAGTCTTAATTTTTACAGATCATAAGAACCTGGAGTATTTGAGATCTGCAAAGAGGTTGAAGCCACGTCAGGCCAGGTGGGCTCTCTTTTTCTCCAGGTTCTCCTTTCATGTCACCTACCGCCCTGGCTCCAAAAATACCAAACCTGACGCCCTATCCAGGATGTTTCACGAGTCCCAAGAAATTTCCCCTCCAGATACCATTCTGTCCCCGGGGAATTTTCTTTTACTTCAGGGAAACCTGCTTTCCCAGATTAAGCAGGCTTCCGCAGGATTGGGATCTTCCATTAAGACAGAACTCCAAGTTAAGGATGGGTTACTGTGGCATGAGAATAGGATCTTTATACCTGAAACACTATGGGTTGCAGTACTAGAGCTCTGTCACGATCATGCATTAGCTGGGCATATTGGCGTAGCTAAGACCACTGATCTGGTACAGCGTACTTTTTGGTGGCCTCAGCTACGTGGAGATTGTAAAAGGTTTGTGGAGTCCTGTACCACCTGCATCAGGAACAAAGGGCACAGAACAAAGGCATGGGGACTACTAAAGCCCTTGCCTGTCCCAGATAGACCGTGGAAAATGCTCTCTATAGACTTTATTGTAGAATTACCCCCGGCTGGGGGCTTCACCTCAGCCTTTGTCATAGTGGACCGGTTGTCGAAGATGGCCCACTTTGTCCCAATGAAGGGCACCCCTTCAGCTACAGAAACGGCACAGGCATTTATTAAAGAAGTCATCAGGCTCCATGGAGTACCAGTCAATATCGTTTCAGATCGGGGGGTACAGTTTACCTCCCGATTCTGGAGGTCTCTGTGTAAAACCTTGAACATTGAGCTTTCATTTTCATCGGCTTATCATCCCCAGACTAATGGGCAAACAGAAAGAACAAACCAGACCCTTGAACAATATTTGCGCTGTTTTTCTTCTTTTGCCCAAGATGATTGGATTTCTGTTCTCCCATTGGCCGAATTCGCCTATAACAATTCTATTCACTCTGCTATCAAACAGACTCCGTTTTTTGCGAATTATGGTTTCCACCCTTCATTTTTACCTAACTCTCTTCCAGAATGTACAGTACCCGCAGTCCAGGAGAAATTGGACTTCTTTACTTCCAACAACCAAGTTTTACAGGAGATCATGACCAGGACCCAGGAGTACAATAAAGCAACCTTCGATAAGAAAAGGCGAGGTGAGCTGTTACTTACACCTGGGGATCAGGTATGGTTGTCTACAGTAAACCTCAGGTTGGCTTGCCCTTCAAAGAAATTGGGTCCCAAGTTTCTTGGGCCTTTTTCTGTCAAGCGGAGAATTAATGAAGTTGCATACGAACTTGAACTCCCGGATTCATTAAAAGTGCATCCAGTTTTTCATGTATCCCTGCTCAGACGCTCTATTTCCAACCCATTTCCAGGCCGAAGTACGGATCCTCCTGATAAAATCTTGGTAGATGGGGAGGAGGAATTTGAGGTGGAGGCTATCATGGATCATAGGAAAAGAGGTAACCAGAATCAATTTTTGATAAAATGGAGGGGGTTCGGCTCAGAAGAGAATTCTTGGGAACCGGAAGATAATATTCATGCTGAAGATCTGTTACAATCTTTTAAAAGATCCCATCCAGAAAAATTTTTTCAAAGGGGCAGCCTCCGGGGCAATGTCATGAAGATCCTGCCAGTAACCGGTGATCCAGGCGCACGGGAACACGGCCACGGGTCCCACTGCGCATGCGCGCGCGTTCACGGGTGCTGTCACGCGCGCACGCACACCCGCTGGTGTCAGGCGGGCTATTTAAACCGGTCTGTCACACTCAATCCCCGCTGTCTGCTCTACAGCGTTCCGTGTGCTTTACCTGATCTGATCTGTGTATCCTGTTATCTGACCCGGCTTCCCGTTTGACCATCCTGCTATTCGCCTGCACCAGACCCTCTTGGCTTGCCTGACCATCCCTCTGTGTAAACCCTGGTACCTCTGCTGTCCGACCAATACCGACCACCGGCTTGTTGACCTTCCCGCTGTGTATACCAGCATACCAGCACCCAGTCTGCTACCTGCTGTCTGTTCCGTGGTTCCAGTCCAGCATTCCAGGCTCCTACCTGCTGTCTGTTCCTGGTTCCAGTCCAGCGTTCCAGGCTCCTATCTGCTGTAGTTCCTGGTTGCAGTCCAGCGCTCCAGTCTACTACCTGCTGCTTGTTCCTGGTTCCAGTCCAGCGTTCCAGTCTACTACCTGCCGCTTGTTCCTGGTTCCAGTCCAGCGTTCCAGTCCAGCGTTCCAGTCTACTACCTGCCGCTTGTTCCTGGTTCCAGTCCAGCGCTCCAGTCTATTACCTGCTGCTTGTTCCTGGTTCCAGTCCAGCGTTCCAGTCTACTACCTGCCGCTTGTTCCTGGTTCCAGTCCAGCGTTCCAGTCTACTACCTGCCGCTTGTTCCTGGTTCCAGTCCAGCGTTCCAGTCTACTACCTGCCGCTTGTTCCTGGTTCCAGTCCAGCGTTCCAGTCTACTACCTGCTGCTTGTTCCTGGTTCCAGTCCTGTTCTCCTGTCCGGCTTGCTTACCTGCTGGGTTCCTGGTCCTCCCTGCATTCCAGTCTCAGTCTTCAGTCTTCTCTTCAGCGTCAGGTTCCAGAGGGTGCCACCACTACTGAACTTCCAGTGACTGTTGATCCTGCCAGGCACCCATACCACTCCTCACTCCTGGCCCTCTGGTTCCATTCCAGGGGAACGGGAGTGGGAGCTGTAAGGGAGGTCTTTCTCTGCACTTCAGGCTCAAAACCTACCAGGTACATGACAGTACCATCTAAATCTGCTAGTCCAACACTACCCTCTCTCCAGGCTAACAATGCTGCTGTCCAAAGGTGTCTGCTTTACTATGTTATTCAGAATGCAGACCCCTTAGGCCTCATGCACACTGGACGTTTTTAACTGATCTTACGGGCATCTGGCAAATTGTATTTCTGTCTAAAAACACCCCTCATTGTTAGCATATGTGTCAATGCACATGTGTAAGGCTGGCCGGAGGCTAGCCTGTATCTGTCCGAGAATAGTCCGAGAGGGCTATTTAAGCCTCCTCCTCTGTCAAGGCCAGGTGTCATTGGCGTTTATGGGTGGACGCACGTCACTTTCGGCCTCCTTACAGATCGGCGGTCGGCCGCAGCAATGGTGTTGGTTTTTCTCCCGGGCACCACCGCCCGCCCATCCCCCCATCCCCCCTGTCACCCCTGGGTTCCAGCATCCTCCCTTTCAGCCCCATGTTCCATCCAGCATCATGGGGGGGCGCCCGCCCGCTTCTCCCAGCGCTCATGCCGGTGGGGGGAGCGGGGGGGCGTCCATCCATCCTCCACCCACCCTATTTCCCCACTGCTCCATCTGGTCAGGGTGCTGTCTGCTCGCTTCTCCCAGCGTTCATGCCGGGGGGAGTGGTGGGGTTTGTCCATCCATCCATCACCTTAGCTGGGCTCAATCCCGCATGGTCAGGGGGGGCGCCACCCGCTTCTCCCTTTCATCCCTGTGTACCTGCCAGCGCCGTGGGGGCCGCCCGCCCACTTCTCCCAGCGCTCATGCCAGGGGGGAGCGGGGGGGGGCATTTAGCCATCCATCCATCCTGCAACCACTCCATCTGGCCAGGGTGCCGCCCGCCCGCTTCTCCCGGCGCTCATGATGGGGGGGGGCAGGGGGGCCATCCGTCCATCCATCCATCACCTTAGCTGGGCTCAATCCCGCATGGATGGGGGGGCGCTGCCCGCTTCTCCCTTTCATCCCTGTGTTCCTGCCAGCGCCGTGGGGGCCGCCCGCCTGCTTCTCCCAGCGCTCATGCCGGGGGGGAGTGGGGGGGTGTCTAGCCATCCAACCATCCTGCAACCACTCCATCTGGCCAGGGTGCCGCCTGCCCACTTCTCCCGGCGCTCATGCTGGGGGGGAGCGGGGGGGCCATCCATCCATCCATCACCTTAGCTGGGCTCAATCCTGCATGGTCGGGGGGGCACCGCCCGCTTCTCCCTTTCATCCCTGTGTTCCTGCCAGCGCCGTGGGGGCCACCCGCCTGCTTCTCCTGGCGCTCATGCCGGGGGGGAGCGGGGGAGGGGCGTCCATCCATCCATCCTCCACCCACCCACTTGCCACTCACCTGCCAGTTCACCTCCCTGGAACCACGCCGTGCATCATGGAGGGGACGCCCACATGCCTCCAAGTTCTCATGGGGGGGCGCTCACCCGCCTGCTCACCTCCCTGTATTCACATAGGGCATCATGGGGGGGAATCCCTGCAGGCCTCCCGGGCATCCACCACTTCAGTCACAAGTGTTTATATCGTGGCGTTTCGGCCCCAGGATTTCTGTCTTAGCGTTTCGGCCCAGGTTTTCTGTCATAGCGTTTTTTCTGTCATAGCGTTCCTGTCATAGCGTTTCTGCCACAGCATTTCTGTTGTAGCATTCTACCCCAGCATTTCTGTCATGGCGTTTGGCCCCAGTGTTTCTGTCATGGCGTTTCTGCCCCAGCTTTTCTGTCATAGCGTTTTGCCCAGCATTTCTGTCATAGCGTTCAGCATTTCTGTCTTAGCATTCTGCCCTAGCATTTTTGTCATAGCGTCAGCATTTCTGTCTTAGCGTTCTGCCCTAGCATTTCTGTCATAGCATTCTGCCCCAACATTTCTGTCATAAGCGTTCTGCCCCGGCATTTCTGTCTCGCGTTCAGTCTCTGCATTTCTGTCATAGCGTTTCTGCCCCAGGATTTTTGCATTAGCATTCTGCCCCAGCATTTCTGTCTTAGCGTTCTGCCTCAGCATTTTTATCATAGCGTTCTGCCCCGGCATTTCTGTCATAGCATTCTGCCCCGGCATTTCTGTCTCGGCGTACAGTCTCGGCATTTCTGTCATAGCGTTTCTGCCCCAGGGTTTCTGTCATAGCGTTTTTGTCATAGCGTTTCTTTTTTTTTTTTTTTAAGATATTTTTATTGATTTTTACAAACCAGTTGTACAAAGCAAGCACAACAAACAACCACTTAATATGCTCGGTCAGTCATTGGTAAACAGCGTCAAATATGTAGCTCATATAAACAAAAGACAGATATTGATACATCAGCTGATATCTTTCACACGACTACACATACAAGCAATTCGTCTGTATATAATAGTATTAGTAATCTGCATAAATTATAGGCTATCCTGGCGCGACCTGTAAGTGCCCCCCACCATGTACACCCTACAAGGAGAGGGTCAGAGGGCTAGCAAGCCACCTACCCCAGATTTTATGGAATGTTTTTGTCCGTTTCCTGAGTTCAAAGGTAAGTCTATACAGTGGTATAACGTCATTGATTAATTTTAGCCATAGGGATTTCAAGGGCGTTTGTATACCCTTCCATGACAGCAGTATAGTCTTTCTAACATAGAAGTAAAGGATACGTAGTAATCTTTTTGCCTGTGATGATAGTTGTAAGTCTCCAAAGATCTCCAACAGTCCATTTTTTGGGTGGATAATATTGGGGAGGCCTAGAGCAGAGGAAATGAAAGAGCCCACTTCCACCCAGAAGTCCTGAACCACTGGGCAGTTCCAGAAGCAGTACATGAAATCAGCACTCCCTCCGCAACCACGGAAGCACTCGGCGGAGGATTTCAGCCCCATTTTATATAATCTGGCCTGGGTAAGATGGGAGTGGTGAAAAAATTTAACCTGTGTAACTCTATCCCTGGATGAGACCGTGGCTTTATATGTGTCCCTGAATTCAGTCCAGTCCTCCTCAGTAAATGAAATGTCCATGGATGTCCATTTTTCCTGCGCTTTACTAAATCTGGAGTTAACGTCTGTCGTTAGGGCAGCGTAGTAGATAGAAATAAGCTTATTGGGGCCTGGTTGTCTCAACAGTCTCTCTAGCGGGGGTAAGTTAGTGGGGTTCTTTAAGGAGCCAAACTGAGCTTGTATAGCATGCCTAAGTTGATAATAGTGGAACAGATAAGAGCGTGGTAGGTCAAAGTCAAGTCTCGGTGAAAAGTTTTAAAACCTTGGGCATCATACAAATGACATAGGTATTTTATTCCCTTGGAGTACCAGCGCTTAGTGTCGGGCAATGAGTATAGTTCCTGCAGATTAGGGTTAAACCACAGGGGGTTATTTGGGGATGTTGACCAGGAATGTCTAGAAATTTTTGTAACGATATATCGAAAAAGTAAAAGGGAAGTGGCTAGCATGGAGGTGCCTGGTCGATTTAGGACTTTGCCTCTATAAACAATATTATGTAGGGTTTCCATAGAAGACACAATGGCTCCCTCAGTGGTAGTACATGCATTTGCCGAGACCGAGCATAGCCAGTCATGCACATGCACTAGCTGTGATGCTAAGAAACGCCAACCCCGCCATGTGTGATGGCAACCTTAACGTCTCCAGTGCTACCCTGGGGGTTCCCCCACTCCACAGGAACGTTGTACAAATCATATCTATCCGTTTAAAAATAGATTTGGGAATTTTGTAAGGGGAGTTAGCCAACACGTATAGCAGTTTCGGTAGGTAGATCATTTTAAGTAAACTTGCTCTTCCCATAAGATACAGGGGCAGGTCCATCCACTGCCTAGTTTGTTCCTGTAGGCGACTCAGTATGGGGTCTAAGTTGTTAGTGATGTAGGCGGATAATGTCATAGCGTTTCTGCCCCAGGGTTTCTGTCATAGTGTTTCTGCCCCAGGGTTTCTGTCATAGCGTTTCTGCCCCAGGGTTTCTGTCATAGCGTTTCTGCCCCAGGATTTCTGTCATAACGTTTCTGCCCCAGGATTTCTGTCATGGCGTTTTTCTGTCATGGTGTGTTTTCGGTCATGGTGTTTTCTGTCATAGCATTTCTGTCATAGTGTTCTGCCCCAGCATTTCTGTCTCAGCATTCAGTCTAGGCATTTCTGTCATAGCGTTTCTGCCCCAGGATTCTGTCTTTGCATTTCTGCCTCAGCGTTTCAGCCCCAGGATTTCTGTCATTGCATTTCTGCCTCAGCATTTCAGTCTCAGCGTTCTGTCATAGCATTTCTGCCCCAGGATTTCTGTCATGGCATTTCTGCCTCAGCATTTCGGCCCCAGGATTTCTGTCATTGCATTTCTACCTCAGCATTTCAGTCTCAGCGTTTCTGTCATTGCGTTTCTGCACAGGATTTCAGTCATGGCATTTCTGCCTTAGCGTTTCTGCCCCAGGATTTCTGTCATCGCGTTTCTGCCTCAGTGTTCTGTCATAGCGTTTCTGCCCCAGGATTTCTGTCATGGCGTTTCTGCCTCAGCATTTCTGCCTCAGGATTTCTGTCATTGCATTTTAGTCTCAGCGTTTCAGTCTCAGCGTTTCTGTCATTGTGTTTCTGCCCCAGGTTTTCTGTCATTACATTTCTGCCTCAGCATTCAGTTTCAGCATTTCTGTCATAGCGTTTCAGCCTCAGCGTTTCTCAGAGGGGCATTGTTGTTTGCTCACTGCATATACTCCGGTAGCTGTTTTCATCTTCGTTGGTTATCATGTCTCATCGTTTCTTTGTTCATGTTTGTACCTGGGTCAGTTAGCTAGGGCTTACATGTCAGGATCTGTCATGTCTACAGATCCATATGGGCTGAGGTTTCGTTTGTTAATGATTGTTGGCCACAATCTTCTCGCCCGTATACCATACGTCATACGATTCACGTTCATTCACCACACCTGTTCGACTACCCACCACGTTCTGTGGGTACACCAGCCCTAAGTTTTCAGTTAACTACCTGTCTCTGCACTGCAGGTTTCTCGGGCTCACTCACTACTTACACGAGGGGGGGGGTCCATCATCAGGTTCATTTTACGCGCAGTGGTCTTGACAATTCTGCTCATGTTTTCATTCTTAGGTAGGCACAGAGGGGCATTGTTGTTCTCATGTCTGGTCGTCTGTCATTTCTCTAGTTTGTGTTCTCAGGTTGGGCTGTATTGGCATCCATACCGTTATCAACCATGCTTGCACTCACTTTCATCAGTCCTGCCCCTTGTTATGGCTAATTTATTGGTGCAGATGTCGTTTCGCCACTGGGCTCACCCTTGGGTCGGAAGCAGTCGTCAATCGTCTTTCAGTTGACGTCCTGTTGCTTAGAGGCCCTGGTTACTGCCAGGGATTTATAGTCTCTCTCAGGGTGTGTGCTGAGCCACGTCCCCTTGACAGTCCTTAAGTGGTAGGTTGGGCAAACGTCGTCACGATTCTGGATTCCACTCTCGGCTCTGATCTCTTGTCTAGGATGTTGCCTGGAGAACTGCTCAGGGACGTCAGTCCAGTCATCTTTTCCGATCCCCAGCCTGTTCCAGGTAGGGGGGCTTCAGTCACTTTGGGTATGACTGTATCATGCCATGAGACTTATTACCCCGGGGTGGAGTCTGGCCCTCCTTCCTCGGTTCAGGATTCAGACTCGGTTGTCAGGTCACAGGCTGAAGTACGACCCGATCGAATCAGGTGTGACCAGTGTTCTGTGTCTGGCATGGTTTCTCCATGTTGACAATGCTTATTGCCATAGTGCATGGGTCTCATCCGCCTACTCCATCACATCCTTCAGGTATTCAGCATTTTGAACTCCTGCCAGTTGTCCTTTTGCACTCACTCTCGCACTTCCCCACTCACTGAGCACTTCACTGGTGTCCGTTTGAAGTTTCGATCTTCTCGGCCATCATTTTGCAGGGGCTCCTCGGGCCAGCCATTGCTCCCCTTCCCCCACGTATCCTCTCATTCACAAGCAGTTCATTCTCATTTCTGGGTTGTCTCTGGCTTCAGGCTCAATCCAATCTTTCACGGGACGTTTAGTTGGGTTCTGGGTAACTTTGCAGGTTCTATAGGGGGTTCCGTCTCATCACCAAGTCAGGAGTCGGGGGGGGGGGGTTCTCCTGTCATAGCGGATACTTACCGGATACATACTGTTGCCATCCAGGCACATGCTACTCCACTTGATGGATTGTTACCTTCCCTTCTTCACCTAAATTTGTGTCTTTTTGCCCTCTTTCAGACCAGCCAGGCCAAGGCACACCTCAGGCCTTGGTGCATAGGAGTATCACTTTCTCACTCGAAGACTCTGACTACAAATAGGCGTTTAGAGGCAGAAAAAAAAGACACTGCCAGCATGTCTAGGAGAAGCAGTGTTTGGCAGAAAAAAAAATGCTTGACGCCTATAAACGCGTGTTAAGGCTAGGTGTGTCAAGCGCTTGAGTGTTAATTAAAATGGGCAGAATAAAATTATGATTCTGTCCAATGAAATGAATTATAGCATTTGTAAAGGTTCACTTTTTATATATATATATATATATATATATATATATATATATATATATATTCGGTACATTGTGCCAGATGTTGGACAGGGATAGATGGTGCTTGGTGCTTGCACTGGTGTTGGGATGGCTGCAGTCTGTGTGATCTATGTGTAGCTGTACAGTAAAATCATCAGCCACACTGAGATCACTGACAGGCTGTAGCGATCCCCCCCCAAGCTCAGGAGAAGTGCCTACACAGAGGCACGTGATATTGTTTACATTGTGTAATGGCTATGATTGGACACAGCCATAATACGATTGAGAAGGCCAATCAGAGAGCCCATATCCCGATCTGTGATGTGCTGCGTCCGAGCCAGTCACATGCCTGACGAAGGGGTCCTGCATGACTCCGAAACATTGCACTCTCCTTGTGTTGTGATCATGCAATAAATTACACGTTTGGACGCTATCTACGTCGTTCCATGGTGTGTTGGCAAATATCTTCATTACGAGGGACACAGCCATCACAGGATTGCGCCGCGCTGCTGCCACGTTCCAAATAACGTACCGATGCATTCAGTCAGAACGGAGCTTGTCCCACCTGGCCGTTTATGTACAGTGGCTGGGTGGAAAGTGGTTAAATAGCAAACATGTTCTACGTACCTGCTCTGTGTAATGGTTTTGTACAGAGCAGCCTTGATCCTCCTCTTCACGGATCCCCTGCCTGCGCTCCTAGCCCCTTTCCCCTGCTGAGTGCCCAGCATATGAAGCTGCTTGCTCTGGAAGCACTTGTGCATGCTTGCTCCTGAGCTGCCTATGTGAGTCTATGATACGCACAGAGCTTGGCCCCTCCCCCCCTTTACTGGCTGTGATTGACACAGTATCTCAGCCAATGAGGAGGGAGAAACCCTGGAGAGTTTCTATACTCATGCACGTCCCTGGATCAGGCTTGGACAATATAAAGGGAGGCTGAGGGGGGAACCTACACACTGAAGGCTTTTTTACCTTCATGCATAGAATACATGAAGGTAAAAAAACCTTCAGCCTTTAGAATCATTTTAAGGCTGGGTTTGCATATATGCGGTGCGGGACACCGCATGTGATTTGGATAGGAATCGCACCCTGTTCCTATTCAAATTACATGCGATTCTTTGCAGTGCGATTTCAGCCCATTCAACTTGTATTAGCTCAATTTGCACCACACTGCACAAAAAAATGCGATCCATCTTTTTTTGCCGCACCAGAATTGGATCGCATTCATTTTGCAATCTGTTTTGGGGTGTCATTAATGTAACATTCAAACAAAGACTTGGGGGCCACACCCTAAAAAAATGCATTCCATTAAAAATGGTGCTGCTATAAGACCATACAAACAGAACAAAAGATTACAGCGCACACATGCACTTTGACGCAGTAGTGGGCTTAAGCATTGTATGGCCATATGGTGTGACCAAATACCCATATTTTTGCTTAATATGGTCAGGTGCTTTAAATAGCCTTGCAGAATTTAAATGTCATTTTTGTATGTGTGCGCTGTAATCTTTTGTTCTATTAATGTAACATTGACGCCGGTGGCAGATTACATGAACAGAGTGCAATTTCAGTGCAGTGCTGGAAACGCTCAGGATTTGCAGCCTTTCCCGCACCGCATATACAGTTGTGCTCATAAGTTTACATACCCTGGCTGAATTTATCATTTCTTGGCCATTTTTCAGAGAATATGAATAACACGAAAACATTTCTTTTACTCATGGTTAGTGTTTTGCTGAAACCATTTATTATCAATCAACTGTGTTTACTCTTTTTAAATAATAATGGCAACAGAAACTACCCAACTGACCCTGATCAAAAAATTTGACATACCCCAGTTCTAAATACTGTGTATTTCCCCTTTTACCATCAATGACAGATTGAAGTCTTTTGTGGTATTTGTGGATGAGGCTCTTTATTTTCTCAGATGGTGAAGCTGCCCATTCCTCTTGGCAAAAAGCCTCCAGTTCCTGGAAATTCTTGGGCTGTCTTGCATGAACTGCACGTTTGAGATCTCCCCAGAATGGCTCAATGATATTGAGGTCAGGAGACTGAGATGGCCACTCCAGAACCTTCGCTTTATTCTACTGTAGCCAATGACAGGTTGACTTGGCCTTGTGTTTTGGATCATTGTCATGTTAGTGTATTATAAGCCGGATACTTTGTGGCATTTGCGTAGTAATGGCTTTCTTCTGGCGACTCAACCATGCAGCCCATCTTTCTTCAAGTGCTTCCTTATTGTGCATCTTGAAACAGCCACACCACACATTTTCAGGGAGCCCTGTATTTCACCTGAAGTTATTTGTGGGTTTTTCTTTGCATCCTAAACAATTTTCCTGTTAGACAGAACCCCTCATTTTCTACTTCTTGATTAGAGTCTGAACACTGCTGATTGGCATTCTCAATTCCTTGGATATCTTTCTATATCCCTTTCCTATTTTATACAGTTCAACTACCTTTTCCCGCAGATCCTTTATTTATTTTGCTTTCCCCATGACTTAGAATCCAGAAACGTCAGTGCAGCACTGGATGAAAGATGCAAGGGTCTGTCAGGAGTCCAGAAACTCACTGACCTTTTATATACACACACTAATTACAAGCAAACAGATCACAGGGGAGGATGGTTGCCTTTAATAGCCATACAAACCCCTTTGTGTGAACTTGTGTGCATGTTATGAGGCCAAAATCACCAGGGTGTGTAAACTTTTGATCAGGTTCATTTGAGTAGTTTCTGCTGTCATTATGATTTAAAAAGAGTAAACATAGCTGATTGATAATAAATGGCTTCAGTCAAACACTAACCATGAGTGAAAGAAATGTTTTTGTGTTATCATTCATATTCTCTGACAAATGGCCAAGAAATCATAAATTCTGCCAGGGTATGTAAACTTATGAGCACAACTTTATGTGAACCGAGTTTAATGCCCAAGTGCTTTGATGTGCCTAGATGTGTTTACAAGTGTCAAGTGTTTTTTTTTTTCTGCTAGAACGCTGCTACCAGAATGGAAGGTGTCTGTGAGAGATGGGCAAACGTCCTGTGTGCCTGAGGCCTAAGACAAGAAGTGTGTTACATGCAGGATCACCAGGTGGAACTAAGGAGGAGGGGGGGAGTCTAAAAAAAAAAAAAAAAAATGTAATTGGTGAGCTGCAATATATTACGTTTAGGGGGTTTAACTGCTTGCTGCCCACTCACCGTCATTTGACGGCGTTCTAGAACGGCTGCTTTCGTGCGCCCGTGCGGCAGTCGTGGCCGCACCGTGTTGCTAGGACACAGCTCGACCCTGATCTCTGTAAAGAGCTGCGTCTGCGGCTCTTTAACCATGTGATCGGCTGTGTCCAATCACAGCCAGTCACATGTAAACAAGGAAGTGCCGGTAATCGTCTATTCTAGCCTCACACTGACAGAGTGTGAGGAGAGGAGAGCCGATCAGCGGCATCTCCTCAGAGGGGAAACATGTAGGAATGTAATCAGGGCACTGATCATCAGTGCCCTGATTACAATGGTGCAATACACTGTCACCAATCAGTGCCCAACATTGCCCACCAATGCCAGCTATCAGTACCCACCAGTGGCTGCAATCAGTGCCCACAAGTGTCACCAATCAGTGCCCATTAGCGAGGCCAGTCAGTGCTGGCAATCAGGGCCACCTATCAGTGCTGTCCATCAATGACCATCACTGCTGTCAATCAATGTCCATCAGTACCGCCTATCCGTGCTGCCGATCAGTCCCCACCAGTGCCACCTATCAGTGCCCATAAGTGTGGCATATTAGTGACTCATCAGTGCCACCTAATCAGTGCCACCTAATCAGTGCCCATAAGTGCCGCCTCATCAATGCCCACCGGTTCAGCCTATCAGTGCCCATCAGTGCCACCTCATCAGCGCAAATCAACAAAGGCGAAAAATTACTTAGTTACAAAAATTACTGACAGAAAAAAAAGTTTTTGTAAACAATAAAAAACCCAGCAGTGATTAAATAACACCAAAAGAAAGCTCTATTTGTGTGAAGAAAATTATAAAAAATGTATTTGGGTACAGTGTAGCATGACCGCGCAATTGTCATTCAAAGTGTGATGGCTCTGAAAGCTGAAAAATGGCCTGGGCAGGAAGGGGGTGCAAGTGCCTGGTAGGCAAGTGGTTAAGGAGGAAGTAAACCCTGATGGGATTTATTTCTTCTTTTTTCCCCCTGCAAAGTAAAAGCATAATGGGCTAGTATGCATCGCATATTAGCCCATTATGTTGCACTTACCTGCAAACGTAGCCCACAATGTCCCCACTGGTGGAAGCATCCATCTTCACCCCTCTTCCTTCCGGGGCTGCGGACTCTGGCTCTGTGATTGGTCAGAGGAGTGGGAGCTGCACAGGGGAGACATGTAGGTCACTGCATGGGCCCTTTAAAAAAAACGGCACGATTGTGCCCTTTCGTCAAGCATATATGGTAAATATCTCCTAAACTGTGCAGGTTTAGGAACTATTTCCAGTACCTACAGGAAAGCCTTACCTGTAGGTAAAAGTGCTGTAAGTAGGTTTACAACTGCTTTAAAGTGGAGTTCCAACCCAAAAAAAAAAAAAAAAATTATTAATGTGCATAAAAAAAAAAAAAAAACATTTGGAGAAATTTTTTTTTTTTTTTACTCACCTCTAAATGCCTGTTGCTAGGGGGTCCCTTGTAGTCTGCCTCCTTTGGTGCCTGGGCTCCTGACGTCACTTCCCTCGGCGCAGGAAGGGAGATCGCCTCTCTCCCCTCCCTCTTGTCAATCATCTGGGACACGTGACCGGTCCCAGATGATTGCGGGGCCAGTGACAGCACGCGGAGCCGCTCCCGCATGTACAGTGGGTGCCTGGCTGTGAAGCCACAGCTGTGCGCCCACAGTTAGAATGCCGGCGACGCCGAGCGGGGCTTCGATCCCCTGCATCGCTGGACCCTGGGACAGGTAAGTGTCCAATTAAAAGTCAGCAGCTGCAGTATTTGTAGCTGCTGACATTTTTTTAATTTTTTTTTTTTTTTAATGGGAACCCCACTTTAATAAATATGCTTATCCTAGTGTAGAGTTTTGTGAATTGAGCCTAACGACCACTAGATGGCAGCAGAGTGCCCCAGCCTTCACAGCGTCCTTCACTCTTCCCTCTACACTTGCTGCTGATCACTTCCGCTGGCCGAAGTAACAGCGCCATATTGTCTGTCTGGAAGATTGGGTTACCACGGGAGGAGCGTCGTTGTGGGACGTGTAGAGACTCCCGGGCGGCCTATAGCGGAAGTATACTATCGGAGAACGGTTAATATCCAGCAGGATCGTGTGCTTTGCATGTAAGTGAATAGGGGAACTCCCCTTTTTGTAGCATTGCTCCCAGCTGCTAGCCGTGGTTCTCCTCAGGCCTAGTACGCAGGCGCGGACGCTTGTGCTGTTACCGAAGCGGCCCTCACAGAACGGGGGAGGGGGGGAGAATATGTGCTGTCAGGTATTGCCACATTGATAAAACGACCTGATCTCTGCAGGCGGCAAGCTGTGCAAGGGGGCAGCTGAGGAGAAATAGCGGGAAAGGGCGGGAGGCCGCAGCGTGGTCTGTGTACCAGGCCTCCCAGTCACTGGGAATAAAAAAAACAGGCCTCCCAGTCAGCCTATGAATAGAGGAGGAAGGGGTCGCATGCAGCTTAGGCTTCATTCATTGCTTGTGTGTCACGTATAGGTGGGATTGCCCTCTTATACACGTGTTGGGGGTGTTCTAGCTTAGAGGATGTCAAATGTATGAACTAAAGGGAGCCTCATGTGGCCCCAGACATCACCAAAGGGCCACACATAATGTTCAGTATATGTAATGCTTGAGCCTGGGTTCACACTAGTGTGTGCAAAACACCGCATTCCTGTGCACATCACGTGATGGCTGTGCGATGTGAGCCATTCGCACCAAAATGGTGCACGGTGCTTCTTCCGCACCTAAATCGCATCGCGTGGGTGTTCACGCCTATGCAACACCATTCTGGCAGTTGCACTGCATTTTGCAATCTGTTTCAGGTAGGGTTGCCACCTCATCCCTTTAAAATTGAACACATATGTATTACACGGGTTCTGAGGCTGTTTTCATGCAGATAACGCACCAAGTGAGTTTAATTACCACCTTAATCAGAGAACTTGTGTAATTAACCACTTGCCACTGACCATCAAATGAGGCTGGGCGGTGCGGCTCTCGTCCTGGGTGGACGTCGTATGACGGCTTTCCAGGACGACCGCTCTCACCCAGCAGTCGCGGCCGCACCGAAAAGATGCACGATTAATCGTCAAGAATCATTATCGCGATCTTGATTAAGGCCTCATTCACACCAGGCGGATCTGCTGAGATCTCTCCGCTGAGCCGGCGGATGACAAGTCCCTCTCTGCTCACTGAGTGGGGAGGGGCTTGTCGAGCGCCGCTGCTTGCTATGGAGAGATCGGACGAAAACGGACAGCATGTCCGTTTTCATCAGATCTCATCCGATCCGCCAAGGACGGATGTGAACGTAGGGCCATCCGGCTGATTTTAGCGGATCGGACCGGGTCGGATGTCAGCAGATATGTCACCGCTGACATCCGTCGCTCCATAGACTAACATGGACCTGAACGGTCCTACAATGTGAAAGGGGCCTAAAGTGTTTCCCGATTCTTTCTATGCAAAGAATTCTCTGCTCTTCTGAAGCCACACAGGCAGTCTGCCAAGAATCAAAATATTCTTTATCAGTTGAACTTAAGTATAAACATTGTAACAATTTGTCAATGGAATAGACCTGTGTCTAAGTGAAAAAAGTTTAACCACTTAAACCAGGGCTCGACAAACCCCGGGCGCCAGGTCGCATTTGCGACTAGAATTAGCGACCTGGCGCCTGGGGCGGCACAGCTTTGGTATCCTGTGTCCGTTCGCCTCCCCCCCCCCTCCCGCCGCGATCGCGCTGGGCCGCGCCGGTAATTGAGGCCCCGGCTTTGCGGCCTACTGCAGTCCTATGGTTCCTGGTTCCTTCTGCAATCGGGCGCCCTCTGGTGGTGGCCGTTGGTATGACAAGACATCCACCAATGCTAATGGAGCAGCTTTCCCTACCTGTTTTCACTGCCTGCTCATCTCCTTCCCTTTACTTAGAACCCCCAAACATTATATATATTTTTTATTCTAACACCCTAGAGAATAAAATGGCGGTCATTGCAATACTTTCTGTCACACCGTATTTGCGCAGCGGACTTACAAGCGCACTTTTTTGGGAAAAAATACTTTTTTTAATTAAAAAATAAGAAAACAGTAAAGTTAGCCCAATTTTTTTTATATTTTGAAAGATGATGTTACGCCGAGTAAATTGATTCCCAACATGTCACGCTTCAAAATTTCATCCGCTCGTGGAATGGCGACAAACTTTTACCCTTTAAAATCTCCATAGGTGTCGTTTAAAAAATTCTACATGTTGCATGTTTTGAGTTACAGAGGGGGTCTAGGACTAGAATTATTGCTCTCACTCTAACGATCGTGGCGATACCTCACGTGTGGTTTGAACACCGCTTTCATATGCGGGTGCTACTCACATATGCGTTTGCTTCTGCAAGCGAGCTCGGCGGGACGGGGCGCATTTAAAAAAATTATTATTTTTTCTTATATATTTTATTTTTTATTTTTACACTGTTTTTAAAAAAAATAAAAATTGTGTCACTTTTATTTCTATTACAAGGGATGGGGCACATTTAAATTTTTTTTTTCTTATTTATTTTAACTTTTATTTTTTCACTGTTCTTTTAAAAAAAAAAAAAAAGTCACTTTTATTCCTATTAGAAGGAATGTAAAAATCCCTTGTAATAGAAAAAAAGCATGACAGGTCCTCTTAAATATGACATCTGGGGTCAAAAAGACCTCAGATCTCATATTTACACTAAAATGCATTAAAAAAAAAATTGTCATTTGAAAAAAAAAAAAAAAATGTCCCTTCAAGAGCTATGGGTGGAAGTGACGATTTGACGTCGCTTTCGCCCTGCAATGACTTGGAGATGGGCGGGGGGCCATCTTCCTCTCACTCGTCTCCATGTCAGGCCAGGGACAGATCCGGATCGCCTCCGCCGTTACCGACGGCCACGATAAGCGGTGAAGGGCACCGGAGAGCGGCGGTAGGGGGGCCCTCTCCTGCCGCCGATAAAAGTGATCTCGCTGCTAATCTGCTGCAGAGACCACTTTTATCTGAAAGAGAACCGCCGGCTCTTGAAGAAGATACCGGGGTTATGGTAGCTAGCTGCTACCATAACAACGGTATTTCTCTTCAAAGACAGGACGTATATAGTCGTCCTGCGGGAAGGAAGTGGTTAATTAAAATGAATTTATTATTTGTCATCTCCCTGCTTGGCCCCTTTCACAGGGGCTGTCTGATCAGGTTCGCATGTCAGTTTTTCAGGCGGACCTGATTGGATCCTTAGCGAGAATATGGTGGTCTTGTGTACCTGCATGGCAGGAAATAAAAGCAGTCACATTAGTTCTAGTCGTCTCTGTGTAAATTTAAGATTGGTTAATTTTTATATTGAAAATAAAGCTTTGTCGGTCGTTTTAAAAAAAAAAAAAAAAAAAAAAAACCTGGCTCCTAACTTTTTTAGCTGGCTCCTAGATTCCAAGCAAATTTGTCAAGCCCTGACTTAAACACTAAACCTTTTTTTGACATTTGTTGGTTTCAAGTTAAAATCATTTTGTTTTGCTAGAAAATTACTTAGAACCCCCAAACATTGTATGTGTGTGTATATATATATATATATATATATATATATATATATATATATATATATATATATATATTTATTTATTTTTTTTTAGTAGAGACCCTAGAGAAAAAAATGGTGGTTGTTGCAATATTTTATGTCACACTGTATTTGCGCAGTGGTCCTTCAAATACAATTTTTTTTTGGAAAAAATTACTTTAATGAATGAAAAAATTAAAAAAAAAAACTAATCAGTAAAGTTAGCCCATTTTTACATTTTTTTTATATATATATAATGTGAAAGATTTTACGTTGTGAGAATTGTGATCTGTTTATTCTAAGCAAAAAATTTGTGATTCTCATTTTGGCCAGAATCGTGCAGCTCTACCGCGCCATGTTGCAAGGACATGGCGCGACCCCCGATCTCTGTAAAGAGCTGCGGCTCTTTAACCATGTGATCGGCTGTGTCCAATCACAGCTGGTCACATGTAACCATGGAGATGCCGGTGATCGGCACACCTCACACTGACTGTGTTGAAGAGAGCTGATCAGCAGCATCTCAGAGGGGGACATCATAGTATGTAATCGGGGCACGGATCATCAGCAGTGAGTGCCCAGCAATCAGCGCCAACCAGTGCCCACAAGTGCCAGCAATCAGTGGCCATTAGTGATGCCAGTCAGTGCTGGCTTTCACTGCCGCCCATAAGTGCGACATTCGTGCCTCCCCATGAGTGCAGCCTATTGGTGCCACCTCATTAGCGCCCATCAGTGAAGGAGAAAAATTACTTATCTACAAAAAATTTACTGACAGAAACAAAGAAAAAATTTCTGTCTTATTTTTTGCTAAAAAAAAAAAATCACCCCCACTGGTGATCAAATACACCAAATGAAGGCTCTATTTGTGCGAAGAAAATTATAAAAATTTCACATGGTTACAGTGTTGCATGACCGCGCAATTGTCATTCAAAGTGTAACAGCGCTGAAAGCTGTAAAATGGCCTGGGCAGGAAGGGGGTGTAAGTGCTCTGTATTGAGGTGGTTAATCTGTGTTCGGGTTTAAAGGGATTAGGTGGCAACCCTAGTTTCGGGGTGTTATTGATCTAACATTAACACCCACAGCATATCACATGGACATCGTGCGATTGCTATGCAATGTAGGGAGACACAGCAAATCTTGCACACTTCCCACATCGCATCAGTGTGAACTAGGGCTGAGAGAACTGTCAAACTGCAGACCTAATAGAAAAAATGTGGGTCAGAGAGTGCGGAAAGCCAACACTTTTGGCTGGGATGGTTGCAGAAGACAATACAAAGCTGGGTAGATATTACATGGGGCTAGTAGAGATCAATGCTGATACCCTAATCCATGTTCACAATACAGACTGCTGAGGTCAGAGGGCCACATCATTTACCATAAGGTCACAGGTTGGGCACCAGGGCTCTAGCTGGTCAGCTCCTTAGAGAACATCCCTGGTGGATTATGCCATAATGTACTAGTATGCACAGCATGTTAGTACGTTATGGTAGACTTACCTGTGAAATGGTGCCCTTCAGCGATGTGGTGGGATCGATCCAGCGGGCTTCTTTGTCCGGTTTTCCTTCCGTGTTTTGTGTCTTCAGCCGTTTAATAGGCCGGGCCGCAATGACATCACTGTCATGCTCATGGGAGTCACATTGCCACGGCACACATCTGGGCCATAAATGTTCACTGAGCTGCGCGTGGCACATGGTGGCTGACAGGCAGAAGAGACCGATGGGTTCTGCTTATTTTTGAAAAATTAAGTTTACTTCCACTTTAAGGCTGGCTATACACTTTTTTTTTTTTTAATTTATTCAATTTCCTTTAGATTTACCTTCAACTATGTAGTACAAGGGCCTGCCTGATTGCATACTAATTGGTTTTGGTAAATCTAAAGAAAAGATGAACAAGAAAATTGTATAGCGTATGGCCAGCCTAACAGTAAAGCTGGCTGTAGCGTAGAAAAATTTGGCCGCACACCACTGTAGTAAAGATGCTCAAACTTTATTCCATATATCAAATGGGGACATCGCAAACTACCCTGGATCTGCAATCGCTCAGACTGCCCAAAGCTGGCTGTAGACTGATCAAAATCCAGCTGATTCGGCAGGGACTGGATGAAGTTCAATCAGTGCCATCACCAATGTCGATTGAACAATTTGGTCAACTTCTGCCGAAGGCACGTGTTGAAAATGTCTCAATCAGCAGCTGCAGACACTGATTGGTGTGTTCTGACAACTGCGGGTCCTGCAGTCAGAATAGATTGTCCCTCCTGGGGATTCCTCCAACCACCTCTTTTGTATGTATGGTGGGATCTGTTAGTTTCCTTTTTTTCTGTTCAGTCCACTGAGTGATTGAAGTGTAATGTAGGGCTGCAAGTAACGATTATTTTCATAATCGATTAGTTGGCCGATTATTGTTTCGATTAATCAGTTAATAACCTTCAAAAAAGTGTGTATAATTTAGTTAATATGTAAAGTTTAAAAAAAGAGTAATTTATTCTTAAATATCTCTATGCAGTGGTAAATATAAATAACCAACTATATGGTTAGGGAGCAAAATATCTCATTCACTCTGAGAATAACAGACAGAAGAGATAATCTCTATATACTATTAGAAGAGATATACTGTATATACTATTAGAGGAGAGATATACTGTATATACTATTAGAGGGTGAATCTTGTAAATATCATTAGACTCGGAGATCATTTTTTTTTATTATTTAAAAAAACAAACAATGTCTTCCTTAACCACTTAACGACCGGCCACTGTATATATACGTCATTTTTTTGAAGATGGATATCTCGGTAACGGCAGCAGCTGCTGCCACAACCGAGGTATCCATCTTTGTGGCCGGCGTTTCTGTACACGATAATGTTGGTCTCTGCGGCGGGTTCGCCACACCCCCTCCCACCGCTCTCCTGCGCCCACCGCCGCTTACCGGAGCCGTCGATAGCGGTGGAGGAGATCGGGACCTGTGAGTGCTTCGGTATAGAGACGAATGAGGCCAAGATGGCGCCCACCCGTCTCTATACCATAGGACGGCCGGAGCAACGTCATTACGCCGGCTTCGCCCACTTCTCTTAAAGGCACAATTTTTTTTTGTCATTTTTGCATTTTAGTCTAAATATGAGATCTGAGGACTTTTTGACCCCAGATCTCATATTTAAGAGGACCTGTCATGCTTTTTTCTATTACAAGGGATGTTTACATTCCTTGTAATAGGAATAAAAGTGATCCATTTTTTTGTTTTTTAAAACAGTGAAAAAATAAATAAAATAAAGTAAAATAAATAATAAAAAAAAAAAAATTTGTTTAAAGCGCCCTGTCCCGACGAGCTCGTGCGCAGAAGCGAACGCATAAGTGAGTAGCGCCCGCATATGAAAACGGTGGTCAAACCACACGTGAGGTATCGCCGCGACCGGTAGAGCGAGAGCAATAATTCTAGCCCTAGACCTCCTCCGTAACGCAAAACATGCAACCTGTAGAATTTTTTAAACGTCGCCTATGGAGATTTTTAAGGGTAAAAGTTTGACGCTATTCCACGAGCGGGCGCAATTTTGAAGCGTGACATGTTTCGTATCAATTTCCTTGGCGTAACATTATATTTCACAATATAAAAAAAATTGGGCTAACTTTACTGTTCTTATTTTTTTATTCAAAAAAGTGAATTTCTTCCAAAAAAAGTGCGCTTATAAGACCGCTGCGCAAATACGGTGCAAAAAAAATTATTGCAATGACCGCCATTTTATTCTCCAGGGTGTTAGAAAAAAAAAACATATATAATGTTTGGGGGTTCTAAGTAATTTTCTAGCAAAAAAAAACTGTTTTAAACATGTAAACACCTAAAATCCAAAACGAGGCTGGTCCTTAAGTGGTTAAAAAAAATGTCATTTTAAGAACATTTGTTCGATTTTCTAATGGTTAGTGGGGTGAAATCGATGTTCAATTCTCAACCACAGTGACGGGGAAATTTGGAAATAATAAAAAAACTTCTTGGTCAAAGGAATTTTCAGTGTATGGTGTTTTTGTTCAGAAATTACATTCGTTTTAAAAACAGAATGTTAAAAACAAGTGAAAATTTCAAACATTCTTTCTAGAGGTCGACCGATAGGGGTTTTTCTCTGGCCGATGCCAATATTTAGAAATCGCGATGGCCGATATATGATGCCGATTTATTTATTTATTTTATTTTTTTGGACCGATATGTTAAGCTGATTTTTTTTTTTTTTTTCTTTTTTCCCCTTCATCTCATAAAATCTAACAGTTAGACCCCTTTCACACTGGGGCGTTTTTCAGGCGCTTTTGGGCTAAAAATAGCTCCTGTAAAGTGCCTGTAAAACGGCTCCTCTGCAGTCTCAGTGTGAAAGCCCGAGTGCTTTCACACTGAGGCGATGCGCTGGCAGGATGTTAAAAAGTCCTGCAAGCAGCATCTTTGGAGCGGTGTATACCACTCCTGCACATTGAAATGAATGTGCACCGCTGCCGAAGCGCCTGCAAAGTGATTCGGCAGCGGCGCATTTAACCCCTTCCTCGGCCGCTAGCTGGATTATAAGCGCCCCGCTAGCAGCCGAATGGCGCCGCTAAAATAACGATAAAGCGCCGCTAAAACTAGCAGCGTTTTACCGTCAACGTCTGCCCGCTCCAGTGTGTAAGCAACCTTAAGTAATAAGTGATACAGAAAATTTTTAACATTTATTAAACAAAACAAACCTCCAATCAGTTCACTTGTATGTATAATTTAGATTTAAAAAAAAAAAAACTATATCTTAAATATTAAATACACAAAAACAGGTAATCAAAACTTTTGGATGAAAAAAATGGGATAACTTTACTGCTTAGTGTTTTTTTTTTTTTTTTTTTTAATTCATTAGTGTATTTTTTCAAAAAAAATTGATCCATGTGGCCAGCATAAGGCTCGGTACACACCTATGCAGTTTGCTTTTGATCTGTTTCTGCAGTGCTTTTTGCAGTGCTTTTTGATTTTTGCGCATGTGATATTGCTGCGATTAGCATTTTTTTTTTGGCCAATTTGTTGGGCAGATAAAAAAACACAAATTGCTGCAAAAACGCATTACATGCTTTTCTGCAGCTTCTCCATTGAAGTATATTGAACCAAAAAAAGCACTGTTTTGCGTTAAAAAAAAAAAAGCATAGATGTGAACGTGTCCCATAGGAAACCATATAAATGAACTGTAGTGCGTTTCTGCAAAAAGCACCAAAAAACACATAGATGTGAACCAGGTTTAAGACATTTAGTAACATAATGGGGTTAAAGAAAATAAAATTAGCCCTTTAGTACAAAAAAAGCAGATAATCACTACTGTAAGGGGTTCATTTATATTTATTTTACTGTAGAACTGTGAAAGTAATCTTTACAGTAGCGATTTGCTCTTTTTGTACTATAACTATAAACTAGTTTTTTTAACCCCATTATGTTACTGGCAGATTAATCGATTAATTTCATAATCAATTAGTTGTCGATTAATCGATTAGTTGTTTCAGCCCTAGTGTAAGTCACACCTATGGCTATCTCATGAGTTCATAAACTAAAATTGTAAAATATCGTACTGTATGTTTCAGTGGCTTAAAGGATAAGTTCACCTTTTTAAAAAAAAATGCTAATTTTTTTTGCAAGTCTTTTCTTAGCTTGTAAAGCATTGCACCCATGATCAATATTATGGATACAATACCAGGCTCCTGCAGACTCTCAGCAGAACTGCCTGCCCATACCTTTTGATACAGGCAAAACAGTTACTGAAGTCCAGGAGTATCAATGAAATAAGAGAGTGATCACCAGCACCCTTGTAGTTCATTGAGAACTACAAGCCGTCGGCGTAGTTGTTCATTCATTTAACCACTTGCCACCCAGGCCAATTCTGACATTTCTCTCTTACATGTATAAATCATTTTTTTGCTAGAAAATTACATAGAACCCCCAAACATTATGTTTTTTTTTTTTTTTTTTTTTTTTTTTAAGCAAAGACCCTAGAGAATACAATGGCGGTCGTTGCAACTTTTTATATTGCACGGTATAGGCGCAGCAATTTTTCTAACGCCTTTTTTTGGGGGGAAAAAAAGTTTTGAGCTTTAAAAAAAAAAAAAAATAACAGTAAAGTTAGCCCAGTTTTTTTTGCATAATGTGAAAGATGAAGTAACGCTGAGTAAATCGATACCTAACGTGTCACACTTCAAAATTGCACACGCTTCGGTACGTAGCCTAAGCCTCCCTGGCGGTATGATTGTCAGATTTTTAAGAGTCAAAGCGGTACAATTATTTTGCATAGAAATTTGGCATTTTATATTGTAGGCCTGTAATTTCTTAGCAATAACACACTTATATCTGTCCACCAAGAGTCTAGTAGATATCCCGGGTATGATGAAGTTTGAAACACAAAACTGGGAAAACTTATTGACTCGAGTATAAGCCTAGGGTGAGAAATGCACAGCTACTGTAAGTGGAAAAGAGGGTCAACAATGCCCATTTGCAGCCTCACTGTGCCCATTTGCAGCCTCACTGTGCCCATTTGCAGCCATAGGTCCCCCGAACTTCAAACTAGGTAGTTAAGGGTTCCTAGATGCCCCCTAGCTGCAGCCAAAATTTGGGGTCTCTGTACCCAAAGGGTCCTGAAATGACATTGCTGCAGATGGACACAGTTGACCGACTTTGGGGCCCCGTATCTCGGTGCCACTTGGTACTAGGAACCCCAAATTTAGTGTGCAAACCTAGTGGAAATAGCACTATAACATATCCAGAGCTGTAGTTCCTAGAACCAAGTGGCCCCGAGATATGGGGCCCCAAAGTTGGTTCGGAAAATGTCAAGCACTTCTGCAGCAGAGAGTGACATTTTCTGAACCGAATTTGGGGGCCCTGTATCTCGGGGCCACTTCATGCTAGGAACCCCAGCTTTGGATATGTCGTAGTGCTAATTCCACAGGGGGTTCCTAGCACCAAGTGGCCCCGAGATACGGGGCCCCAAAGTCAGTTTGGAAAATGTCATTTTCTGCTGCAGAAAAGTGCTTGACTCGAGTATAAGCCGAGGGGGACACTTTCAGCACAAAAAAATGTGCTGAAAAACTCAGCTTATACTCGAGTATATACGGTAATTAATATAAAAAATAATAATAATAAAATAAATTTCCCCACGATTCACTATCGCTCAATTCTGCAAGTGTTCTAATTTACTATCGCTGTTTTCTAGCTGGTCTAAAACCAGTTTTCTAGCTGGTCTAAAACCAGTTTTGACGTAAAGGGACACTTTTTGGTTGCTATGGACAATCTCCAGTTTACAGGCAGAAAGAACAGTATATAAAACTGCATGCAGGGCACTGGACAAAGCACTAGGGACAAAAGGGATGTGAAATAACTTCATACAGTAATGTAATCCATAAGATTACCGTATACTGTATGTATTATGATTTTTCACGTTTTTGAATTTGCCGCCGGGCTCTGCCCCCGTGCGTCGCGATGCTCGCAGGGAATGGAGCCCAGTACAGAGAGGCTTCGGGGAGGAGGACAGAGCCCCCAGACACAGCGGGGGGACATCGCAGGATCCTGGGGATAAGGTAAGTACACTGCACCAGAATCCTGCAACGCAATCCTGAGTGTGGCTCGGGGTTACCGCTATTGGTGCTGAAATTTAACCCCCAAGCCATACACGGGAATACCGTCAGGGAGGTTAAAAATCCCCATAGGCGACACTTTCAAAATTTTAATGCTTGGTGTTGTCTATCCAGTGCCTACTGATTATGCTGAGTGATGTCAAAGTGCCTCTGCTATGTCTTTACAGTCAACTTATGGGTCTCCAATTCACACGAAAATGTATGGATCTATTGCTGCTTCAGGCCTTTTCTGGCACTTTGTGTACATGTAACAGTCAGTATTTTTTGCTAGAAAATTACTTAAAACCCACAATTATATATATTTTTAAAGCTGGGGCCCTAGAGAATAATTTAGTGGGTTTTGCAATTTTTATTTTGTCACACCGTGGTTTTTCAAATACTTTTTTTTTTTTATTATTTGAATGAAAGAAAAAAAAATACATAACCCGATTTTAGTTGTAAAATATGATGTTACGACGAGTAAATAGATACCAAACATGTAACGCTTTAAAATTGCGAATGCTCATGCAAAGGTGACAAACTATGGCAAATTTTTACTATTTATAGGCGACATTTTAACCACTTACCGACCGCCCACTGTATATAAACGTCATTACTTTGAAGATGGATATCTCGGTAACGGCAGCAGCTGCTGCCACAACCGAGATCCATCTTTAGGGCCAGGGGTTCTGTGTACGATAATGGTGGTCTCTGCGGCGGGTTTGCTGCGAGATCACCGTTATCGACGGTGGGAGAGGTGCCACCGCCCCTCCTGCTGCTCTCCCGCGCCCTCCGCCGCTACCACGGCTTTTTTTTTTTTTTTTTTTTTTTTTTTTTTTTTTTTTTTTTTTTGCATTAAAGTCCAAATATGAGATCTGAGGACTTTTTGACTGCAGATCTCATATTTAAGAGGACCTGTCATGCTTTTTTCTATTACAAGGGATGTTTACATTCCTTGTAATAGGAATAAAAGCGATCCAATTTTTTTTTTTTAAACTGTGAAAAAATAAAGTAAAATAAATAAGAAAAAAAAATTTTTTTTAAAGCCTCCTGTCCAGACGAGCTCGCGCGCAAAAGCGAATGCATACGTGAGTAGCGCCCACATATGAAAACGGTGGTCAAACCACACATGTGAGGTGTCGCTGCGACCGGTCGAGCAAGAGCAATAATTCTAGCCCTAGACCTCCTCTGTACCGCAAAACATGCAACCTGTAGAATTTTTTTAAACGTCACCTATGGAGATTTTTAAGAGTAAAAGTTTGACGCCATTCCATGAGCGGGCGCAATTTTGAAGCGTGACATGTTGGGTATCAATTTACTTGGCGTAACATATTTCACAATATATAAAAAAAATGGGCTAACTTTACTGTTGTCTAATTTTTTTATTCAAAAAAGTGAATTTTTTCCAAAAAAAGTGCCCTTATAAGACTGCTGCACAAATACGGTGCAAAAAAAAAAGCATTGCATTGACCACCATTTTATTCTCTAGGGTGTTAGAAAAAAAAACAATATATAATGTTTGGGGGTTCTAAGTAATTTTCTAGCAAAAAAAAACTATTTTAACCACTTAAGGACCAGCCTCGTTTTGGATTTTAGGTAGGGTTGTCCCGATACCACTTTTTTAGGACCGAGTACAAGTACCGATACTTTTTTTCAAGTACTCGCCGATACCGATTACCGATACTTTTTTTTTAATGTCACGTGACAGTGTTTTTTTTTTTCATTTTTTTTTTTTTTTTAACAGTGCTTGCTTTTTTTTGGGGGGGGGAGGGGGTGAACGTTGTATGTGTGTGTTATTTTTTTATTTTTTTTTTTTTTACAATTTTTATTTTTTAGAATAATATTTCTTTTATTCTTTATTGTTTTTTTTTTTTTTTTTTTAATCAGCCCTTTTGGGGGGCTTTGGTGAGATATCAGGGGTCTTAACAGACCTCTGATATCTCCCCCTTGAGACAGAGAAAGAGACAGAGGATAGAGATTCCCCAGTCCCTTTCTCTGCAGCGTCAGCTGCACTGACAATGAATGGAGAGAAGACCGCAGCTTCTCTCCATTCATAAACTGACACATCGTAATCACAGGAGATTACAATGTTTCAGTTATGTGAATGGACAGAGTCAGCTGACTCTATCCATACACAAAGGAAGGAGGAGGGGGAGGACGGAGGAACTGAGGGGGAGAACGGACGGGACAGATAAGAGCAGAACGGAGGGGACAGATAAGGATAGAGGAATGGAGGGGACAGCTGAGAGGGACAGAGGAAAGGAGGGGGCACGGAGGAGGATGCAGTGACAGTCAGCTGTGAGCGATCACCGCTGTCTGTCACTAAAGCTGGTGAAAGCCGCCGGGGGAGAATCTTGTAACTCCCCCACGCGCCGATCACAGCTGACAGTTCAGGTATCGGGGGAGGCATCGGGAGCATTTGCCCGAGTACAAGTACTTGGGCAAATGCTCGGTATCGGTGCCGATACCGATACTAGTATCGGTATCGGGACAACCCTAATTTTAGGTGTTTACATGTTTAAAACAGGTTTTTCTGCTAGAAAATTACTTAGAACCCCCAAACATTATATATGGTTTTTCTTCTAACACCCTAGAGAATACAATGGCGGTCATTGCAATACTTTTTTTTGCACCGTATTTGCGCAGCGGTCTTATAAGCGCACTTTTTTTGGAAAAAATTCACTTTTTTGAATAAAAAAATAAAACAACAGTAAAGTTATCCCAATTTTTTTTAATGTTGTGAAATATAATGTTACGCCAAGTAAATTGATACCCAACATGTCATGCTTAAAAATTGCGCCCGCTCGTGGAATGGCGTCAAACTTTTACCCTCAAAAATCTCCATAGGCGACGTTTAAATAATTCTACAGGTTGCATATTTTGCGCTACAGAGGAGGTCTAGGGCTAGAATTATTGCTCTCGCTCTACCGGTCGCTGTGATACCTCACATGTGTGGTTTGACCACCGTTTTCATATGCGGGCGCTACTCGCGTATGCGTTCGCTTCTGCGCGCGAGCTCGTCGGGACAGGGGGGTTTTAAATTTTTTTTTTTAATTTTTATTATTTATTTTAAAATATTTTATTTATTTTTACACTGTTTAAAAAAAAAAAAAAAATTGTGTCACTTTTATTCCTATTACAAGGAATGTAAACATCCCTTGTAATAGAAAAAAGCATGGCAGGTCCTCTTAAATATGAGATCTGGGGTCAAAAAGACCTCAGATCTCATATTTACACTAAAATGCAATTAAAAAAAAAAAAAAAAAAAGTCATTTAGAAAAATGACATTTGAAAAAATATGCCTTTAAGAGGCGTGGACGGAAGTGACGTCTTGACGTCGCTTCCGCCCAGCAGTATCTTGGAGACGAGCGAGCGCCATCTTGGCCTCACTCGTCTCCTGACACACAACGGCAGAGGACGCGATCGCCTCCGCCGCTACCGACGGCTCCGGTAAGCGGCGGAGGGCACCGGATCGCGGCAGGAGGGGGGGGCCCCTCTCCCGCCACCGATAAAAGTGATCTCGCGGCGAATCCGCCGCAGGGACCACTTTTATCTGAAAGCCGGCCGCCGCACGAAAACGGGGATACCGGGGTTATGGCAGCTAGCTGCTGCCATAACAACGATATCCCCGTTCAAACTTAGGACGTATATAGTCGTGCGGCGGTCGGGAAGTGGTTAAACATGTAAACACCTAAAATCCAAAACGAGGCTGGTCCTTAAGTGGTCAAAGCCTATACAGGTTACCACTTTGGATTTACAGAGGAGGTCTAGTTCTAGAATTACTGCCCATGATCTGACGTTCATGGTGATATCTCACATGTGTAGGGCTTGAATTGTTTGCGTGTGTGACTGATGCTCGCAATTGTCTTTGCACAGGGGCACTTTTAATTTTTTTTACACTGTTGTGTTTTATTTTTTTATCCTTTTATCTTTTTATTGTCACAAGGAATGTAAACTTCCTTGTGACCGCAATAGGCATGTGCACTGAACTTTCAGCCAGCAAAAATGAGAGGTGCTGAAATTAATCGCTGCATCCATTCATCGTGGTTCGGGTGTCCCCGATGCAGCATCGATGCATACGACTGCCGGGTGACGTCATCCTGACTTGCCCCGCCCCTCCCGGGAGAGCTCTCCGGGCGTATAGTTGTTAAAATAAGTGTTTTAATAAATCCTCCTGTTGTATGTGCTTTTAAAAAAATCTGGAGCTACATACTGCTTTTTTCACTGAGTGTACATACAGTGTACATGCCACTCATGTGACTGCCCGGGCCCGCCTCTCTCTTCTCTCCTCTCACGTCTCTCCTGACGTCAGCGGGAAATTCTCAGCCCCACCCGCCTCTTCTGATCTGATAGCTACAGTCAGCAGGCGGGGCTGAGAATTCCCCGCTGACGTCAGGAGTAACGTGAGAGGCGGGCCGGGCAGTCACATGAGCAGCGTGTACACTGTATGTACACACTGAAAAATGCGGTACGTAGCTCCAGATTTTTTAAAAAGCACATGCAGTGGGGCACTTAATGGATTGTAACTTGGGATGTATTAAGACACAGTTATTTTAACAGCAGTAAGTAGAGTACAAATGTGTTTGTACTCTACTTACACCTCATACATGCTCCGTGCTGACAGTTCCCCCGGCTTCCCCGTTTGTACATTCCACTGTTAACTCCTAGTGTGCTGGAAGGTGCAAACGGGGGAGCCCAGGGAACTGTCAGCACAGAGACCATACAGGGAACTTCACAGGGCTGTTTGTCAGCTGTGGATTCTATCCCTCCTGACCTCCAAGCAGCAGTGTGTGAATGCCTGTACCCTGTAGTGCACCGGATTAGTGCACTTTTTAAGGGAGTGAGGTTATTTCTAATTCAAAGTGGAATTTGTAAATTTTTGGTTTATTAAAAGTCAGCAGCTACAAAAAGTGTATCTTCTGACTTTTAATAAAAAGACACTCACCTGTCCCACGATCCAGTGACGTGGCCACCCAAACCCTCCCTTCTCTCCCCCGCCAGTCCCCTGCACTGGCAATACAACTGTGGGCATCCAGCTGTGACAGCTTGCAGCTTCACAGCCGGGTGTGCATGTCTCACTGCGCTGTCCTGCATAGCGGGCAAACTTCTGGGACCTGTGATGTGTACCAGGGAGGAAGGGCCGCCTAGGCGGCCCAAGCGGAAGTGGGAGCTTGGTTCCTGTCAAAACTAGGTACCCACTCCTCACCCCCCAAAGAAATTACATGCCAGTTGTGGCATGTAAGGGGGTCAGGACTCAAAGTGGAAGTTTCACTTTTGAGTGGAATTCCACTTTAATAAAATATGTTTATACAGAAAGCACAATGACATCCCCAACCCTGGACTCCAGGAGGAGACCATCACCCCCCAAACCCTGCCATGTACACACCACAGGGGATCCTCTACCTCTGATGTTCCTCACCTGCAGGACTCCATGATGACCATCGTAACATCCTCCCTTTGATTCTTCCATCCTTCAGTCCCCTCCTCACCACCACCATTTTAATCTTTGAACTCTTCCATACAACTGTTCCTATCCACGGATTCCTCCATCTCCATCCCCAGACTCTTCCATCCTTCTGTTCCTATCCATGGATTCCTCCATCTCCATCCCCAGATTCTGCCATCCTTCAGTTCCTATCTCCAGACTCCTCTGGCCTTCCATTCTCTATTCATGGATTCCTCCATCCCCAGACTCTTCAATCCTTCTTTTCTTATTCATGGATTCTTCCATCCTTCATTTCCCACCCCTCCCTCATATCCTGGACTCTTCCATGTCCTTGTGCCGCTACATGCAGGAAGTGTCCTTCTTCTCATTTTTTTTTTTAAAGCAGATAAAATTAAAAAATGTTCTTCTAAGACTGCTTTCACACTGGGGTGTCGGCAGTAAAGCACAGCTATTTTTAGCGGCGTTTTTGCTGAGGTTTTCGGCTGCTAGCGGGGCATTTTTAACCCCCGCTAGTGGCCAAAAAAGGGTTACAACGACCTGCAAAGCGGCGCTTCGGTGGCACTGCCCAATCATTTCAATGGGTAGGAGAGGTGTATTCACTGCTCAAAAAATGCTGCATGCAGGAGTTTTTTTAACATCCTGCCAGCGCATCGCCTCAGTGTGAAAGCCCTCCTGCTTTCACGCTGAGACTGCGGCGGAGCCGTTTTTCAGGTGCTATTTTTAGCCGAAAAGCGCCTGAAAAATGCCTCAGTGTGAAAGGAATCTAAATGTTTGAATTTGTGTGATGGAAACCATCGTCGGTAATCATGATGCATCACGGAAAGGAGTCAAATCGTTGACAAGATAATCGTAATCTAATCGACTCATGAGACCAGTGAAAATGCGCATCTCTAGCGAAAATGGTGTTTTCTGCATTTTGCCGATAAAAAAATAGGTAGCCATAATGACGCATAAAACGCACACGATTTTGCCGTAGAGCTGCACGATCCTGGCCAAAATGAGAATCACCATTTTTTTTGCTTAGGAAAAAAGATCATGATTCTCTCACGATTCCCGTGATGTAAAATCTTTCACGTTGTACCAAAAAATGGGCTAACTTTACTGGTTAGTTTTTTTTTTTTTTAATTCATTAAAGTAATTTTTTCCAAAAAATTGCATTTGAAAGACCGCTGCTCTAATACAGTGTGACATAAAATATTGCAACAACCACCATTTTATTCTCTAGGGTGTCTACTAAAATTATATATAGTGTATGTGTATATATGTGTGTGTGTGTGTGTGTGTATATATATATATATATATATATATATATATATATATATTTATATATTGTGTGTTTGGGGGTTAATGATTTTAACTTGAAACCAACATATGTCAGAAAAAGGTTTAGTGTTTAAACTTTTTTCACTTACACACAAAGTCTATTCCATTGACAAATTGTTACAATGTTAATACTTAAGTTCAACTGATAAACAATGTTTTGATTCTTGGAAGACTGCCCAGTTTTACTCTTCCTTTCTTTTGAGGGCTGTGGCTTGAAAAGAGCAGAGAGCATTCTTTGCATAAAAAGAATTGTGAAACACTTTAGTCAAGATCGCGATAACGATTCTTGATGATTAATTGTGCAGCTCTATTTTGCCGCGATTTTACTGTGCTTATGGCAGGGTGGATTTGATTTAAATCGCTAGTAAAAAGGCTTGATTTAACCACCTCAGCCCTGGAAGGATTTACCCCCTTAATGACAGGCCATTTTTTGCAAAACAGCAGTGCGTCGCTTTAACTGACAAGTGCGACTTTTACAAAAACAAAATTGATGTCTTTTTTTCCCCACAAATAGAGCTTTCTTTTGGTGGTATTTGATTACCTCTGCGGTTTTTATTTTTTGTGCTATAAATAAAAAAAAAAAAGCGACAATTTTGGAAAAAAAAATTATATTTTTACTTTCTGCTATAATACATATCCAAAAAACAAATGTATTCTTCTACATATTTTTGGTTAAATAAAAAACGTATATTGATTGGTTTGCGCAAAAGTTATAGCGGCTACAAAATAGAGGATAGATTTAGGGACTTTTAATTTGTTTTTACTGGTAATGGCGGCGATCTGCGATTTTTAGCGAGACTGCAACATTGTGGCGGATAAATCTGACCTTAAGTGACACTTTTTGGGGACCAGTGGCACCAATACAGTGATCAGTGCTATAAAAAAATGCACTGATCGATGTATACATGACACTAGCAGGTAAAGGTTAACACTGGGGGGGTTAACTGTTCTCTCCGTGTGTTCTTACTGTGTGGGGGATGGGCCCACTGGGACAACACATAGATCGCTGTTCCTGATTACTAGGAACAGCCGCTCTGTGTTGTCCCCTGTCAAAACGGGGATCTGCCTTGTTTACATAGGCAGATCCCTGTTCTGCCTCTCTGTACAGTGATCATGGGTGGCCGGTGAACATAGTGTCCGTGGCACCCGTGCACACCCACAGTAGCTAATGCATGAAACGACATACAGGTACGTCATTTCGTGTAGTCGTGCCGCCCTGCCGCAGTATATGTGCATTCCAGAAGTGGTTAAATCAACTCGATTTAATTCATAATTTTTAAAGAGCAACTGTCACCTGTGTACTGCAGCAGCTCTCTCTGACCCGCTGTTGACTTACTGGCAGTACCATTCACTTTAATGGGACGGCTGCTGATGCGGCAGTGACACAACAAGATAAGGGACCTGGCGGGTGCAGGTGAGTGGATGCTGGCTAACAGGCGCTGCCATGATGGATCTGAAATGACAGTTGCTCTTTAACCACTTGCTGACCAGCTCACGCCGATATACGTCGGCAGAATGGCACGGGTGTGCAAAACCACGTACCCGTGTGGCACTCCATCCGACTCGATGTCCACCGGTGGCCCCCAATCGTGGCATGGAGAGGCAGAACGGAGAGATGCAAACAAGACAGTTTCCTGTTCTGCCTAGCAACATGACAGGGATCTACTGCTCCCAGTGATCGGGAACATGATCTCTGTCATGTTCTAGTGAGCCCATCCCCCCCCCTACAGTTAGAACACACTTAACCCCTTGATCGCCCCCTAGTTTTAATCCCTTCCCTACCAGTGACAGTTACACAATAATCAGTGCATTTTTATAGCACTGATCGCTGTATAAATGTCAATGGTCATAAAAACGTGTCAAGTGTCCGATCTGTCCGCTGCAATGTCACAGTCACAATAAAAATTGCAGATCGTCACCATTACTAATTTAAAAAAAAAAAAAAATAATGCCATAAATCTATCCCCTATTTTGTAGACGCGATAACTTTTGCGCAAACCAATCAATATACGCTTGGGGGTTTTTTTTTTTTTTTTTACCAAAAATATCTAGAAGCATACATATTGGCCTAAACTGAGGAAGACATTTAGTTTTTTGGGATGTTTGGATTTGTATTATAGCAAAAAGTAAAAAATATTGCATTTATTTTCAAAAAATAAAAACCGCAAAGGTGATCAAATACCACCAAAAGCTATATTTGTGGGGAAAAAAGGACATCAATTTTGTTTGGGTACAACGTTGCATGACCGCGCAATTATCAGTTAAAGCGACGCAGTGCCGTATCGCAAAAAGGGCTTGGTCAGGAAGGGGGTAGATCCTTTCCGGGGCTGAAGTGGTTAAATGTAAGGACTCATTCCTGCTGGTAGTTTGAATCTTTATTATATTTCAAACAAAATGAAGGTTTCCTATTTAGAATAATAAGCTGTCAGGTTAGTAAAATAGCGATATCAGAACCAATTCAATCATACAGTTTGCTGTGTACATAGATTTGCAAAACAATGGGATAAAGGAATGTTTCTGAACTTTGTTTTATCTCATGGTTACTATGACATTGTGTGAATGCATCAATTCAGTGCATGTTATCTCAGCTTGCATTGCTTGGATTCAATGATTTTACCAAAAATGTAAATATTGCAGAATATACAGCCTTGTGCTACATAACTAAGCTCCATTTCATGCTGATTAAACTAAATTAGTATTGTAGTTTTTTATTTAAGATATCTTTAGATTTTTTTACTCCAATAACATTTTAGTAAAAGAAATTTGATAAAAATCAAAAAAATACGCTTTAAATATCCTTTTTTTTTTTTTTTTTTATCCACCTGGCTTATGGTGTGCTTTTCATAGGTCATGTGACTCAAAAACGCAACACAGGTGCATTATTGATGCGTTCTTGCTGTGTCTTCAGTGCATTTCAACGGTGGGGGATGGTGCATTTTTTTTTTTTTTTTTTGTTTCTTTTCAAAAAATGTTTGCAAATGAGTAATTTTTCTTCAAAGATTTTCAAAGATTGGGCCAAGATTTATGCTGCTACATATCGTTTTGGTGAAAATAAACCAAATTTGTGTATATTATTTAGTTATTAGTCTACACGCTATGGTGTCAGTCATTAAACATTGATCACACCTGATGTACTGACGGCCTATCTAATTTCTTGAAACACTAACAAGCCAGGACCGTACAAATACCCCCAAATGACCCCCTTTTGGACAGTAGACAGTCCAAAGTATTTCGTAAGAGGAATTGAGTTTTTTGGAAGTTGTAATTTTTTCCCACAATTCTTGGGAAAATTATGAATTTTTTTTTTTTTTTACACAAAATTGTCATATTAAAAAGTCATTTCTCACACACAGCATATGCATACTTGCAACTATACCCCAAAACACATTTTGCTACTGGCGATACCACATGCGTGAGACTTTTACACAGCCTGGTCACATACAGAGGCCCAACATCTAAGTAGCACCTCCCAGGTGTTCTAGGAGCATAAATTACACACATAATTTTCTGACTACCTATCATATTTTTGAAGGCCCCGGAGCACCAGGACAATGGAAAGGCCCACAAAATGACCCCATTGTGGAAAGCAAACCCCCAGCATATATTCTGTGATGCAATATGAGTCTTTTGAACTTGTATTTTGTTTTCCATCAGTTTTTGGAAAACATTGAAAGAAAATGAAAACTTATTATTTTTTTTACACAAAGTTGTCAATTTATAGGATATTTGTAACACATAGCATGTACATGGCAAAAATTGCACCCCAAAATACATTCTAATACTCCTCCTGAGTACGCGATACCACACGTGTGAGACTTTTACACAGCCTGGCCAAGAGCCCCAACATCCAAGAAGCATCATCGGGTGTTGTAGTGACATAAATTACATATCTAATTTCCTTGCAACCTATCACATTTTTTAAGGCCCTTCACATTTCTAACACATAGGATGTACATACCAATTACACCCCAAAATACATTCTGCTAAGCAAAGGGTAAACAAAAGATTACCTGTGGTTTTAGTAGTGCAGTGGTCCACAGAGGAGAGCATTGGTCCAGGCAGCCGACAGGGATGTGGTCAGTGACAGGAATTGTCCAGACAGCAACAAAAGCAATTGTCCAGGCAGCAGGCAAAGATATAGTCAGTACAGCCAAAGTATTGGTCCAGGCAGCAGGAAGGACATCAAGCTTAGGGCCTCGGTCAGGAAAGAATTGGTGACAGGGGTAGAGGCTTCTCCCACCCAAATCTTTTTGAATTCTCTTTTCTCCAAACCCTGTTCTGGGAATTACAAAACCCAGAGTAAACCAAAAACTGGTGTTCTCTGCTCAAAACACTTGCTGAAGCCCCTCACATATGTGACACTCATATGTACTACAGTAGCAGGGCAAAAGATCAATTGAAGCATGGAAGCAAAAAACATGGTCGATTAACATGCCAATGTCAGTGCACGTGGAAGGCAGAAGTGTGGTTTAGAAACCATCAATACAGTAGGCAGAGGCATTGTGGGTAAACAGGCTGGGGTCAGTTAAAGTGGAAGTAAACCCTCCTTTTGTTTTCAGCCAAGGAAGCTGCCATCTTGGCCCCTGTTTAATCTGCAACTGCCATGATGCTGCACATGTGATTAGTTATGACACCAGCCATTGGATAGTTTGACAGTTTGGTTGAGAGCACAACAACAGTTGTATTCCCGCCACGTGCCAGAAATGTAACTGTTTTTTAAACAGTTTAATGGATGGGTTTACTTCTGCTTTAATGTGGAAGGTAGAAACGTGGTAGCAGGAAATGATCCGCACAGGTATTTGAAATGGGGAAATGGCAGGATGTTGAAATTAAGGGGGCTAATATCTGAGGGATGTGTGATAACGTCTGAAGTATTCTCCGATGCATAAGCCAGGTTGGGAGGGACATTGGGGACAATGATAACTGGTATCTCTTCTAACTCCTTTGCTGCATACACATTTCTTTTGGCATCTTCTTCCCGGTTCTGTGGGGGGAATGTTTTCTGGAAAACTTTGCTCATGAAGTATGCTTCCTGAGGGGGATCCTTGCTGGTAGATCAGGGCAGTGACAATTTCTTTAATATATTTGAGGAAGGTGCTGAGTATTTCTGTTGACTTTTGATAAATGATGTACAAATTCTACATGGCCATATGAAAGAGATAAAATGCAACTTTTTTTATAGCAGAAACTGGACTTTTGTGTTGAGATAGGGCTGTAGCATCTGGTCATTTAAATCCCCCCCCCCCGAACTGATTATAATCGTGTATGTCTTTGGGCTTTACAATGGGACTGCATCTTCCGTGAATCTCCACAGAGGTGTCATCGTGGATGGTGGATAGGGCGTAAACATATGTCTTGTCCCTCCACTTCTTGGCCAACATTTCCTTATTTCTCACACTTGCGGATTTTCCCCTTTGTACTTTAAATTTAAATTTCGTTTTTTCTGGTGGTACCGCAAGCCAATGTTTTTTCACAGTACAGGTGGCGGAAAAGGGGCAAACTCGTTTAATAATTGTCAACGCAGATATGATGACCTTTTTTTGAGCAGGGGGTATGCCAGGTCCCAGACAATTTTTCTGCTGGTTCCGATGTGCATTGGGCACTCAGGGGGCTGGAGCTGGGAGTCTTTGTCTTCGTACACACAGAAGGGCATGCACATATCCGGTGGCTTTTTCACATAGTTTGTTGAGTTTTAATCTGTACCTGTACCGCTTACTGGGAATATATTGTTTGAATTGCAGCCGGCAAGTGAAGTGGACAAAGGGATTCGTCCACACAAATGCTTTGTTCTGGGACATTTCAGCAAATCACTTGGAAAAAGAATTTATTAATGGGCGTATTTTATATAATTTATCATGGTTGGGATAATCTCGGGGAAGGCAATGTGAATTATTGAAATGCAGGAAGTGCATATCATAGGACATGACAGCAGAAAAAATCGGCATGGGGGTGGGTGGACCAGTAGGCATGCACGCACTTTGTTTTTCTTTGTAAGCCCCATATTCAACGTAAGGCCCAAAACCAATTTTAACTTGTCCACTTGGAGACATCGCCAATGAAACATATGGATGTAGGACAAATTGGGGTTAGTGGCAATATGTTGCTCTAAAAAAATAATGTTTGGTCCACCATGTACTGCAGCAAATCTTGAGGAAAAAATAATCTAATTCAGAAAAATTATGAATGTTGGGCTGCACACCTGGCTGTGCAGTGAAAGGGGGAATTGTAGCTGACCCTGAGCTGAAAGGCAGTCATAATGGGTTTGCCAGGGCATTGGGAAGGTAGGTTTGGGCCCGTATTCTTCGGGTCTGGTGCATTATTCCAGGGCTGGTACTGGGCTCTTCTTCCTTGGTTCTAGCTCCGTTTAGTGTTGGTGCCCTTGGGGTGTATGGTGCTACTGGTTGTAGGCAGGTCTTTGGACTGTTTCCTCCTCTGATTCGGTCCCCGGTCCACTACTCTCTACTGGCTCGTATTTAGAATTGGATGGTGAGAGCTCCCCGCTGCTCTCATCATCCGACTTAGTAAGGATTATATATGCCGCCTCAGGTGTAAAATATCTTTTGGGCATGGCGGCTGATGTGAAGCTGTGATAGGTACACTGCTGATGGGCGGCAGTGACACTGATTAGGCTACACTAATGGGCTGCGACAGATACGCTGATGGGCTGTGTGACAGGTCCAGTGATGACAGGTTCTCTTTATTGGGAGGGAGAATGTGGTGCACAGTAATGTGAAAAAAAAAAAAAACTTGTTCTCCAATTCTCCTTACACGATTGGTATGTGAGGAGAAGAAGCTGGGTACAGCTAGTGACTGCTCTTGTGTTTTACAGTTGTGACCGGCTGTGATTGGACACAGCCGATTACATGGCAAATGTGGTTTAACCTGATCCGAGGGACACGCCTCTTCCCTGATCGACAAACATAAGCGGCGCATCCTGAAGGACCTCATATGATGACTGATCTATCGCCCGACCGTTAATCTGCTATAGGCCGGGTGGGATCTGGTTAAAGAGATGCTTTTTTTTTTTTTTAAAGCTTTTCTTGCGCTAAAGGTGCTGATAATGGATGACAATAAATTCATGTTGATTTAAATTCATGAAATATATATATGTGTGTGTGTATGTGTGTGTGTATATATATATATATATATATATATATATATATATATATATATATATATATATATATATATATATAATAAAATGTATGTATTAAAAAATCCCTCCTGCCCTTAAAAGCATTCAAAACACCAAGATCAGTGCTTTTGAATGCGCTCCATTTTTTAAAAAAAATGTCGGTGTTGACATCCGGGTAAACTAGAGGTGATGTCAGGTCATAGTGGACAGCCAAACAAAACTGGTCAGCCCCTAGGATTGCTTTTTACAAAAGAGCGGTGACAGTGCCAACCAAATAGAATGCTCCTAAATGTACCTCCTTATGGGTACGTTTTGGAGATTAAGCTGAGGGGATTTCTAAGCCCCAGACCAGTGATGCAGCTATACCAGGGCTCATGATGAGAGTTTGCCACGCTCCAGGTCTATTTTTAGGTTTTTTTTTTCCAATAAAAACCCATCGCGATTCAGCCCATGTGTATGGCAGCTGGTCTGAGAGAAATGTGTGTGTGTGTGTGTGTGTGTGTGTATAATATATATGAGAGAGGATACAAAAATACATTTATTCTAATGTCATTCCTACTAGTACTAATTTCTAAATGTATTTGTGTTCTGAATACAGAGTGTGACTAAACAGGGATAATTTTGTCTGGTTACAGGTGGAGTGGTTACTGCAAGGTGTGGCAGATATGTGGGATCAAGGTGGACAGCCTTGGCAGCAATGGCCACTCAATCAGCAGCAGTGGATGGAATCCTTTCAGCATCAACAAGATCCAAGTGAGTATCACTTAGGAGATCTAAATGGAAGTGAGTACCTGTATTGTTGCCCTGTACTTTGTATGCAATTTGTGTTGTATCAGTGTGCCTCAAGTTCATGATTACCGTTCTTCTGTTTTACTTAATTTTTTTTTTATTAGGTCAGATAGATTGGGCAGCATTAGCCCAAGCTTGGATCGCTCAGCGTGAAGCTACGGGTCAAGTGGTGGAGCCACAAGGCATGATTCCCAATGGGCAGGACCTACCACCTCCAGTTCCACAAATGGAACCTGTTCCCAACAACCATAATTTTCCAAATGATCCAAATTTTAATCGAATGTGGCAGCCAGGTAACAGCTAGGTTGCTAGTTAATTTTTTATTTTATAGTTGGTTGTATGTATATGCAAAACGCATCTTGAATAGCTGTGTTATGTACCTAAAGTGAACCTATTGGGGTCTAATAAGCATCTTGAGTACTACTCAAATGTCTGCATTAAAGTGGTTGTAAACCCTTACTTATACCCAGTGAAGTGACTGGCCTCAGGTGATATAGAGTTGAATCAAACTGGTATAACTTATGTAGGAGGATTTATCTGCAGTCTTCTTTTCTCTAAACCTGTTTGAAGTCCAGAATTAGATATTAAATAGAGCTGACATTACACTCTGGAGAGCTCTGAGAGCTGATTGGACGGAAGGGACAACACCCCCTTTCACACAGGAACAGAGCTGAGGCTGTTAATCAGCTGGAGGTCCCTCCCTGTCACCATTTTTTTTTTTTTTTGTTGTCAAGAAAACTTGTCAGAAGTAATTCACGCTAATAGCAGATAAATAGAGTAGCAGACAGAAATGACACTTATTGCTCTGGAGTGAGACAAGTACACACTATAGAGGGATATACTTTATTCATATTTCATGTCTGAGGTTTTCAACCTTTTTAAAGTGAATGTAAACCCTGATTATGAACTTCTGTTATTTGCTACCCTTTGATCTGTAATAGCTTGTTCACAATTGACTAAATTACTAATGCTTAACAAACACTCTTATAGCGTTAGACTCGTGTTAATGAGCTATAGTATGGGCGTTAGACTGGCGTTTTACAAGCGTTAATGAGAAGGTAAAAATGCTCCCCAAACCCCCTATGGGCAGTTTTGAAGCATTTGATGAGCTTTAAGGCGCGTTAGAACCGCTCCACAAACGCCTAATCCATTACAGGAAATAAACAAATCTTAACACACCGCAACTGCCTGCCAGAGCATTTGCAAAGTATTACCATAGACTTCAATGGGCGGCGTTGAAATGCTTCAAACGCCTCCTGACTTGACACACAATGCTAACGCTTCATGCTTTGATAGTGTGAACAGCACTATGTGCTATCCATTGTATCATTTGCATAAGTGTTTGCGGGGTGTTTTTAATGCCTCCAAAACGCCTGCTTTTAATGCCAGTGTGAACTTAGCCTTAAATATACAATTAAGTGTTTTGCTACAGTAGATCTGCTCGAGAAGTGCAAAAAATTATCCATTGGTCATGTCAGAAATGCAGAGCTGTCATGTGTACAGTTCCTGAGTCTTTTTAGCCCTCTCAGTTCTAACATTGGGTTACAGAATTATTAATGTCTGATATAGAGATAAAGGGCCATTGAGTAGTTTTGTTTAATTAAAAGACAACTGGGCAGGGCTGTCACCATTCAGTCCCCAAAACTGATGTTTTGTCAGCCCATAAAATGTCAGTGCATTTCTGACAGATCAAAGGGTTTTTTTTTTTGTACTTGCATTATTATTAAATAGATAAAACATGGCAAAATGCAGAAATGTACTGTTTTTGTATGTACGGTACCTTGAGAAAATATTTAACCCTTTCATGACTAAGCCTATTTTTGAAATTTGGTGTTTACAAGTTAAAATCCGTATTTTTTGCTAGAAAATTACTTGGAGTTCCCAAACATTATATATATTTTTTTAGCAGAGAATCTAGAGAATAAAATGGCGATTGTTGCAATATTTTTTATCACACGGTATTTGTGTAGCGGTGTTTTAAACGCAAATTTTTGGAAAAGGGACACTTTCATGAATTTTAAAAAATCCAAACAGTAAAGTTACCCCAATTTTTTTGTATAATGTGAAAGATGATGTTACGCCAAGTAAATAGATACCAAACATGTCACCCTTTATAATTGCACGCACTCGTGGAATGGCGACAAACTACGGTACCTATGAATTTCCATAGGCGACGCTTTAAAATTTTTTTATGATTACCAGGTTTAAGTTACAGAGGAGGTCTAGGGCTAGAATTATTGCTCTCGCTCTGACAATCGCGGCGATACCTCACATGTGTGATTTGAACACCGTTTACATATGCGGGCGCGACTTCCGTATGCGTTTTCTTCGCTGCGCGAGCTCGCGGGGACAGGGGCACTTTAAAAAAATTTTTTTTTTTTTAATTTATTTTATTTATTTTTTTACTTTATAAATTGTGTTTTAAAAAAAATATTTTTTTTACTTTTATTGCTGTCACAAGGAATGGAAACATCCCTTGTGACAGTAATAGGTGGTGACAGGTACTCTTTATGGAGGGATGGGGGGTCTAAAAGACCCCCCATCCCTCCTTTACACTTCAAAGTATTCAGATCGCCAAAAACGGCGATTCTGAATACTGTGTACTTTTTAAAATTCGGCGCCATTGGCAGCTGAGTAAACGGGTGCTTCCGCGTTTACAACCAAGCCGCCCACAGCTTCGTTCCAGCCCGCCCCCAGCCGCCGAAGGCACAGAATCAGACACCGGGCCTCCCGATCGCACGCTCCCGATCCCGCTCCTCCGGTATAACAACCGAGCGGCTTTTAGCCGCATCGGTTGTTATACTCGGGTAGCCGATCGCCCGCTGTAAACAACGGTACCGGGATGATGCCTGCAGCTGCGGGCATCATCCCGGTATAACCCCGGAAAGCCGAGTACGCATATCTGCGTACGGTCGGCGGGAAGGGGTTATACCCCTTGAAATTTTCCACAATTGTCATGTTACAACCAAAAACATAAATGTATTTTATTGGGATTTTATGTGATAGATCAACACAAAGTGACACACAATTGTGAAGTGAAAGGAAAATTATAAATGGTTTTCAATTTTTTTTACAAATATCTGAAAAGTGTGGCGTGCATTTGTATTCAGCCCCCTTTACTCTGATACCCCTAACTAAAATCTAATGGAACCTATTGCCTTCAGAAGTCACCTAATTAGTAAATAGAGTCCACCTGTGTGTAATTTAATCTCAGTATAAATACAACTGTTCTGTGAAGCCCTCAGCGGTTTGCTAGAAAACCTTAGTGATAAACAGCATCATGAATGCCAAGGAACACACCATACAGTTCAGGGATAAAGTTGTGGAGAAGTTTAAAGCAAGATTAGGTTATAAAAAAATATTCCAAGCTTTGAACATTTCACGGAGCACTGTTCAATCCATCATCCGAAAATGGAAAGACTGCAAACCTACCAAGACCTGGCCGACCACCTAAGAGCCCATTCACGCAGGGGCTCTTCCAGCGCGACTTTGGGAGGCAACTTGGACACTACTTAAGTATGAATCACAGCGTGACTTGGGGCGACTTCAGCGCAACTTACAAAATGACTTGAAGTCGCCTCCAGAACAGGGAACTGAACATACCAGGCTCTTAGGTCTGGTATGGATGTTAAGAGGTACCCCTTACGCCGAAAAAAGGGTGTGGGGGTCCCCCCCAAAATCCATACCAGACCCTTATCCGAGCACACAGCCCGGCCAGTCAGGAAAGGGGGTGGGGACGAGCGAGAGCCCCCCCCCCCCTGAACCGTACCAGGCCGCATGCCCTCAACATAGGGGGGGGGTGCTTTGGGGAAGGGGGGCGTCCTGTGGCCCATCTCCCCAAAGCACCTTGTCCCCATGTTGATGAGGACAAGGGCCTCTTCCTGACAACCCTGGCCGTTGGTTGTCGGGGTCTGCGGGCGGGGGGCTTATCGGAATCCAGGAGCCCCTTTAATAAGGGAGCCCCCACCCTATGTGAATGAGTATGGGGTACATCGTACCCCTACCTATTCATCTGGGGGGGAAAAAGTGTCAATAGAAAAAAACACACTACACAGGTTTTTTAAAGTAATTTATTACGCAGCTCCGGGGTCTTCTTCCGACTTCTCCACTCTCTCCGGCCTCTTCTCCCGGTGTCCGGTTATTCTGCCGGGCTCCTCCGCTATCTTCTGCTCTTTTGCTAGCAGTGGCCCGGTCTTCTCCATCGTCTTCTTCCCTCTTCTCTTCTTCTGATGTTGACACAACGCTCTCTCCCGCTGTAATGCCGTGTGCACGGTGCGCAACGACTTATATAGGCATGGGGCGTGGTCACCGGGTGAGGTCATCCAGTAGGGGTGCAACGGATCAAAAAACTCACGGTTCGGATCGCTCGGATCAGGAGTCAAGGTTCGGATCATTTTCGGATCAAAAAAAAAAAAATCTCCCCCACTGTAATATCCACGTCATCTCCCCCACTGTAATATCTGCAATCTCCCCCACTGTAATAATATATTGGCAGGGTGTTGGCAGAGTATTGGCAGGGTATGGCAGAGTATTGGCACTGCTGCCATCTGATCTCTCCCCACCACTGTACAGATTAGTACACAGAGGGCTGAGAGGAACCGGCGTCATGACATGACGCCTTTTTGTTTACAAGTGATCGCTCCGTCATTTGTCAGAGCGATCACGTGGTAAACGGCCGCCGGGTGTACCAAGATGGCCGCCGCTCCGGAGCTAGGCCTAAGCCACGGCCTTTCCTAAGGCCGAGGCGGGAGCGCACTTGTGCCGATCCGAACAGGCTGAACCGTTCGGATCAGTGACGATCCGTTGCACCCCTATCACCCAGTGACCCCGCCCCTTTTGACGTCACATTCCCATCATGCCCCGGGACTGTGGCGTCATAAGGGGCAGGGTCACTGGCATGGGGGGGGGGGGGGGGTCGCTCATCCCCACCCCCTTTCCTGACCGGCCGGGCTGCGTGCTCGGATAAGGGTCTGGTATGGATTTGGGGGGGACCCCCACGCCGTTTTTCCGGCATAAGGGGTTCCCCTTAAAATCCATACCCGACCTAAGGGCCTGGTATGCTCTTGGAGGGGAACGCATGCCGGTTTTGTATTTAAAATTTGGCGTGGAGTTCCTCCTCATGATTCATACTGTAAAGTTGCCTCACTATGAGCGGGGATCCTACTTGGAGGCGACTTCCATTGAAATCAATGGGTTCAAGTTGCTTAGAAGTCGGATGGAAGTAGTACAGGAACCTTTTCTGAAGTCGGAGTGACTGCAGTAGTGTGCATTAAGATGGATCCATTCACTTACTTTGATTTTTTCATGTAGCGCGACTAGGGGCGAGTTGAAGTGGGATCCAAAGTTGCCCCTGTGTAAATGGAGTCTTAACTGACAGGCTGGGCAAGGAAAGCATTACTCAGAGAAGCAGCCAGGAGGCCCATGGTCACTGTGGAGGAGCAGGTGGGAGAATCTGTCCTCAGAACAACTATTAGTCGTGCACTCCAGTGGCTCTCAACCCTGTCCTCAAGTACCCCCAACAGGCCATGTTTGAAGATTTTCCTTTATCTTGCACAAGTGCTTTAAATCAGAGTCAATGGCTTGGTATTTTGGACAGCTATTTTATCTAAGAGAAATTCACAAAACATGGCCTGTAGTGGGTATTTGAGGACAGGGTTGAGAACTACTGGTGCGCTCCACAAATCTAGTCTTTATGGAGGAGTGGCAAGAAGAAAGCCATAAGAAAGTCCTGTGTGCGCAAAGCTATTTGGGCGACACAGCAAACATGTGGAAGAAGGTGCTCTGGTCAGTTGAGACCAAACTGTAACTTTTTGGCCTAAAAACAAAACTCTGTGTGGCAGAAAACTAACACTGTACTTCACCCTGAACACACCATCCCCACCGTGAAACTTGGTGGTGGTAGCATCATGTTGTGGGGATGCGTTTCTTCAGCAGGGACAGGGAAGCTGGTCAGAGTTGATGGGAAGATGGGTGGAGCCAAATACAGGGCAATCTTAGAAGAAAACCTGTTATGCCACGTACACACAATCCTTTTTGCCGTCGGAATAAACTCTGAAGGTTTCTCCGACGGAATTCCATTCAAGCAGTCTTGCCTACGCACGGTCAAACCAAAGTCCTACCGTCCTGATGAGGTGACGTACAGCACGTACGACGGGACTAGAAAAAGGAAGTTCAGTAGCCAATAGCTTCCGTCTCGTACTTGCTTCAGAGCATGCGTAGTTTTTGGCCTGTCGGAACAGCATACAGACGAGCAGTTTTCCAGATAGAAATTGGTTCTGTCGGAAATATTTAGAACCTGTTCTATTTCTAGGTCCGTCAGAATTTTTGAAAAATGGTGATCGTTGCAATATTGCAATATATTATGTCATGCTGTATTTGTGCAGTGGTCTTTCAAACGCAATTTTTGGGGGAAAAATGCACTTTAATGAATAAAAAAGAAAAGTCAGTAAAGTTAGCCCAATTTTTTCTATAATGTGAAAGATGATGTTATGTCAAGTAAATAGACACCTAACATGTCATGCTTTAAAATTGCGCACGCTCGTGGAATGGCAACAAACTACGGTACTGAAAAATCTCCATAAGCGGGCTTTAAAAAATTTTACAGGTTACCTGTTTAGAGTTCCAGGGGAGGTCTTGTGCTAGAATTATTGCTCTCTCTCGATTGAGGCCATACCTCACATGTGTGGTTTGAACACCAGTTACATATGCTCGAGCGACTTGTGTAGCTTTTGTGCAAGAGCACAAAGGGATGGGGTGCTTTTTTAAATTTCTTTTTTTTTTTTTATCACTTTTATTACTATTAAAAGGAATGTACACATCCCTTGTAATAGAAATAAGCATAACAGGTAATCTTTATTGAGAGATCTGGGGTCAAAAAGACCTCAGATCTCTCATTGACCCTTTAAAAGCAAAAAAAGAACATTTTGCCTTTAACAGAAAAAACATCAGCTCCTTAAGCCCGAGAGACGTTGCCCCAGTCCTTCTAGGTGGGCATAGAGCCGAGTGGGGTTATCTTGCCTTTACTCAACTTCCTGCCCAGGCAGCTGAGGGATCGGGTCGGCTCTGGGCTTGCCAACGGCTCCAGTAAGCTTGGAGACGACGGGGAAGCGGTGGGAGGGGGCAACTCTCTCGCCACCTCTAAAAGTGATCCTGTGGTAATTCTGCCGCTGGGACCAGTTTTATCAGACGCAGAATCGCCCACAGTACAAAATAATATCGGGATATGGCAGCGCACTGCTGCCATAACAACGGTATTTACCATCAAGTATTGATGTAAATGTGTACTGTGGGTGGTCGGCGTGTGTGTGTCTTCTGCATTCAAATCTTGCTTGTTTGGCTTTTTTTTTTTTTTTTTTTTGTTTCCTTCCCTTACATAAAGTTCCACTTTAAATCTTCCATTGAGTTGTGTCCTTCCTAGGCTGTATACAAGATATTAGCTCTTAGTTGAATTAGTAAAATACTCAACCCACCCATTCAGCTTCAAATTACTGATCTTTTATTGGCCAATGAGGTCCTAGTATTGGGCTGTTTGACTTTATTATCAACTTGGGCAGAAATCAAGGCCACGTGTAAAGTAAGAATATGAAATTCAGGGCCTTCATAAGTGCACATACATTTATTTTGGGGGTGTAATTTGCATTTGCGCTGCAAGATTCCTGTACTAAAACAGTATATGAGACATTTTGAAGGCTTGATAGGTTCAATGTAAATCTGGCTGATTTGTATTATTAATGCATGCTGTATTATATAGGGAATGCAGTATTTTAAGTAATGCTTTATACATGTAATAAATCCGGAGCATTGTCTTTCTCTAATGTTTTGGCCTGATGTGTATATCAAACATTTTTTTTTTCTCTCTGTATAAATACCAGAGTGGGGTGGAATGCATCATCAACCACCTCCACACCATCCTCCTCCAGAACAGCCATGGATTCCTCCTGTCCCTGGACCTATGGATATTGTCCCCCCATCTGAAGATAGTAATAGTCAGGACAGTGGTGATTTTTCCAATGACAATAGACACATGTTTAACCAGAACAATCATAACTTTGGAGGACCACCTGAAAACTTCCCCATGGGGCCAGGGAATCAATTTGATTACCAGGTGAGGAGAAATAATTCTGTTTGCAACTATTCTGTTAAGTTGTTCAAATTTCCTTTGTCTACAAATGGATAATAGCTTTGATCCTTGTTACATATTGTATCCCAAAATGCGTGCTTTTTCATCCTAGCATGGTTCCAGTGGATATGGGCCCCCTCAAGGTGGATTTCATCCACCATACTGGCAACAAGGCCCTCCTGGTCCTCCGGGTCCACCTGCTCCACCTCCAAATAGAAGGGAAAGACCTTCCTTCAGAGAGAGGCAACGCTCACCTGTGCCAATACCACCCAAACAAGAGCCTCTGCAAATTGGTAAGTTTAACCACTTGCTGACCACCTCCTTTAGCTTTACTGCTACAGTGCAGCTCGACTGCACTGGATCACATAAATATATGTGGTTTGCATTTCTGGGCAGGAGGCGTGAGCGCCCATCACACCCGGCTTTTCTGTCATTCGCTACAGCACAAGCTAATTAGTGTGTCCCGCCCAATGATTTATGGCTGGAACCCACTGATAGGCTGAGCAAATGACAGAAGAGAGCCCTGTACAAACTGCAACGATGTGCCATTCAATTTCTCGCTTATTGCTTAGTTAAAACAGTAAACATTGTTAGGTACACAGTTAACCCTTTGATCGCCCTAGATGTCAACCCCTCCCCAGCCAGTGTTATTAGTACACACAGATAGAGGTGATAGGCCTCTTGAAGGAGCAGCAGCTCCGAGCGCGTAGCCTTCAGAACCCTCCCTCGATGTTGCCCCTCCCCCTGGAGTGTATCCGGAAGTTTTCTGAATGACCTGTGACGTCACGCACCTCCCCTGTGCATTCCACGCCGGTCCCAGCTTCTCCCTGACGGCCGCAGGAAGAGATACAAGCTGCAAGTCTCCATCTGCAGCCCTACAACGCTGGTACCTGTTCCGGACTGGAAATCGAGGAAGATAACACTGCCTACTCACAGATGAGCCTTTTAATTTGTTTTTCCTGTAAGTGTTTACTTTTTATGTCATTAAAATCTTACATTAATACTGCACTCAGGTGGCGCTTCCTTTTCTCCACCCCCTCTTGCAGTGTTATTAGTACAGTGACCATGTATATCATTAGCACTGATCACTGCATTGGTGTCACTGTTGATGCCAGTCAGTCGTCATCCGTCCCCAACATCCTCCCCCACCCCCGCGCCGCATTAGGGTCAATATAAGTCACTGATCAATGTCATTACGAAGAATACATTTTGGCCTAAATTTATGAAGAAATTCGATATTTTTATTCTTTTATGTATTGGATATGTTTTATAGCAAAGTAAAAAAAAAAAATATATATATATATATATATATATATATATATATATATATATATATATATATATATATATATATATATATATATGGGACGGAAAGTATTCAGACCCCCTTAAATTTTTCACTCTTTGTTATATTGCAGCCATTTGCTAAAATCATTTAAGTTCATTTTTTTTCCTCATTAATGTACACACAGCACCCCCCCATATTGACAGAAAAACACAGAATTGTTGACATTTTTGCAGATTCCACTAAATACTGAGCAAAGGGTCTGAATACTTAGGACCATGTGATATTTCAGTTTTTCTTTTTTAATAAATCTGCAAAAATACAACAATTCTGTGTTTTTCTGTCAATATGGGGTGCTGTGTGTACATTAATGAGGAAAAAAATTAACTTAAATGATTTTAGCAAATGGCTGCAATATAACAGAGTGAAAAATTTTAGGGGGTCTGAATACTTTCCGTCCCCAGTGTGTGTGTGTGTGTATGTGTGTATGTGTGTGTGTGTGTGTGTGTGTGTATGTATATATATATATATATATATATATATATATATATATATATATATATATATATATATATATATGTATGTATATATTTATATTACACACTTCTTAATCGTACATCATGGGACACAGAGCCATAGTAATTACTACATGGGTTATAGGCCACCTTCAGGTGATGGACACTGGCCCCCCCCTACAGGAAGTAGCCTATATAACCCCTCCCACTACTCGGAGTACCTCAGTTTTTTTGCCAGTGTCTAAGGTGTTGACCACGAGTAAAGATGTGCTGTGCTCCACTGCATAGCTAGCCCCACTGCTGGAGCTAGCTATGCAGCCAGATCCATTCAAAGTGTCTTTTAAGGTTGAATTGAATGGTACCCGGGCCTCGTGGTGGAAGAAACAAGGTTTTTACATGTAATGCTTCTCTTTTTAGAGAGCTGGACCCTGGGATCCAGTGCTTTGGTGTTTTCAGCCATAAAGTTTTTACTGGCGGGGTCCTTTATGGGTCCAGGAGTGTGGGTTCCCTGAGGGTCCCCGGTTCCTGAAGGTTTGGTAACGGAGCCCACTGTGAGGGGTGAAGATTGGGTCTGTTGGTTTAACCACAGAAATCCCTGCAGTGGGAACGGTAAGTGGAGGTTTCTAAGGAATTTTTAAATTTTTCTTATGAAATGTCGCCTTTAAAAAAAAGTAAATGTTGTCATGTCTAAGAGTCACCACTGGGGGCTGTATAGGGAACGTACCTTGTCATGCTTTCTTCAAAGATCACGCTGTGTCAGCAGAAGCAGCAGGCTTCCCTCCGGCGAGCAGCTCAGACCTCCGGTAAGATTGGGGGGGGGATTTTTTTCCCACTAAAAACCCCCCACCTGGACAAAGCTCTCCCCCTCTCCCTGGATAGGGGAAAGCCAAAACAATCAGTGATGCTGCACCGTTTTTTTCACCGCCCCTGCACGGCGGCTTGTCACAGGTCTCCTTACAAAACCCCCACACACACGCCAATCCTGTCGGATTGGAGGCCCGCGCTCGCACAGGAAAACCCTCTTTTGAAGAGAGAGGGGCACGTTGTGGCTGAAGGGACGGGGCTTAGCGCGGCGTTGGCGTGCAGCAACGTCCAGCGTGGGAGTATATTTAAAAGCTCCATTTTTGCTGGCTGCAGATGTCGGAGGGACACAAGCAAAAAGGGGCATGTTAAGAGGTTAGTGACACAGGCATTCACACATTTACTAAAAGCATCAGGCTGAGCATTAATAGCAGTTGCTGGACTATTGCTCAAGCAGTGGATGCAATTACTTCTGGTTGTACCTCTGCATTTGTGCATCAGGCTATGGTCAGAAGGGGGGTTGAAACGCCCCCAAAAAAGGGCTACAAGGGTCTCCCTCAAGCTCTGGAAAGCCTACTCATCTCTACAATGGCATCCTCCCCAGAGGGGGTGGCTGGTCAGAGTGAGCATCGGGGCCATGAAATGTTTGCAACTGTTTTCAACACTGCAGCCCCTGTCTATATTACTAAAGAGGTTTTTTTCCTCAGCTATGATAGGATTGGAAAAAAGGTTAGTGGCTTTAATCGCATCCCAGTGTGGGACAGAATGCGACAGGTTCCCTTCCTTTACCCAGGACCCACAAACTGAGGAACTGGGGGCGGGAGAAGATGAATTCCCTCAAGGTGAGGCTGATGACTCCTCTTCTGAGGGGTCAAATGCGGGGGATCAGCTTCACTATCTAAGATTGATGGTGCAATTTCTTACTTAATGGTCCGCTCTACCTTTATGCTACCCTTAACTGAGTGTTTGGGTTCGCTAAAGCCTCCTCAAGCTGTGAAAGCCTTTCCTGTCCGTTCATTGCTGGAAAAGCTTATTGTATCTTAGTGGGATCACCCAGATAAGCATTTTTTTCCCCTCCTAAAAAGTTTTTTCACACTTTATCCTATGGGGGAAAAAATTCACCAAAGGTGGGGATACCAGCAATTGACGCTGCTATATCCTCTGTGAATAAAAGTTTGACTTGTCCGGCAGACAATGCTCAAATGCTTAGGGATCCAATGGATAAAAAGTTGGAATTCCTATTAAAAAAAACACTTTTTTCTCTGCCAGGTTGAGTGTTTCAGCCTGTGCTGACAGTAATTGGTCAATCTTTGAGAGACCAGTTAGATAGGTGCTCAAGGTTATCCTGTTCAGCAGGCCCAGGATCTGGCAAGCTACTAGCAGCTTTATGTTTGCAATAGTCACTATGAGAGATTCTATCCTTCAGGCCTTGCGCCTTTCGCTAAGCGCCATGCAAGAAGCTCCTGGCTAGTCTTCCTTTTTGCAGTGAAACGGCTGTCTGGGGATGAATTGGGTAATGCATCCAAAGAATTTCTAGTGGAAAAAGTACCCCTTTGCCATTTAAGGAAAAGAGTAAACGTATTTCATTTAAACGAGCTCCTTCTCCAGTGCCATGGGCATCAGCCTCCAGGCAGTCACGATGGCCTCTGCCATGAAGTTCAAGAGGTAATCCTCAGGGTCAACCCCAGGGATATAAGAAGTGTTGGGGGAGGAAACCTACAAAATACTAAAGCCTCCTTATGAGGAGGCACTCCCCGCTCACTCGAGTAGGGGGAATACCTCTGCAGTTCTCAAGGGTCTGGCAGGAAGAGTGTTGAGACAGATGAGGGACTTCCTCAATAGCTCCAGGGTACAAACTGGAGTTCCAAGAGTTCCCGTATCCTCATTTTTCTCAGATCAAACGTTCCTAAAGATCCAGAGAAAAAGAAGTCTTTCTTTCACGCATTGGACCATCTTTTGGCAAAAAAGTGATCATGGTGATCTCCATGAAAGAGCAGGGGTTGAGGTTTTGTTCAAACCTTTTTCACGGTGCCAAAACCAAATGGAGATGTCAAACCCATTCTGGATCTCAAAAATCTAAACTGGTTCCTGAATATCTTTTTTTTTTTTTTTTTTTTTTTTTTTGAATGGAGTCAATCCAATCAGTTGTCTCCATCCTACAAGGAGGAGAACTTCTGGCGTCAATCGACATCAAGGATGCATACCTCCATGTACCTATTTACCCAATCAATAGTAATATCTACTTTTCAAGGTAGAAAATCTTCATTTTCCGTTTATAGCTCAGCTTTTTGGTCTAGCTACTGCACCTTGAGTGTTTACAAAGCTTCTGGCTCCTCCTCTAGCCAGATTAAGGGCCCAAGGTATAACGATTATAGTTTTACCTAGAGGATCTGCTCTTGATAGACTGGTCTAAGCGGGCTACCGACTGAAGTATGGTCATCACATTCAACTACCTCGAATACCTAGGTTGGATTCTCAACCTAGAGAAATCTTCCTTAAAACCATGAAGGAGGGCTAGAATACTTGGGTCTGATCATAGATACCCCCAGAAAAGGGTATTTTTGCCCCAGGCATAGATCAGCGTCATAAAGGCACTGATTCAGGTGGTCGAAGCAAAGAAGAATCCTTCTATTCAGCTTTGCATGAGGTTGTTGGGAAAGATAGTGGCATCATTTGAGGCCGTTTCTTATGCTCAGTTTCGTTCGAGGCTGCTGTAAAACAGGATCCTATCGGCTTGGAACAAGAAGGTCCAAGCTTTAGATTTCCAAATGTGTCTGACTCCAAAGGTGCACCAGAGCCTCAGTTTATGATTAATAACCAAAAATCTGCAAAGGGCAAAATCCTTCCTACAGTTACCTGGGAAGTGTTAACAACATATGCCAACCTTTTTTAGGTTGGGGAGCAGTCCTGGAAGAGGCAACTGTCCAAGAGAAGTAGTCCAGATCAGAAAGGGCCTTGCCCATTAACATTCTAGAGATTCGGGCAGAGCACTTGGCCCTGAGGGCCTGAACGTTCAGTTTACAGAATTGTCCTGTCAGGATCCAATCCGACAATGCCACAGCAATGGCCTATATCAATCACCAAGGGGGCACAAGAAGTTGTGCAGCCCCGAGAGAGGTGAATCATATCCTATCTTGGGCAGAAAACAATGTACTTTGCCTATCGGCAGCCTTCATTCTAGGAATAGAAAATTGGCAGACGGACTACTTGAGTCGCCAGCAGTTGTTTCTGGGAGAATGATTCCCTCACCCCGATATCTTCCTGTCAATATGTCAAAGATGAGGGATCCCAGACCTAGATCTGTTTGCATCCAGGTTCAACAAAGAAATCGACAACTTTGTGTCAAGAACAAAGGATCTGCTAGCATGTGGAACAGATGCCTTGGTGTTCCTGTGGAATCAGTTTTCACTGCTTTATGCATTCTCTCCTATTCTGCCTGTGTCCACGACTTCTTCGCAGGATCAAGCAGGAAGGGAAGTCAGTGATTTTTGTGGCCCAGGAGATCTTGATATGCAGAGATCATAAGGATGGCGGTAGGGGTCCCATGGACCCTACCACCACATCCAGACCTTCTCTCGCAAGGTCCAGTTACAAAAGCTAAATTTAACAGTTTGGCTATTGAGACCCACATTCTGAAGAAATGTCGGCTGTCAAGTTCAGTGGTATTTACCTTGGTTAATGCAAGGAAGCCGGCCTCCAGAATCACATATTATAGAGTCTGGAAGGCATATGTCTCCTGGGATGAGTCCAGGGGTTGGCACCCCAGGAATTATGTCATAGGTAGAATCCTTGACTTTCTGCAGATGGGGAGAAAAAAAGAAATGAAGCTGGCCTTGAGTACTTTCAAAGGCCAGGTCTCGGCCTTATCGGTATTATTTCAACAACCACTTGCTTCGCATCCTTTGGTTCGTAGTTTTTTTCAGGGGGTAACGAGCCTTAATCCCCCGGTTAGGTCTCCCCTGAACCCTTGGGACTTGAATTCAGTTCTGTCGGCATTACAAAAACAGCCTTTTTGAACCGATACAACATATTCTTTGGTCCTTTTGACAAGGAAACCGTTTTTTCTGGTAACCATATCTTCTGCAAGAAGGGTATCAGAGTTGGCTGTTCTTTCTTGTAAAGAGCCATATTATTATTCACAAGGATATGAGGTAGTATTGCGTCCTCATCCTAACTTTCTACCAAAGGTAGTGTCAGGTTTTTTTTATCTAAACCAGGATATTGTTCTACCTTCATTTTCCAGAACCCTGTTCTATGGAAAAAGAATCACTACATTGTCTTGATGTGGTGAGAGCAGTCAAGGTCTACTTAAGGCCGACTGCTCAGATTAAAAAAAAATTATGTTTTGTGTTGCCTGAAGGTCCTAAAAGAGGACAGGGAGCATCAGAATCTACTATTTCTAAATGGATTTGACAAGTAATCATTCTAGCTTATGGTTTAAAGGGGTAGATTCCATCCTCTCAAATCAAAGCGCACTCCTCCAGGGCTGTTAGTGCTTCCTGGGCAGTGCATCGCTAAGCCTTCATGGCTCAATTCTGCAAGGCCGCAACTTGGTCTTCAGTCTATACATTTACCAGATTCTATCAGGTGGATGTAAAAAGATATGAGGATGTCGCCTTTGGGCGCAGTGTACTGCAGGCAGCAGTATAAATCCTCTGATCTCATGGTGCCCAACTTTGGTTGTGTCTCCCTCCCCTCAGTTGGCATTGCTCTGGGACATCCCATATAGTAATTACTACTCTGTGTCCCGTGATGTCACAGACACAGAGGTCCCTCCCCTCTTTCTGGTATACACGTGTATTGCTTTGCTACAAAAACAGAGGTACTCCCAATAGTGGGAGGGGTTCTATATGTTTAGGGTGTGCCAGTGTACCATTACCTGAAGGTGGCCTATAACCCACATAGTAATTACTATGGCTTAGTGTGCCGTGATGTACTTCAAAGAAAAGGATTGTACAGGTAAGCTGTTATAAAAATCCTATTTTTTATTTTATTTTTTTTCCAAAACTAAACGTGTGTGTATGTATATGTGTGTGTGTATATATATATATATATATATATATATATATATATATATATATATATATATATATATATATATATATATATATATATACAGTGGTGATCAAATAGCAAGCACCTCTATTTGTAGGAAAAAATTAAACATTTTGTTTCGGTACAGCAAAAAAATGGCCTCATCAGGAGGGGGTAAATTCTACTGGAGCTGAAGTGGTTAAAAGACCACTTTAATGAAAACTTTTGTTTGTAACTACATGGGGAAAATAACTGTTGTATTTGGTATTGTCCTGGACTGGGTGTGAACGTTCCCTGTTTCATCCAAGTTGATTTATTGACAAACACTCCCCCACTCCAAATTCTTATAAATGAACCACTTGAGCTCCAGAAGATTTTACCCCCTTCATGACCAGGCCCTTTCTTGCTATTCCGCACTGCACTACTTTTAACTACTACTATAAATGAAAAAAGACCAAGAATTTTGAAAAAGTACATTTTTTTTTACTTTCTGTTATAAAATATAACCAATTAGATTAAATTTCTTTATGAATTTTGGCCAAAATGTATTCTGCTACATGTTTTTGAAAAAAAAAAAAAAAAAATCCCAATAAGTGTATATTGATTGGTCTGCGTCAAAGTTATAGCACTTGCAAATTATGGTATAGATACTGGAATTTTTTTTTTTTTCTACTAATGGTGGAGATCATCAACTTATAATGGCACTGCAATAGTACGCTGGGCAACTGACCAAACTACCAGTGACATTAATACAGTGATTAACGATCATGCTATACACTTCCACTGTACTAATGACTGGCTGGGAAGGGATTAACATCTAGGGTGATCAAAGGGTTTACTGTGTGCCTAACAATGTGTAAGGTGTGCTGCTTTTACTACTAAATCTCTGTTTGCAAAACAGGGTGAGAAATTGACAGATCACTTCCTCTGTACAGTACTCTGTGTTTATCAACACACAGCTCTGGGCTGTGATTGTACACAACTGATCAGCAGGTCCCAGCTGTGAATCATGGCCGGGACTTGCTGACAGGCTCCCTCTGTGTGCAATCAATCACATAAACCCGGAAGTAGGCAGCGATGTACAGGTACGCCGCTTTGCCTACACTGGCCGAGGATTGTCCTTAGCCACTTGACGACCACCTGCCCGCTATATACTGCAGGCAGGTGGTCGGCAACTGGTAAAGACAACCCTTGGGAGGGGGAAGGCACTCGTTCATAAGTTCTATATATGTGTAATGGCAGCTTATTAAGGTAGAAACAAAGTCTACAAACAAAAGTACCCACTCTAAACTAAATGGGACCTGTATTCCACCCCCCACCCCCTTCCTATGAGTGATCGTGGCATAAAACTAAATCCCTGCAAGATTTCACCCTGTAATAAATTTGCCTTCATAAAATATAATGCCTCCATGCTGCCAAACAAATCTATTTCATCACTGTTATAAACACCTGATCCAGTCCTTATCAACCCTTTCTACCACTAACTTCCACCCACTAATTTACTCCCTAGGATTTTGCCATTCTTTTAAAAAAGAACATAGATGTAATTTGTAATGATATATCCACTGTCAATATCTCTTCCCCCACTTAAATTACCTTTTCTTAATCGTATAATTAATGTAATTAATAGGAAACTGTCTAAAACTTGGATAGTGAAAATATATATATATATTATGGGGGGTTAGCTCAAGTAAGGATCAGCTTCCTTGGGGCAAAGGCAGTCCAAACAGCAGAAGTCTGATTGGTAGTCAACCTTATTTAAAAAATTTGCAAACAAAACAAGGCAAAACATCAAATAAATCCTTGTCATCCAAGCACTAACTAAACAGGACAGATTCCTGTCTGACAGGCTTCTCCCAGTCACTAACAAAAAATAAGAAATTTGCAAACCTTTTCTTTCTCCTACAGAGCGATTTCCACATGTAGTAATCTTAAACCTTGTGAGCTGCTAGTACTGAAAAATGTTTTCAACCCTCAGAACAATGCATGCTTTCTGTTAATATCAAAGCAGTTACCTGTGGGAGGGGCTAGAGACTGTCTTCGTGTGAGATCCCGACAATTTTGTCGGCATCCTCCTGCTTTCCTTCTGAGCGTGAATTATGTCTACTGAGAAGGCAGACAGCCTGAAGACGCCATCAGCACTCCATCTGCCCTCTTTCTCCTCCCCTCCAGGTTTTTTTGATCTCTCACTGATCGAGCAGCCAGACAAGCCAGCAGCAAAACAAATTACTAATGATTACACTGTACCTAACCCCAAAATCCATATCTGTTAGAATGTTGACTAATTTTGCCAGCTTCCAATACAAGTCACACTCTCCAGTGTTCCAAATACCATACACCAATCGCAGCACTAGTTTCAATCTCAATACAGGTAATAAATCCTCTACATAAAATGTGAATTGCTAAATAAATCAATAAGTCACTTGTGAGATGAATGTCCACAGTGTAGTCCATAGTGTACTTTGTAAAAATGAAAATAGATTTTAAGTTTCCCAATTCTCTACCAAAATGTTCACTTGTTTGTCACAACCCTTGGTAGCTCAATAGAATATATTGACCCCTTGATCACAAGTGGGTCAAAAAACGCTTTTCCCAAAGGGATGGGTGTGCCAGATCTGCTATCCACCTCTGCCTTCTCAGTTGCAGGAGTATCACACTGGATCTTCATTTCACTTATTCTCCTCCTCGATTGCTTAACTCAAAGTGCATATTAAAAAGAAAAGGATATCTCCATAGTGTAGCATCTCTTTATAACATTAATCCTAAGCCATTTTTGGTATTATATTTACTTTAAAGGGTGAGTTCAACCCCCCCACCCCTTTCCGCTGACCCCTGTCCCGTTCTGAGCCCTGCTATTGCTGCCTCACCGGATCGAGGCTTAGAAATCCCCTCAGCTTAATCTCCAAAACTCCCCCCCCCCCCCCCCCCCCGTCAGGAGGTACGTTTACGAGCAATCTAAGTGGCTGGCGCCGTCACATGGGTGGCGCTGACCAATCAGATCCAACGTAGCCCGTCCTGTCAGTGGGGAAGAAGTAGAGAGAATGCCGAGGGAATCTCTAAGCCCCAAGCCGGTGAGGCGGCCATAGCAGGGCTCAGAACGGGAGATCACCGCACTGCAGGTCAGCGGGACGGGGGTGAGGAGGGGATCCTGTGTAAGTTCACCTTTACAAATTTTTTTGTAAAGGTGAACTTACACTTTTAAACAAAATACATTTTCAAATTCCCCTCAAACATTTCAACAGGGGGCTCACCAGATTGAGAGAATTTGTTAACATCTGTTCCAGACCTTACAAGAGGTTCAGCTGGGTCCATGCCTTCAGAAATCGGCTTAGGACAGACTAGCAATATTTGGGGCTAGTCCTAGACACAGCTCAAGCCAGAGTTCCTGCAGCGCTGGTCCTTCTGGCTGCAGGGCCCAACTGATCCTGATTCTGAGGGCTGGGGTCTTGTCATGGCAAGAACGGTAGAGTAGATCCTGTCCTGGGCAGAATTTCATTTTTCAGCCTTGTTGGTCAATTACATACCAGATGGTCTCCGTAAGGTAAACCAGCTTGTTTCACCATTTCTTGGTTGCTCAAACAGCTCATTATTCAAGCTTTTGGTCTCAAGAATCAGGTACTACCCTTTTTCTGTCAACGCATGCTTCACTAAATCGAAGTGCTTCACTAAGTCCTCCTGTAGGCGTCAGTATAACATATCAAGTTGTTCTGTATCCTCAGTGGACTTCCAAGAAAAGGGTACAAAAATCTTAATTTTTTTTCATTATAGATGCTGTCAAACGCAGGACTTTGCCTGCATGGATTCGCGAAGGTTTAGAGAAAATGGAAAGAGAAAAACAAAAGAAGTTGGAACGTGAGCGAATGGAACAGCAGCGTGCTCAGATGAAGCAAGAACAAAAGAGTCAAGATGCTGAAGAGGGTGATGGTCCTCGTTTACCTTTGAAAAGCAAATTTGTAAGTTAAAAACCTGTGGGAAGTGCCACACGTGACTGCTGTATGCTAACTTTTTTGTGAACTTTTTATATGTCTAGAGAGCGTTGAATAGTAACAGCATTTTTTTTAATAATAAAAATGGGTATTAAAGACTAGTAGGTTTAAGAGCTAAAAATTTACTAAAACTAGAGCAGCTGTGCATAATAACCAAACTGCTTCTAGCTTCAGTTTGTTCAGTTAAAGCAGAGATCCACCCAAAAGTGGAACCTCTGCTTCCTACCCCTTACGGTGCCACATTTGCTTTATAGAAAAAAAAAAATGTTTATAGCGCAAAAAATAAAAACTGCTGAGATGATCAAATACCACCAAAAGAAGGCTCTATTTGTGGGGGAAAAAAAAGACGTCAATTTTGTTTGGGTACAGCATCGTACGACAGGCGCAATTGTCAGTTAAGGCGACGCAGTGCTGTATCACAAAAAAATGGCCTGGGCATTGAGTAGCCAAATCTTCCAGGGCTGAAGTGGTTAAAAGTCAGCAGCTATAGTATTTGTAGCTGCTGACTTTTAATTTCTTACATGGGGGATGGAACTCTTTAAGTTTTGAAAATTAAAGCTACATGCTGATTGGTTTCCAGGTACAGCTGCTTTAGGCTTCATAAAATTCCCCCATGGTCTCTAATTAAGACCTTCATATATAATGTATTCCTGCATACAGTGGCATATAGCTGAAATCTGATCTGGCTCCTAGTTCCATAGAAAAAATGTGATTGATAGAAGATATTTCAGTGTAAATGACTTGGTTTTATATTTCTTCTGTAGGACAGTGATGATGAAGAAGAAGAAGATGATGAAAATGAAGAGGACAGAGTTAGTCCGAAAGTTAGCCGCAGTCCTTCCCCAGCTCCACAGGAAGAGAACAGTGAGTCAGAATTAACTGAAGAGGAGAGGGCTTATCAAATGGTACGTGTTTTGTTCATATGTCTGCACCACAGAATTAAGAATATATTTGATGCAGGCGCACTAGTATGGCATTTATATTATATTGTCCTGGACGGGTGAGCCTTAGACAAGTAATTTTTGTTTTTTCTTTTTTTTTTCTTTTTTTTGTTTTTTTTAAATAGCACCCACTTAAACCATTTTGTTTTTTACCACCTAGATGCTTTTGACAAAAATGCTGCTAACAGAAATTCTTTTGGATGTCACTAATGAAGAAATTTATAATATTGCTAAAGAGACCCATCGTAAAGCAACCAAAGGTAGCCATTTTGTTTATAACGCATGGCATTTTATGTATAATCGGCTTGTGTTGGAGGAGGTTATGCTCCCTGTAAAACCATTATTTCATTTAGGCACATTTCATGTAACTAGAAGTTGGACAGATTTACATGTGTTCCCTAAGCTGGCTTTTAGTAGTGTTAGTACATTGCATCTACATAAACTCGTACAGACCCTTTATATAACTAATTTCAGATTGTTAACTATTTTATATGACGAAGCTTTCAACTATTTGGCAACGTTCCTAACCTTATTTTTAAGAATAGACAAGAACCCCTCGATTTCTTTTTACTACATCAAAGTTTTAATAGTAAGCTTAGGAGTGTTAAATTAATTTTGCTTGTCCGTTTGTATGGATTTTGTATTTTAACCTTTCTTCTCTCCCCCCCCAAATAGCAGCAGTAGTAATAAATTTTGCATAGAAGCTCATGACTTTGAGGTCGTGACTATGTGTGTTAACATGTTGTTCCTGTTGTTGCTGTGATACAAAGCTCCTGCAAGGCAGCTGGCACAGTCCAGTGCACTGGCTTCCCTCACTGGACTCGGTAAGTGTGTTCCACAGTTACTGGATGGGTGGGATTTCTGTGGGATAAGAATTTCTGTAACGTGTGCATGATTTTCATGAAGGCATGTCCAGTATCTGCCATGAAATGCAATGTAAAGACAGTTTACCTCACAATATTTCACTGGTGAATTCAAATCAGCTTTTCTAGACTGCTACAAGAATCATCTGCTGGCTTACTCTACCAGTTCATGATGCAGTTCGAAAGTGGCAAAGAAGTTACATTTTGTTTGGTGCAATGTACTGGATATGTTTCAGTAGTATAAACCATGTCTTTTTTTCTTAGTGTTTAGTATCTGCATTTTGATGATAAAAATCTGAGTGCAGCTTTGTTCAAAAATCTACTAGTGCCCCCCTCCCACAGCCTAACCTCATTATTTGTAGTAGCACAGTGTACCCTATATCAAGCTAGAACATTTTTTGTGGCCTTTTACATCCAGCACTCCCCTCTCCATAAATACAGGTGTGTTTTATGGAGGCAAGGCATTACTGAATGTGTACGCCATGCATTAAAGTGGATGTAAACCCTCACATATACCCAGTGAAGTGAACAGCCTCAGATGATGCACAGAGATGAAACAAATCTCCCTACATAAGTTTGACATGTATAACTGCTGTCTTCACCTGTATATATCCTTCAGAAAGTGCACATGGTGTTTGGGGAATTTTCTCTTCCTGGTTGGCACTGCAGTGAAGCCTGGGCATACAGCCAAGACAGCTGTTTGAAGGAAAGGCACACACCCCCTCTCATAGATAGGGACTTTCAGCTCTGTTTGTTGAGTAGTTCAGTGCTCTGCTAATCTATTTACATCATCCTCCCCAACACAAAATTCGGGCTGCTTTTATCATATGTGATGGAGAATTTGTCAGTTGTTATGCTGATAACGGAAGAATGGAGCAGGAGACAGCTAGGAGACAGTACTTTGAAGAGAGATAAGAAAACACTGCAGATATGTGCCCAGCTCAAATTTCATGAATCGGGTTTACGTCCACTTTAAGGTGGGGGATATAACTATATTTTAAAGATTGGTACATTGTACTATTTATTTTTTGCTTTGGAAGGTGGGGATTACTGGATTTCAGGACAAAGGTATAGTTGTCCTTTACAGGTAATACCTTTACTTTGGGTCACTAGTATTCATATTTCGTTCACTTTAGATGTTATACAGTGTGCCCATTATGTATATCAGTTGTATTGCATTTATGTATGTCTCTATTGTATGTAATATGCACAATTAACTTTACTCACTGTGAAGAAAAAATATATACATAAATAGTTCATTAAAGAAAACCATCTATAAAGAAAATATGTTTGGTATTTTATTTAAACTATTGGCTAAATATATGCCATTTTAATTTTATGTATGTTCTAATGATGAGCTCAATTGGGTTATTAAAGGTTAAGTTCACCTTTTACAGAAAAATCTGTACGGTGAACATACACAGGAACCCAGTCCCGCTGTCCTGGAGCGTGGCGATCTCCCGTTCTGAGTCCTGCTGTAGCGGCCTCACATGTCTGGGGCTTACAAATCCCCGCAGCTTAATCTCCAAAACGTACCCCGTTAGGAGGTAGGTTTAGGAGCATTCTAATTGGTCGGCGCCGACCAATCAGAACTTGCGTAGCCTGTATCCTGTCAGCGAGGAAGTAGAGTGAAAGCTGCGGGGATTTCCAAGCCCCGGACCCATGAGGCGGCTATAGCAGGGCTCAGAACGGGTGGTCGCCGTGCTTCAGGTCAGCGGGACTTTGGGGGGGGGTTGGCTGTGTAAGTTCACCTTACAGATTTTCATGTACAGGTGAACTTACACTTTAAATTTAGTAATGATAGGTGGGAGCAATTGAATTCTCTGCAAATATTTACCACCTTTTCATCAACTTAAAATTAAAGGTGGTACTTTCCGGTCCCGCCATCTATTTCCTCAGCTTTGATTTTGGAAGCTGTCGTCTGACCGAGGCAGGTGAAGATCTATGATGGCAGGACCTGAAAGGTCATATGCAGGATTTTTAAACTTCTGTGAGATGAGTGATCTATACACAAGAAACTCAACTCATTCCTTCTAATACCTTTTTATTGCACTATACTATCTGACTTATTGTGATTTACTTGGCTTTTTTAAAACCATATCTTTGTCAGGTGCATAGGCTGCATTTGTACCAAAATGCATGTGCTAAAGCGCTTTGCATTGACAAGATTTCAATTTTTAGTGCAGTGCAACACATTAGTCTTACTGACTTGCTCCTTTTGGGGTATATGCCAGGTAAAAAAAAAAAAGAAACAGACTGGCACTCCTCCTCCTCTTGCTGTTGTGTGTTTTTTTTTTTTTTTTTTTTTTTTATACAAGAACAGAGCTCAATTTATCTTCGTATCCTAGGAGGCTAAACACCCTAGTTACTTTCAATGATTATTGTAAATAAGTCCAGTGTACGTTCTTGACAAGAACGTACAATGGACCTATTCACAATATTAATAAGAACTTCTTGTGCCCATACATTTTGCTGCATTTTAGACACTGCTACTTCAGTGATCGCTACTTGCCTCTGGGTCCAGTTTTAGCGATCAACCTGATTCCTTGTGAATATAGGAGGCTGGCCGCTCAGCATAGGTGCCATTCAAAGAATGGCTTGCATTTTCTGAATGAATGAAAACGTTCTCCGATTGGACAAGGTGGAGAGGTGGGGAAGTGATGCTGCACTCTCCACCTTGTTCAATCCGATAACGCTTTGCTATGCATTTTCTGAATGAATGCTTTTTCTGAATGTTGCTTGCGTTGAGCAGCTGACCTCCTGTATGCACAAGGCATAAGTTGTCTGCTCGGCGTGGCACATGCTTTTTGGGTAGCATTGTCTACTGCAATGATCTCCAGCATCAGCCAGGCTGAACTAATTTAACTATGCATATATGACAATGCTTTGAATTATCATTTGAGATACCTTAAGGCTGGTATAAACCAGGTGCACTCAAGTACATTTTTTTTCTGCTTCAAAAATGCATAAACAGTTTTTAACCTGGATTCCATTGGCCCTAGTTCACACCAGAGCAGTGTGTTCCAGGGCCATCAAGAAAAGTAAAACATGTTGCATTTTCTGGAATGTGGCAAAATGCATAAAAAGGCACTGGAAAGCGCACATCCTCAATTGAGATGAAGAAAAAAAGGGGGGGGGGGGGATGCACTGGAACGCATCAAAAACACACATGCAGAACGCCAAAATTGTGGTGTGAACCGCCCCCTAATATTCTCCACTAACAAGTATGTGTAAAAAAAAAATAAATAAATGCCTGCATTTTATTTGCAAAACCAGATGTTCAGTTTTGCATTTTTATTCATGTTTTTGTATACAAGTTATATTTTTGACCCCCCCAAAAAAGTTAACTTCAGTGGTTAACTTCAGTGGTAGATCCTCTAAAGTGTTAAACAAGGATATGCATGTGAACAAAACAGCAGCAGGATTATTTTAGTACCAGCATGCTGTGTACTTAAGAAGGCAGTAAGTTGACATCTCTCATTGCTGCTTGATGGACTGGGCTTTATGCATACAGGTGGACTGGGTGGTTATGGATCTGCAGAAAGCGAAGATGAGAGGAGTGAAAGAGGTTCAGAGTCTTCTGATACTGATGAAGAGGAACTCCGCCATAGGATACGACAGAAGCTAGAAGCCTTTAAACGAAAGGAAAAAGAGCAACAGTTACTTGAAAGACAGCAAGAAGGTAACACTTTATTTTTTGTTTTCCCCAGACATATTTAGTGAATCAGGTGGATAACTGATTTGCCTGGAGGCAGTAGGGGCACTGGTATTTCACAGTTTAATGATTGAGGGAAAAGTTTAGCAAGATTGTAATGGCCAAACTTTGACTTGGACAGAATTGTACTTGTGTATGCCCTAGAACTTGAATTCAAGAGTTTTCATAGGAATTGGTTTTAGGACCACCACAGGTATTTGCACTTTATAATCGTTTATACTTTTACACCAGGCCATATTCCTTTTAAGGGATATAACATGAACCTTTTTGTTTTTCTTGTGCATCTTACATGGTTCATAATTAACAGGGGCAATGGCAAAAGAAAATATTGCAAGTGCATCGTGACTTCCTGAACTCCAGCTAAACAGCTAAATACCGTATATACTCGAGTATAAGCCGAGTCTTTCAGCACTTTTTTTTGTGCTGAAAGTGCCCCCCTCGGCTTATACTCGAGTCAAGCACTTTTCTGCAGCAAAAAATGTAATTTTCCAAACTAACTTTGGGGCCCTGTATCTCGGGGACACTTGGTGCCAGGAACCAAATTTGGTGTGCAAACCCAGTGGAACTAGTACCACAACATATCCAAAGCTGGGGTTCCTAGCACCAAGTGGCCCCGAGATACAGGGCCCCAAAGTCAGTTCGGAAAATGTCATTCTCTGCTGCAGAAAAGTGCTTGACATTTTCTGAACCGACTTTGGGGCCCCGTATCTCGGGGCCACTTGGTGCTAGGAACCCCAGCTTTGGATATGTTGTAGTGCTAGTTGCACTGGGTTTGCACACCACGTTTGGGGTGCCTAGTAGCAGCAGCAGTAGTAGCAGCAGTAGCAAAGAACGAAGTAGCAGTAGTAGTAGTAGTGATTACAGTACCAGCTCTTCAAGCAGCCATAGTTCAACTCCCTCTTTACCCAAGAGGAAAAAGAGACGAAGTCATAGCCCATCACTTACACGCAAAATAAGGCGTAGCAGGAGCAGGAGTGTCACACGTAAGAATCGTAGAGACAGAAGTAGAAGCAGAGGGAAAATTAGTGAGAGGAGGAGATCTAGTAAAAATAGCATGGATCGAGAATGGCGAAGGGAGCGTAGTCACAGCAGAGAGAGAAGGGTGAACCGCTCTAGAGATAGACATGCTGTTCGTAGTAGAAGCAGAGATAGACGTAAAATTGATGAACATCGCAGAAGCTCCAGCAGAAGCAGACACAAGCATAGGGGCAGTAGTAGGGAAAGAGAGAAGGCAAGGAGTAGAAGTTTTGAAATGGATAGGAAAAGAAGAGAATCTGAAAAGGAAAGAAAAAAGGAGAAATGTGTATGCCCTAGAACTTGAATTCAAGAGTTTTCATAGGAATTGGTTTTAGGACCACCACAGGTATTTGCACTTTATAATCGTTTATACTTTTACACCAGGCCATATTCCTTTTAAGGGATATAACATGAACCTTTTTGTTTTTCTTGTGCATCTTACATGGTTCATAATTAACAGGGGCAATGGCAAAAGAAAATATTGCAAGTGCATCGTGACTTCCTGAACTCCAGCTAAACAGCTAAATACCGTATATACTCGAGTATAAGCCGAGTCTTTCAGCACTTTTTTTTGTGCTGAAAGTGCCCCCCTCGGCTTATACTCGAGTCAAGCACTTTTCTGCAGCAAAAAATGTAATTTTCCAAACTAACTTTGGGGCCCTGTATCTCGGGGACACTTGGTGCCAGGAACCAAATTTGGTGTGCAAACCCAGTGGAACTAGTACCACAACATATCCAAAGCTGGGGTTCCTAGCACCAAGTGGCCCCGAGATACAGGGCCCCAAAGTCAGTTCGGAAAATGTCATTCTCTGCTGCAGAAAAGTGCTTGACATTTTCTGAACCGACTTTGGGGCCCCGTATCTCGGGGCCACTTGGTGCTAGGAACCCCAGCTTTGGATATGTTGTAGTGCTAGTTGCACTGGGTTTGCACACCACGTTTGGGGTGCCTAGCACTAAGTGGCCCCGAGATACGGGGCCCAAAAGTCGGTCAACTGTGTCCATCTGCAGCAAAGTCATTTCGGAACACTTTGGGTCCAGAGACCACAAATTTTGGCTGCAGCTAGGGGGCATCTAGGAACCCTTAACTACCGAGTTTGAAGTTCGGGGACCTATGGCTGCAAATGGGCACAGCGAGGCATGCAAATGGGCATTGTTGACCCTCTTTTCCTGTTACAGTAGCTGCGCATTTCTCACCCTAGGCTTATACTCGAGTCAATAAGTTTTCCCAATTTTTTGTGGTAAAATCAGGTGCCTCGGCTTATATTCGGGTCGACCTATACTCGAGTATATACGGTACACAAAATACACTTGAGACCATCCATGTTACTCTTCTTTTAGGATGAGACCACCAGCAATGCAAGGGTTAAATCTCAAGTCTTGCACCAAATAGACACTCTTTGTTCATCTGCAGCTATCCCAAATTAAATCATTCACAAGGAGATGCAAAACGCTTGAATATAAAAAAAACGGGGAACTAAAAGAACTAGCACAGTTTGACACTTTAGTAGGATTAGATAAAATGCCCTCACATGTTGCCACATCAGAGAAGAGCTTTGTACTTGGCCTGAAGACTCTCGCAACACGACTGGTGGTGTAGAATAACTCTAAACTCCAAGCTGATTTCAACCTTGTGTGTGCTGACATGTTGGGGAAAGTGAAAGGCTCTCTCACAAGGCTCACAGCAGGCTGCTTGCAGGCTTGTACCAGTGGATTACTCTGTCAGTCTGGGGTTGTCATGGCAGGTCGCGCATTGGGTAGCCTATTCGCTTGATGCCCTGCATGCAACAAACGCGCCTAGGAAGCTCCTGCACCTTTTTTAGGCCAAAGAGCGCCATGCTTTTTTTTTTTGTCCACGTGTTTTTGTTGTGCAACATTCGCACTGCGTTTGGAGTGCCATTAAGAATGAATAGTGTGATCTGGAATTGCAGGCTGCTCGTTTCTGCCTGTGATTCCAGTGGAACAAAATGCCTAATCGTACACCACAGGCCGCATTGTGAATGTCTTCAGGCTATTTACAAAGCGCTCCTCTGATGTGGCAGGAGTGTTCATTCTTCTCAAGGGGAGGAAGAGGAGGAAGCTTTGGCTGGAGTTTGGGTTTTTAATTTTAAAAACAATTTCCCACTTGCATTTAATTGACAGTTTATATTTGTTTTGGTGATTACCTAAAAGTGACAGGGTTTTTTTTTTTTTCCCTTCCCCTAATTTTAGAGGAGAAACCAGATGATGATGACGACGACAACAATGATGAAAAAAATGAAGTAGACAAGCCTAATACAGATATTACCGATGACCTAGAAATACATGAGAAAAGAAAAGTAAATGACGAGCTAGAAAGTGAAAAGAAAAAGGTTGAGGCTTTACCTGTGCTTGAGCCTAAAAAGGATGTAAAGGAAAGGCCTCCAGCTAGAAAATCAAGGAGCTCGAGTAGTAGTAGCAGCAGCAGTAGTAGCAGCAGTAGCAAAGAACGAAGTAGCAGTAGTAGTAGTAGTGATTACAGTACCAGCTCTTCAAGCAGCCATAGTTCAACTCCCTCTTTACCCAAGAGGAAAAAGAGACGAAGTCATAGCCCATCACTTACACGCAAAATAAGGCGTAGCAGGAGCAGGAGTGTCACACGTAAGAATCGTAGAGACAGAAGTAGAAGCAGAGGGAAAATTAGTGAGAGGAGGAGATCTAGTAAAAATAGCATGGATCGAGAATGGCGAAGGGAGCGTAGTCACAGCAGAGAGAGAAGGGTGAACCGCTCTAGAGATAGACATGCTGTTCGTAGTAGAAGCAGAGATAGACGTAAAATTGATGAACATCGCAGAAGCTCCAGCAGAAGCAGACACAAGCATAGGGGCAGTAGTAGGGAAAGAGAGAAGGCAAGGAGTAGAAGTTTTGAAATGGATAGGAAAAGAAGAGAATCTGAAAAGGAAAGAAAAAAGGAGAAATTAAAGAAAGATGAAAAATATAGGTTTAATGTTCTGGAAGATGATAGAGTTAAAAGTAGGAGAGAGAGTGAAAGAACATTCTCCCGCAGCGAGTCATCTTCCTCCAAGGTGTCCCGGCAGGACTCCAGGAATGAGAGCAAAAAAAATTCTACAAAGGATCAGAAGAAGCAACTGTCCTCTAGTGGAAGAAGCAGTTCAGAATCACCTGTTTACAAGGATAAAAAATCTAAGAAAGGCAAACGAAGCCGGTCACGGTCTATGGAGAAATCTCAAAGGTCTGGTAAGAAGGCAAGCCGCAAACACAAGTCTAAGACCCGATCAAGGTAGTACACTTTTTCTTTCTATTGCTTAATATTTTTATTTACAATTTGTAACTGCATATACATTGTATAATAGTTGACGCTTTCAGTTACTATTATTAACTTTAACTTTGTTTCCAAAAGGGCACTTTTTACCTCTCTAGATCACACTAATACTGGCCTTTTTATTTTTGTTTTGCAGATCATCAACACCTGTTCGTCGTAAACGCTGATGAATCCACAGAGCATCATAATATTTTTTTTTTAAATTCAATGAGTTTTAAGGGCTTGTCTCATTTTAGAGACACATTATGGCTACATAGGTGCGGCAAACGAATCCCCCCCCCTTTCCTATTTCCCTATCTACTTTTTAAATGTGTACATGGTTTTTCCTTTTTTCTTGCTTATGAAAGTAAAAGAGTATTAAAACTACTTTGTACTGTATATTTTCAGAATACTAGTAATGGTTTTTTTTTTTTTTTTTTTTTTTTTTTTTTTTTTTTTTTCTTAACTGCAATGTTCTTTAAGGTAACAGATAAATGTCTTGTCTTGTTAATAAATTTATTTTCTTGCTAAAGAAAAAAAAAACACCAGTAATTTCACTAGCTGCTTTTACACTATGCACAATTTAAAATTGATACATTCATATTTACAGCAACATGTAATATCTTACATCATAGCCAGCTAGCCCACATACTGCTACTGTACTTACAATACATTTGGCTTTGGTTTGACTTAAATATTATGGTATACGTCTATTAACAGATGAGGTGGCCTGGCTTTACACATCGTGGCCCTTCACTGCATATAAAGCTCAGAGGAGAGCCGGTTTGTTAACACTAGCACTTCTATGAGTGAGAAGTGAATGGTAATGGTGAACGGCTGTGATGTGTAGTGCAAGTGAGATTTGAGCTCCTGATCTCGCAAGATCAGGGGCTTAAACACTCATGAATGAAAAATAAAATATAAAAGTTTACAAAAGAACAGTTTAAAAAATATATTTACTAAAAATAGACCTGTGTGAAAGGGGCCATTCATAAATTATGTTTTTATTTATATCTAGACATTCCTTTGACACTTGTTACATGAGTGTATTTGCATAGCTCTAAGTACACACTCTGTTACAAGTGTGACAGAAATGTCCTAATATAAATAAAAACTAATTTATTTATAAATGGTCCTTTTTATATCTATCTCTTGCTAAGCAGTGACAGAGGAAGTAGAGCTGCATGATTAATCGAGATTGCGATTCTTTCCCCCTTTCGATCTTAAAGCATTTTCCCGATTCTTTGCACAGCTCAAACCGACAGCTGTCAAAAAAAAAAAACAGGCAGTCTGCCAAGTTTCACAACATTCCTCAGCCGCTAAGGTAACTATAAACTTTGGAACGTTTTGTTCTTTAGATCAAAGGAATGAACGTCGGTCTGTAAATGAGGGAAGTTTAATCAAAAAAGACTAAACCTTTTTCTTACACTTGTTGGTTTCAAATTAAAATAATTTTTTGCTAGAAAATTACTTGGGACCCCCAAACATTATATATATATATATTTTTTTTAGCAGAGACCCTAGAGAATAAAATGGTGGTGGTTGCAATATTTTATGTCGCACTGTATTTGTGCAGCGGTCTTTCAAATGCAATTTTTTTTTTTTGGAAGAAAATACACTTTAATTGATTTTAAAAAGCTAAACCGTAAAGTTAGCCCAATTTTTTTTTTGTATTGTATAATGAAAGCTGTTACGCCGAGAGAATCGTAATCTTTATTCTAAGCCAAAAAAAAATTGTGATTCTCATTTTTCCCAGAATCGTGCAGCTCTAAGAGGGAGTAGGGGACATAAACCCCCTGGTTCCTCCTCACATTGTGACTATTTTCCCCTTCTCTCACTGTTACCACCTCTAAGGTGGAGAAGCGGGGAGGGAGATAAATTACACAAACAACCAGTCATGTGCTTAAACACTGATCATTTATATAGGAAAGACTGGCAGCTTCATCTCCACTCCTCATTGCAGCTTTTCAAACCACAGTACAGATAAGTTGTGATAGTCCTTATCGCTGCTTACCTTGGTTTAATAAATGTACACCCATATGTAATGGGCTGAAAAGAGGAACTGTAAATCTTAAAATTCTATGTTCTTGTATGCTGGTTTGAGACATGTTTGTGTAGTAAAATGGAAGAATCTCCCTTGCCTCAGCCACCTAGATTGGGAGTAAAGCGCTGCAATTTTGGTGAGCCTGTGCGAATTGTAGCCAGTTTCCTGTTCTTAGCTGACAGGAGTGGCACCCGGTGTGGTCTTCTGCTGTGCTGTGCATTCAGAGATGGTATTCTGCAGCATATACGGCAGCAGAAGACCACACCGGGTGCCGCTTCTGTCAGTTAACAGGAAACTCTACCCACCCTGGCTGCCTACTCTTTGTAACATGTGGAAACAACAAAGCAGCAGTCGGTGACAGTGAGGATTGACCTGGCAATTTCTGGGTGGGGGAATATGAAAGGAGCCTTGCAAGCTCACACCAGTGTGGTACAAAAACAGGTACTATGGAAATGGTACTTGAGTGAGAGGGCTAACATCTCATCTTAGGATCCCAGTCGGATATTACTGTCTGTGCACATTAACTTTGAATCAAAGGTTCCTGAGTTCCCTCCAATGCAAGTGGGAGAATCACCCTTTAAGGAGGCCCCTCCTTTTGCTGAGTTTGATGAAGACAAACAAAATGCCTGGTTTACAGATGGACCAGCCGAAATCACCCCTCAGTAGCATATGGACTGCAGCAGCTTTCCAGCCAGGTACTGAAATGGTGATCCACTAAAGTGGTCAGGGTGGATCAATTCAATAGTCTGAGCTCCAACCCGTGTATATGGTGGTGCAAGATATCCCAAGAGATTTGACTATACTGATAGCTGGAGAGTATTTAAAGGCCTGACTAATTGACTCGGCATCGAAACAAGGCAAATGAATGGAAAAGAACTAGAGTGGACCTCAAATCTGGGAGTTTCTGTGGCAAGAGGGTCACAAATTATTAAAATCAGACAAACAATGCCCTTTTTATTGTAAAGCGCTGCATAAACTGTTGGCGCTATATAAGTCCTCTATAATATAATAATAGTGGGGATCCTAACAATGGCAAGGTTGATGACCTAGCCCAAGTGTCTATTAACCAGGAGATTGTTTCTGGAAATCTTGGTAAAATCTGGAGACAGAGCTACACAAAGGCATACTTCTATCTCAAACTCAGGCAAAAGATCTTGTTGCCCAGTGTCCCCTCTGCCAAGATGCAAAGAAATGGCCATTAATGACATCCATGCCAGGAAACATTTACAGAGCACAGCAACCAGGGTAAATCTCACAAGTAGACAGCTGGGAGGAAGAGGCGGTATGAAATGTTGATCCATGGCTGTGGATTTTTGCAAGTTTATGCTACAAAATATGCAGCTCAAAACCTTGAAACTTGCACTTTCTAACAATGGGATGCCTCAAGAAGGCCAATCGGGCAATAACACGTTTTACAGGAGAAGCTGTTAACCTCCCTGGCGGTATTATTAAATCAGATTTTTGCATCTCAAAGCGGTACAATTATTTTGCGTAGAAATTGGCATTTTATATTGTAGGCCTGTACTTATTAGCAATAACACACTTGTATATGTCCAAACAAGAGTCTAGTAGATATCCTGGGTATGATAAAGTTTGAAACACAAAATTAAAATTATAATAATTATAAAAAATAATGTAATAAAATAAATTTCCCCACGATTCACGATCTCTAAGTTCTGCAAGTGTTCTCTAGCTGGTCAAAAACCACTTTTGACGTAAAGGGACACTTTTTGGTTGCTATAGGCAATCTCCAGTTTCTAGGCAGAAAGAAAAGTATATATCATATAAAACTGCACGCAGGGCACTGGACAAACCACTAGGGACAAAAGGGATGTGAAATAATTTCATGCAGTACTGTAATCAGTAAGATTACAGTATACTGTATCTGTTATGATTTTTTCGCGACGCTCGCAGGGAACGGAGCCCGGAACACAGAGGCTTCGGACGGAGGACAAAGCCCGCAGACACAGCCGGGGGACATCGCAGGATCCTGGGGACAAGGTAAGTATACTGCACCAGAATCCTGCAACGCAATCCCAAGTGTGGCTAGGGGTTACTGCTAATGGTACTGAAATTTAACCCCGAGCCACACTCTGGAAAACCGCCAGGGAGGTTAAACAAAGGGTGAAAGACCATGGTGTACACTCTGTGTTTCACATCCCTTATCCACAAGCAACAGGTTTAATAGAGAGAATGAATGGTTTGCTTAAAGAGCAAATATGAAAGCTAACACCTACACACATGGGATGGGTGGGATAAGGTGGTACAAAACGCAGTGTACATTTTTAACAGAGTGGTTGGACAGAGCATTCCCACTGCAAATGTTACTGAACGTGCAGGAGAATGGATAATGACTACTAAAGGACCAACAATCCCTGTAACGCAGCCTATACCAGTTACAATGCTACAATTTGTGGATGGGGAAGTGAATCTGAGCCCTAACTCTCACATATCAGTACACACTGGCATTTTACAGTTCTATCTCATGTGATTTGAAGTTCATTCCAGATTCTCAGTTGACGGAATATGAGTGAGCTGCAGAAGTGAAAAAAGATGCACTGAGAGAAAATATTACTATAGTACGTCTAGAAATGGGACGTTTGATTAAAAAGAACCACAAATAAGATAGATCATAATACCCAATCATTTGAAGGTACATGGGACAATGTATTCTGCCCAATTAGGCTGCTTTCACACTGGGGCGGCGGGTCCATTGGCAGTAAAGTGGTGCTTTTCGGCCACTAGCAGGGTGTTTTTAACCCTCCGCTAGCTGCCGAAAAGTGGTAAAAGCGCCCATGTTTCAGGCGCTTTGGAAGCACTGCCCATTCATTCCAATGGACAGGGGCACAGCGCTCCCAAAGATGCTGCTTGCAGGACTTTTTTTCCCATCCTGCAAGCGCACCGCCCCAGTGTGAAAGCACTCAGGCTGGGGAGGCATGAGAGAGGCAGTTTACATGCGCTAAAATGCCTTAGTGTGAAAGTAGCCTTAGGGACCAAGCTTTGGGTAGCCCTGAGTGTTGCTGAGAGGGTAAGAGTTAAAAGAGAAGTAAAGGATTCTTTTGTTTCCCCCCAATTATACTTACCTACGTGGATGCAGAATTGGTACAGTGCTGCATTTGTACCCTGGCGCCTCTGCGCTGAGAACCGAGTGATTGAACACCACCGACCATTTGGTTCTAGACAGCTCCCTGAATAGGGAGCTGTTGACTGTCAATCAGCAGCTCTCCTCTCTTCCCCCTCGCTCACTGGAGCGCTGAGCTGTGGAGGGGCAGGGAGCGGCTGGCTCAGTCTCTCAGCGGTATCCGTCCAGGCACCTCGTGGATTGCGACTCCCATTGTCGGGATGACGCTGTGTTTGGACTGATTTCTGTGACATCAGCAGAGAGTGGACTTCAGCCCACTCTGTTGAAAACGGATCACAGGCGTGCAAAACAGATTGCACTCCTGTGATCCATAGGAGTCCAGCCAAACGAGCTTTGGCTGGACTTCTCCTTTAAAGGAAATTGTGGCCTGGGGACCTGGGTCATCAACTTTAGTTTTAATTGAACTGGAAGACCAACCTATTTATGTACCTCTCCACAGGTTGCTAACATTGTCATGAGGACATTACTATAGCAACAGATGATGACCAGCCTCACTTTCAGTGGAACAGCACAGAAAAACTTCTTCCTCAAGACTCTTAAAGGAACAGCTCATATCTTTAATGTAACAAACTGCTGGCTGTGTGGACAAACACTCCATGCTGCACATGAGGGCATACATATGGACTGCCAGTTAATATTAGTTGGTTGCCTTTGGACGATTCTTATGCCCTGTACACACGGTCGGACTTTCCGACGGAATATGTGCGATCGGAGCTTGTTGTCGGAAATTCCGACCGTGTGTGGGCTCCATCAGACTTTTTCCATCGGAATTTCTGACACAAAGTTTGAGAGCATGCTATCAAATTTTCCGACAACAAAATCCGATCCTTTAAGTTCCGATCGTGTGTAGACAAATCCGACGCACAAAGTGCCACGCATGCTCAGAATAAATTAAGAGACGAAAGCTATTGGCTATTGCCCCGTTTATAGTCCCGACGTACGTGTTTTACGTCACCGCGTTCAGAACGATCAGACTTTCCGACAACTTTGTGTGACTGTGTGTATGCAAGACGAGTTTGAGCCAACATCCGTCGGAAAAAATCCATGGATTTTGTTGTCGGAATGTCCGATCAATGTCCGACCGTGTGTACGGGGCATAAGAGAATAGCAATAGTGAACAGGGCTATGGACAGCTTGACTAATCCATTGTGTAAAAACATACAAACTAATTTTGGTCCAGAAGAATATTCAATAAAATTACCCCGTAAAGCTACTGGTCTATTAGGAGTACAAAGGACTAGTACCAATGACTCATATTCCATAGAGATGGAAATAGTAAATGTGATTATGAAGTAACAGAACATAAGTAAGGATAGTCGGAATGGTTCAGCCCGAGCATGAGTTTGGGCTGAACATTGGCTGTTCAGAAGTTCTCTGAACAACCGAATTATAGGGTTGTTCAACCATTTGTTCGGCCCGCCGAACGACCACAATGCACTGCGCCGCCACACAGTGCATTGAAAGCCCTGATTGACTGAAGCAATCAGGGCACAGAGCCATGGTTGGACGCTGTCATGATGACTATCCAATCGTGGCTCATTGCTCTTAATCCCGCCCCACACTATAAAAGTATTGTTTCCATAGCGCCCATTTGTAGTGTGATAGCGGCGTGGAGAGAGATAGAAGAGGACTCTGTTCAGTGCTATTAGACAGTGTGCTATAGTGTTCTATTCTCTTGTCAGTGTAGAATATCAGTTTAGTGTGAGTGTAGTGTGACCATTCATCTTTACATTAGTGTGAATGTAGGGATAGTTTGGTCATTGTGAGTGTAGTGACCACTATTCATCTTTACACCAGTGTGAATGTAGTGACCATTTAACGCCGTATATTTTATTGCATTACTGCAAGTTCAACACCATTAAGTTCTGTGCGTTACTGCAAGTTTAACGCCATATAGTTGTGTGCATTATTGCAAGTTTAACGCTGTATAGTTGTGTGCGTGACTGCAAGTTTAACGCTGTATATTTCATTGCATTATTGCAAGTTTAATGCCATATAGTTTTGTGCGTTACTGCACAATTGACGCAGTATATTGCAGTATATTATAGTGCAGGGGTCGGGAACCTATGGCTCGCGAGCCTGATGTGGCTCTTTTGATGGCTGCATCTGGCTCGCAGACAAATCTTTAATAAAAAAAATTAACGTTAAAAATATAAAACATTCTCATGTATTTCAATCCATTCATTTCCTACTGCTCATGTTCATGGTTGCGAGTGGCTGGAGCCAATCACAGCTGTCTTCCGGGACAACACTAAATTTTTATTGGATAATGCGTAACGTACACGGGTCGTTGTGAGGTCAGGAAGTAAACTTCCCTCCTTTTAATCAACTAGTCAGCTAGCTCATTGCAGAAACCCTTTTATTGAAGAAGATGGCTAAAAGAAAAAAAGATGAGAAGTATCGTACTTTTCAGCAGGAATGGACAGAGGAATTTGCCTTTGTGGAGAGAGCAGGTTATGCAGCGTGTCTAATGTGCAATGATAAAATTGCATTGATGAAACGGTCAAATATAAAGCGGCACTTCAACACACTTCATACTACATTTGCATTGAAATATCCTGCTGGGGACAGCAGGAAGAAAGCATGTCAAGAGCTACTGTGCAGAGTGCAAGCTAGTCAGCAGCAACTCCGTGTTTGGACCCAACAAGGTGACTGGAATTCGGCTAGCTTTGCTGGTGCTTTAGCAATTGTGAGAAACGGAAAGCCATTCACAGATGGGGAGTATGCCAAAACATTCATGCTTGATGTTGCCAATGAACTTTTTGACGACTTTTCGGATAAAGACAAAATAACCAAATGAATAAAAGACATGCCTCTGTCGGCAAGAACTTTTCCTGATTGTACCATCATGATGGCAAATCAAATTGAGGCAACACAAGTGAAGGAAATAAATGCAGCACCATTCTTTTCTCTCGCTTTGGATGAGTCAACAGACGTAAGCCATTTATCCCAGTTCAGCCTGATTGCAAGGTATGTTGTCGGTGACACACTATGTGAGGAAAGTTTTGCCTATGAAAGGGACAACAAGAGGGGAGGATTTATTCAAGTCTTTCACTGAGCTCGCTAAAGAACAAAATCTACCGATGGATAAACTTATTTCGGTGTGTACTGATGGTGCTCCGTGCATGGTGGGGAAAAACAGTATTCGTAGCGTTTCTTCGTGAACATGAAAAGAGACCCATCCTAAGTTTTCACTGCATCCTACATCAGGAGGCACTTTGTGCTGTGGCGAGCAGCTTGGTGAGGTGATGTTGCTGGTCATTCAGATGGTCAACTTTATTGTTTCCCGAGCTTTAAATGATCGCCAGTTTAAAACACTGCTGGATGAAGTTGGGAATAATTATCCTGGTCTGCTTCTGCACAGCAATGTGCGTTGGTTGTCAAGAGGGAAGGTGCTCAGCCGTTCCGCGGCGTGTCTGAGCGAAATCCGGACTTTTCTTGAAATGTAAAACTTTGAGCATCCTGAGTTAACTAACACTGAGTGGCTCCTGAAGTTCTACTATCTCATGGACATGACTGAACATCTGAACCAGCTCAATGTGAAAATGTATGGCGTTGGAAATACAGTCTTATCCCTTCAACAAGCAGTGTTTGCATTTGAAAACAAGCTAGAACTCTTCATCGCCGACTTTGAAACAGGTCGTTTAATACACTTTGAAAAACTGGGAGAGTTTAAAGATGCATGCACAGCAAGTGACCCTGCTCAACATCTTGATCTTCAGCAGCTAGCGGGCTTCACATCTAATCTCCTGCAGTCATTCAAAGCGCGCTTTGGAGAATTTCGTGAGCGTACTCTTTTTAAGTTCATCACCCATCCACATGAGTGTGCAGTGGACAGCGCCAACCTGAGTTACATCCCTGGTGTCTCCGTCAGAGATTTTGAGCTACAAGTTGCTGACCTGAAGGCCTCAGACATGTGGGTGAATAAGATCAAGTCACTGAATGAAGATTTGGAAAGACTTGCACAACAGCAAACAGAGTTGGTGAGCAAACACAAGTGGGGAGAAATGAAAAAACTTCAACCCACGGACCAGCTGATTGTCAAAGCTTGGAACGCGCTTCCCGTCACATACCACACACTGCAGCGTGTGAGTATGGCTGTACTGACAATGCTAGGCTCTACGTATGCATGTGAGCAGTCTTTCTCACATCTAAAGAACATTAAGAGCAACCTACGATCACGTTTAACGGATTGAAGTCTCAACGCCTGCATGAAGCTTAACCTCACCACGTATCAACCAGACTACAAAGCCATCAGCAAAACCATGCAGCACCAGAAGTCACATTGATGGTAAGAAGTACAATAACAATGTTATTAAAAAGAATTCAGAGGTCATGTCATGTTCGGCAACTTTGCAATATTTCTTTGTTCTGTAAAAAAAAGAATTTAGACTTATTGTACTTTAAAAGTGTTGGTCTTACATAAAATGCACACATTTACTTGTATTTAGTTTTAAACATATTGTATGGCTCTCACAGAATTACATTTTAAAATATGTGGCGTTTATGGCTCTCTCAGCCAAAAAGGTTCCTGACCCCTGTTATAGTATATCCGTGGAGTGTGTCAGAGTGGCAAAACCTGCCTCCTTGTCCACAGCTGTTCCTGCCATAGCCCCAGCATCAGGCATGGAGGAGTCAGCGGAGTTATTTGAACATAGCATCAGCCACTTGCTCCTTGATGATGCACAGCCATTTCAGATGTTGGTTCTGGCTCTGAGGTTGAGGAAGGCAGGAAAATGAGCCTACAGAGAGGGAAGAACACTGGTACACAAATTGGCAGTCATGTTCCCCCAGCCACAGCATATTGCCAAGTTGTCTCCAGTGGTAATGAGAATGGAAGAGATGATGAGGTCGCTGACTCAACTTGGGTGCCGGATAGAGCAGAGGAGGAAAGAGCGGGTGAGGCACAACCCCAACGAGGTAGCCATCATGAAAGAGTAGAGAGCAGCAACCCTATTCCATCACATTGTGGAGCTGTTATCTCCCGACCCACTTGCCACAGCTCAGCTGTCTGGGCCTTTTTTAGTACATGTGTTGCCGATCGCACTGTTGCTATTTGCAAACTTTGTCTCAAACCATTTGGGTACCACATGCTTGACAAGGCATTTAACCTCCCACCACCCGTTGGCAAGAGCACCTAAAAGCCACACAAAAGGGGCACAAATCTGTCCCTCTTTACTCACTTCAGTCTGTCCCTGCTATACCTCATGACCTCTAGGCAGCCTCCACTGACAGGGATGATGGTATAGATGTCCCAGGTCATTGCAGCACATGTGCCAGCAGCACACCACCAGGTGTAGACTATAGCCAGCAAATTTCTCTGCCCCATCTGCTGCAGCAGAAAAAAAATACAGTCCCTGCCACCCACATGCCCAGCGTCTAAATGCAAGCTTGTCAAAACTTCTGCCTTTTCACCTGGTGGATTCTGCCCCTTCTGTGAATTTGCAGAATGTGCTGTATCACAATGGTAGGTTTCCAGTCGCTATTTCTTTTCACGTAAGGCCATTCCATCTCTCTACCATCACGTGGAAGATAATGTTGTGGCATCGTTGGGCATATTAAGAAGGGGGAGAAGTGGAGGCCAACCAGGGATATAAGGGGAACCCAACACTCTGTGTCACATCCTAAACAATAATGTCTGGAGAAAAGAAGAAAGCCCCAAGGATATTGCGGATACAGGGAGAAGTAAATGAGGGTATACCCATAAATAAAAAGTATATATATTTTATTGATACAAAAATAGTAATAAACAATGCAAAATTATCTTGTACAAAAATCACCTAAAAATATTATACAACGAAAACTGCAGGAAATGAAACAGCCGCTGAGCTGGAAATGCACCACAGATCAAAAACATGAAGTTCAACTAGTGGGCATATATACCAAAAAACCCAACATGTTTCGGAGAGCAAAGATAGGGATTTTTAAATTATGTATATTTCCTTCTTCAGGGGTAAAAAACAGACACGCTGCTTCATTTCTATTAAGAGAAAAAAAAACATATAATAGATAATGTGTGTATTAATATATATTAATAACAGACCAATTGGTTTATGGCAACAGAATGGTACATGTAAGATAAATAAAGGTAGTCTATACTTACATAACAGTATTTATATTTTTACTTTACACACCAGCAGAGCGTTGGGACTTGGATATTGCTTGGCTGTATTTTCAAAGTATGTCTGTATTTAGGAAAAAAAACACACTCTCATATAGTTGAAAATGAAAGCTGAGAAATCTGAACTAAGTCGGTAAGACTAGGATTAGTGGATGCACCCGGGCGGTCCAACAATGCTCATGGGGATATCCCTAATAGGTGGGAACGGACACCTAATGAAAATATAAGAATAGTGGATGGCAATAAGACTACATGCACTGAAGGTGTGGGGTTGAGTGAGCCAAAAAGATATCACTACCCCAAAGTAAAAATACACTAGTAGCGGTGCAGGGAATGGATGACAATAAGTATAATGTTCAATACCTGCGGTAAGCATGTCGGTCAGTGTCCACAAAGATCCCCGGCGTTTCCTGGCTGTGTAGCAATGGCTGCTCACACAGTCAGGCACATGTACGCCCAGGGATCGAAAGGGGACCAATCAGGGCCATGTATTTGGATAGTAGGAGGAGGGAGAGAGACAAACAGACACAGGTACTGGGGATCGTCAACTGACATCTCCCCATATCACCTGCGCTGCTGAATCCAGACCCACGTTTGTCTCCAATGGAAATCCTCTGGCCAATGCGGCGTCCGGCGTCACCGTGCATTATGCGGTGACGCCAGACATCGACACGGCCGCCGGCACGGAAGTGGGTGGGTGCACTGGACAAAAGAAAGTCCAGTGCGCAACTGCAGGTAACAACTGTCTCCACAGGTGTACTCGCTCAAAACACCCCCATAGGAGGGGGTAAAACTGCCCCAAGGAGGTACACGGAGCGCGCCACCATGGGGCCCCCCGTGCCAGGGAGCCTCGGTGGACCATCAAGGGCACCACCAAAACCCCAGAAAAATGTAATTAAAGTATTTAAATACGGTTGTAAGCTATCCAGTCCATTGGCTACTGTCTAGACAATTGAAATTAAATTCCAGTCATCTTTTTTGGGAAAAAGCAATAAATACAATACAGCAAATGCAGTTTTCCAATATAATACTGGACATTATCAAATAATAAGCCTGCAAGCATGTACAGTATGGATAAAGCAATTGACAAATATTACATGTACACATAACATCACATTGTGCTAATAAATTTGGAGAGGGGAGGGGGACGAGAAAAAGGATGGAAAATGCAGAGAAATGTAATAACGGAGAAAGAAAAAATTATTATTGGCAGATTGCCTAGATTTGTTGATCTTTGTCGTAAAGGCCTGATATGAAACCAGGTAAAAAGGGTTTAAGGTTAAAAGCCTCGTTGATGCCAGGGGGCACCGTGGCATTAAGGTTAAATATCCACCTAAGCTCTCGTTGTAGGAGGAGTTTGTCAAGGTCCCCTCCCCAAGAGCTAGGGTGTATTCTGTCCAAAACCAAAACTCTAATCCTGGGGCAAGTGCCATTATGGGCAAGTCGGACATGCCTACCTAAAGGTACATCCGAGTCGCTCGTCTGCATAGCTTTGATGTGGCGATATATTCTTTGCCAAAGTTTCTGTACGGTCTTTCCCTCGTAGAAACAGTTGCAGCTGCATATTATTAAATAGACAACTGCATTTGTCTGGCAATTAGAGAAATGTTTGGGCGTAAATCGCATTCCTTTAGGTAAGCAAATGTTTCTTCTGTGGTCCATGTACTTGCAATACGGGCATGAGCCACAGGGAAATGTTCCCATTCTTTTACACGGATCTCCCCTCCCCAGGCTCTGAAATTCACTTTTGACTAATAGGTCATTTAGGGATGTAGCACGTCTGTATGTGATGGTTGGAGCCGGGGGCACATAGGGTCCCACCATGGGATCTGATGTCAGAAGATGCCAATATTTCCTGCAGATCTGTGTGATGGATGTGTGATCGCTAGAATGATTGGTAATAATACGGCTATGAGTCTCCGAGGGTTTCTTTTTAGTGATCAACAAGTCAAGTCTGTTTTCATTTTCTGCACGCTTAAAGGCCTTTTTAAGGCATTTGTGGCTGTATCCTCTTTCCAAAAGGCGTTGCTTGAGGTTATTAGCCTCACGCTTAAAATCTGAATGGTTGGAGCTGTTGCGCTTGATTCGTAAGTATTGTCCATATGATAAGGGTTTAAACTAAGGGTCTAGGGTGAAAACTAGAGGAGTGAAGAATAGTGTTACCTGCAGTAGTTTTCCTGTACAGTTTGCAGGATAACGTATTCGCGTCACTTTTAAATATTCCAACATCCAAAAATGTAATTTTGGATGGATCAGAGATCATAGTAAACTTTAGATTGAAATTGTTTGTATTTAATGCTGTTAGACATTCATCCAATAACTTGGACGATCCATCCCATACAATGAAGATGTCATCTATGTACCTGTGCCACATAATGATGTGGCACAGGTACATAGAGAGATCCTCATCGCTGAAAATGCAACGCTCCCATTCCCCCAGATACAGATTGGCGTAGCCAGGGGCACAACAGGTGCCCCTGGCTACGCCCTGTACCTGGAGGAACAATCGATCGTCAAATGAAAAGACATTGTGTCTCAAAATGTAGTCTATAGAGAGAAGTACAAAGTCATTAAAGGAACTTTCATGATGACTAGTTTGTGAAATAATTTTTTGTACGCATGCAAGTCCCTTTGAATGGGGTATAGAGCTATAAAGTGCTTCTACGTCAATACTGGCAAGAATACACCCTCCAGGGACCTGCACACCCTCGATGATCTGTAGTAAGTGAATAGTGTCACGTACATATGAGGGTATGGAGAGGACAAAAGGTCTAATGTGTTCGTCCACTAGGCGTGATAGGTTTTTGGTGATCGAACCATTGCCAGAAATTATTGGTCTCCCTGGAGGGTCGCTAGTGTGTTTATGGATCTTAGGGAGAGCGTAAAAAGTTGCAAGCCTGGAATGGGGAGTACGAATAAATTCAAAAGTTTGTTTGGAAATTACTTTATTTTGAAATGCCTCATCTACTAAAGCATAGAATGTATTATTGAATGCCTGAACGACATTAGAGCCAACTGGACTATACCAATCACGATTGGTCAAAATTTTCATGCACATGGCTATATTGGTCATTGTCCATTAGGACTATGTTTCCCCTTTGTCTGATGCTTTGATGGTGATTTCATGAAGACTAGATAGATTCCTAAGGGCAACCTTTTTATTGGGAGTTAAATTCTCTGCTATAAAGGATTTAGATTTAAGATTTCTGATTTCTTGGCAGGGATGTAGCACGTCTGTATGTGATGGTTGGAGCCGGGGGCACATAGGGTCCCACCATGGGATCTGATGTCAGAAGATGCCAATATTTCCTGCAGATCTGTGTGATGGATGTGTGATCGCTAGAATGATTGGTAATAATACGGCTATGAGTCTCCGAGGGTTTCTTTTTAGTGATCAACAAGTCAAGTCTGTTTTCATTTTCTGCACGCTTAAAGGCCTTTTTAAGGCATTTGTGGCTGTATCCTCTTTCCAAAAGGCGTTGCTTGAGGTTATTAGCCTCACGCTTAAAATCTGAATGGTTGGAGCTGTTGCGCTTGATTCGTAAGTATTGTCCATATGATAAGGGTTTAAACTAAGGGTCTAGGGTGAAAACTAGAGGAGTGAAGAATAGTGTTACCTGCAGTAGTTTTCCTGTACAGTTTGCAGGATAACGTATTCGCGTCACTTTTAAATATTCCAACATCCAAAAATGTAATTTTGGATGGATCAGAGATCATAGTAAACTTTAGATTGAAATTGTTTGTATTTAATGCTGTTAGACATTCATCCAATAACTTGGACGATCCATCCCATACAATGAAGATGTCATCTATGTACCTGTGCCACATAATGATGTGGCACAGGTACATAGAGAGATCCTCATCGCTGAAAATGCAACGCTCCCATTCCCCCAGATACAGATTGGCGTAGCCAGGGGCACAACAGGTGCCCCTGGCTACGCCCTGTACCTGGAGGAACAATCGATCGTCAAATGAAAAGACATTGTGTCTCAAAATGTAGTCTATAGAGAGAAGTACAAAGTCATTAAAGGAACTTTCATGATGACTAGTTTGTGAAATAATTTTTTGTACGCATGCAAGTCCCTTTGAATGGGGTATAGAGCTATAAAGTGCTTCTACGTCAATACTGGCAAGAATACACCCTCCAGGGACCTGCACACCCTCGATGATCTGTAGTAAGTGGATAGTGTCACGTACATATGAGGGTATGGAGAGGACAAAAGGTCTAATGTGTTCGTCCACTAGGCGTGATAGGTTTTTGGTGATCGAACCATTGCCAGAAATTATTGGTCTCCCTGGAGGGTCGCTAGTGTGTTTATGGATCTTAGGGAGAGCGTAAAAAGTTGCAAGCCTGGAATGGGGAGTACGAATAAATTCAAAAGTTTGTTTGGAAATTACTTTATTTTGAAATGCCTCATCTACTAAAGCATAGAATGTATTATTGAATGCCTGAACGACATTAGAGCCAACTGGACTATACCAATCACGATTGGTCAAAATTTTCATGCACATGGCTATATTGGTCATTGTCCATTAGGACTATGTTTCCCCTTTGTCTGATGCTTTGATGGTGATTTCATGAAGACTAGATAGATTCCTAAGGGCAACCTTTTTATTGGGAGTTAAATTCTCTGCTATAAAGGATTTAGATTTAAGATTTCTGATTTCTTGGCAGGTCATTTTTAGAAAAGTAGATACACCCTGATTGGAGCTGGGTGTCAGCGCTACTTCTCCTCCATGCCCTCCTCTGCTGAATTGTCCTATGAACCTCAAGTACGCCATAAGCGTTCAAAGGGCTATACAATGAGTCGGGCTAAAAGGTGCCATGCAGTGCTTCAACTGGTGTGCCTAGGGGACAGGAATCACCGGAGCAGAGATTCTTGCAGCTCTGCAGTGACAGGACCAGAGGTGGTTCACACCCCGCCAGCTGGAGCCAGGAATAGTGGTGTGTGATACCTAGCACATGTCCTCAATCTGGTGGTGCAGCGTTTCCTAAGTAGGTCCCCAGGGTTGGAAGAATTACTAAAGCAGGCCAGAAGAGTGTGTAGCCATTTTAGGCGGTAATACATAGCCAGTGCTCGGTTGGCTGAAATTCAGCGGGAATTCCACCTGCCCGTAAACTGCCTGATTTGTGACATGCCCACCAGGTGGAACTTGACTTTGGCAATGCTGCAACGGCTGCACGTGCAGCAGAGGGCCATCAATGAGTACCTGTGTGAGTAACAACAGCGCTCAGGCTGGCTCAGCTTTTGTCCCCATGCCAATGGCTGCTCATAAAGGATGCATGCACTGTACTGTCACCATTTGAGGAGGCCACAAGAATTGTGAAGCAAAGAAAGTTCCACCGCTCAGGTAGGTCTAAGTCAATCTGTGGAAAAGCAAGTTTAAATCCTTCAAGGAGGGAGAGTCCCAGGTGCTGGCTGATGCAAGGTGGAGCAAAAGTAGACGAAAGGATCTGGATGCCGCACATCGGACAGGATGATTAGTGCCTTTATTAATTAAAAGCTGGATCACAAAAGTATACAGGACACTGCAGCAGGAATGTACAGAGATCAGCTGACGCGTTTTGCACTCATAACGGGTGCTTACTCATAGCTCTTGAGTAAGCTGTGAGTAAGCACCCGTTAGTGCGAAACGCTGATCTTTGTACATTCCTGCTGCAGTGTCCTGTATACTTTTGTGATCCAGCTTTTAATTAATAAAGGCACTTATCCTGTCCGGTGTGCGGCATCCAGATCCTTTCGTCTGCTTTTGCTCCACAAGAATTGTGAGCCGTGACAATGTATGCATCAGTGACACAATCCCTGTTGTGTTACTACTGGAGCAGACTCTGTGTGGCATTATGGACAGGGCACTCGAGGCAGAGCAGCGGGAAGAAGAGGAAGGCTTACTTTCCTCCTAAGGTACACTTTATGCAGACACCATTGTTCCTATGCCACAGAACACACAAGAGGAGAGGGAGGAGGAGGATTCTGGCAGTTTTGGAGGCATTGAAGCAGAGTAAGACATACGTCAAACAGTAAGAGATGGTTTTCCGTCCGCAGAACCCTTGGGAGTAGTACGTGGCTGGGGAGGCAGTTCCAGATACTATAATCCTCAGTGATCCCGGGGAGTCTGCTTCTCATGCCTCTGCAAATTTGCAGTGCATGGGCTCCCTCATGCTTCAAAGCCTGCAAATGGACCCAAAAATATGTGGCGTAAAGGAAAAGGATCACTATTGGTTGGCAACCCTCCTTGACAACCGTTATAAGGGGAAGTCTCAGAACTCATCCCATCCCCACAGAGAGTGCAGAAGATGAAATCTCTTGAGGACAGATGTTTTTCACGTTTTTTCTGACTTTGGTAGGTTACAGTGTCGTGGAAAACGTAGTTTTGAGTAGGGATGATCTCGATGTTCGGGTCGAACATAAGTTCGACTCAAACATCGGGTGTTTACCCTTCGCAGAACAGTGAACATTATGGGTTGTTTGTGGGAAATTTGTGCGCCGTGGAACACCCCATAATGCACTGCAAGATCGCAGCGTATTGCTGTATGATGATTGGTCAAAGCATGCACCTGACCTGCATGCTTTGGCCAATCACAGCTGCTGAGAGAGCCGTAATCGGCCAACGGCAGGGTGGCTCAGGGGGACTAAGTCCACGCCCCACACTATATAAGGCTGCTTACATAGCAGCCATGTGCAGTGTTGTTGGCGTGGACGGATAGATAGCTTGAGTTAGATTAAGCAGGCAGGTTATTCAGTGGCAGTGTATTTGAGATATATATATATATATATATATATATATACTGAGCAAAATTATAAACGCAACACTTTTGTGTTTGTCCCTATTTATCATGAGCTGAACTCAAAGATCTACGACTTTTTCTACGTATACAAAAGGCCTATTTCTCTCAAATATTGTTCACAAATTTGTCTAAATCTGTGTTAGTGAGCACTTCTCCTTTGCTGAGATAATCCATCCACCTCACAGGTGTGGCATATCAAGATGCTGATTAGACAGCATGATTATTGCACAGGTGTGCCCTAGGCTTGCCACAATAAAAGGTCACCCTAAGGGCCCGTACACACGATCCAAAATCGGCCGAAAAATACTGCTTTTGACACGATCGTACCATAATGGGATCGTTAGTACAGAGCTTTCGAGAGCCGATCACGACAATTCATCCAAGATTATTCGATTGGACAAGCACAAAAATTTTCCTCGTACAATACCAGATCGTACAATTTTCGTTTAGTCAGTACAGTTGTCGTCCGAAAATACAATACAAATATATTACAACACATGACATCACTTCCGATTTTTTTTTCTGTTGTATGAGAATTTTCGTGACTTTAGTAACCTATTCAATTTCTACTTGCGACCATTAAGCGAAAAAGTCGGACGATCTGTCGTCCGATTTTCAAATCGTGTGTACGGGCCATAAGATGTGCAGTTTTATCACAGAATGTCGCAAGTTTTAAGGGAGTGTGCAATTGGTTTGCTGACTGCAGGAGTGTCCACCAGAGCTGTTGCCCTTGAATTGAATGTTCATTTCTCTACCAAAAGCCATCTCCAAAGGTGTCTCCAAAGGCGAGAATTTGGCAGTACATCCAACTGGCCTCACAACCGCACACCACGTGTAACCACACCAGCCCAGGACCTTCACATCCAGCATCTTCACCTCCAAGATCGTCTGAGACCAGCCACCCGGACAGCTGCTGCAACAATCGGTTTGCATAACCAAAGAATTTCTGCACAAACTGTCAGAAACCGTCTCAGGGAAGCTCATCTGCATGCTCATTGTCCTCATCAGGGTCTCAACCTGACTGCAGTTTATCATCGTAACCAACTTGAGAGGGCAAATGCTCACATTCGATGGCTTCTGGCACTTTGGAGAGGTGTTCCCTTCACGGATGAATCCTGGTTTTCACTGTACAGGGCAGATGGCAGACAGTGTGTATGGCGTCGTGTGGGTGAGCCGTTTGCTGATGTCAACGTTGTGGATCGAGTGGCCCATGGTATGGCCAGGCGTATTCTATGGACAAAGAACACAGGTGCATTTTATTGATGGCATTTTGAATGCACAGAGATACCGTGACAAGATCCTGAGGCTCATTGTTCTGCCATTCATCCATGACCATCGCCTCATGTTGCAGCATGATAATGCACGGCCCCATGTAGTAAGGATCTGTACACAGTTCCTGGAAGCTGAAAACATCCCAGTTCTTGCATGGCCAGCATACATGTCACCCATTGAGCATGTTTGGGATGCTCTGGATCTGCAAATATGACAGCGTGTTCCAGTTCCTGCCAATATCCAGCAAATTCGCACAACAACTGAAGAGGAATGGCCAGCCTAAGGCACACTTGTGCAATAATCATGCTGTCTAATCAGCATCTTGATATGCCACACCTGTGAGGTGGATGGATTATCTCGGCAAATGAGAAGTGCTCACTAACATTTAGACAGATTTGTGAACAATATTTGAGAGAAAAAGGCCTTTTGTGTACATAGAAAAGTCGTAGATCTTTAAGTTCAACTCATGATAAATAGGAGCAAACACAGAAGTGTTGCGTTTATATTTTGCTCAGTGTAACTATTGTTTGAATTAATAACCCCACCCACATCTTTTTCCGGGTGTGCTTCCACAAGCACTTCTTCCTGACCCTTGGGCTCCCACTGATCTCTCTACTATTCCCAGGACTACTCTCCTGGAACTGTAGGGGGTCTACTCCTATCGCATCTGTCAGGGAACCACAACCCTCACTACCTGTATCAACCTTAACCGGCACCCTCTGTTTATCAGGTTCGCAAATACCCTTGGTTTCCCTTGGCAACCAATTTCTCAGAAACCCACAACTCAATATTTTCAATATTATTATTATTAATATTATTATACAGGATCTATATAGCGCCAACAGTTTACGCAGCGCTTTAAAACATGAGGGCAGACAGTACACTTACAATACAAATCAATACAGGAGGGATCAGAGGGCCCTGCTTGTTAGAGCTTACAATCTAGAAGGGAGGGTCAAGTGAAACAAAACTGTGAGGGATGAACTGATGGAGAAAATTAAAGGTGTGGGTAGGATAGGCTTCTCTGAAGAGGAGGGCTTTTAGGGATTGTCTAAAAGCTAAAAGAGGAGGAGATAATTGGACAGGTTGGGGTAAGGAGTTTCATATAATTGAAGAGGCTCTGGAAAAGTCCTGGAGGCGAGCAAAGGAGGAGGTGACGAGGGAGCTAGAGAGCAGGAGGTCTTGAGAGGAACAAAGAGAACGATTAGGTTGATATTTTAAGACTAGGCTAGTGATGTAGCTGTGGGCTAAATTGCAGATAGCTTTATAAGTTGTTGTTAGTATTTTGAACTAAATTTGTTGGGTGAGCGGGAGCGGGATTGACAGAGAGGAGTAGCAGACACAGAGCGATTGGTAAGGTGCATGAATCTGGCAGCAGCATGCATGATGGATTGAAGGGGGGATAGCCTATGTAGAGGTAAGCTGATAAGTAGGGAGTTGCAGTAGTCGTGGCGAGAGATGATCAGGGAGTGAATTAAGAGCTTTGTTGTATCATTGGTTAGAAAGAGGTGTTTTTGGAGATGTTGTGGTGGTTGAGGCAGCAATATTTGGACAGTGATAGGACGTGGGGCTTAAAGGAGAGTTCAGAGTCCAGGACTGCACCTAGGATCTTGGCATGCGGGGCTGGGCTGATAGTTGTGCCATCAATTTTGACAGAGAGATTAGGGGAAGGGGCATATGGTGGAGGAAAAATTATAATACCATCAGGAACTCTTGTTCCATTGCTTGCTAGGACAGTGTCTGAGGAGGGACCACATACAGGCATGCAGTTACTCCCTATGGGAGCTTCCCACATACAGTCAAGTCCATAAATATTGGGACATCGACACAATTCTAATCTTTTTTGGCTCTATACACCACCACAATGGATTTAAAATGAAATGACCAAGATGTGCTTTAATTGCAGACTTTCAGCTTTAATTTGAAGATGTTTACATCCAAATCAGGTGAACGGTGTAGGAATTACAACAGTTTGTATATGTGCTTCCCACTTTTTAAGGGACCAAAAATAATGGGACAATTGGCTGCTCAGCTGTTCCATGGCCAGGTGTGTGTTATTCCCTCATTATCCCATTTACAAGGTGCAGATAAAAGGTCCAGAGTTCATTTCAAGTGTGCTATTTGCATTTGGAATCTGTTGCTGTCAACTCTCAATATGAGATCCAAAGAGCTGTCACTATCAGTGAAGCAAGATATCATTAGGCTGAAAAAACAAAACAAACCCATCAGAGAGATAGCAAAAACATTAGGTGTGGCCAAATCAACTGATGGAACATCCTTGAAAAGAAAGAACGCACCGGTGAGCTCAGCAACACCAAAAGACCCGGAAGACCACGGAAAACAACTGTGGAGGATGACCGAAGAATTCTTTCCCTGGTGAAGAAAACACCCTTCACAACAGTTGGCCAGATCAAGAACACGCTCCAGGAGGTAGGTGTATGTGTGTCAAAGTCAACAATCAAGAGAAGACTTCACCAGAGTGAATACAGAGGGTTCACCATAAGATGTAAACCATTGGTTAGACTCAAAAACAGGAAGGCCAGATTAGAGTTTGCCAAACAACATCTAAAAAAGCCTTCACAGTTCTGGAACAACATCCTATGGACAGATGAGACCAAGATCAACTTGTACCAGAGTGATGGGAAGAGAAGAGTATGGAGAAGGAAAGGAACTGCTCATGATCCAAAGCATACCACCTCATCAGTGAAGCATGGTGGTGGTAGTGTCATGGCGTGGGCATGTATGGCTGCCAATGGAACTGGTTCTCTTGTATTTATTGATGATGTGACTGCTGACAAAATCAGCAGGATGAATTCTGAAGTGTTTCAGGCAATATTATCTGCTCATTCTCAGCAAAATGCTTCAGAACTCATTGGACGGCACTTCACAGTGCAAATGGACAATGACCCGAAGCATACTGTGAAGCAACCAAAGAGTTTTTTAAGGGAAAGAAGTGGAATGTTGTGCAATAGCCAAGTCAATCACCTGACCTGAATCCGATTGAGCATACATTTCACTTGCTGAAGACAAAACTGAAGGGAAAATACCCTAAGAACAAGCAGGAACTGAAGACAGTTGCAGTAGAGGCCTGGCAGAGCATCACCAGGGATGAAACCCAGAGTCTGGTGATGTCTATGCGTCCCAGACTTCAGGCTGTAATTGACTGCAAATGATTTGCAACCAAGTATTAAAAAGTGAAAGTTTGATGGATGATTGTTAATCTGTCCCATTACTTTTGTTCCCTTAAAAAGTGGGAGGCACATATACAAACTGTTGTAATTCCTACACCGTTCACCTAATTTGGGTGTAAACACCCTCAAATTAAAGCTGAAACTCTGCAGTTAAAGCACATCTTGTTTGTTTCATTTCAAATCCATTGTGGTGGTGTATAGAGCCAAAAAGATTAGAATTGTGTCGATGTCCCAATATTTATGGACCTGACTGTATTTTACATATCCCCCTGTTGTCCAACAATCCAATAGCGACGGTCCTACCAACGAACATTTTTCACCATATTTTTTCACAGCAATGTCTTTAACCATTTCTGTTACCTCTGGTATTTTCAAGACCTCTGACCTGTCCAACAGTGTTCCAGAGTGCTTCTTATTCCTACACACATAGGCGTGCACAGTGCACAGCCTATTGCATTAGGGTGTGCACCCCAAAGCTCAAACACACATGCGTATATATATATATATATATATATATATATATATGGCTTTTTTTCAGGGGGAACTTGGTGGAACTCAGTTCCACCACCTCTGGCTCAGACCCTTTGGTGCCTGCTCAACACAATCACTTGTAAACACAGAAGTTTCTGTGTTTACAAGTGACAGCTCTGCACTCTGTATGTAATGCAATCCTTGTATTTAATGCCCCTTTAAGACCCCCCTACTGTTTTCATGAAATTTGACTGAACACACCCACTATTTGATGTGATTTGGAGGGTGTATGTAGGGGGAGGGGTTTTGTGGGGCCGTGGTTAGGTTCCAGCACCTATTGTTTGAGAAAAAAAGCCCTGTATATATATATATATATATATATATATATATATATATATATATATATATATATATATACACTAAATTACCAGAAGTATTGAGAATGCCTGCCTTTACACGCACATGAACTTTAATGGCATCCCAGTCTTAGTCGGTAGGGTTCAATATTGAGTTAGCCCACCCTTTGCAGCTATAACAGCTTCAACTCTTATGGGAAGGCTGTCCACAGGTTTAGGAGTGTGTCTATGGGAATGTTTGACCCTTTTTCCAGAAGCGCATTTGTGAGGTCAGGCACTGATGTTGGATGAGAAGGCCTGGCTCACAGTCTCCACTTTAATGTGAAGGCCAGTCAAGTTCCTCCACCCCAAACTTGCTCGCCCATGTCTTTATGGACCTTGCTTTGTGCACTGGTCCAAATCATTTGGTGGAGGGGGGAATATGGTGTGGGGTTGTTTTTCAGGGGTTGGGCTTGGCCTCTTAGTTCCAGTGAAGGGAACTCTTAAGGTGTCAGCATACCAAGACATTTTGGACAATTTCATGCTCCCAACTTTGTGGGAACAGTTTGGGGATGACCCCTTCCTGTTCCAACATGACTGTGCACCAGTGCACAAAGCAAGGTCAATAAAGACATGGACTTAGCAAAGGTGGTGGAAAATTAACTTCAAGTGCAAAAATTCACATTATAATAGTAACTAAAACATATAGCATTAAGTGTAACAATCTAAAAAATAAAAATTCCAAAGTGCTATAATCCTCCCAACTAAAAACTTGTTGCACTTGAAGTTAATCTGTATAGCAAATATCTATAGGAGGGGTTTCCACCATCCCTGCTAAGTTTTTTATTTATTTTTTCAGTGTGATGTGTATTATATGTTACATATCACGTAATATTGACGTTTATTGAGATTTACATACATTAGAGGGTTCCACCATTATTGTTAAGTTGTTGATTAGTAAGCCACAGAGCGGCCAGCCCCCCATCCCGTTGGCTTGTGTTTGATAGGCTGGCTGTTCAGTCCCGCCTACCCCCGACATCAGCGCCGAGTTTTGACAGCTCGTCTCTGCAAACAGTGACATTACATTACAGTTTCAAGCACTAAGTGGCTCTTGCATGCCCCCTGACTACTCAATGGGAAACTGTTTCACAAGCAGCGCGCTATACAGTCTCTTGCAGCATTTTACAGCAGATCTCCGGACACACATTAGGGTGTGCCCAGGCACACCCGGCACACCCCATGCGCTTGCCTATGCACACACAACATCAGAATGTAGCAGTCCAGCACATTGTGAGACAACTTTCAACATTAACTCAAAACATTGCATCATATAACTCCAACATTGGCTATCTCTGCCCATTACAGCCTGTAATATCCAGCTCCAATTAGCAGTACCCCATGGTACAAGTTCTCCTGACCCAGTAGAGGACAGCAAGATATAAACTGGCTGTACATTTAATGATTCTAACATTTCTTTTAGCATGTCTGTCACCACAAGACACGCTACATCATTAACTCCTTCATGCATTGTGGGCAAAATTTCTGCTGTGAGTTCACATTCACTCGGACCTTCTGTCATGAGAGGGTTAATCTCTGCAGCAGCCACTACACCGTGGTCTATAGATTGCTCTGCAGACCCTTCTCTTGGCACAGCAGCAATAGTGCCCACCTTATTTTTACACCACACTTCGTGCAGTAACGCAAGTTCTTTCTTCTCCCATGCTTCCCAGTCTGTTTTGAGATCACATTACATTAAAGTGGTTGTAAACCCTTACAGACCACTTTTGACTACAGGTAAGCCTATACTAAGGCTTACCTGTAGCTACCCAGGATATCTCCTAAACCTGCACGGTTTAGGAGGTATCCCCTGTGTCTGCATGTGCCGACGTCATCGGCACATGCGCACTGAAGCAATGGCACGCACGTGCCGTTTGCTTCAGTGAGTGTGCCGTTACCGGCGGCTCCCGCGAGCATGCGTGGGAGTGATGACATTGCGGCTTCGGCCAATCACAGTGCTGGAGTCGCGATACCCATATGTAACTCCGGGGAGAAATGTCGCTGGCCGGTGCTGTGTACGGGCACCGCAGCGGAGGCTTCAATCTCATGTGAGTATTACATAATGAGCTAGTATGCTATGCATATTAGCTCATTATGCCTTTGTCTTGCAGGTCTTTTTTTTTGTTTGTTTTTTAACTCATCTTCAGACACTATTGGTTGCAATACCACCATTTCACCACTGTGCACTGGCAGTGCTTCCTGCATTTTATACACATTTGTAATTTCATCTGGCTGTATTACCTCACTATTTGCCTGAACGTTTTTCACCCTATTACTAAGCAACCCATTGTACTCAGTTTTACCCTGTTTTTACCCACCATACAGAGTACTACACAGCAGCAAGTCCTTCTTGCATGCAGATCTCCTCTTGCCACCACTTCACCGGTATTAGACACATACTTAGTCTCTTTTACATTTTTATCAGGAACAGTCTTACCACTCCATCTGGCATATTTCCGGGTATATCTCCCCATGCAACCACAGGATGAAGCCACAAACACTCTGCTAGGTGTCACAGGCTTTTGGACACCCCAGCACTTTTTGTGGGGATGATTAGCAACTCTTTACTGTAGCTCCACCACCCAGGTGACCCTTCCTCTCTTGTTGCCACAAGAAACTGCATTCTCCCAGCAGAACTTTTCCAGTACTCTCCAAATGGCTGTAGCAGTTCCTCAGAAAACATTTTTGGTGTACCGTCTCTTTAAGGCTTGTGAGACAATACACATTTCCTTGATCACCCAGCAAAGCACAAACAGACAGTCTCTGGCAACTCACAGTTTTTGGTATGCTGGGGTTGGGGAATTTGTTGCTCATTGGTAGCGCCAAACTGTAAGTTTACTTCACACCAGAGGTACGTGTCACAGCTTTTTCTGCCTACTTTTATTTAAAAGTAACCAAAAAAGCACACATGAAAGTTTTCCCATGCAGGGGTTCTCAACATCAATGCAACAAAACATAGAATTTAGCCTTGTGGTTCTTTTTGCAGTTTCACTGCTTAGGCCCCATGTCTTGGTCCTCTCTTAAATGCCCCTGAAGAAATGATATACTTTTGCTCTTGAAACGCGTCGGGCATAGCGAGAAGCTACAACCACATCATTAACCAGCTCTTCACGAGCCCATGCACAACTTGCTGTTTTATGTAAAGTGATGGTGATGTATGCACCAATGTGCTTATTCTGTAATAATAAACTTTATACTTTTTAAATATATCTACTTTACATTTGAGTCTGCCTTAAAAGTCCCACAGTACCGGGGGTACATTATTAAGCCTGGTACACATGATCAGAGCATCAGACTTTTGTCCGAAGGGCGTGTGCCAGGAACTTGTCTTGCATACAAACGATACACAATTGTCGGCCAACAAACACAAATGTAGTGACGTACTACGTGGAATTTCAGCTCTTGAATGCCACCCTTTGGGCACCTTCTGCTAATGTTGTGTTTGGTGAGCATTGATTCTGAGCATGCGTGTTTGTACTTTGGACTTTTGTGCGACGGACTTCTGTACACACTATCTGAAAATCTGACAACAGACTGCTGTCCTCCGAAAATTTACTAGCCTGTCATCCAACATTTGTTGGCGGAAAGTTGGACAGCAATTGTCTGATGGAGCGTACTAACGGTCGGATTTTAGGCAAACAGTCTGTCATCACACAATTCCCTGCCAAAAATCCGATCGTGTATACAAGACTTTACATTCTGTTTAACACACACCTGCATCATTAGCATGCCTGTTTCCCAGAAAACCTGGCCCAGACCGCCATTTTAAACAGTGACACAGGCTCGACCTGCCACAGTTCTTTCTGTTTAATCCTAATCCTCTTTTAGAATAATCCTGGGCTCTGATTTTTATGTTTTTGTGGATGGACCTCCTAAAGCCAAACTGGAAGTTACATTTGTAGGAGGTCCTCCTTCACAGCGTCTTCTAGCCAGACGTAATTAATCACTTCAATACAGGGCACTTTCCTCCCTTTCTGCCCAGAACAATTTTTAGCTTGCAGCGCTGTCACACTTTGAATGACAATTGCTCAGTCATCCAACACTGTACCCAAAGTAAATTTTTATCATTTTCTTCACAAATAGAGCTTTCCTGGTGCCTCCATGGCAGCATACCAATGGTTGGTTGCTCCGCCCCCGACCAACCCACAGGACCACTTTAACTCTATAAATAAAAGAGTTGTTCCTCCCCACCGTCATTCTTTTCTCTGTCCTTGTTCCTACAGGATCAAGCGCTCAGCCCTACCTCACCGCTTTATGGTGTGACCATTGCAGGTTCATGCTCTCCTGCAGTATGGAGTCCCATTGCTTGGGCTGCTAAAAGCGCCAGATATGTATGGGAGCCTGTTTTTCTGTGGATCTTTTTGGGGCTTGGTGGGTTAACAGGAGCCAGTTTTCTCTCCTATATATTCCCTTGTTCGGCATACTAAAACCCTAAATGCTTAAATGCTTGTGCTTTTTACAAAAATGCTATGAGGTTTTTGCCTACCTCCACAGCATGCCTCTTGTGCCTGTGTAGCTCACCTCTGAGTGTGCAGCGCTTCGCACGCACGCCGCTCGGCTCTGCTTTCCCAGCGGGGGGGCGGGGCCTCGGCGTGATGTCACGGCGCATGCGCAGTAGCGCTGTGAAGCCGACGGCGGCCATCTTGGGACTCCCAGACCGCTCTCTAGTATAGTATATAAGAGAGCTTACTGTCAGTAGAGGAGCAGCTGCCTTAGAGGAAGCATCTTTGAGGTGTCCTCTCCCGCACCTTTATCCTTTTTGACTCTATTGTGCTATGGAGCCCAGCCAAGGTACCAGGGAGGAATGGGAATATATATATTTATATGTATACCTATATGTATATATATATATATATATATATATAAAAAATTTTGTTGTTCTTCCCTCCTCTGCAAAATCCTTTTTTGTTTTTAACTGCTTTTATATGAAATTTTCATCGTTCCTTTTCAGCTGTCCCTAGTACTATAATGCCGCATCAAAAAGATCCTCAACATACCACTAGGTAAGGGCTGCAACTTTCAGGTAAGTTTTTTTATCAAGAGAAAAGAGCACCCCGGGCTGATTGAAACACCCTTGTCTTTGTTTCTATTTTTTGTCTTAGCCCGCATCACGGATCTTCCCGCAGATCATCCCATAGAGATTCTACGGATAGAAGATCAAAGGACCATAGGAGCTCGGGGCATTCTCATTCGTCCTCGGCCCATACTTCCCTCAGTGGGCACAGATCATCACGACATACCTCTAGTAAACAGGACTCCCAGCACAGACCTGTATATCCAGGAGAGAAAGCATGCTGGGTGTGTGGCAAACAAGCCCTCCCTGATAAATTGGTATGTGGTCAATGCCTCCTGGAAGCTACAGGAGACAAAGAGAGAGAGAAACTTGACTCAATGGAATCAATCAAAAGAATGATCAAAGACTCTATCCGGGAGTTAGCCTTATCCCAAGATCAAGCAACCCCACCCGCAGATGAAGCAGCAGTGAATACACCCAATCCACAGCCAGACACAGAGGTTATTTTTGAAAGCGATTCTGATGTGGGAGAAGAGAATGCTTCAGCCTTTGATTTTGCTCTAGTGGAGCCCTTTATCAATGCAGTAAAGGACGCAATCCAATGGGAGGAAGATCCAGAGCCTCCATCTAAAGCAAAGAAATATTTTCCACACCTGAAGAAAAAATTATCAACCTTCCCCTTAATGGAAGAAATAAAGGAAGTTGTGACAGATGAATGGCAGAAGGTGGATAAAAGACCCTTAGCTTACAATCGTTTTCTCAAATTATACCCACTTGCTGAAGCAGATGCCCAGCTTTTTGATTCGCTTCCAACGGTAGATGCTTCAATTATGAGATTAGCCAGGAATACAACACTGCCTCTAGAGGATGCTGTCTCTTTCAGGGATGTACTTGATCGAAGGATCGATTCAGATCTAAAAAAATCTTATCAAGCTGCAGGAGGGGCATGTAAGCCAGCAGTAGCCCTGACTTCAATCTCTCGGGCTACTAGAGTATGGTCAGACAATATTGAGACAGCCCTCAGACAGGGGGTGGGGTCTAACGAGATCATCAAAGCACTAGATGAGCTGAAGCTGGCCTCAGATTTCATGGCGGAGGTTGCCATTGATGTCCTCAAGTGTTCCTCCAGAGCTATGCTGTATTCCATCACTGCCAGAAAGGCATTGTGGCTAAAACCATGGTCAGCCGACCCAACCTCAAAACAATCGTGGTGTCGCATACCATACAATGGGAAAGCTCTGTTCGGCGTCAAAATGGATGCAGCGATTACCAGAGTCACAGGAGGGAAAAGTGGTCTAATTCCCCAGGACAGAAGCAGGAGGAAAAGATTTGTGTCACGTCCAGCTGGTCAGCAGAGAGCAAGAGACTCCAGAATGTACCACCCGGGCAGGGAGTACAGAAGAGGCTGGAAGGGCTTGCAGGCAACTTTCTTGAAGGCGGGGAAGCCGAAAACCTCAACATCCACGGTTGAGGGCCAGAAGTCTTTTTGACTCCCTATCCACCCAAACCGCTCCAGTAGGAGCTCGACTCAGGGCGTTCGCCCAGGTTTGGGTGGAGAATTGTACCGATCAATGGGCAGTCTCCACTGTCATTCAGGGGCATTTCTGGACATTCAGAAAACGGCCCCCACCCTTTTCATTCCAGCCAACGAAGATACCAACCTCCAAAGAGAAGAAAGAGGTCCTTCTTCAGTATGTACAAATTCTTATCGGGCAGCAAGCAGTAGTTCCAGTTCCGGACTTGGAAAAACATTCAGGGTTCTATTCCCCAGTCTTTTTGGTCCCCAAAAAATCGGGCGGCTGGAGGCCCGTTTTGGACCTGAAGAGGTTAAACAGATACATCCGTACAGAGCATTTCAAAATGGAATCCTTAAATACAGTGATCCTATCAGTACAGCCAGGGGATTGGATGGTCTCTATAGACCTTCAAGACGCATATCTCCATATACCTATACTGCAGCAGTTTCAACCTTTCCTACGTTTCAAAGTAGGCGATTTACACCTACAGTTTCAATGCCTGCCATTCGGGATCTCAACAGCTCCCAGAACCTTTACCAAGGTGCTAGTGGCAATCCTGGCTCCTAAAAGGGATTCGAGTGCTTCACTACTTGGATGACATCCTCATTCTATCCCAGCACAAAAGGAGCCTAGAAATGCATGTACAGCTGGTCCTAGACACCCTGAGCAAGTTCGAGTGGTTAATCAATTACTCGAAAAGCCAGCTCACACCTACACAAAAGATGACATATCTAGGAGCACTTTTCAACACTCCAGAGAGGGCAGTTTCACTTCCCCTAGAAAAGATTCCTGTCCTGATAAGGAAGGTAAAGAGAGTATTGGCAAGCCATTCCATGTTGGCATCAGACTTTCTGAGTCTCCTGGGCTCCCTTTCCTCTTGTATACCCATGGTGAAGTGGGCCAGGTGGCATCTGCGGGGATTCCAACTGGGCTTTCTGGCACAGTGGAGGAAGAATCGCCTGGATCAGAGGATATTAGTTACATCCATAATGAAGTCCAGTCTCTGGTGGTGGACGAGACCATCCAACCTGCAGATACACTGTTCCCTAGGGCCCATCTCATGGACCATTCTTACGTCAGACGCAAGTCAGTTGGGCTGGGGTGCGCACTTCCAAGGTTAACTAGTCAAAGGGAGATGGCAGTTCAAATCGGAGGTGGTAGTATCGAACATACTGGAACTAAGGGCGGCATGGATGGCAATCTTACATTTAGTCACCTACCTCAGAGGAAAATCCATACTCCTACAGATGGACAACAAAGCGGCAGTGACCTATGTCCAGAACCAGGGGGGAACACACAGCAAGTCTCTACTCAGCGAAGTGACGCCCATTCTGACCTGGGCCGAGAGGAACTTAATCAACCTGCGGGCCTCATACATCCCAGGGTCCGAGAACCAGTTAGCCGACCATCTGTCAAGATCATTCGTCAACAACAACAAGTAGTCCCTGAATCCCAAGGTTTTCGATTGGATATGCCAACAATGGGGCACCCCCCAAATGGACCTATTTGCCTCTCCACTCAACGCGTAGACGCCTCTGTTCTTCTCAAGGTTCCCGTCCCCAGGGTCAGCAGGAGTAGACGCTCTAGCCCAGCCTTGGAATTTTCAGAAAGGATATGCATTTCCTCCGACTTCTCTGATATTGAGGTTTCTTCAGCGGCTGACGACGGAGAAAGTCACAGTCTTGGCAGTAATCCCATACTGGCCCAAGAGACCGTGGTTCACACTCCTAGTCAACTTGGCTGTATGCAGACCGCTTCCTCTTCCACACCTGAACGACCTTCTGTCTCAAAACGACTTCTCTCACCCGCATCCGGAAATCCTAGACTTGAGGGTCTGGAAATTGAGCGGAAAAGGCTGGATGATTTAGGGTGCTCATATAATGTTATTCAAACACTTCTTCAGGCAAGGAAGTCTTCCACTAATTCCACCTATTACAGAATATGGAGAAAATTTACAGAGCTGGCAGAGCTTAATCATTTCGATCCCCTGGATCCTGGGGTCCAGAATGTGCTTCTCTTCCTACAGAATGGCTTGGATCTAGGTTTAGGTCTAAACACTCTTAAGGTCCAGGTCTCGGCTCTCTCAGCCCTGACAGATACACGATGGGCTTTGAACCCTCTGGTCAAACGCTTTTTGAAGGCAGTCCTGAGATTGCGACCTCACAGGAAAGCATTATACCCCAAATGGGACTTGACGATTGTGCTGGATGTCCTATCAAATCCTCCCTTTGCTCCCACAGAAGATTGCACCCTAGAGGACATTTCCTTAAAAGCAGTATTCTTGATTGCCATCACCTCGGCTCACAGAGTATCGGAAATCCAAGCTCTAGGATCATGGGAACCTTACATCACCTTCTTCCCGGACAGGGTGGTTTTGCAACCCATCCATCAATTCATTCCTAAGGTACCTTCTCTCTATCATCTTAATCAGGAATGGGTTCTCCCAGCATTTGGAGAAGATCCAGAGTCTTCAAGATTACATGAGCTAGATGTAGCCAGATCCCTGAGACACTATTTAAACTCAACACAACAGTTTCGCAAAGATCAAGGACTGTTTGTCATCCCAAAAGGCGCCAGAAAGGGAATGGCAGCATCCAAGACGACCTTGACAAGCTGGATCGTAAAATTAATCCAAAGGGCCTATCGGGCTTGTGGTCTGGCAGTCCCAGATGTGGTCAATGCGCATTCCACTCGGGGAATGGCCTCTTCTTGGGCAGCATTGGCGCGGGTCTCCCCTGAGACAATTTGCCGAGCAGCTAGTTGGTCGTCATTCAACACTTTCATGTCTCACTATAGTGTAGACCCAGCGGTTCTTACTTCCTGGGAATTTGGGGAAAGAACCTTACAGATGTCAAGGCTGTAGTTTTTCATTAAATTTCTTATTGCAGTACCCTCCCTGTAAGCGAGTTATTTACCATTGGTATGCTGCCATGGAGGCACCAGGAAAACGGAAAATTGAATACTTACCTTTCCGTAATTTTCCTTTCCTGGTGCCTACCCATGGCAGCATACACCCTCTCTTCAATAATCCTTAGTTTTCTGAGATCTAGTTACAAGAATGACGGTGGGGAGGAACAACTCTTTTATTTATAGAGTTAAAGTGGTCCTGTGGGTTGGTCGGGGGCGGAGCAACCAACCATTGGTATGCTGCCATGGGTAGGCACCAGGAAAGGAAAATTACGGAAAGGTAAGTATTCAATTTTCCGTTTTCTTTTGGTGGTATTTCCACCACTGGGTTTTTTATTTTTTGCTAAACAAACTAAAAAAGACGGAAATTTTTGAAAAAAAAAAGTTTTTCTTTGTTTCTGTTATAAAATTTTGTTTTCTCCTTCACTGACGGGCACTGATGAGGCTGCACTAATGGGCACTGATAAGATGGCACCGATAAAGTGGCATCAGAGGCGGACTGACCATTCGGGCACCGCCCAAGGGCCCGGGCTCACTAGGGGGCCCCATCAGGGTTGCCAGCCTCAATAAAACCAGGGACAGTATGTAAAAATCACGATTATAGCTGCCCCGCCTCTCCACTGCCTACTCAGCCCATAGGAACACAGTGTACCCGCTCCCTTCTCCAGTGTGGCTTATTTGACATAGGAACAGGAGATGCCGACTGCTGGAGGACAGGAGAAGGAGGAGGGGACACAGCCTGCAATGTGGGACGGACTGCAACCTGATATAAAGTAAGCTGAACTAAATGTATTCTAAATGTATTCTTGTCAGTGGTTTACCCTGGTGAGCAGGGGGCAGGCTGTGTTTCCTCTAGTAGGGCTCCTCCTGTCTCTGAAGCAATTAGATTGATTATCCATGTGAGGACAAGTGCACTGCTTCAATCTCTGCTACACCGCCCTACTCTTTACCTGCCCACCAGTACACAGGCACAGTCTCCCCCTTTCCTGTATTACAACTTCCTGTGTATGTGAGCCTCTGGGGCATTACAAGTACCAGCATGCCAGGAGATGGAGGCAGCAGCAGTGTGTTCCATCATTGGATGAAAAGAGCTGGTTTGTGTATACTGTGTGTGTATACTGTGTATATGTATACTATATGTATGTGTGACTGTATGTCTATGTGTACTGTGCATGCGTGCGTCTGTATGTATACTGTGCATGCATGCGTCTGTGTACTGTCCATGTGTGCCCACTGCCGCTCAACAGAAGTCGATCTAACAATCCCGTACCCGTGAAAAATCCACTTGTTGCCATTCGGAGGCAGCTGAATGGTGCACTGCTGAGCTCGGTCTCAGATCAGGCAGCAGGGCAGGTCTAGGTGCACACCTGTGCAGTGATATCATGGCACACATCAAGCATGGCTTTTATTCACGTGCCCCACTGCCCGATCTGAGGCCAATCGCAGCAGTTCACCATTCTGCTGGCTCTACGACTCCCTTGCGCAGTTCAGAGCCTGCAACATGTGGATTTTTTTTAAAAGCCTTTTCCCGCCAGCTGCCTACCACACCAAGCACTCACATCAAGGTGCAAACCAAGGTGCAAAGGTGTGTCTAAGGGGATACTGATGGAAGGTGACACTCTGAGAGCTGTGCCGTAGGGTGGCACTCAGGAGGCTGTGCCGTAGGGCGGCACTCCAGGGGCTGTGCCATAGGGTGGCACTCCGGGGGCTGTGCCGCAGTGTGGTACACTGGGGGCTGTGCCATATGGTGGCACACTGTGGGCTGTGCCGTAGGGTGGCACACTGGGGGCTCTGCCATAAGGTGGCACTCTGAGAGCTCTGCCATAAGGTGGAACTCTGAGAGCTCTGCTGCAAGTAGCATTTTGGGGGCTCTGCCATAGAGTGGGACTCTGCGGACTGTGATGTATAGGGAGAATGTTGGGACTTCGATGTAGCGGAGGACTCTGATGTGAGCGTGGTGCTCATCCTGACTGCTGTATTCTATGTTTTGATTGTTACTTACTCCTGACCCACATACTCTGTACATTATAGTGTACATATACCTGACCAAGGTGTTCATTGTCTCAACAGTTGCTGGTTTTAATTAAGTTCTTCTGTAAGGTTGCCTCAGTAAGACAAAAATATCCTTTTTTTTTGTGCATAAAAAACATATATAATGGAAACATTTATTTTAAAAACAAATTATCCTGATTTATTTGTGTCTGTGAGATTATCAGTTGTGACACAGAAAGTAGAATTTTATGGGTACAAGGTCTTCTGTGGTATGTTTGCATTGTATACAGCAGGTGCAGATTCTGTTCAATCCTCCTTGGTTCGCCATGGTGCACTATGCATGCCACAGGTCATCATCTCCCTGGTAGGGGTCCCAGTGCAGTATTTTGCCCAGCGGCCCATAAGGCTGTTAAGGTGGCACTGCCCATGAGAGGCTTCTGGTGCCTCTACTGGGTTACCAGCTCTAAGTCTCCTGCCACTCTGCATGTCGCTAAGCTTGGTGCCCTTCTCCTAAAAAAGATGTCTGCCACGTGTCGGCCATATGTAAGCCTGGGGGCCCCATAATCTCCTATAGCCCAGGGGCCCCATGTGTTGTCAGTCTGCTTGGGTGGCTCTGATGAGGAGGCACTAATATGTAGAATTGATGGGCACTGATAGGCGGCACTGATATGCAGCACTGATGGGCACCGATAGGCTACATTGGTATGCAGCACTGATGGGCACTAATAGGTGGCACTGATGAGCACTGATAGGCGGCACTGATAGGCAGCACTGATGGGCACTGATTGGCACTTTGGTGGGCACTGATTGGCGATTTGGGTGGGAATTGGCAGCTGATGGGCACGAATTGGCATTGTGGTGGGCACCTCTGATGAGGGCTGCACTGATAATCAATGTGCTGATTATCAGTACACACCCCTCCCCTGACAGGAGAGCCCCCGATCGGCTCTCCCTGTCAGCGCAAACAGAGGAAAACCGATTACCAGCACCTCTGTCAGAGGCTCTTTACTACGATCAGAGATGCAGTGTGTCAGAGTGACACACCACACCACTGATCGCCATGCTGCGCGCCCCCGTGGGCATGTGCTGGCTTGTTATCCTGCTGGACATCATATGACGCCCAGTCAGGATAACTGAACCACTTCCCGGCCGCCATTTTGCTATAGGCCAGTTGGGAAGTGGTTAGTTTAGGCATTACTTTTATTAAATACTTCTGTCATGCCAGTTTAATTTGCAAATTAATGCAAATACCCCAAATTATGTTATTCATTATAAAAACATGTTTAAAAAGATATGTCACAAACACCTGTACAATACTCCAGAGTTCCAATATACAGACATGGTCGTGATCTAAAGATATATTCTTTTACATTGTATGATTGGCTGTTCCAACCCTGAGGCAAGAGTGTGTGTATCTTCAACACTTTCACGGGTTTACACCTGCCTTATCAGGAAACGATAAAACTTTAACAATGTATATATGAAGTTCATGTATGCAGATGTGCATCCTAGAAAGGCAAGGGGCCATAGGTCCAGCACATGCTCAGTGAGATGGGGTGCATCAAGGGATAAAATGCCCCTTTGAAGCAAGCAACTAAATAAGGGTGTTGGGTGCTGAAAAAGAATGCCATTAGGATTTGTACTTAACGGCAGTCATGAGCGTCCCCCAAGGGTCCTTGCAGCACATTCCTTCTTCCAGACATGTGGTATAGGCAACTCTGTTCCCAAGAGGTGTAAGAGTGGGTCTGGTTTCCTTGGGAACTGAAAGATAGGACACAAAGGAAAGGCAGAAATATCAGAAAGCCTAAGGGCAGCTTACCTAGCCGGCATGTAAGGGTCTGCGTTCCTGATGGTCCCAATCAAGGCAAGATTCCTTTTGCAGACTCTGTCCACTCCTGGCTGGCTTGCCAAAACTGTTGTGCCTATTTCTGGTTGAGACTGAAATTTACTAAACAGTTGCATGGAACATTTTATTTTATGTTTGAACACAGCCACAGGTCCTTATTTGATAGCCGTGTGGGTGCAGGTACGTGGCCTCAAACGCAGACAATGTGCATTCTGAACCGCTCACCCACACACCTGTCAAGTTATGACCTGCAACTGTGTTTGTACAGCCACTGTGTTCTCATAGAGGAACAGGCAGCTGCACAAACACGCTGTACGCGCCACCCATGTGAATGAGCCCTTAATTATTATTACTTTTTTTACAATTCTATTTTTATTTTTTTTTAACAAAAAAGTGTGTTATAATGACACTGCACTGCTAAAAATGACTTTAAATATAACAACAATTACAAAAGCAGCTGTTTACACTTATTCTATTATAAGTTACTATACAAATTTAAAAAACTTCATTTTACGGCGTCTGTTCCTAAACACAGTGAAACTGTCTGTCTTCTGAAATATGCATTTAATTATACATATATAAATAATATATAAATGTGCGTATCACCAACAAAATAAATTAAGTAGAGAACATTGCTTTAACATATACTGTATGCTAAGAATAATGCGTTTATAATTTAAAATTAGTAATTCCAAAATGAATTTAACCACTTTGAATGACAATTGCACGGTCATGCTACACACTACCCATATGACATTTTTTATAATTTTTTTTCACACAAATAGAGCTTTCTTTTGGTGATATTTCATAACCTCTGGATTTTTTATTTTTTGCTAAATGAAAAAAGACCTAAAGTTTTGAAAACAAAAAATGTTTTTAAAGTTTATTATAAAATTTTGCAAACAGGTAATGTTTCTCCTTCACTGATGTGCACTCACGAGGCTGCACTAATGGGCACTGATGAGGCTGCACTGATAGGCGGCATTAATAAGTGGCACTGATAGGCAGCACTGATAGGGGACACTGATTGGCAGCACTGGTGGGCACTGATTGGCATTATTGTTGGGACGGCCCTGATTATCAGTGTAGATGTCTCCTTCACACAAGCCAATTATCAGCTCTCCTCTCCTCAAGCTGTCAGCATGAGGAAAGGAATGCTGGTAACCAGCTTATGTTTACATCACAATCAGCTGTCATTGGACACAGCTGTTCACGTGGTAAAAGGTCGCTGTGATTGGCCTTTTACCACGATCTGTAATCAGCTGTGTCCTAAGGACTCAGCGATCACAGACTGCGCCTCCCGCATACTGCAGGGGGGCACGTGGGCAGCACAATCACGGGAGGACGTCAATGGACACCCTCCTGGCAATGTAAGCCCGCATTGTAGCTGTCTTTTGACTATAGCGTGGGTGGGAAATGGTTAAAAAACAAATTATCGTGAAAAAAAAGTCCTTAGAAACAGTTCCAAACTTTCAAGGAAGAAACACATTCCAGCAGAACAGTGCAATAATGTGAAGATTCTCCAGTGAAAACTGAATGTGCTGTTGCTGAAAACCACCACTGTGCTGCTCCACACCCTGTGAACAATGTCCACTTTCTGACCCACCACAGTACATACAGTGGGGAAAATAATTATTTGATCCCCTACAGATTTTGTAAGTTACACTTACAAAGAAATGAAGGGTCTATAATTTTTATCATAGGTGTATTTTAAATGATAGAGACAGAATATTACCAAAAATCCAGAAAAAGCGCATGATACAAATTATAACTTATAGTTATAAATTGAGTTGCAGTTCAGTGAGTAAAATAAGTATTTGATCCCCAAGCAAAACATGACTAAGTACTTGGTGGAGAAACCCTTGGCAAGCACAGAGGTAAGACATTTCTTGTAGTTGGTGACCAGGTTTTCACACATCTCAGGAGGGATTTTTGTCCACTCTTCTTTACAGATTTTCTCTAAATCCTTTTGGGGCGTACACACGGTCAGACTTTTCGTCTACAAAAGTCCAACGGACGCCGACGGACTAAAGCTGGCTGGTAATCCGATCGTGTGTGGGCTTCTCCGGACTTTCAGCAGACTTTTTCAGCCTCAAATCCGACGGACTTTAGATTTGAAACATGCTTCAAATCTTTACGTCGTAACTACGACGGACCCCGAAATCCGCTCGTCTGTGTGCTAGTCCGACGGACAAAAACCCACGCTAGGGCAGCTATTGGCTACTGGCTATGAACTTCCTTATTTTAGTCCGGTGTACGTCATCACGTACGAATCCGTCGGACTTTTGTGTGGTCGTGTGTAGGCAAGTCCGCTCGTTAGAAAGTCTGCTGCAAGTCTGCCGAAAGTCCGCCGGAAGTCTGTCGGACAGGCTGTCGGACTTTTGTAGACGAAAAGTCCGACCGTGTGTACGCCCCATTAAGGTTTCTTGGCTGTCACTTGGCAACTCAAACTTTCAGCTCCCTCCATAACTTTTCTATAGGATTAAAGTCTAGAGACTGGCTAGACCACTCCATGACCTTAATGTGCTTCTTCTTGAGCCACTCATTTGTTGTCTTGGAGGTATGTTTTGGGTCATTGTCATACTGGAAGACCCATCCATGACCTATCTTCAGTGTTCTGGGTGAGGGAAGAAGGTTCTCATCCAAGATCTTACAATACATTGCTCCATCCATTGTCCCCTCAATGCGGCAAAATCAGCCTGTACCTTTAGCAGGGAAACAGCCCCAAAGCAATATATTTAATATACCTCCGTGCTTGACTGTAGGGATGGTGTTCTTAGTCAGAAGTCATAGTCAGCATTATTCTTCCTCCAAACACAGTGAGTTGAGTTAATGCCAAAGAGCTCAATTTTGGTCTCATCTGACCACAGCACTTTCTCACAGTCCTTCTCTGAATCATTTATATGTTCACTGCGGGCACTGCAGGGTTGTCCCAATTGCCTTGAGATCATTCACAGGCTCCTCCTCTATAGTTCTGGGCTGATCCCTCACTTTTCTCATGATCATCCTTACTCCATGAGGTGAAATCTTGCATGAAGCTCCAGACCGAGGGCTGTTGATGATTATTTTGTATTCCTTCCATTCTTGAATAATCGCTCCAATTGTCTCCTTCTCATCAAGCTTCTTGCTGGTGGTCTTGTAGCCCATTCCAGCCTCGTGCAGGTCTACAATCTTGTCCCTGATGTCCTTTGATAGCTGTTTGGTCTTGCCTATGATGGTGAGGTTTGAATGGAAGAAAAAGCTTCTGTGGGCAGGTGTATTTTATACACATAATCAGTTGTCGTTAGGAGCACCTTCTTAAATTGACAGGACTAATCTGGGTACCACATGAGCACATACTGTAACCAGTCTGTGAAAGACAAAATTATTGTTTGTTGGTAGGGGATCAAATACTTATTTTACTCACTGAACTGCAACTCAGTTTATAACATTTGTATCTTGTTTTTTTCTGGATTTTGGTATTCTGTCTCTATCATTTAAAATACACTTATGATAACAATTATAGACTCTTCATTTCTTTGTAAGTGGGCAAACTTCTGCAGGGGATCAAATAATAATTTTCCCCACTGTATACTGCAACAGGGAGGCTTGTACAGGGACCGCAATGTACTTGTACATTGCAACTTGATTGAACACAGCAGGACATAGCCAGCACGTCAGCCAATGATTCATGGCTGTGACCTGCTGATCATCTGTGTCCAATCACAGCCCAGAACCCTGTGTTGACAATCAGCACAGGGCTCTGTACAGAGAGAATGATTTTAGACCGGGTCCACATACTGTATGTGCCATCCGGTTTTGACAGCAGGATTTCAGCTCCCTTCGGTGTGACTTTGTTCAGTGGTTCAAGTGTGATTCAGGTGCGAATTGTCAAAGTGTATGACAGTGGAAATCGCACCTAAACCATGCTCAAAATCGTACCGGAATCTTTTTAAAAATGTGCTGCGGTCGGCCCACACATATGTGAACTGGCTCCATTGAAAAGGCTTCATTTCATGTGAATTAGATGCAGTTCAAAACACATCCAATTAGTGAACCAAATCTTATTGGAATTTATTTTTTTTTTTTTTTTTAACGAAAGACATGAAAGAATACATTTTGTCCTAAATTTATGAAGAATGTTTTTATCTGATATGTTTTATAACAGAAAATAGAAAAAATGTTTTTTTTTTTCCAAATTTTCAGTCTTTTTTCGTTTATATAAAAAAAGATGAAAAGATGAAAAAAGGTGTTGATGAAATACCACCAAAATAAAGCTCTGTTTGTGTGAAAAAAATGATGTAAATTTCATGTGGGTACACTGTTGCATGACCGCACAATTGCCAGTTAAAGTAGCACAGTACCGAATAGCAAAAAATGCCCTGGTCATGAAGGGAGTAACTTCTTCCGGAGCTCAAGTGGAAATACACTCATCAGATCAAAACACTTCATAAAGAAAGATGGCAGGTGGCACTTTGTTTTTAAAATATAGCGGGATATCCTCTCTGAAGCACCATCAGTACTGTCTGTGACTAGGGATGAGCCGAACACCCCCCGGTTCGGTTCGCACCAGAACCCGCGAACGGACCGAAAGTTCGCACGAACGTTAGAACCCCATTGACGTCTATGGGACTCGAACGTTCGAAATCAAAAGTGCTCATTTTAAAGGCTAATTTGCATGGTATTGTCCTAAAAAGGGTTTGGGGACCCGGGTCCTACCCCAGGGGACATGTATCAATGCAAAAAAAACTTTTAAAAACGGCCGTTTTTTCGGGAGCAGTGATTTTAATGATGCTTAAAGTAAAAAAAAAAAAAGTGAAATATTCCTTTAAATATCGTACCTGGGGGGTGTCTATAGTATGCCTGTAAAGTGACGCGTGTTTCCCATGTTTAGAACAGTCCCTGCACCAAATGTCATTTTTAAAGGAAAAAATCTCATTTAAAACTGCTTGCGGGTTTAATGTCATGTCGGGTCATGGCAATATGGATGAAAATCAGTGAGACAAACGGCATGGGTACCCCCCAGTCCATTACCAGGCCCTTTGGGTCTTGTATGGCTATTAAGGGGAACCCCGCACCCAAATTAAAATAAGGAAAGGTGTGGGGCCACCAGGCCCTATATACTCTGAACAGCAGTATACAGGCGGTGCAAACAAGACAGGGACTGTAGGTTTGTTGTTAAGTAGAATCTGTTTGTAATTTTGCACATTTTTAACGTGTTTAGCTCCAGCCAAAAAATCTTTTCTAAGCTTTTTGGAAAACATAGGGAAGGGTTATCACCCCTGTGACATTTGTTTTGCTGTCTTTCCTCCTCTTCAGAAGATTTCACCTCACTTTTTTGTCCCAATGAAAAATGTTTTTTGAAAATTTGGGTTTTTTTGTGGAACAAGGATTGGAAAGCATCAGTGGAAAGGAGAAATTGTTTTCCCATATTAACTCTTACAGGAGAGAATTTCCCTTCCTAGGGGTAGATTTCATCTCACTTCCTGTTGTCTCCTTCCGTTTGCAAGTAGGAGTCGTTTGTAAGTTAGATGTTTGAAAGTAGGGTCCTGCCCTATATACTCAGCAGAAATTTGGGCCTTAGGTGTTGCTGTGGCCACAACACTGTAAGCCCTCACAGGGCCCTGCTGTGAAATATTAGATCAAGAATTGTAATTACATGCCCCTGTTGAACAGGAGCTGAAAAATTAGGCCTTAGGCACTGGTGCTGGTGCCACAACACTGCAACCCCTCACAGACACTCTAGTTGGAACGCAGGAACGGGCCCTGCTGCAAAGTATTGCTTCAAAAATTGTAATTACACGCCCCTGTTAGACAGGGGCAGAAAAATTGGGCCTTAGGCACTGGTGCTGGTGCCACAACACTGCAACCCCTCACAGACACTCTAGTTGGAACGCAGGAACGAGCCCTGCTGCAAAGTATTGCTTCAAAAATTGTAATTACACGCCCCTGTTAGACAGGGGCAGAAAAATTGGGCCTTAGGCACTGGTGCTGGTGCCACAACACTGCAACCCCTCACAGACACTCTAGTTGGAACGCAGGAACGAGCCCTGCTGCAAAGTATTGCTTCAAAAATTGTAATTACACGCCCCTGTTAGACAGGGGCAGAAAAATTGGGCCTTAGGCACTGGTGCTGGTGCCACAACACTGCAACCCCTCACAGACACTCTAGTTGGAATGCAGGAACGAGCCCTGCTGCAAAGTATTACATCAAAAATTGTAATTACACGCCCCTGTTAAACAGGGGCTGAAAAATTGTGCCTTAGGCACTGGTGGTGGCGCCCAGAACCAAAAATGTTCTTACAAGCTATCAGCGTGATGATTGAGGAGGAAGAGGATAATTACTCAGGGATAGTCACTCAGCATCAGCATAGGCAGTCTTTGAAGGGATCTGAGATTTCAAAAAAAATTATTCGGTTACATCACCATCAGGTGCTTGGTAGCTGGTGGTGATCCAAGACTCATTCATTTTTATGAAGGTCAGCCGATCGACCGAGTCGGTGGACAGACGCACCCTGTGATCGGTTACCACGCCTCCAGCAGCACTGAATGTGCGTTCCGAAAGAACGCTGGATGCAGGACAGGCCAGTAGCTCAATTGCATACTGTGCAAGCTCTGGCCAGTGATCCATCCTCAAGACCCAGTAACCCAGAGGATTTTCGGTGGGAAAGGTGTCCAAGTCTGATCTTGCCCCTAGGTATTCCTGCACCATGTAAAACAGACGCTGGCGATGGTTGCTGGAACCGATCATACCTTGGGGCTGCGGACCAAAAAATTGTCTGAACGCATCGGTCAGACGGCCACCTTCTCCATCGCTCCTTCTTTGACTGACCGAAGCCTCAGCAACACGTTGTCCAGTAACAGGTGTTTGTAACCTCCCAGTCTCTGGGAACGCGTTGCACAGACCTTTCTGCAAGGCCTCCCGAAGATGTTTCATCCTCTGCTCCCTCTGCGATGGCAAGATAAGGTCCGCAACCTTACCCTTGTAACGTGGATCAAGGAGGGTTGCCAGCCAGTATTGGTCCTTCTCCTTGATACCACGAATACGAGGATCCTTACGCAGGCTTTGCAGGATCAGGGAGGCCATGCAGCGTAGGTTTGCTGAGGCATTCGGTCCGGAGTCCTCTGGGTCACTAAGGACAACAATGTCCGCAGCCACCTCCTCCCAGCCACGTACAAGTCCATGTGTTCCTTGGGACTGATCCCTTAAAGACTGCTGCTGATGCTGAGTGCCAGGCTCCACCTCCATACTGACACAATCTTCCTCCTCCTCCTCCTCGTCCTCTTCCTGTGTGATCGGCGGGCACGCAGGAACACTGTCTGGATAAAGGGGGCCTTGAGAGCTAAGGAAGTCCTCCTCTTCCTGCCTCTGTTCTGCCTCAAGTGCCCTGTCCATTATTCCACGCAGCGTGTGCTCCAACAGGTGGACAAGGGGGACAGTGTCACTGATGCATGCACTGTCACTGCTCACCATCCTCGTGGCCTCCTCGAATGGTGACAGGACAGTGCATGCATCCCTGATCATGGCCCACTGGCGTGGGGAAAAAAAACCAAGCTCCCCTGACCCTGTCCTGGTGCCATAGTCGCACAGGTACTCATTGATGGCCCTCTGCTGCGTGTGCAGCCGCTGCAGCATGGCCAACGTTGAGTTCCACCTGGTGGGCATGTCACAGATTAGGCGGTTCTTGGGCAGGTTAAACTCCTTTTGGAGGTCCGTCAGCCGAGCACTGGCATTATATGACCGGCGGAAATGCACACAGACTTTCCTGGCCTGCCTCAGGACATCCTGTAAGCCCGGGTACCTGCCCAAGAACCGCTGCACCACCAAGTTAAGGACGTGAGCCAAACAGGGCACATGGGTCATTTGTCCCTGTCGGAGGGCAGAGAGGAGGTTGGTGCCATTGTCGCAAACCACCATTCCTGCCTTAAGTTGGCGTGGCGTCAACCACCTCTGAACCTGCCCCTGCAGAGCTGACAGAACCTCTGCCCCAGTGTGGCTCCTGTCCCCCAAGCACACCAGCTCAAGCACCACATGGCATCTTTTGGCCTGCGTACTTGTGTAGCCCCTTGAACGCCTACGGAGCACCGCTGGTTCCGAGGAAGAGGCCATGGAGGAAGAAGAAGAGGAGGGGGTGGAGGAGAGAGGTGTGTCACAATCAGCATTTTGGAGGCGTGGTGGCGGAACAACCTCCAACACTACTGCACCTTGTCCTGCATCCTTCCCAGCTGCCAGCAGAGTCACCCAATGCGCCGTGAAACTTAGGTAACGTCCCTGTCCATGCCTGCTGGACCATGAGTCAGCGGTAATATGCACCTTACCGCTGACCGCCCTGTCCAGCGAGGCATGGACATTGCCTTCCACATGCCGGTAGAGAGCCGGAATCGCCTTCCGTGAGAAAAAGTGGCGTTTGGGTACCTGCCACTGAGGAACCGCACATTCCACAAACTCACGGAAGGGGGCAGAGTCTACCAACTGAAAAGGCAGCAGTTGAAGTGCTACCAATTTTGCCAAGCTAGCATTCAACCGCTGGGCATGTGGATGGCTGGGAGCAAACTTCTTTCGGCGGTGCAGCAGCTGGGGCAGGGAAATTTGCCTGGTACAATCTGACGTCGGTGTACCAAAAGCAGATTGCCCACAAGTACTTGACTGTGACACACCTAATTCTACACCTTCATTCCTCTCACTGCAGGTCTCAGAGAGGACTGAAGGTCTAGTGGGGTTGGAAATCTCAGCTGATGAGGAGCAAGGAGAGATCCTCTTTGTTCTTTGGTGTGGGTCTTTTAGATACGCTTGCCAACGAACTGCATGGCAGGTCAACATATGTCTGGTCAAGCATGTGGTACCCAAGCGGGAGATGTTTTGGCCACGCGAGATACGCTTGAGACATATGTTGCAAATAGCAGCGGTGCGATCTGATGCACTCGTCTCAAAAAAGGCCCACACCAAAGAACTTTTTGAATAACGCGCAGAGACTGCAGCGCCCTGCACATGTGGAGCTTTGGGGTGTGATGCAGTCAATGTGCTGCCCTTAGGCTGGCCCCTGGAGGGCATCCTGCCTCGTTGGTGATGTGCCGCCGCCTCCTCCTCCTCCTCCTCTCTCCTATCAGGCACCCACGTTGAGTCAGTGACCTCATCATCCCCTCCCTCCTCATCACTGGAGCAAACCTGGCAGTATGCTGCAGCAGGGGGAGCATGACTGCCAGATTGCTGTCCTTCTTGGGCACCCCCTCTGTCCGTGCTCATGTTACTGCCTTCATCGAGCTCAGTATTGTCATCAGAGCCTTCCAAACGCTGGGCATCCTCCTGGAGCATGTACCCAACACTGTGGTCAAACAGTTCGAGGGAATCCTCATGAGGACATGGTGGAGCTAGGGAAGGAGTCACTGATGACATTGAGCTGAGGGAAGAGGCCGCTGCTTTGCCAGACAAAGCACCCTGGGCATGGGTGAGAGAGGATGAGGAGGATGAGGACGGCTTGGTCATCCACTCGACCAAGTCTTCCGCATGTTGCGGCTCAACACGGCCAGCTGCCGAAAAAAAGGCCAAGCGTGTCCCATGGCCACGTGCTGATGAGGATGCACCGTCTCCACGACCAGCACTAGACACAGAGCCTGCTTGCCCTCTCTTATTGGCTTGTGACTGTCTGCCTCTCCTTCTTGGCCTTCCAGACATACTAATGGCCTGTAGCTGCACTAAGCTGGGATAGAACACCTGTAATTTTCTTCAGGTAGCTTTATATACTGTAACCAGACAAGCCTGCCTGTCAGTAGGAAGATAACAGGAACGGATCTAGCTGAACACTGTGAGCAGGACGCACTGTACTAAATGTAAATAGTCTAGCTGCCTGACCGTGGTACTAATAGGATCAAATAGAACACCTGTAATTTTCTTCAGGTAGCTTTATATACTGTAACCAGACAAGCCTGCCTGTCAGTAGGAAGATAACAGGAACGGATCTAGCTGAACACTGTGAGCAGGACGCACTGCACTAAATGTAAATAGTCTAGAAGATAACAGGAATGGATCTAGCTGAACACTGTGAGCAGGACGCACTGCACTAAATGTAAATAGCAGGAACGGCTCTAGCTGAACACTGTGAGCAGGACGCACTGCACTAAATGTAAATAGCAGGAACGGATCTAGCTGAACACTGTGAGCAGGACGCACTGCACTAAATGTAAATAACAGGAACGGATCTAGCTGAACACTGTGAGCAGGACGCACTGCACTAAATGTAAATAGTCTAGAAGATAACAGGAACGGATCTAGCTGAACACTGTGAGCAGGACGCACTGCACTAAATGTAAATAGCAGGAACGGATCTAGCTGAACACTGTGAGCAGGACGCACTGCACTAAATGTAAATAGCAGGAACGGATCTAGCTGAACACTGTGAGCAGGACGCACTGCACTAAATGTAAATAACAGGAACGGATCTAGCTGAACACTGTGAGCAGGACGCACTGCACTAAATGTAAATAGTCTAGAAGATAACAGGAACGGATCTAGCTGAACACTGTGAGCAGGACGCACTGCACTAAATGTAAATAGCAGGAACGGATCTAGCTGAACACTGTGAGCAGGACGCACTGCACTAAATGTAAATAGCAGGAACGGATCTAGCTGAACACTGTGAGCAGGACGCACTGCACTAAATGTAAATAGTCTAGAAGATAACAGGAACGGATCTAGCTGAACACTGTGAGCAGGACGCACTGCACTAAATGTAAATAGCAGGAACGGCTCTAGCTGAACACTGTGAGCAGGACGCACTGCACTAAATGTAAATAGCAGGAACGGATCTAGCTGAACACTGTGAGCAGGACGCACTGCACTAAATGTAAATAACAGGAACGGATCTAGCTGAACACTGTGAGCAGGACGCACTGCACTAAATGTAAATAGTCTAGAAGATAACAGGAATGGATCTAGCTGAACACTGTGAGCAGGACGCACTGCACTAAATGTAAATAGCAGGAACGGATCTAGCTGAACACTGTGAGCAGGACGCACTGCACTAAATGTAAATAGCAGGAACGGATCTAGCTGAACACTGTGAGCAGGACGCACTGCACTAAATGTAAATAGCAGGAACGGATCTAGCTGAACACTGTGAGCAGGACGCACTGCACTAAATGTAAATAGCAGGAACGGATCTAGCTGAACACTGTGAGCAGGACGCACTGCACTAAATGTAAATAACAGGAACGGATCTAGCTGAACACTGTGAGCAGGACGCACTGCACTAAATGTAAATAGCAGGAACGGATCTAGCTGAACACTGTGAGCAGGACGCACTGCACTAAATGTAAATAGCAGGAACGGATCTAGCTGAACACTGTGAGCAGGACGCACTGCACTAAATGTAAATTGCAGGAACGGATCTAGCTGAACACTGTGAGCAGGACGCACTGCACTAAATGTAAATAGTCTAGAAGATAACAGGAACGGATCTAGCTGAACACTGTGAGCAGGACGCACTGCACTAAATGTAAATAGCAGGAACGGATCTAGCTGAACACTGTGAGCAGGACGCACTGCACTAAATGTAAATAGTCTAGATAGAAGATAACAGGAACGGATCTAGCTAAACTGAATACAGTGTATATATATATATGCAACACCTGGGATGCATATATATACACAATACACTGTAAGTGCAGCTAACTGACTGACTGTTCTGCCTAATCTATCTAACTCAAATCAAATGACACTGTCTCTCTCTCTCTCTATCTCTCAGCACACCGGAACACACACTACACAGGGCCGCCGTGCAGGCGGCCTTATATAGTGTGGGGTGTGTACTAAATCCCCTGAGCCATAATTGGCCAAAGCCACCCTGGCTTTGGCCAATTACAGCTCTCTCTACTGACGGCGCTGTGATTGGCCAAGCATGCGGGTCATAGTGCATGCTTGGCCAATCATCAGCCAGCAATGCACTGCGATGCCGCAGTGAACTATGGGCCGTGACGCGCCACACGAATTTAGCGCGAACGGCCCATATCGTTCGCAATTCGGCGAACGGGCGAACAGCCGATGTTCGAGTCGAACATGGGTTCGACTCGAACACGAAGCTCATCCCTATCTGTGACTACAGCTCATCAAAGGTAAATAAACAAAAAAGAAAAAGACTACCTTAGATTACAAGAATAATCCATTCCAGAAGCATGCTTGTAATCCAAAGCACTTGTATATCAAAGCAAGTTTCCCCATAGGAATCAATGGAAACTCAGATAATTAGTTCCAGTGTCACTGCTAGTGTATGCAGTACCACATATGGCCAGAGGTGGGGGGGGGGGCGCCAAAAACACTCGGAGACCATTCGAAGATGCTCAGAGACACTCGGGAACGGAGTGTTTCTGAGCCTCTTCGAGCGTCACCGGCGCCCCCCGCACTTCTGGCCACATGCGGTACTGCACTCCCCAGAGGCTTGAATCCTGCTCATCTTGTGAGACAGCGCTCGCAAATCGAGTCAGGATTTTAAAAAAATGCATGTAAACTGCGTTACTTGCAATCTAAGGTTTTACTGTAATTAATAGTATTGCCAGCAAATGTTCAAGGAAAAAAGTCTGAATAAACCAATGCAGTAAAAGGAGAGTGCTCCAGTCAAAACTGAATATGGCTAGTAAATGTGCATTTCAATTGAAGTCTTTGGGGTATAAAACGCACTATACCAAAAAGAAAAAAAAGTGAGCTGCATTGATGTGAATGGCCACTATAATATTAGGATTAGATTAAAAGGATAAGTTCGCCTTTCTGAACGCGTTACACCCATATTTAGGGTGCAACTTGTAACATGTTCAGTATCTGCCTCCCGCCCCTCTCTCCCTATGACAGCGGGCCGGGGATCTTCTCCCCGCACGCACTGTCACAATTCAAAAAGAGGGCAGCCACTGATAATTAGGTTGGATTAGCTATGAGGAAGGGTGTTTGTCCCCCCGAAACGCATCAACCATTGAATCGTTTTTGGTCCTAGGATGGGTTACATCGCGTTCGGCTGAAGTTTATCAAATTTATGCATACTATTTTATCCGCTTATAAATATCCATTTGTCTTGGTGGATGTAATAAACTTGTCTGTGGTAATGCACAAGGTGTTTGCTCCCTCCTGTGTGCTTTTGCAGTTTATCGACGATTTCCCAGTCTGAAGGGAGCTGCATCCCAAAGAGGCATTGCGCATTGAAGCATTGTGAAAGAGAAAATCCCGGGATCTAGCGCTGGTGTTTTTGAGCGTCATTCTACTACTTCCGATATTTAGCACAATGCAGCCACATGTCTACATCAATGTGTCCCTCTCTTTCCAATTATAAAACTGAGAAATATAAATTAACCACTTTCCGCCAAATCACATACCTGTACGTCATTTGACTTCAAGTGCTTATACTGGGATTTTGTGTCTCTCTCGGCTCTCCTGTCCCACCGGGAGACCCGAGCTACTAGACGAGATGTCCGGAGGCTAGTCGGAGACCCATACAAAAGCTGAAATTGGCTTTGATCAGGTCTCCACTATGGTAACCTGGAAGCAATGATATGACATCACTTCTGGTTTACCTGGATGTCAACAGCGCCATTTTTTGAAAATCGAAAGTATTTAAAAATGCAGATCTTGGTGTTTTTTTAATGCTTTTAAGTGCAAAGGAGGGATGTGGGGTCTTATTGACCCCACATCCCTCCGTAAGGAGTATCTGTCACATGCCTATTACTGTCACAAGGATGTATACATTTCTTGTGACAGCAATAAAAGTGATAAAAAAAAATTTAAAGCAACAGTGTAAATATAAAAAAAAGAAATAATAATAATTTAAAAAAGAAAAAAAAAGTGCCCCTGTCCCCTCCATGTTAGCGCACAATGGCGAATGCGTGTGTCGGTCCGGCAGGCACACAACGATAGTCCCACACATGTGAGGTATCGCTGCGAACATTGGATCATGGGCAGTAATTCTAGCAGTAGTCCTCATCTGTAGATATAGGGGGTTATTTACGAAAGGCAAAACCACTTTGCACTACAAGTGCAAACTACCAGTGCAAAGTGCTCTTGGAAGTGCAGTCGCTGTAGATCCGAGAGGGACATGCAAGGAATATATAAAAAAACTGCATTTTAGCTTGCACATGATTGGATGATAAAATCAGCAGAGCTTCCCCTCATTTCAGATCTACCCCTCAGATTTACAGCGACTGCACTTCCAAGTGCACTTTCAGTGCAAAGTGGATTTGCGTTTTGTAAATAACCCCCATCAAGTGGTAACCTGTAAAGGCTGCCGTTGCAGCATGACGTTTGGTATCTATTTACTCGGCGTGACATCATCTCTTTTTTTTTTTTTTTAAATATTAGGTTATGTATTGTATATATTTTTTCGCATTAAACTTTTTAAAAAGTGTATTTTTTCCCAAAAATTGCATTTGAAAAAACGCTGCGCAAATGCTGTGTAACGTAAAAATGTGCAAAACGCGCCAATGTATTATCTAGGGTCTCTGCTTTAAAAATATATATAATGTTTAGGGGTTCTAAGTTATTTTCTAGTAAAAAGTACCGATTTTGACATTGAAACAAAAGATGACAGAAAATGCCTGGTTCTTCAAGTGGTTACTAGTGTAATATCTGGAATGTTTATAAAAGGATTGATATCAAACCAAAAAAAAAGGGGGCAGTTAAGGTAGAAAGAGAGAATTCTTTGTATGTGAGGGACAGTTAGGAGGAGGCCTGTCCATTCAACACGTTCATACATGATAGTCCTGTGGTGGAGGTCAGCAGGGAAGACACAAGTAACAGTCTGCCCTTCTCTCTCATGGCGTTTCCTGGTGTTACTTCCGGGGTGGTGTTTCCTCTGTGTGAGGGGCCGGTGTAATCGTTGCACATTTCCGGCGGCTGTCACCTATAAGCCGAGCCTGGTGTTGGCAGTGTGTAGTGGAGAACGATGTGGTCTCTGGTGATCTCAGTAAGAGGTGTGCGGTGTACAGGGAGTCGCTCAGGTAATGCAGCAAGAGAGGAGACACTTCCGGCTTCTTCGTATCACATAGTCATGGCACATAGGACACTCAGCGAGCAGTACAAGTACGGGCCACTGTGTGTGCACTAAAGTCTATAGGAATTCATTACATGGACTATGTGTGTGTAGGGGGCGGGGCTACACAGCACTTATCATTCATAACCGGATAGTACGATCCAGTAACTGGGACATTGTCAGAGCACGTGTTCTCCACAACCAATCACAGTGCACACAGCTCTCCCATCCCACCTGTTGGAGCTGACTCTTAATCTGTTTATTTAAAATAGAACTAACAACATGGAGAGGAATTAGACCACCTGTCAGTTTTTCTTGCAGTCTGTGTCCCCATTGGGGAGATTTGTTTACTGTTCTTAGAGTGAAAGAGAGTCTCACGTTTTGAGTTGTCACCTGAACAGGAATTAAGGGGAAATCTTCCAATGGGGACACTAGTTCTGGTGACAACTATGGAGGGATTTCCTCTCACTTCCTGTTTTGGCTATGGAAAGGGAAGCGGAATCTCCTCTATGGGCCACAGAATATGTGTGTGTTGTGTGGTGTTTTTGTTTTTTTTTTTGTTTTTGTTTTTGTTTTTTTACCCTCTCTTACCAAAAACATAAAGGAGGGGGGGGGTGGGGGGGGGAATAATTGTGCCTTTTTAGTTTTGCTTTAAAGTGATTGTAAAGGCAGAAGGTTTGTTTTTTTTTTTTTTTAATGTATTCTATGCATACAGATAAAAAGCCTTCTGTGTGCAATACTCCCCCTAATACTTACCTCAGCCCCCTCTAGATCCATCAATGTTGAAGGAGTGTCTCGGCTGCCCAGGACTCTTCTTCTCATTGGCTGAGACAGCAGCGCGGCGCCATTGGCTCCTGCTGCTGTCAATCAAAGGCAGTCGGGCAATGAGAAAAGAAAGGGGGGATGGGGCCGGGCATTGGCGCCATGTCTGAATGGACACACAGAGCTGAGGCTCAGGTGCCCCCATAGCAAGCTGCTTGCTGTGCGGGCACTCAACAGGAGGGAGGGGCCACCGAAGAGGGACCCGAAAAGAGGAGGATCCAGGCAGCTTTGTGTAAAACCACTGCAACAGAGCAGATATGTTATTTTAACTTAAAAAAAAAAAAAAAAAAAAAAAAAAAAAGAGACTTTACAATCACTTTTTAACTCTTTCAGATCTGCGCTATAGCCGTATGACGGCTACAGCGCACATCTGCTTTCCCGGTCGGTTGTCAATAGACGTCCTCCCCTTTGTATGCTTTGCACACCACCCTGAAGGGTGCGTGTGGCACGCGCTGTGATCACCTGAGTCAAGGAGACTTGGTGATCACAGATCGGAGTAAGGGGTCGATCCCTCCCCCTTACCACGTGATCAGCTGTCAGCCAATGACAGCTGATCACGTGATGTAAACAGAGTCAGTAATCAGCGTGAGGAGGAGAAAAAGCCGATCACTGACTTCTGTTGAAGGGACACCGGTCCCGAAGAGGAAGAGGCAAAGCCACCTCATGTGTGCCAACCAGTGCCACGAATCAGTGCCACCTAACAATGCCCACCAGTGCCAGCTATCAGTGTCGCCTTATCAGTGCAGCCTCATCAGCGTACATCAATGAAGGAGAAAAATTACCTGTTTGCAAAATTTATTAAAAAAATATAAAACGGTTTTGCATTTTATTTTTTTTTAAATGCGGTCTTTTTTTACTTTTTGTTTTAACAAAATATAAAAAAACTCAGAGGTGAGCAAACGCCACCAAAAGAAAGCTCTATTTGTGGGAAAAGATAAAAATGTAGTTTGGGTACAGTGTTGTATGACCGTGCAATTGTCATTCAAAGAGTGACAGCGCGAAAAGCTGAAAATTTGGTCTGGGCAGGAGGGGGGTTTAGGTGCCCAGTAAGCAAGTGGTTAAATAAAGAAGAGGTTTCATTGTTCACTTACAATGTCTATGCTGCAACAATACAAAGTCGCACTAAGAAATAGTATAAGTGCCCATTCACACCTGAATGTAGTGAACCCATGTTCTGTGTGCTTTTCCCAAACTGCATTCAAAACGCACTGCAGTTATGATTTGCAATATTAATATTAAAGGGGTTGTAAAGTTATTTTTTTTTTTTTTTTTTTAAAAATAACAAACATGTTATACTTACCTTCACTGTGCAGCTCGTTCTGCACAGAGTGGCCCCGAACCTAGTCTTCTGGGGTCCCTCGGCGGCTGTTTCAGCTCCTCCCCGCAAGCATTTACCACCTTCATGCGAGCTCCCTCGCACGGTGGTGAGTGCTTGCGGGCGCGCTCCCGTGATACAGCCGGCGGCTATAGCCGCTCGCTGTATCACTCGGCCCCGCCCCCCGGCGCGCCGCCTCATCGGATGTGATTGACAGCAGCGCGAGCCAATGGCTGCGCTGCTTTCAATCCATCCACTGCAGCCAATCAGCGACCAGGCTGAGCTGCAATGAAGCTGACGAGGACGAGGAGCGAAGATTCGAGGCGTCAGGTAAGTAAAACGGGGGGGCTGGGGGCGGCGGTACTGTCAAAAGTTTTTTCACCTTAATGCATAGAATGCATTAAGGTGAAAAAATTTTTACCTTTACAACCCCTTTAAGTTAATAAAACAGCGAACAGACAAAATACCACAACCAGTAGCGCTAGGTGGGAGCTCCTATATCAGAAAAGTAGTACTGAAGAAAAGTCTATGATGGTGCCAGTGATGTTAAAACCATAAAAAAAGTTTATTAAGACAATCATTATCTTAGAGGGGAGCGTTGCATGTATTGGTTCATATTGCTATAAGATAATGATTGTCTTTTTTTTTTTTTTATTTTTTTTTTTTTTCTTAAACATACTTTTTATTAAATTTTTTGACAAACAGTAGAAATGAGTGGTATTAACACAACATCAAGCCACTCCAGAGAAACAAAAATTCGCCCGTGGGACTTTAAATGAAGTGTCCATGGTGATCACAGATAAATAAAGAGTATAGAAATGACAACATTTATTGAAATAAATATCATCCAGTACAAGTCATGAACATGGGTGACAAATACATAAGAACAGCAGCATGATAAAGTGGTCCTAAAAACATAGCCATAATGACATAACATCAAAATATGAAAAGTACAGATATACATGATACATCTCTAACCCGATGCGTTTCGCGAGCTCTCCTCGCTTCATCAGGGGCTGATGTGTATATCTGATGTCTGTAACAACAAGTAAAGAGTGTATTGGAGCATGGGTTATGATTGGACAACAACATGAAGCCAGAGCTAGTAATCCAATACCTACTTGTCAGGCACTTGACCTCGAGGGGGTGGCCCCAGGCAGGGGGCAGCGGGGAACACATCTCCACTGGGAGCTGAGGGTGGGGAGACCATAGAATGGAGGCCCAGGATCAGGCACAGGGCAGGCATGGCAAATGAATAAAAATGAATAAAAAGAAAAGAGATGGACCCGACTGTCACCCATGATGGTTACAGAGCGTACTCACTGTAATTAAATAAATGTAACAAAAATATATGTAACTGTGATAATGGCGATAACAATATCCTAAAGATATAAAGTAATATGCTTGAGTATGAAGGGTGCAGGGTATCCAGCAAAGCATGAAAAAGAGAGCAAAACAGAAGACAGAGAAGAGGTGGAAGAATGTGAGCCCAAGTGTTACCCATGAATCTAGCAGGGCATATTCCCTGTGATGAAGTATATAGATGTGTATGTGTATATGTATATGTGTATATATATATATATATATATATATATATATACAAATTATAATTGAGGTGGCGGATGACACGATCTCCTAAGTAACCCATAAATCCTACATGGCATGTACACCATGATAAAATACATGAGTATGTACATGGGGAGGGGTGATGTGAAAAGAAAGAAAGTATGAGAGAAAGAGTGAAGGGATGGTAAAGGAAAAAGAAAAGGGAAGAAGAAAGCCACTCCAGCGACCAAACATGGCCAACCGTTACAGACAACAACCTTACTAACTAACATAGTCTTCTGGCTGAGTGTATAAAACATCCTCCCTACCCCCCAACAGCCCATAACTCAGTTCACCTCTGTCCTCAGATGGTATTGTAACCTAAAGATGGAGAAAAACCGAGAGATATAAAACAAGAGTGACAGTGTGGCATATGCGGTAATAGTACAAGACTCATTCACCTCCATCTGACCATATCATTACCCAGAGTATGAAAAATCAGTGATTCCTGTTACAACCCCATTATTTAGGCTACTTTCACACTGAGGCGCTTAGCAGGTGCTAAAGTGCTAAAAATAGCACCTGCAAAGCGCCCTGAAAGAGCCACTCAATTCACTCCAATGGTAAAGCCCAAGGGCTTTTACACTGGAATGGTGCGCTTGCAGGACAGTCAAAAAAGTCCTGCAAGCCACATCTTTGCAGCGCTATAGGAGCGATGTATTCACCACTCCTAGAGCACCCCTTCATATTGAAAAACGATGGGGCAGCGCTGCAAACCCGCCGGCAAAGTGCCGCTGTGGGTACCATCAGAACCTCCGCTATGCAGGAAGTCACCCCCGACCAAAAAGTTTTGATCTGAGGGCACTCCCAGAAGATATGTTTTGCGTCCACCGGTGAAAAGGAACATCTCCAGCAGTCTGCCGGAACAGACGGATAAATGACAGACAGTCTGGCTGGTGTGAAATAAACTTTGTGTAGAAATTTGAAGTGTATCAGTCTGTCCCTTGCAGAAACCAGATTTTGGAAGGGGTGATCCCACATGTCATCCCATTCCTCCCCTTGAATGTCAGGAACCTCCACCTCCCAGCGATCCCTACATTTTGTTACCGCTAACGGCCTCCGCTTAAATAGTTCTTTGTATGTGACGGACAGTGTTTTGGAAAGGTCTTCTACCATGAGCAAATCTTCTAAGGCAGAGGGGATGGACTCTATACTCGAGTCCCTGAATTGGGTCTGAAAGGCATGGTGACGTTGTAGAAACCTGAAAAAATACAAGTTAGGAAGTGCATGTCTAGCCTTGAGTTGGTCAAAAGTTAGTAATTCCCCATCCTTTGTAATATATTTAAGTAGCTTGATTCCGTTGAGATAATGATTGTCTTAAACTTTTTTTTTTTTTTTTTTTATGGTTTTAACATCACTGGCACCATCATAGACTTTTCTTCTGTACGGTGGTTATCTGCTTTTCTGATATAGGAGCTCCCACCTAGCGCTACTTGTTGTGGTATTTTTTCTGTTGGTTGTTTTTGGTTTTCATTCTGGCACCGCTCCTTGTGCAGACACTCCACACAGCTGCTTGTAGCTCCCCATTTGGTACCAGTCATCATCGACAAGAGGATCACTGTCCTGGTCCTTTAGCGCCAGATTTGTTTGTTGTAATAGGTTAATGACACCCCAAACACAGGTTGCAAACACAGAAGTACCATGCGATCTGGTTGCAGTGTGTGCAAAGTTAATGGTTTCAAATTACACAGCATGTGAACCGCACAAACGCACAGCACATTTCTGTGCAACTCCTGGTGTGAACTGGTCCTAAGATTATGTAACCCAGCCTTTGGCAACCTGTGTACCTCAGCTAAAAAGGATTATACTTGCAGCTCGTGGTGCACTAGCATGGTCAATAAACCCCAGTTTACACTGTAAATCGCATAGAAATGTGCAGTACATCCCTGTGCTATTCACATGCGATTCAGCCCCCAGTCAAACTGGTTTGACTTGTCATGCGATTTGACAGTTTCAAATCACATGACAAGTTGCACCCTATTGTCCACATTGAAAGCGGTCTCATTTTGAAAGTAGTTCCTGCTGCACTACTTTTTGCAAGTTCAGGTGCAACTTGCATAAACATCTGTCTGTCTTCCAAGTTGCACCTGAAGTAGCACTGAAATGCTACTTTAGAATCGTGCTACTTCAATTGAAGCAGCATGATTTCAATGTCATGATCAGTGTGACTTTAGTGTCAGTGCGGTGCGATTTCAGATCACACTCCATTGCATCAAAAGTAGTGGATGCATCACTTTTTGGAAACTCAACAGAATCGCATAGTACTTTTCTACCATGTAATCTGGTGCAGGCAGACGCACTGTTTGTGACCTGTGTTTGGGTTGTTAACACTGACACCTGCTGCAGATTGCAACTGCAGTGCATTCTGAAAGCAGTTCGGGAAACGTGCACAGAACGCAGGTTTTCAGCATTGAACCAAGTCTAAGTTAATAAATTTTTTTCCCAACCTATTTAGTTGAATGGGCTGAAATTACACCGGATAGCACAAAAAGCAGCGCATGCACTACATTTCAAAAACGCACCAAATCGCATGGTATTGTGGTGCCATCTGATCCAGTGCAGGATACCATTTGTGATCTGCGTATATGGGGGTGTCTTTAGGAATACATTGACACCCGCAGCAGACTGCACACCTAGTATGTTTTGAATGCTATGTGGGGAAACAATGTGCACAAAACCTGGGTTTCCCACACTGCGTTCTGGTGTGAATGAGCCCCAAAAGAATATATAATTTGGTGTACCTAGTGTATTTGACACCCAGGGCATATCATTTTGATACTGATTATCAACAAAATGTATTTTTGGTAATATTCTTGAAATAATAAAAAAAAAAAAAAAAAAAAAAAGAAAGGCAGGTGGTTCAGCCAATCAGAGGACGCTTTGTATTCATTCAAACTTTAACAAACTTTGTTGCAGATTCCTACCTTTTTGTTCTGAAAAAATAGCGGTTTGTTTGTGTCCATGTGCATCTGTATGTAAGTGGTTTTAGAATTATCAATCAACTGCTGCACCTGCAGGGATCTAATGAGGAAAGTGGCAAGGTCTGCATCCCTCTTTTTTGGGAGCATCTCACCAAAAATGAAATTTTTGTTGCAGGGGATGCTCAATATCTGACTTGTATCTTAGTGCAGACTTCTGGGAAAATCAGTGAGCCATTCACACAAGCAGGAAATTACATTTTCAGGGGGTGTTCTGTACAGAACACCTCCAGGTAGCCATATTGCATAGCATTTTACAGAAAATAACGCTGCAGATTGAAAAGGAAAGGTAATTTTTAATAACATTCAATTACACTGTGACTTGTTTAGCAATTGTATACACTTTATTTTTTTCCCTGTGAATGTGAAGTTACCCTTTAATGCTCCTGCTTCTACAAAATACTGACATGGGTTTTTGGTGGAATAGACCTGTAAGTAGAGTTGCAATAACACCAATATGGGGTTTACCGTCATTTATTTCCTTCTGCAAATACATTTTGTCTGGCTGCAGTTATTATCTGCTAGTTTTTAGTATGATATGGGAAAGGTACGCAGGCCAGGAAAGTTAGAATTGATATGAATATTTTTGCTCTTGTGTCTCAAAGAAATAATTTATTGTGACATGCTGCTGAAGTGACCTGCAGGACCATGCTGGACCACTGTTTTGGTATTTCCTTGTCAAAAGAAGTTTATTGAGTATACAATGTTATAAAGATACATAAAGTAAGTTTACAAGGATCTATAAAGTAAGCTCATTGTTTTACAGTAGGGTTTATATAGGTAAATATCATGAAATTTCAAATATTAAACATTGGGTTCACGTAAACCTAAATTAAAGATATATATCATTTCCTTAGTTACTTTTGTAGGTATTTAAATGATTTATACCTACTATACATATTGTTTACAAGTAGAGTGTATATAGGTCAAATAAATTCTGATAATGAGCTTTAATCGTAAGGTGGCGAAAAGGAAAGAGAAAGAAGAAAAAGGGTTGAAAGGTAAAGGTATGGTCCACAAGGTTGTCCCGCTCGTCAGTTTATTATTCTTTTTAGTTCTCTTTGAAGCCTTAGAATGGGTGACTCTGTAAGTCATTTAATCTGTTACCATGGCAACAGGACAGAGTCATTGAAATTTGACTGGAACTGTTGTTTTATCCAAGGATGCCAAAGTTTTTCAAATTTTGGAATTTGATTTTGATCGATGGCTACCATCTTAGCATGGGACATTGTATTATTCATTCTGTGAATTGTTTCTGCTAGTACCAATGTAGGAGATTTCCATGCCTTGGCCACTGTTTGTTTTGCAGCCGTTATTAGTTGGATCATAAGTTTGAATTGAGAGAGTGTTAACCATTCCGGTTTTAGATTAAGTAAAGTTAAATATGGATCTGGTTGTATTATTTTTTTAAATATTTTAGATGCAATCACGAAGACTTCCTTCCAGAAGGTTTGGATTACTGGGCACGTCCACCATATGTGTAAATATGTGCCTATTTCTGGGCATCCTCGAAAACAAAGAGCTGAGGTATTAGGTGAATATTTTGCCACTCTAGCGGGTACAAGGTACCAGCGAGTTAGGACTTTATAATTTGTCTCCAGTGCCAAGATGTTGGGTGAAGATGACTTAGATGTGAGCCATATGTTAGACCAGTCCGTGTCTTCTAAAGTTCGTCCCAGGTCCTCCTCCCACCTCTGAACGTAAGAGGGTCTATCAAGACCTGCTACTCCATATAATTGATTATAAAGTGATGAAATTGTACTTTTAGCAAATGGATCTTTTGTACAGATTGATTCAAAAATGGATAATTGGGATAATGGTGTATCCCCCTTTAGGAATGGTGTATAGAAATTTTTGATTTGGAGATATCTAAATATCTCAGAGTTTGGTAGATCATATTTTTCTCTAAGCGATGGGAATGAAAGGAATGATTTAGATGTTATGAAGTCATTTAGTGTCTGAATGCCTGATGTTGTCCAAGCTTTAAAAGAATTTGGGTAGATCCATGCCGGATAAAAGGCCGGATTTCTGATAAAAGAAAGGAGAGGATTGTGTGGAGATTGTAACTGATATTTGGTTTTTAGTTTATCCCAGAGAGATAAGAAGTGTTTAGTTATGGGATTATGAATTTTAAAGCGGTCTTTAGGATCAAGCCATAATAAATTTGATATTAATAGAGGGTCATTTTCTGAAGCCTCTATAAATACCCATAATGGGATTTCCTGTTTTGCATGGTATTTGGACAGACTGGCCAAATGTGCTGCTCTGTAGTAGTTAGTAAAATTAGGGTATCCCAGGCCTCCTTTATTTTTGGGAAGATGTAGTGTGTGTATAGGTATACGTGGTTTAGAAGATCCCCATATAAACGAAGTTGCTCTTTTTTGTACTATTCTCAAAAAATAGGAAGGAATTGGAATAGGGAGGACTCTGAATAGATAAAGCAATTTGGGTAGAATAGTCATTTTGATTGCATTAATCTTCCCTATCCAGGATAAAGGAAGTTGCGACCATTGTTTTATTAGATTTGTGATGTGTCTTAATACAGGAGGATAATTGGTTGAGAATAAGTCAGAATGAGATGCTGTTAAATGAATTCCAAGATATGGGATTGATTTTTCTGCCCATGTGAATGGGAGTGCAGCCCTAGCCGGGATCAATTCCATGTTTGTGAGTGAAATATTAAGCACTAGGCATTTCTTAGGATTAATCATAAGGCCGGACAGGGCTGAAAATCCATCAAGAGCTGGTATTAAGTTAGGACCAGAGACCTGTGGTGATGATAGAAAAAGTAATATATCGTCTGCAAATATACATAATTTGTGTGTAATACCTCCTACTTCAATTCCAGTTATAGTTTGGTTTGTTCTGATGTATTGGGCCATGGGTTCGAGTATAAGGGCAAATAATAAGGGAGATAATGGGCAACCCTGTCGGGTACCTCTTTCGATATTAAAGGCTTCAGATTTGTATCCAGCATATTTTATATAGGCTTTGGGTTTATTATATAATGCTTTGATCCATGTTAAAAAGTGGGGTCCAAAACCCCATTTTTGTAATGAATATTGCATATATTGCCAGGATACTGTGTCAAATGCCCTCTTAATATCGAGAGATAGAAAACATAAAGGGATTTTCCGTTTTTTAGCAATATGTGCCAATAACACTGCCCTGCGTATATTATCACCTGCCTGTCTATTTGGCATGAAGCCTACTTGATCTCTATGTATTAATTTTCCTATAATGCTATTGAGGCGTTTTGCTATTATTTTTGCTAATAATTTAATATCGAGGTTTAACAGAGAGATAGGCCGATAATTCACACAGGAAGTATCATCAGAAAGGGGTTTTGGGATCATACAAACAATTGCCATTAGTGTTTCTTGCCGAAAAGAATGTCCATCTAGAAGTTTGTTAAAAGTTTCAGTGAGAATGGGAGAGAGTATTTCTGAGAATGTTTTATAGTATAAAGCAGAGTAGCCGTCTGGGCCTGGTCTTTTGTTAAGTTTTAGGTCTTTTATGGCGTTAGCAACTTCATCTATAGTTATAGGCTCATCCAAACTGCTTTTTTGATTCTGAGATAACTCAGGTAAGGTTATTTTTGAGAAGAAGGATTCAGCTTCTGTACGATTAAATTCATTGTTTGTCTTGTATAAAGTTGCGAGATGTGAGTGAAATTTATGGACTATTTTAACTGGATTACAAGTGTAAACATTTTTTGATAATTTCAAACGTATTGGTTTGAAAGATTTGTTAGTTGAATTTAATGCCCGAGCCAAATATGTACCTGGTTTGTTTGTATTCATGTAGAAATTGTGTTTGGAGCGTTTGAGGGATTTATCAACTGACTCAGTGAGAAATAGATCGTATTCCAATCTAGATTTTTCCAGATGAGATTTTGTACTCTGAGATGGATTATCTTGAAATGATATGTAGGCTGCATTAAAATTGAGCTCTAGTTTTTTTGCTAGATTTTTGCGTTCCCGTTTAAATAGTGCCATTTGTCTTTGTATTGTACCACGCAAGACAGGCTTATGAGCTTCCCACAGTGTTATTGGGGAGATGTCTGTTGTATTATTAATTGATATGTATTCCTTTAAAGCTTGTTCAATGGCCATCTGATGTAGTGGGTGTTTGAGCATTATGTCCGGTAAGTACCACGTTGGGTCATGCGCTTTTGGTATGGCTGAGGCTATAGTAGTGTATACTGCATTATGGTCAGACCACGGAATCGGAATTATATCTGATGCAATAATTTCTGGTATCATTCCTATTGTTAGAAAAATATGATCTATTCTGGTGAAGGTTTGATGAGGGTGCGAGAAATAAGTGAATTTCTTTTTCATTGGGTTACTTTCTCTCCATGAATCTACCAGATTGTATTTGGAAAGAAGTTGAGAAAAAGGTAATCTAGAGGTTATTTTGGATGGTGTAAAAGGTGATTTATCTAGAAATGGGAGGAGGACCTGGTTCGAATCCCCACACATTATCACTGTTCCTATTTTGTGTGTATTAATCACTTGTAATATATGTGAGAGGAATGGTGTAGGTTGTTTGTTAGGAGCGTAGTAGGAAATCACCGTGATTGCTGTATCCATTATATAACCCATGAGTATCAGGTATCTACCTTCTGGGTCTTTAATTTCTGATGATAAGGTAAATGGTGTGGATCGGTGAAATGCAATTAGAGTTCCCCTTTGCTTGGTACAGGCAGAAGCCGTGTAAATTTGTTGATAAAAAGGAGAAATATATTTTGGAGTAGAATCTTTGGTGAAGTGTGTTTCTTGGAGGCATACTATGTGAGCCTTCTTGTTATGGAAAGTACGGAAGGCTTTGGTCCTTTTTTGAGGGACATTTATTCCCTGAACATTCAGGGAAAGTATATTCAGTGGTGCCATGGCAATAGATCAAATAGTTTTGACTTACTTTTTGTTATGCAGAGCTGACTGCGCAGATCAACCTGTGTGGACTGAAGAGATGAATAGATAGAAAAGAAACCAGTGAATTCTGGAGTAAAGAGTAAACAAAAAACATATGAGATTAGATGATACATTGTATAAATTATTTTTTGCAAGCAATCACAATTTACCCGTGAAAGAGAATAAATATCTCTCTCAGGGGAATAAGTGCCTTCGTCACACTCCCACATAATATGGTTGGGAGAATGAGGAGGGCTAATGGGGGTACACGGATCTTCCGCTTACAGGAGAGAAGTGCTATGTCAAAAGACATCAAAATGATGTTTCATTAATTGGAGTGCAGAATATAGTTTTTGTTGAAATTATTTATTCCAGGGTGGTTGTATATGGTTAGTCTTACCCTAGGCTAAATAATTCAGTTAGAAAGGTACTGTTAATAACTTTGGTACTGATGAAGATAGTTTGAATTATTTTGGGATTTTAACCCTTTTAGAGTAAACAATTACATATTTTATTCATATGTAACTGTTTAGATATGTTAATTCATAAAATTGAGGTTGTATTGCTTCAGATTAGAATAAACAAAAACATAATTCTAGGAACTAGTTAGGTAATAATATATTTGTTTTAAGAAAAGAAAGAAAAAGCTTCCATTACTTCTGGATTATTGAATATATTTGTCCTAAAAAGTAATAAATCTATTGTTATTACCTGATAATATATAACTGAACAAGAATTTCCTTATTTCACTTATATATTCTAAGGCTATATGAATCAGAAGTAATAAGAAATATAACTGGAATGTAACATGATCCCACACAGTGTGTGACTATCAGAATGCAGTTACATTCAGTTATAAATATAGGTTTTTTATAGAGAACCATCTCTTAGTATAATAAATGAAGAGATATCAGGAATTAGGATGTCAGTCCATTGAATCTTCTTGGTCCATGGATGATGTGGCATAAAGGCCTCTTTTGTGAGAATGATGATTCCCATTTTGTTCTGAAATTTTCTGGGTGCTGCCTGAAGGTGAAGATGACGCTATTCTTCTGCGTGTGGGAGTGTTGCTGCTTGTGGGTTCTGTCAGATTTAATTTTAAAAGGGTTTGTTGTAGTTCATCTGCTGATCTGCTTCTGTAAATTGTACCTTGGTAGTTAAATCTGACTGAAAAGGGGAAGCCCCATTGATACATAATGTTGTGGCGTTGCAGTTCCATTAGTTGGGGTTTCATGGATCGTCTTTTAGTAATAGTAAGTTGGGATAGGTCAGCAAAAATTTGATAATTGTGTCCTTGAAAATTAAGTTCCTTTTTTTTCTCTTGCAGCAATTAGTATTTGTTCTTTCGTTCTGTAATAATGAAATTTTGTGATTATATCACGTGGGGGTCCATCTTTCTTTTTGGCTGTGAGGGCTCTGTGTACTCTGTCCAGTTCTAAACGTTCAATAGGGATATCTGGATTTAGTTCTTGTAATAGAGCAGTAATAGTAGATTGCAGGTCTGTCACAGTTTCAGGTATTCCCCTTATGCGCAAGTTTGAACGTCTGGCTCTATTTTCGTAATCTTCGAGCTTAGTTTGAAGTATTAAATTCTCTTTTTTTAATTGTTCCAATTCTGTTATATTTTCTTGGGTTGTAATTTCAATTTCATCCATTTTTATTTCTAAGGCTGCGGTGCGGTTTCCCAGCTCTCTTATTTCTTTGGTTAGGCTTTTTGTTATTTGGTCTGAGGTTTGTTTTAAAGCCTTATGAAGCATCTTTTCAAATTGTAATAATATTACTGGGGATACTGAGGAGGCTTGTGGAGAAGTTTGTGAGAGGATTTGTTCTGTATCTGACTCAAATGGAGAGTCTTGCTGTGACATTTTCTGTCTGTGAGAGCGCCCTGATGCTGTATATTGTGAGGTGACTGGAGCTGCTTTAGTTGCAGTGAGTGCCTGTGAGCTCTTTGTGAGGTGATTTTTATTTCTGCCACGGTTTCCTCCCAGTACCATATTTCCTGCCCAAACTTTCACAGTTTGTTCCCTGGGGCAAAAAGGTTCAAATGGATACCTTTTGAGCCTGCAGGCTCCGCTTTGTCCTTCTCTTCTCTCCTCAGCGGTGTGGAGCTCTAACAATGCATGTCTGCTCTGCTAGGCTCCGCCTCCTGCCCTCCTGTTTTGGTATTTCAACCCTGGCATTTACTGAATAAAAAAAAAAAATGCAGCCTGTCTACATTTAACTGTAAATAGAAGCGGTTCAGCTTGGCTTTAAAAATGCGTGGATCTTGCCTCCTTGCATGTCTGTATATTACATGTATGTATGTTACTGTATATATGACATGTTTGTATATTTAGTAGTATGTAGTTCCTTTTTTATATTCACATTGATATAATTTTCTTTTTTGTTAACAGTTGCCAGCTTAATACCTATGCTTCAGAAGTTGTCCTTTGGTAACCAAGAAAGCAGAAATGTCAGCACGGCAACCAGAGCAAGAAGACTGTAAGCTTTGGGTTTGGTGCTTGAAGTTTTTTGTTGTTAAATATATACACTGTATATAAATATCGCAAAGCCCAATTTTAGTTGGTAAAGGCATAGAGACCCCTGTCAGGATTTTTTGCAGTCTGTGTCCCCATTAGGGAGATTTCCTCGCTTTTCAATGGGGATACAGATTGCAACAATACATACTTTTTCGTGGGGATGGTTTAGAACCTCTATTCTTTCTTTCCTTTTTATTTTTTATTTTTTTTTTTTTTTTCCCCTTCTGTCTCTGATGTCACGTCCCCATGACAACTCCCCTCCTTTCATACCCTATTCTTAGAGGATAAGCACATAAGGTGAATTATCCCCAGTCTATTTACTTGTACAAAATCTATTCCAGCTGTATTGGCCTGAATTGGGTTAAAAGCAACAAATAACTTATTATTATTATTATTATTATTATTATTCAGTTTTTATTTTTAATTGCAGCATTAATTTGTGTTTTTTCCTATGGTTCACTGCATTTAATTAGGCTGTACAGCCTCAAAGCTTTGGCTGCATCTGTGTCTAAATTATATGACCGTATATACTCGAGTATAAGCTGAGTTTTTCAGCACATTTTTTTTTGTGCTGAAAGTGCCCCCCTCCGCTTATACTCGAGTCAAGCACTTTTCTGGTGTAAAGAATGACATTTTCCGAACCAAATTTGGGGCCCCGTATCTCTGGACCACTTGGTACTAGGAACCCCCAAATTTGGTGTGCAAACCCAGTGGATCTAGCACTACAACATGTCCAAAGCTGGGGTTCCTAGCACCAAGTGACCCCGAGATATGGGGCCCCAAAGTCAGTTCGGAAAATGTCTTCTCTGCTGCAGAAAAGTGCTTGACATTTTCCGAACCAAATTTGGGGCCCCGTATCTCAGGGCCACTTGGTGCTAGGAACCCCAGCTTTGGATATATTGTAGTGCCAGTTCCACTGGGCTTGCACATCAAATGTGGGGTTCGTAGCACCAAGTGACCCCGAGATACCAGGCCCCAAATTCGGTCAACTGTGTCCATCTGCAGCAATGTCATTTCAGGACCCTTTGGGTCCAGAGACCCCAAATTTTGGCTGCAGCTAAGGGGCATCTAGGAACCTTTAACTACCGAGTTTGAAGTTCGGGGACCTATGGCTGTAAATAGGCACAGTGAGGCTGCAAATGGGCATTGTTGACCCTCTTTTCCACTTACAGTAGCTGCACATTTCTCACCCTAGGCTTATACTCGAGTCAATAAGTTTTCCCAGTTTTTTGTGGTAAAATTAGGTGCCTCGGCTTATATTCGGGTCGGCTTTTACTCGAGTATATACGGTAACTCTTCCTTCTTAAAAGCATTTTATTGACAAAGCATTTGAACTTTTAATAAAAGTGTTTTGTTTTTTTTTTTCTATGATGGGCACCAATTAAGATACTCAACTTCTCACACAGTGGATCCTACTGAGCTGAAGAAATTTCAGGCTTGGTCAGCAAAATGGTGGGATGAAGAAGGAATATACAAAGCTCTCCATGCCATGAATGATATTCGTGTACCCTTTGTAAGGTATACTTATATATACATGATTATTTGCATCACATTACAGTTCGTTTACTACACCCTAAAGACTTTCAAAGGGTTCTTGTACTCCAGAGGTTGACCTAAATCTATGGTAAATGTTTGGATGGATTTAAAAAAAGAAAAAAAAAAAAAACCCAGGTTGTCAGCTAAGGGGTACTTCTAACACAGTGGTCCTCCAAAACCTGTTTACCAACAAAGGGGCAGCTCACTGTCCTTAAAGATGAGTTCCAGTTATCGATATTTAATACATGGCTACATTATACCTGGCTGATCCCCCTGCATGCTGGTAATCCCTGAAGTAGACACTGCTACACCAGTGATATCCACTTGCTTCTGGGTCCCACGACGAGCAGCTGCCCTGCTGCATCCTGAGTAAAGGGGGGCAGCCACTATGTATATACCATACCTGGCAGATGCCCTGGGAGGCTGCAAATCGCTGAAGTAGACACCATTACTCCAGTGATCTCCACTAGCTTCCATGTCCCTTGGCAAGCAGCCGTTCTGATGCATTTTGAGCGTAGGAAGCCAGCCACTTGGCATGGGCACCATTTAGAGAATGCTTGCATTCATTAAGAAAATAGAAGTGTTCTCTGATTTACATGAGGTGCAGAGCACAATGTCACTGCCCTGCCTCTTCACCTTGTCCCTTCAGAGAGCACTTTTGCATTTTATTGCTTTGCATTCTCTGAATGGCGTCCATGCCAAATGGCTGCCCTCCTATGTTTAGATCAGATTTTCTGCCAGGAATTGTGTGACAGGCTGTTGGTGGAAAATCCAACCGTTTGTACGCTTCACCGGGCAATTGTTGTCGGATTTTCTGCGGACAATTGTGGGCTGGCAGGCTTATAAATTTTCTGCGGACAAATGTCTGTCGGATTTTTTAAAAATTTTTTTTATTGTGCATTTAAAAAAAGAAAAGCTATCTGCCAATAGAACTTAATCAAAAAGTGCATTCTATGCATCTAAAAATATACCAAATCAAATCATTATTCAACCAAAAAATAAAAGCCTCATGCATGTGTCCTGCTTCCTTTTATAGGGGGTCAACAATGCCAATAGTTGGTGAAAGCAGGGGTCCGTCATCTGGATATAATTTCCAAAATCATCTGGATTATATTCCTGGAGCTCCTGCAGCATATGACCTAATTGGTCACGATTAATAAAGCAACCAATTTTTGGTCCAAGAACTCCTCCTCCTCCTGTTCCTGGACTGTATTTGGGTCAAAGCAATAACTCCAAGGCCAATAATAAATAACATGTTATCTCCTCCGATTCCGCAACATGTCTGTTTGACCAACGGCCGTTCAGAAACAAACTTAAAAAAAAGCGAATCAACACTCGCCAAACTTCTACTAACCCGAAATTAGCAGAAGGAGCCGAAAGGGTGACGCCTGACAATTGAACTTCTTCTTTATCGGCTCGTAGTACGTAACTACGTTCGTATTTGTTGGCAGACAATTGTATGCCGTTTGTATGCAAGACAAGTTTTTTTTGGCCAACGCCCTTCGGACAAAAGTCCGAAACTTTGTCTACGGAAAGTCTGATCGTGTGTACGAGGCTGAAGGACGCAGAAAAGACAAGTTGGAGGAGTGAATGCTGCCAGATTTGGTTAACAATCTTTTAATAGCGATCTATGTACCTTATAATCTTCCACTCTATTTGGCAGTAAGAATGGCCTCTACTCTTCATGCTTATGTTTTTAACTAGAGAAACGAGGGTCTTTGGATAGCCGTTTATATTAATACACGTTTTTGCTATCTAAGGTATTTTTACCCCTTTAGAATGAGCAAACCATGTTTGAATCTTGAAGAGAAAAAGCATATACATTCAAAAGAGATGAAGTAGACGTGCAATCTTATGTTTCAGGTCTCGTGTGACAGCCCCTCCTAGCCATTAAAGAGGAAACTGACAAACTGACCAGATCATTAGGCTGGAGGTTTCAAAGCAAGATCTTTTCTGTGCAACCTAATGGAGTGGAAGAGTAAAGCCAACCTTTTTGCCAGCAGTCTATCTTTTAATGGCAAAGGTGTTTGACTAGATAAAGACAACCTACCACCATCAGTGCCCCCCCCCTTCTTCTTTTTTCTTTCTTTTTTTTTATTTATTTATTTAATTTTTTTTCTCCTCCTCCTTGTTTTTGCAGTTGAAAGTTGTTAAAGCTGAACTCCTCCGGGTTTCTTTCTTATTGCATAATTATGCATGCTCCATACCATTGGGACCACTGTGTAAGTAAGGGAATGACTCTAGTAATCAGCGGCACAACAGTGATTGCTGAGGTCTTCGGGTTATGTCCTTGAGTAGTTGCCCTTCTGCATAGTGAACACAGGGGGTCGGTCCTCCATCAGCATGGCTGCCATTCACAGAATGCCTTGCATTTTTTTTTTTTTTTTTTTTTTTTTTAATGAATACATGGCAATCTCTGGGTGAGGTGAAGATCTTGACGTCGGTGCTCTGCCTCTCCTCATTGGTCCAAGTTGCACCAATGTAACTACATAATAAAAATACCTTAAGTTCAGTCTTAAAATGACAGAAAATGGAATTATCTGTGGCTAGCAATAGCCATTAGATAGGAGTTGATGGTTTTTACTGCCAAACAATCATTTTGCATAAACCATCACTTGGCTTGGGTTCTAAGCTTAAATGTTGAGGGAAGGTGGACATACAGAAGGCAGGTGGTATGATCTTGTAGAACTACCATCTTATGTCTTAGAGTACATCCTTTGAATATTCTACTTTTACTGCACAAGGTCAACTGCTTTTTTTTTTTTTTTTTTTTTTTTTTTTTTTTGCTAGGTGTGAGCACAAAGTATTTACTTGCCTGACCTGCCGATCTTCCAGAAAACCATGCTCCTCCACCGTGTACGATTCCTGTCTATGGAGAGTACTCTGAGCATTCTGACGTCAGAAACCATTCATTTTCAAGACTGTGGGAGCACAGGGGGTGAGGGACCGGTCTTGTGTGGAGAGGATTGGTGGGGACAGTAAATCTATGTTGTCCTCTTCCCTAGAATAAAACGAGCAGTTGTGCAGTCACAGCCCCACTGCATGAGAAAAAAATTTGCCCAGAGTTCAGCTTTAGGAAATGCTTCTTGCATAGTGTTTTGTTAGGAAGATTAAAACTACTGTTGAGTTACAGCATTTATCTTTAGTACATGTGGGACAGTTCATTGTTACACTATTGTCTAATCTTATCTTCTAGAGATGTTCTTATGAGCAAAAGCTATCATGATGTTGGGTGCCCCCTCTCTGGCATAAAAATCCTTGATGTTGGCTGTGGTGGAGGACTTTTATCTGAGGTAACCATAATATACAGGGTTTTTTTTTTTTTGTTTTTTTTTTTAACAGTAGCTGCTCAACCCATTTTAGGACACTGTCAGACTTTTTCTTTAGATTTGATCTGCATGGGCATCCTCATTTGCTAAATGCTATGTAGTGTGTGGGAATGGACACATGGATTTTGGTCTCTTCCTACTTTCTTGGTGTGAAGTGGGAGACTATGAGGTTGATTTACTAAAACTGGAGAGTGCAAAATCTAATGCAGCTGTGCATAGGAGCCAATCCGCTTCTAACTTCAGCTTGTTCAATTAAGCTTTGGCAAAAAAACTGGAAGCTGATTAGTTACTATGCAGAGCTGTAAAACTTTGCACTCTCCAGTTTTACTAAATCAAGCCCTTATATGCTGTAGTCATTTGCATTTGTAGGGCATTCTGCACACAAACTGTGCCCAGAATACCAGCAGCATAGCCATGGTAGATAAAGATTGAAACTAGAAGAGTCATTCTTTAAAGGTAGCTGTAACTGTAAAAAAAAAAATCAATAAGATTTGGGTGGCTGTGGGCTCGCTAGTTAGAAATAACTGTAGTGCCTCTGTTCCCAAACTGCACAGCAGTGTTCATGTTGCAGGGTCCACAGTGTTTATAGCCCCTACCAAAAAGGATCAGGGCTGTGTTGATGCTGAGTGGGAAGGTCTGCCTCCTCTGACTCCCTATTAAATGGTGTTTTACTAAAAGCTGATAGACTGTGCATTTTGCAAGGCATTTTCTCCAGTGCTGAGTAAATGAGGTGAAGCTTTGCAAAGAATACCCAATTACATGCAAGGAGGAAAAAACAGCATTTTTGCTTGCACATGCTTGGATGGTGGAAGTCGGCAGTGATTCCTCTCATTTACTAAACACTGAAACGCAAGTGCACAGTTATTTGCCTTTAGTAAATCGACCCCATTGTTTTTTTTTTTTTTTTACAGCTGCCCTTTAACTTAAATTACTCAATGTCTTAGGTTGTAGTTTTTATTCAAGTGCTTTTTTTTTTTTTTTTTTTTATTACGCTTTTTCAGATATTTCATGCTTTATTTCTATACATTCATTTGTGTGTTTGCTTGCTTTGCAACAAAGCTTGTTGAATGTTTCCTTCATTTCTAATGGGACCCATACATGTGCCAACTGACACACCTAACCCTTACTGCACTGCAGTGTATGCAATATAAAACACATGTGCTGCTCTGTAGTCTCTTTAAGAAAAACAGTGCAGGAGGTTTTTGTTGTATGTGAAATCCCTGGTGTTAGTCCTTCTTTCCTATTAAAAAAACAAAAAAAAACTGACCACTCTAAGTAGGAGAACACACCATGGTCAGTTCTCTTGCTATGTTGAGAACTCGGTGTGCTCTCCTCCAGCAGCCTTTCACCGGGAAGTTGTGTACTGCTACTTCTCCTCCCCCCAGCTCTTATGCAGCTAACAGAAGGAATGTGATCGCTTATAAAAAAAAAAAAAAGGGGGGGGGAAAAGGTGTTTATAATGGTTTGTTTTTTGTTTTTGTTTTTTTTTTTATATACCTATGCACAAATGATTTTACTTTACTTTTCTATTTTAAACGAAATGGGTTGCTTTTACAAGGTGATCGTTTGCAATCACTTTAATGATGATTATTATTATTATTATTATTATACAGGATTTATATAGCGCCGACAGTTTACGCAGCACTTTACAACATTAGGGCAGACAGTACAATTACAATACAGTTCAATACAGGGGGGAATCAGAGGGCCCTGCTCGTTAGAGCTTACAATCTAGGAGGGAGGGTCAAGTTATACAAAAGGGTAAAAGCTGTGGGGGATGAGCTAATGGAGAAAATAGTGCAGTTGTTAGATGGAGGCAGGATAGGCTTCTCTGAAGAGGAAAGTTTTCAGGGATTGCCTAAAAGTGGATACATTTGGAGACAGTCTGACAGATTGGGGTAGGGAATTCCAGAGGATAGGCGAGGCTCAGGAGAAGTCCTGGAGGCAGATATGGGAGGAGGTGATGAGGGAGCTAGAGAACAGGAGGTCTTGGGAGGAACGGAGATGGCGATTAGGTTGGTATTTTGAGACTAGGTTAGTGATGTAGCTGGGGGCAGAGTTGTGGATGGCTTTGTAACTTATTGTTAGTATTCTGAATTTAATTTGTTGGGCGAGTGGTAGCCAATGGAGGGATTGGCAGAGAGGGGTAGCAGACACTGAGTGGTTTGTAAGGTGGATGAGTCTGGCAGCAGCATTCATGATGGACTGAAGGGGGGGATAATCTATTTAAAGGTAAGCCAATGAGGAGTGAGTTGCAGTAGTCAAGGCGAGAAATAACCAGGGAGTGAATCAGGAGCTTTGTGGTTTCACTGGTTAGAAAGGGACGTAGTTTAGAGATGTTGCGGAAGTTGAGGCAGCAAGCTTTGGAAAGTGATTGGATGTGGGGCCGAAAGGAGAGTTCAGAATCCAGGATAACACCTAGCACCCTGACTTGTGGGGACGGGTGGATGGTTTTGCCATTGCTCTTGACAGAGAAGTCAGGGGAAGAGGACGTGGGGGAGTAAATATTATAAGCTCGGTTTTGGACAAGTTGAGTTTGAGGAAGTGGTGTGACATCCATACAGATATGTCGGTTAGTAAGTTAGTGATGCGCGAGGAGACTGATGGAGTGAGTTGAGGGGTGGAGAGATAGATTTGTGTGTCATCAGCATAGAAATGATATTGATAGCCGTGAGAGGCTATCAACTGACCCAGGGAAGAGGTGTAGATTGAAAATAAAAGAGGTCCAAGAACAGAACCTTGGGGGACCCCGACAGAGAAGGGAAGAGGAGTGGAGGAAGTAGAATTGTAAGTGACACTGAAGGTGCGTTGGGATAGGTAGGATGAGAGCCACTGAAGAGCACAGTCACGGAGACCGAGGGAGTAAAGTTTTTTTGAGGAGGAGGGGGTGGTCAACTATCAAAGGCAGCTGAAAGATCCAGAAGTAGGAGTACAGAATAGTGTCCGTTGGTTTTTGCAGTTAGTAGGTCATTTGTGAGTTTTAAAAGAGCAGTTTCTGTGGAGTGTTGAGGGCGAAATCCAGATTGAAGGGGATCAAGAAGGTTGTTTTTAATGAGGTGGTCACTCAGTTGGTTGTAAACCAGGTGTTCAAGGAGTTTAGAGGGAAAGGGGAGCAAGGAGATAGGGCGTAGGTTGTTAAGATTGGTAGGGTCCAAGGACGGCTTTTTGAGTATGGGGGTGACCAGTGCATGTTTTAGAGCATCGGGGAAGATGCCAGAGATGAGGGAGAGATTGAAGATGTGGGTTAGAGAGTGTAGGATGGGGTCAGAGGGTGACCGTAGTATTTGAGAGGGAATAGGGTCCAGGGGACAGGTGGTTAGGTGGGCGATAGAAAGGAGTTTAGCAACTTCGTCTGTAGTAGCAGATTTGAATAGGGGGAGTGTCAGCTGTACCTGTTGACATGGGGTCTTAGCTGGGGGAGATACCTGTAGAATGGAGATTTCATCACGGATTGTATCAATCTTGTTTTTGAAGTGATTAGCGATTTCCTCGGCAGTGAGTAAGTCAGTGGGTGGAGGACAAAGTAGAGAGTTGAAGGTAGAGAAGAGTTTACGGGGATTGGATGAGAAGGTGTTAATAAGAGTTGTAAAATAGGTTTGCTTGGCAGTGTGGAGGAAAGAATAGTATTTTTGGAGGGCAGATTTGTATTGGTTGAAGTCTTTGAGAGACTTAGTCTTGTGCCACAGACGCTCAAGAGCACGACTACGTTTTTTGAGAATTTTAGTGTCAGCTGTTTGCCAGGGTTGTAGGGGTCGAGGCCTGATTCTGCGTGTAGTGAGGGGAGCGAGCTTGTCCAGGGTGGAGGACAGAGATTTATTGTAGATGGACGTGGTTTGGTTGGGGCAGGACAGGGGAGAGATTTTGTCATAGAGGTGGTTAGTAGCAGAATAGAGGCGAGAGGAGTTGACGTTTCGAAAGTTTCTACGGGTGATGGTTAGGCGATTGGAGGGAAAGGTGGTGGAAGACAGGGGGAGAGAGAAACTAATAAGGTGGTGGTCGGAGAGAGGAAAAGGATTGTTTGAGAAGTTGCATGGAGTGCATAGGTAGGAGAATACAAGGTCAAGCGTGTTGCCATCAGAGTGAGTAGAAGCCTGTACCCATTGCTTCAGGTCAAATGAAGAGGTTGGACTAAGAAGTTTAGAAGTAGCAGGAGTGTTTGTATTAGCAGGGATGTTGAAATCACCGAGAAGGATTGCGGGAATATCCGAAGAGAGAAAGTAGGGTAGCCAGGCAGAAAACTCATCAAGGAAAGTCAATAATGGTCCAGGGGGCCGGTAGATCACAGCAATTCTTAGGGAAGTAGGAGAGAATAGACGTATACAGTGGGCTTCGAATGAAGAGAGGGAAAAAGAGGGAGGAGGGTAAATAACCTGGAAGGGCCCTCGGGGAAGGATAGGAGGAATCCCACTCCACCTCCCTTGCGTCCATTAGGATTAGGGGAGTGAGTTCAGTGAAGGCCACACTGGGAGAGGGAAGCAGGAGAAGGGGTGTCATATTCGTGGAGCCAGGTTTTGGTGAGAGCAAGTAGATTAAAGCAAGAATACAAGGACTAATGCGCAAAACCACAGCACCATATATAAATTAAATGAACAACCTAAGCATTAGACAATGGTACCAGATAAAAAGCTGCCAACATAGATGGGTGCACTCAACACCCCAGTGAATAAATAATAAAATCAGATAGTATGTGGCGCTATTCTACCCTCCCGTACCAAACTGTAAAGTTTACAGTTTGGTACGGGAGGGTAGAATAGCGCCACATACTATCTGATTTTATTAAGTAGATTAAAGGAATTAGTGACAAAGAGGTCATGAACAGCAGTGCGTTTGTTGCAGACAGAGTGGGCGTTCCAGAGGGTGCAGGAGAGAGGGAGGCTGGTGTTGGGAAGAAGAGGAATGGAGACTAAATTGTGTAGATTGCGACTACTGCCAGAGGGTGTAGGGTGATTGGTGTGTTGGGCACAGTTAAATAAGGGGGGCCCAGTATTTGGGGAAATATCTCCAGCGATTAGGAGAAGCAGAAGAGTGAGGGAGGTAATATGAGGGGACATGCTTCAGTATCCTGGGGGGTATGTTAGCAAGTGGGCTTAGCGTCAGAAAGAGGTGATGAGTGCAGTAATAGGGGGAGGGGAGAAGTGAGGGTGATATGTACAGATTGTGGGGTGGAGCAGAGGGATGAAGAAAAGAGAGTTTGAGGAGAGAGGCAGCAATTGTGAAAAGGAGGAGAGGTAAAGAGTGCATGTTTCAGAGAGGAAGATGATAAAGTTTGGAAATGGGGTCACCTGCAGTCTGTTATAGTTAGCTTTGTGCAACTCGCTGAAGTGCAAGAGCAGAAGTGCCACTTATTTAAAGAACCCCGCTTCTTTGGAAGAACCCCCTGTATGTGCAGCCCCCTGTATGTGCTCCCCCGTAAAGAAGGCCTTGTTTTTATACTGTGTGTTGGGGGTGGGTTGAATCTGGCAATTAATCAATTAGGAGGGGATATTAGGAACACAGCTAGCAGGGCATAACTTTCACACCACAATCAAACTGCAAGGGAACTAAAAGGCCAAAATTGTAAAGATAAGGGAACCCATAATTTAGGTAAGACTTAATGGCTAAATAAACATTGAAATAATGTGAGCATGGCTACAGATGGAGTTGAAACAGTGGTGACAAACAGATTTACCAAATATGCATTTGTGCAGTCAGTCAATATTCAGTTTTAAGGTATGTGGAGGTATAAACGCAGGTTTACCTGTGAAGAGAGAAGAAGATGTTCAGATGGATGGTGCAAGAGCAGAAGTGCCACTTATTTAAAGAACCCCACTTCTTTGGAAGAACCCCTGTATGTGCCTGTGTCTCTACAATCACTTGCTTCTTTCTTCAGCGACTGTTGTTATAATGGCTACATAGAGAATGCATTGTCTTTAATAGGAAGGACCTGTTTGGCAGATTTTCCCTGGAAGAAAAGAACAGTAAAGCCTAACTGCTGTGTATCATTACAAAAGAAAGCAAATGTTGCTGAATACAGCTAATTTTTTGGGGGGGTTAATTAGTATTCTGCTTCTCCCACATATTCTTTATATTGTAGCCACTTGGAAGACTAGGTGCTGCAGTCACAGGAATTGACCCTTTGGAAGATAATATTAGAACAGCAATACTTCATAAGTTAGCTGATCCTGCCTTGGATAAGCTTATCCAATACAAGCCTTGCACACTGGAAGAGGTTGCAGAGCAGGATTTTGGACCTTTTGATGCGGTTGTGGCTTCAGAAGTTGTGGAACATGTGAATAATATTGAGGCCTTCATCCAAAGCTGTTTTCATGTACTTAAGGTAGGACATAAATAACGTATATTTGTATTATGCATTTTTATATTACAATCTTTTCAAGTTTTCACAAGGAGAGTTACCTTTAAGGGGGGTCAAATGACAGTTTGTTTCACTGTATCATAACAAGGACATGATTTTGTAGTTCATTATTATAGAAAAGAATTATAGCTAAACTGTCAATACATTATTGAAATATAGACATTTGCCTACCATTCTTCTTCTATTGTGCATTTTTAATGACTACCTTCTATTCTGCTATGGTTCAAGTAAGAATGGGTCCTCAAGACTCCTAGTTGGAATTTTAACCTCACTTTTGAATTTTACATACATTACCTTATTGTCTATTATAATTTTGACACAATTGGTGTGGTCTATGTATTTTTGGAGAGAGAGGGGAGGGTTTGAGTACCAGAACAAACACTTTTTCGTCCAAATGTATGTTAAAGATTTTGTTACTTATTAATAATAAATATTAAGGCCAATAATCATTTACAAATGTGTATATCTGATAATTATATAATTTTTTTTTTTTTTTTGGAAGCCAGGTGGGTCACTGTTTATCACAACCATAAATAAAACCAAGATGTCCTATCTCCTTGGCATAGTCCTAGCAGAAAAGGTCATGTCCCTTGTTCCCGAAGGTACTCATGATTGGGACAAGTTCATCCCACCTGAAGAGCTTGAAAGACTGCTTGAATCAAGTGAGTATTATGAATGTAACTTTCTTTGATCTGGATTTGTGTAAATGACATTTGCTTAAATGTGGTCTGAACGTAATGACTGAGAGTTGATCTCAAAAGAATTCATATGCTGTAAATATGTTCTTACCCGCAGTTTCCTCAATAAAAAGTCTTTTTACTTCCTAATTTACAGATGGTTTTGTGGTAGATACACTGAGGGGAATGCTGTACAACCCCTTCATGGGATCCTGGAGGTGGTTTGATGACACAAGCATTAACTATGCAGTTCATGCATTGAAGACTGTGCGCCAAGAACAGACCTCAGATATAGACTTTGAAAAAGAACAGGACGTGCCTAAGGCTGCAGAGGCATCTATATAATGGATATTTCATTTGCTTACAGTGTGAACCAAGCATTTTTTTCTAAACCATTATGTTCTGTATATAGTGTTCTGCTTTTGCCAAGACTGGATCAAGTGGATGCTGCTGCAGAGCCATCTTCTGTCCCAGGAAGACACAGATTCTATTTTTTTTTTTTTTTTTTTCTGCTAAAGGTGCAATATTGTTTTAACTGTGGCTTAGGTACATTTGATTTTCCAAATAATGGACAGTGCTGCTTTTCGAACTATATCTAGTGTTCTTTTATAAAACATGTTTGTTTTATATAACAAAGTGAGTGTTATATGCATTTACAGAGTTAGGCTTCATGTACACGGGGCGTTTCTTAACCTCTCCTGAACGCTGGAACATCAGAGCTAATAATACACATTTAAAAAACGTGTGTTTTAGCAGCATTTGCAAGCCTCATTTAGCTGCGTTTGCATTCAGGAGCATTTACTAAAGATAACCTCAGGAGCCTTTCTGTGAGAGAACAGTGTGAGTAGCAGCTGAGAAAGCAGTGTGCTTGTAGCTAGTTGTTATTTTTTGGTTGTTTGTTAATATGGATCCCATGATGAGCATGTGTGAGGATATGCTCCTGATGTTGCTTTTGCTGAGGCTCCAAAGACGTAGAAAATTGTGTGCGAGGACCAGAGTTCGTTGCAACTGGACACCTCCATTGATGGCTTAGCGCATGTCCACAGGATACTTTTCTAATATGTATGTTCAGCTGCATAATGACCCAGAGAAATTTTTTAATTTTACCCGCATTTCAATTGCTACCTTTTGACGTTCTCTTGGAAGAGGTTAGACCCCGTCTAGTTTGCAAATTCTCAATGGTTGACGGGTGAGTGAAATTCCTATTCAACTTCAGCGTCAAGTAATGCAAGTTGTGTATTGTACAGCATAATTGGCTGATGAGGGGTATATCTAGCTTGCATACAGTGATAATTGAGTTTTTGGTGTGTTTTTAGGATTTTTCCAGGCTCAAAAGTAATGAATAAAATGTTTCCCTTTTGTAAACGCGGGTAGCCGTGTTTTGAAATGCCTCTAAACACATTTTTTTGTGTTCCAAAAAAAGCCTCTAAACGCAACTGCCTAGAAACGACCCTGTGTACATGTACTGATAAGATAACATGAAGGAGAGTTCAGGAGCAAAAAATGCCCAACTGCTCCTAAACGTCCGTTTACCAGCAGCAGTGTACATGAGGCCTAAGTTCACCTTTTCAAAAAAAATGGAATGATGAACCAACTCTGTACTGCCTCCCCCTGGTCAGATTTAGAGCAATTCTGATTGGTCAGTACTGGCAAAGAGCATCGCATAATCCTACCTGGAAGCACTGATGAAAGTGTAGGGAGAGGAGTGGGGATTTGAAATCCCCAGACTGCTGTACTAGTGCGTGGCCACTGACCTCTCATCGCCCATGGAGGTAAGTACAGCAGAGACTGGAGTGGTGGGGAAAGTGTACTCTTCCTTTTTTTTTTTTTCCCTGAAAAGGTAAGCTAACCCATTACATGATTTGTGAATGGTAAGACCGCCAATCCATTGTAAAGCATAGCTGAAGAAAAATTCCATCAGTAAGTTTCCTGGCCATCTGCAGTTTTTCAAACTCTGGGTTAAACCGGAAGAGCTTTAATTTGTCATGATGCTAGTATTTCTCTAACTGCTTCCCACCCAGCCACTAAACATATACGGGTGGACAGGACAAGCATTGTTCTGGGAGGACGTATCCATACATCCCCCACAGAACTTGTGCGCACCCTGATCTGTGACCGCTGTGTCTAGTGGACACAGTGGATCACCAATCTGTGTACCGTGCCACGTTACCATGCATTGGTTTTAATACAAGTGGTTGATTAGTGTGATATACAATATCTGGTATATTATCAGTACAAATACTGGAAAAAATCCCACATGTGTGGTATCCCCATACATGGGAGGAGTAAAATGTGTTTTGGGGTGTAATTCTAAGTATGCCCATCCTATTAAATTGACAACTTTGTGTTTATGCTTTTTTTTTTTTTTTTTTTATTTTTTAATCCCTGCCCATAGAACACCTGAAGATTCTGCTTGGAATTTTTCCTTGTGTTTTGAGTATGCCGAGTATGTTGTGTGTTAGAAATATCTTATTACCGTATGTATCGCCGTATACCACACACTTTTTTTTCCCCTTGAAAATAGGGGGAAAATTGCAGGTGCGTGTTATACGCCGACATCGTACTTCGGAGGGGGACGAGCGCTGCTGGAAATTGCCGAGCCGTCATCTCCTCTCCCCTCGGCTCTCTGACACACAGTCCCGCCTCCGCCACCAGCATTGGACCAGTGTTCTGTCTATCACAGGAGCTGGTCCAATGCCGATAGCGGAGGCGGGACTGTGTATGTGACTGCTGACTGAGAGCGAGGAAACCGATAACGGCTCAGTGATTTCATCCGAGATATGATGAGCTGCATTGAGGGGGCAGATGGACGCAGAACAAGCTGGTAATTCACAACTAACAATTGACAAATATACCTTTTCATTTTCTTTCCTGCATTTTCCAAAAAGTTGTGGAAAGATTTTTTTCAAAAGACTCACTTTTCCTTTTAGAAAATAGCTTGCTGTGTTTGCTTTTCAAAATGGGGATAATTTTTGTGTGTGTATTCTACTGTCCTGGTGCTCCAGGGCCTCCAAAAATGTGATAGGTAGCCGGGAAATTAGATGCTTAATTTATGCTTCTTGAAAGCCTAAATGTGCTCCTTGGATTTTGGGCCTCCCTATGCATCTAGACTGTAAAAAAAAAGTCACACACGTGTGGTATCCCCATACTTGGGAGTCAAAGCAGAATGTGTGTTGGGGTTTAATTATAAGTGTACCTCTGCTGTGTGTGACAAATAACTTGATAAAATCACAACTTTATGAAAAAGCAAACTTTTTTTTTTTTTTTTTTTTTAATTTTCCAAAAAAATTACAAAATTTACAACTTCAAAAAACTCAGTGGGGTTGATTTACTAAAACTGGAGAGTGCAAAATTTGGAGCAGTCTGGCATAGAAACCAATTGGTTTCCAAGTTTTTTGGTCAAAGCTAAATTGAACAAGCTGACGTTAGAAGATAATTAGCTACCATTCACAACTGCACCAGATTTTGCGCTCTTTGGTTTTGGTAAATCAACCCCAATGTATCTTACTAGATACCTTGGACTGCCTACCTTCCATAAAGGGGTAAGTTGGGGGGTGTTTGTACTGCCTTGATTTTTTTTTTTTTCCTTTTTTGGACCTCAAGAAGAAATAGGCAGTCATTACATCAGGATTGATCAATCAAACCATAGTTTGTAGACTTTATACCCTTCACACAGACTTATAATGCACTTATTTGGGTTATTGTTACCAAAGAAATGTAGCAGAATACACTTTGCCTAAAATTTTATGAAGAAAAATTACTTTTTTCTCAGTATTTCTTTATAATTTTTTTTTATTTTATTGTTTGCTATATCAACAAATGATTAACCACTTGCCGCCCGCCATATAGCAAAATGACGGCAGCAAAGTGGTTTCAACATCCTGACCGGACGTCATATGACGTGATCAGGATATTAAGCCGCTGCACATCCCCGGGGGCACACATCGCATCGATCGTTGTTGCGGTGTGTCAGTCTGACCACACCGCAACTCCGATCTAGATAAAGAGTCTCTGATGGAGACTCTTTACCACGTGATCAGCCATGTCCAGTCACGGCTGCTCACAATGTAAATAGGAAGAGTCGGTGATCGGCTTTTCCTCACTTGCATCTGACAGACGTGAGTAGAGGAGAGTTAATCGGCTGCTCTCCTGACGGGGGGGTCTGTGCTGATTGTTTATCAGCACAGTCCCCCTCAGATCCCACCCATGACCACCAGGATGGCCACGCACACTGGACCACCAGGTATGCCCCCCTAGACCCCCAGAGAAATACTAATCTGTGCCCAGGCAGCTGCCAGTCAGTCCCCACTCACAATGCCTATCAGTGCCACCCATAAGAACCCATCTTTGCAGCCTATCAATGCCCATCAGTGCTGAATATCAGTGGCGCCTACCAGTGCCTGCTCATTGCTACCACCTTATCGGTGCCGCCTTAGCAGTGCCTGTCAGTGCCGCATTATCAGTGAAAGAGAAAACTTACTTATTTACAAAATTTTTTTAACAGAAACAAAACTTTTATTTTTTTCAAAATTTTCGGTCTTTTTTTTTTATTTAGAAAAAATAAAAACCGTAGAGGTGATCAATACCACCAAAAGAAAGCTCTATTTGTGGGAACAAAATGATACAAATTTAGTTTGGGTACAGTGTAGCATGACTGTGCAGTTGTCATTAAAACTGCGACAGCGCTGAAAGCTGAAAATTGGTCTGGGCAGGAAGGTGTATAAGTGCCCTGTATTGAAGTGGTTAAATACAACAAAAAAAAAGCTCTATCGATCTAAAAAAAAAAATGCTAAAAATTGAATTTGTGTACAGTGTTGCATGACTGAGTAATTGTCACAGTGTGACAGAACTGAAAGCTGAAAAAATGGCTTGGACAGGAAGGGGGTGAAAGTGTCAAGCGTTGAGGTGTTTAAAGAGGAACTGGACTCTGAAAGCTGTGCCCAGAAAAAGGCAGGCTGAGTGCATCAGAATAGGCAGTAGTATTGCCTGAGGTCTCCTTGTAGCTGATCTTTCACAATTACTGACTTGCCATGCCTTGTTCTGCAGTGTCTGTCTCTATGCCCATCTTGGAAGATGCTGGGTTTGCCTTGTTCAATTAAGCTTTGACAAGAAAACCTAGAAGCTGATTGGTTACTATGCACAGCTGAATCTGTGTATACTAGGTTGTAGCAAATATCCCCCTCTATGTCCATTCATCAGTGCTCTTATGCTGTCAGTGCTACAGTGGATATAAAAAAAAAAAGTCTACACGCCCCTGTTAAAATGTCAGGTTTCTGTGATGTAAAAAAAAAAAATGAGACCAGATAAATCATTTCAGAACATTTTCCATCTTTTAGGCCTCATGTACACTGGATGTTTTTACAGCTGCTGTTTTTGGCTTCAGACGTTTTTTCTGCAGCCAATAAACTCTCCAGCATGTTATCCTTTGTGTCCATGCATACATGGGCTGTTATCAGAAGTTTTTGGCAGGGGCATTTTCTGGCTGGAAAAAAAACACCCCAGAACTAGTGGGGTTTGAGAGGAGTTTTTCAGTTCAGTTAAAAATGCTCTAACTCTGAAAAACGTGACTATTCTGTGTTTTATCAACCGTAAGCTTTTGTGGGAGTATCATTTTGTTTAAAAATGCTACAGCTAAAAAAAGGCTACTGTAAAAATGCTGATAAACTAATTTTATAGCTAACCCTACTGTCATTTTTATAATGTCCAGTGTGCATGAGCCCTTATTGTGACCTATAAACTGTACAACTCGATTGAAAAACAAACTGAAATCTTTTGGGGGGGGGGGGGGGGGGTAAAAATAAACTAAAATAATGTGGTTGCATAAGTGTGCACACCCTCTTATAACTGGGGATGTAGCTGTGTTCGGAATTAAGCAATCATATTCAAACTCATGTTAAATAGGAGTCAGTACACACCTGCCATCATTTGAACTCTGTTTAAACCCCAATTAATGTTCAGCTGTTCTAGTAAGTCTTTCCTGACATTTTCTTAGTCGCATCCTACAGCAAAAGTCATGGTCCACAGAGAGCTTCCAGAGCATCAGAGGGATCTCATTGTTAAAAGGTATCAGTCAGGAGAAGGGTAAAAAAGAATTTCCAAGGCATTAGATATACCATGGAACACAGTGAAGACAGTCGTCATCCAGTGGAGAAAATATGGCACAACAGTGACATTACCAAGAACTGGATGTCTCTCCAAAATTGATAAATAGACAAGAAGAAAACTGGTCAGAGAGGCCGTCAAGAGGAGTACAGCAACATTAAATGATCTGCATGAATATCTGGCTAGTACTGGCTGTGTGCTACATGTGACAACAATCTCCCGTATTCTTCATATTTCTGGGCTATGGGGTAGAGTGGCAAGATGGAAGCCTTTTTCTTACGAAGAAAAACATCCAAGACCAAGTCAATTTTGCAAAAACACATCTGAAGTCTCCCAAAAGCATGTGTTATGGTCTGAGGAAACCAAGGTTGAACTATTTGGCCATAATTCCAAAAGATATATGTTTGTTGCAAAAACAACACTGCACATCACCAAAAGAACACCATACCCACAGTGAAGCATGGTGGTGGCAGCATCATGCTTCGGGGCTGTTTTTTCTTCAGCTGGAACAGGGGCCTTAGTCAAGGTAGAGGGAATTATGAATAGTTCCAAATGCCAGTCAATATTGGCACAAAACCTTCAGGCTTCTGCTAGAAATCTGACCATGAAGAGGAACTTCATCTTTCAGCATGACAACGATCCAAAGCATACATCCAAATCAACAAAGGAATGGCTTCACCAGAAGATTAAAGTTTTGGAATGGCCCAGCCAGAGCCCAGACCTCAATCTGATTGAAAATCTGTGGGGTGATCTGAAGAGGGCTGTGCACAGGAGATGCCTTCGCAATCTGACAGATTTGGAGTGTTTTTGCAAAGAGTGGGCAAATATTGCCAAGTCAAGATGTGCCGTGCTGATAGACTCATACCCAAACATAAAATCAAAAGGTGCTTTAACAAAGTAATAGTTTAAGGGTGTGCACACTTATACAATCATATTTTAGTTTTTTATTTTTACTTCCCTTCACCTAAAAGATTTCAGTTTGTTGTTCAACTGAGTTGTACAGTTTAAAGGTGGAAAAAGTTCTGAAATGATTTATCTTTGTCTCATATTATATTATTTTATTTTATTTTTCTTTTACATCAGAAACTTGACATTTTAACAGGGGGTGTGTAGACTTTTTATAGCCACTGTATGTCTGGTATTTATAATTATCTATTGCAAGGGAGTATACTATAAATGAAAAGGAATTTACACATCCTACTTATCTGGCTCTTGTAGGTTACAATTCAACACGTGTCTGGGAAACTTTTTCTGGGACCTAGTTGAAAAGTTTACTTCTACAATGGCAACAATCCTATTCAAATAGAAGCAAAAAAAAAAACTCTTGAAATTTGGAAAATTTATTTTTCACTCGTGATTTCTTTTTTTTTTTTTCCTCAAAACTATAAATGCAGCATGAGTATGAGTCAGTCTATTCAAAAGTGATATTTCACTTAGATGTGCTCTGTTGCGATGATTTATTGAACGTGTCGAGAAGATGGCTGCAGTGTTGAATTTAGATGAAAATGTATACGGGAAGCCTCTCATCTCTTGTATGCGTCTCAGGTCAGTATACAGCGGGTAAAATAAGTATTGGACACGTCACCATTTTCTTAGGTAAATATATTTCTAAAGGTGCTGTTAACATGGAATTTTTAGCATACGCCAGTAACAACCCATGCATACAAAGCAACCAAAACAAAAGTTCAGAAATTAATTTATGTGTAATAAAATGGAAGGACACAGGGAAAAAGTACTGAACATATGAAGAAAGGGAGGTGCAAAAGTCATGGAAAGCCAAGACACCAGCTGATATCTATCAGTAATTAGCAATCATGCCCCTTGTCAGTGCAAATTAATATCAGCTGGTTCAGTCTCAACTGATAGCCTATAAAAAGGTGTCTCATTACCAAGGTGTCACACAAACATCTCATGATGGGCAAAAGCGAAGAGCTCTCTCAAGACCTTCACAACCTTATTGTTGCAAAACATACGGTGAGGGGGGAAAAAAGTATTTGATCCCCTGCTGATTTTCTACGTTTGCCCACTGACCAAGAAATGATCAGTCTATAATTTTTATGGTAGGTTTATTTTAATAGTGAGAAAAAGAATAACAACAAAAACAAATCAAGAAAAACGCATTTAAAAAAAGTTTTATAAATTGATTTGTATTTTAATGATTGAAATAAGTATTTGATACCCTATCAATCAGCAAGATTTCTGTCTCTGAGGTGTCTTCTATACAGGTAACAAGCTGAGATTAGGAGCACTCTTTTAAAGGGAATTCTCCTAATCTTAGCTTGTTACCTGTATAAAAGACACTTGTCCACAGAAGCAATCAGATTCCAATTCCTCCACCATGGCCAAGACCAAAGAGCTGTCCAAGGATGTAGGGGACAAGATTGTAGACATACGCAAGGCTGGAATGGGCTACAAGACCATTGCCAAGCAGCTTGGTGAGAGGATGACAACAGTTGGTGCGATTATTTGCAAATGCTAGAAACAAAGTAACTGTCAATCTCCCTCGGTCTGGGGCTCCATGCAGGATCTCACCTCGTGGAGTTTCGGTGATCATGAGAACGGTGAGGAATCAGCCCAGATCTACACAGGAGAATCTTCTCAATGATCTCAAGTCAACAGGAAAACAATTGGTAACGCGCTACGCTGTGAAGGACTGAAATCCTGCAGCACCCGCAAGGTCCCCCTGCTCAAGAAAGCAAATGTACAGACCTGTCTGAAGTTTGCTAATGAACATCTGAATGATTCAGAGGAGAACTGGGTGAAAGTGTTGTGGTAAGATGAGATCAAAATTGAGCCCTTTGGCATCAATGCACCGCGCAGTGTTTGGAGGAGGAGGAATGCTGCCTATGACCCCCAAAAACACCATCCCCACCGTCAAACATGGAGAGGGAAACATTATGCTTTGGGGGTGTTTTTCTGCTAGGGGGACAGGACAACTTCACCACATCAAAGAGACGATGGATGGGGTCATGTACCGTCAAATTGTGGGTGAGAACCTCCTTCCCTCAGCCAGCATTACGATGACCCAAAACACACGGCCAAGGCAACAAAGGAGTAGCTCAAGAAGAAGCACATTAAGGTCTGGAGGGGCATAGCCAGTCTTCAGACCTTGATCCTTTTAGAACAGTGGACATCAACCCTAGCCTCAGGGCCCACTAACAGGTCAGGTTTGCAAGATAACTGAAATACATCACAGGTGATATAATTTGCTGCTCAGTGATTGCAGTATTCTAGTTTGCATCTCCCCAGGGTAATACATAAAACCTGGCCTGTTAGTGGGCCCTGAGGACAGGGTTGATGACCACTGCTTTAGAAAATATGTGGAGGGAGCTGAAGGTTCGAGTTACCAAATGTCAGCCTAGAAACCTTAATGACTTCGGACATTGTTTCGTCGGATGGGCTGAGGACGTTTGACGACTTAAAGGGAGAGAGAGGACTACCCAATTACATGTTCTTCAGGTACATCCAGCTCCAACATGCTTATCAGACACAATTCCCCCAGCCTATCACACTGGAGGCTAATGGTGTTGAGCGCATGATGGCCCTGGCTGAAGACATAAAACCACTGTCGGCCCTCTATTCCAAATTTATTGGACTGGATACCTCTGTGGTTTCCCAGCTGTTCTCGAAATGGCAGGCGGACATACCCAAACTTGCGGATGATGACTGGGAGGAGGGTCCTCAGCAATACCTTCCTCTCATGATCTCTGTGAGGGATAGGTTCACTCAACTTAGATTCATCCACCATGCTTACTACTGGCCAGAGCGCCTGGCCAATATATACCCCGACAGGAGTCCCCTATGCCCTAAATGTACCTCAGAGAGGGGATCTTTTTTTCATATTACATGGTCCTGCCGACATCTTCAATCTTTTTGGAGGGGGGTAGTGGCCGAAATCAACTCTATAGGTAAACTTAGAGTTCCCTATGACCCGCTGCCACTACTACTAGGTATTGTAGACACACTAGAGGCATCACAGGCAAAAAAACTGTATTCTATATGGCCTTCTATGCGAGGAATGCGATCCTTCTCAAATGGAACGACTCTGCTCCCCCATCGTTACAACAATGGAAAGCCCTAGTAGACATGGCCCTGCCACTCTACAAATGAACATATCTAGGACGTAACTGCCCCAAGAAATTTAAAAAAATATGGGCGGCGTGGACTCGAGAAAGGCAACTCGCCTTGGAATAGGGTTAAGGACATTGAAGGAGTTCTTACATTAGGATAAGCCCAACCCCCCCCCCCCCCACAGGTCTGTATCACAATTGGAACATGGTAGCTATATAGGTCCCTACTTTGGGTCTACATCCCTGTGTACACTCGCTGTACTACATGTTACGATCGGTTCCAGAAGTTCAGATATACATACCCCCCACTCCACCCAATATCGTCAAGGTAACATGCTTCACTGATTATTTTCTCTGCTGTATTACTGCTAGTCACCGGAAATGTTGAGACTGTACTGCTGGTTTTTTACGTGTTTTGTTCAAAATAAATAAACTTTATGTTAAAAAAAACAAAACCTTAATGACTTGGAGAGGATATGCAAAGAGGAGTGGGACAAAATCCCTCCTGAGATGTGTGCAAATCTGGTGGCCAACTACAAGAAACGTCTGACCTCTGAGACTGCCAGCAAGGGTTTTGCCACTAAGTCATGTTTTGCGAAGGGGTCAAATACTTATTTCACTCATTAAAATCCAAATCAATTTATCAATTTTACATTTTTCTGGTACTCCTTGTGAAATTTCTGACAGTGGAGTAAAAGAATTATCAGAAGAATTGTCCACGAGACAATTAATAGGTACAACTGTTTCAAAGAAAACAATAAGTAATGCAGTCAACTGTCATGGCCTGTATGCACGCTCACCACGCAAGACTCCATTGCCGAAGAAAAAGCATGTTGAAGCTTGTTTAAAGTTTGCTGCACCACATTTAGGCAGGCCTAAAAATACTGGGAGAATATAGTTTGGTCAGATAGGACCAAAATTGAACTCTTCGGATGCCATAATACGCATCATGTTTAGGAGTCAAATGGCACTGCACATCACCTCAAAAACACCATACCAATAGTGAAGTTTGGAGGTGGTGTGGGGTTGTTTTTAAGCTTACGGTACTGGCAAACTTCATGTCATTGAAGGAAGAATGAATGGAAGAATATACCAAGACATTCTTGATAAAAAACTGCTGCCATTTACCAGAATGATGAAGAGGAAATGAGGGTGGACATTTTCAGCAAGACAATGATCCCAAACACAAAGCCAAGGAAACTCAATTGGTTTCAAAGAAAGAAAATAAAGCTGCTAGAATGGCCCAGTCAATCCAGTAGAAAATCTATGTACTAAACATCAGAGTTCATAGAAGAGGCCCACGGAATCTTGAATATTTAAAGACTGTTTGTGTAGAAGAATGGGCCAAAATCACACCTCAACAATGCATGCAACTAGTTTCTCTATACAGGAGGCATCTTGAAGCAGTCATTACCAACAAAGTATTTTCAACTAAGTAATAAATACATTTCGGTTAGCGTGTTCAAAGCTTTTTCCCTTTTTTATTCTATTTTATTACACATAACTTTAATATCTGAACGTGTTTGTTTTGGTGTCTTTGTATGTATGGATTGCATGGGTTGTTACTGACGTGGTTAAAATTCCATGTCAGTAGAACCTTTGGAAATATATTTACCTAGAAAAAATGTTTTCAATGCATTACAGTAAAACACGTGTTTTTTAGATACATTTTTTTTTTTATCCCTGACCCCGCACTCAAAAAAGGATTTTCAATGGGAGGTGCGTTTTTGGTGTGCTTTTGAAACGGCACACCAAAAATGCAGCATGCAGGCCTTGTAAAAATGCAGAGCACCTGCAATGTAGTGATGTCAACAGTTGCATGGGATTTAAAGGGGACCAGTTTTCATGGGCTTTTGTCATGATTTGAAAGGTGTGATTTTGTGTGGAAAAAGCAAACCAGTGTGAACAGGGCTTAAGAAACAGACTGCAAAGTTATTCTCCTCACTGACTATCATGGAATGTCTTTTTTTTTTTTTTTTCCCCCACTTTTTAAATATTACAGCAGTTTGGGTAGATCCTTAATCTTCCTGCAACAGACGCATTGTATTGAGTATCTAGGTCCGAGTGTTCTTCCCCCAAAAGAAGCTTCAGACTCTGGTCACAAGTTAGAACTTTTCAGTTCAGAAGCTGTTCACTTCTGCATTAGTCTTAAGGATGATGGTAGCTTACTTCAAGGCATTTCACTTCGCCATTTGCCCCAGACATCTGCAGTACTAGGTTCTGACATCGTGGAACAAATCAGTCTTATCCTGGACAGGCTATCTCTGCCTTGTTGGCTCAGGAATCTGGCTGTAAAGTTGGGAAAGTCCTATTTTCCTGTCTATCGAACCAGACACCAGCTTGTCAGGGAAACATTCTGGACACTTTGCTGGTGCACGAAACTCAGGTCGTCAAAGGAATCTTTTCTCCCATTTAACCACCCTGGAGCTTCAGGTAATTTGTCTGTCTCTTCAGCACTAGACCATCCTGATGGGGAGGGGGATCATCTATTCCAGAATTAATCGGACAACGCCACAGTGGTGGCTTACATCAACCATCGGTGAGGAACCAAAAGTCTTGCTTTGGCCAAAGAGAGAGCATGGATTCTGCCCTGGATAGAACCTCACATTTCAACTTTGTTAGATGTGTACATTCAATAGATCATTGGCAGGTGGATTTCATCCAGCAGCAGTGCCATTTGCCCTCTGTTTTAAAGACTGTTGGCTGTATTTAACACCTTTTTTGCATATCGTCCAGCTGTGGTTTGGGCAAGTCTATTCCTAAGTCACTGCTTTTTTTTTTTTTTTTCCCTGAAAAACTGATTCTCTTTTTGTTATCCTTGATGGACCTCTGACTTCTCCTTCCACCATCTCTAAGGGGCTTATGATCTCAAGGAAAAAAACAGTTAAGCACTATCTATAATAGTCTTCTGTTTTCACTGATATCCAATTTTTTTTTTAAACATGAATTTTATTTAAGTTGCAAAACAAACATAAAAGCAGTGTACAATCTCAACATCCAATTTTTTTTAGGTTCAAGGTCCAACCAGTGCTTGAAGAGGAGGGTATATCCTGAAAGCTTGCCCTGAAAATTCAGATGTTAGTGCAAATAGAAATGTATCACCGACAGTACGCAATTGTTTTTGTTGCAAGCGCACTAATACGGCTACCATCACCTCAAGCATGATCTCAAGGAACAGATTCCACCTTTTCTTGTCAAAGCATATGCTGCTAGAATTGTGAGTGCTTCTTGGGCTTTTCAGCAGCAAGCAACTGTTTCCCAGATTTGCAAGGCTGCCACCTAGTCTTTTGTTACACTTTCTCTATTTGTTATCAGGTGGACATTTTGGCCTCATCTGATACCAGCTTTGGGCAAAAGATCCATCAGGGAGCTATTTCACCTGATTGCAGTCTGTTGTTTTCTTGGGCCAATTGGGGATGGTTTGCTGTGTCACCCAACCCTCAGTTTGATGTCCTGAAGGTTAAAAGTTAGGTTCACCTATAGGAGCATGTTACATATTCATCCACCTCCAGAGCCCCCCCCCCCCCCCCCCATGACAGCGGGCAGGGGTTCCTCTCCCTGCACCCGCTGTCAGATCTGCAAATTGGTGCAGTCTCACCCACGACACCACGTCATTCACAGCAGTGCTCTGTAAATGAGAAAGCTAGAAGTCCCATCTTCCACCACGATTGACAGCTTGTAGTTCTCAATGAACTGTGATGAGTGCCCTCGTTGTTAATTTACAAGCCCTACAGCTTTGAAACTGACAGCCCATGACAGGGGTGCAATGCTCTGCATTTTTTTTCTGCAGAAAATATGGCCATTTTTTTTTTTTTTTTTTACTAGAGTGAACTTAGACTTTAAACACTTTCTGTGTACCACATTAGATGAGAGATGTTTTGTACTCCCTGAAATATCATTTAACTCTCTGGCATCTACTAAAATCCGATAGTGTAAGGGCATTCCCAACAAAGGTACACCCTCCCACCAGTCCCTGCCACACCTGTTTACTTACCTCAGGTGTATCATGGTCCGCTCCATATTTTTGTTGACAACCTGCCTGTGTATGCAAAGTAGGCCCCCTAAGAATTTTTTGGGGCCATCTCCTGAGCATTTCCAGTCTTTGAAGGCAAATCCATACATGTTTACAAGGACACTCTGTTATAGAAGTTTTAGCCTCACAGAATTTCCACTGACTTTTTAAACATCATCATACAATTGTGCCACGTTTATAAGCATTTAAACAACAGTGATGATTTAAAAGGGTGCTATAAATCTTATCAATATTCATACGGAACAAATATCTTCACTCAAAAGTAAGCTCATGGTAAATATAAAAACTGTAAGCATTTCCATTCCATGGGTTAAAGAAGAAGCGGTGGCCACATCAAACAGGTATGACTATGTAGTTAAGCTTCACGGAGGGCCCAGTCCCCTTTTCAATGTAGAGCATGACATACAGACAGCCTCCAAAAATTTTCAAGAGTAATATTACTGAAGAAAAAAGGAACATTCCAGCCAGTACAACATAATTTCTTTCTGCACTCTGGGCACAATTCACTAAAGGTTATTGCATGCGTTATAACGGTCACATGACCACATAACGCATGCAATAATGAAAATGTAAATGCACTATTGCTTGTGTGCGATACTTCGTGCAAACACCAAAAACACTTGTTAAATACCGCATAAAAACGCATTAGTCAATTCACAGACGGAAATAAATAAATGCATGCAGTAATTAAGTACTAATCCTAGCTTGTGATAACTATGGCAATGGTCAGACCCCTCAGTGATTGGTTTAAAAAAGATAAGCAGGAAAGTGCAAGCTGGAGCAGGTGTCAGCTAGATTTTACTCAGGAGTTGTCTCTGGAGGCTAGCAGACGGCAAAGCAAAGAGGATGGAGCTCTTTGAATCCAGCCTTGTGGAAATTAAGATCTCAAGTGGTCATTTTAAAGAAAGAAGCTTTAACCACTTAAGCCCCGGACCATTTGGCTGCCCAAAGACCAGATCGTTTTTTGCGATTCGGCACTGCGTCGCTTTAACTGACAATTGTGCGGTCGTGCGACGTGGCTTCCAAACAAAGTTGACGTCCTTTTTTCCCTATAAATAGAGCTTTCTTTTGGTGGTATTTGATCACCTCTGCGGTTTTTATTTTTTGGCGATAAAAAAAGAGCGACAATTTTGAAAAAAACGCATTATTTTTTACTTTTTGCTATAATAAATAAACCCAAAAAATATATAAAAAAACATTTTTTTTCCTCAGTTTAGACCGATACCTATTCTTCTACATATTTTTGGTTAAAAAATCGCAATAAGCGTATATTGATTGGTTTGCGCAAAAGTTATAGCGTCTACAAAATAGGGGATAGTTTTATGGCATTTTTATTAATAATTTTTTTTTTTTTTACTAGTAATGGCGGCGATCAGTGATTTTTATCGTGACTGCGACATTATGGCGGACACGTCGGACAATTTTGACACATTTTTGGGACCATTGGCATTAATACAGCGATCAGTGCGATTATGTCAATGCATTGATTACTGTAAAAATGTCATTGGCAGTGAAGGGGTTAACACTAGGGGGCAGTGAAGGGGTTAATGTGTGCCCTAGTTTGTGTTCTAACTGAAGGGGGATGGGGACTGTGCAGGGAAACGAACAGATCGCTGTTCATACTCTGTATGAACAGACGATCTGTCAGTTCCCTGCTCAGAGAACGGGAAACTGTGTGTTCTCCATGTGCCCCGAGTGATCACGGGAGGAGTCCAGTGGTGATCGAGACCGAGCGGGGGGGGTGTGCGTGCCCCCTAGTGGCCACAGGGCGAAGCGACATTACATAACGTTGTTCCGCCCAGCCGTGCCATGCTGCAGCCATACAACTGTGGTGGCTGGTCGGCATGTGGTTAAGGAGTGCACACTGCTGGATCAATTCGGGGATGCTGATACCCTGCAGAAGTTTAGGTTATCTTAGACACTAAAGCTGGCCATACACATATAGATTATCTGAAGATTTTCTATGGTTAGATGGAAAAAGTGGAAGATTCCTCCACCCACACAGTTTAGCGAACATAGAGAAATCTGTTGCACTTTTTCCATCTAACCATAGAAAATCTGCAGATAATCTATAGGTGTATGGCCAGCTTTACTATGGAGCTTTTTTTTCCTTAGATTTTATAGAAAATAAAGTTGCAGATGTGACCACTCCTCTCACAAATTAACACTGAATTTGCATTGAAATTGCACATGACAAGCAAAAATCACAATGCAAATTCGCACCGTGTACTGCTTTAAATTTGCACTGAAAACCGAGGCTTAGTAAATCAACCCCACGTCTGGTATGCTTAAAAACCTTCTTTCCGTAGAATTTTCTTTTGGTGCAGGCATACAGAAGGTGATAACCTGCATTGCCAATTTGTACACAAACACGGTCAGAACTTGCAAACTCCATGAAGATTGTGCCATGGCTAAGATTTAAACCAAGGACCCCAGTGCTATAAAGCATAAATAAATAACGCATAGAAATATACACATATCAGCCATAACTATAAGACCATTGGCAGATGAATAACTGATTATCTGGTTATGATAGCACCTGAAAGTCAGTTGGCTATATTAGGCAGCAAATAAACATGTTGTCCCCGAAGTTGATGTGTTGAAAGCAGAAAAAAATGGGTAACGCAGTTTGTTGTGTATGAGGCTGTGTAGCCACAGTCAATGTCCACAGCCAAATGCACCTACAATGGGCATGTGAGCATCAGAATTGCACCATGGAGCAATTGAAGAAGGTGGTCAGGTCTGTTAAATATGTTTTCTTTTACATCATGTGGATGCACCAGACAGTGTTGATGGGGTAATCTCTCCTGGAAAGCTCTGATTGTACCCTTGACTTCCTGCTGAACTGGCTGAGATTCAAACCATCTATGGCTGGCTTAAAGTGTTACTAAACACAGGATCCTACATTCACAATATCTGGTCTCACACAGAACATGGAAATACAATCATTTTAGTAAACAGAAACTGCTAAATATCTTTTCTCATCAGCAGTATATAGCAGTCTTGTGACTTCTAGCAATGCCTGGTTAAAGCTTGTAGGAGGAGTTTTCATACTGCACTGGCTGTCCTAGCAGGATGAACAGCGCTGATTGGCCCTGTGCTGATCACATGCACTCTCCCATGAAAAAAAAACTTTCTAACAAAACTCACCAAACTGAGCATGTTCAGCCTGACTCCAGTAACTCTGTCTTATCCAGACATGTTTTGGGGTAATGCAAGAAGGGGAGGATCTGTGCATACAGGATCAAACAGCCTTTTTACACGATGCAGAGGATTAATCCCTTAGGTTCCACAGTGAGTATAACAAGCATGCTTTACTGCATTTACACACTAAATTTAATGTTGTGAGTTTGTTAACACTTTAACCAGTAGCCGACCAGCCGCCACAGTTATACTGCGGCAGGTTGGCGCGGCTGTGCAAATCACCGTAGCTGTACGTTGCTCCTTTAAGACATCATAGCAGGCGCGTGCATGCGCCCGCCACATGTCCCTGGAGCCAATGCGTGTGTCCGGCGCAATGATTGCCAGGAACCCGCGATCACTCGTGACAGAGCAAGAACCGGGAGAAGACCGGGAAGAATCTGTGTGTGTTCTCTCAGGGGAGAGGAGACAGATCACGTGTTCATACACAGTCACCTCCCCTAGTCAGTCCCATCCTCCCTACAGTTAGAAGACACCTAGGGAACACAGAACCCCTTGATTGCCCCCTAGTGTTAACCCCTTCCCTGCCAGTGACATTTATACAGTAATAAATGGCAATTTTTAGCTCTGATTGCTGTAAATAAATCTCAATGGTCTCAAAATAGTGTCCGATCTGTCCGCTGCAATAATCGCAGTCCTGATAAAAATCTCAGATCGCCACCATTACTAGTATAACAAATAATAATAATAAAAATGACAAATCTATCCCCTATTTTGTAGATGCTATAACTTTTGTGCAAACCAATCAATATACGCTTATTGGGATTTTAGCAAAAATTTGTAGAATACATAACGGCCTAAACTGAGGAAAAAATGTTTTCTTTTAAAACATTTTTTTGGATATTTATTATAGCAAAAAGTACAAAATAGTGTGTGTTTTTTTCAAAATTGTCGCTATTGTTTTTGGGTATAGTGAAAAAAAAAAAAAAACGCAGAGGTGATCAAATACCACAAAAAGAAAGCTCTATTTGTGGGGGAAAAAAAAGGACATAAATTTTGTTTGGGTACAACGTCGCACGACCGCGCAATTGTCCGTTAAAGCGACGCAGTGCCGTATCGCAAAAAATGGCCTGGTCAGGAAGGGGGTAAATCCTTGCGGGGCTGAAGTGGTTAAGACACAGTGCTTAGAATGATGAATCAAAGAATTGCTGAGCATCAGATACAACTGAATGGATATACACTAAAATGGAAGGTCCAGTTTCAGTGCACCTACCTACCCATTAGCTAAAACTTATAAACTGTAAAGTGGTTTAGCTAGAATCCTTTGGTTCTACACTCCAAAGACATGCCGGTCCAAATTGGTCCTAGTTGTGTGGATAGTATGTATGCATGTGACCTTAGATTTTAAGCTCCTTTACATGTAAAGCGCTGCGTAAATTGTTAATGCTACATAAATACCTGCAAGGCCTCATTCACACGGTTGTGAAAATTTTACTGATATTACACGTTTTCTAGAAGAAAAGTTCCTGCGTAAAAATCAGTAAAATACTTGCGTATAGAATAGATGCTTTTAAATGTGTAAAGACGCTTATGCGTAGATAATTTTTTTTCTATGATCATTTATTTTCTCCCTTTGCTTATAATTTACGTGCTTACAAACGTGTACAAATGCATGTATACGTTTAACTGTGTAAAGCGCAGATTTTTGGACACTGTGTTATGGATCTGAAAGCAGCTCATGTTTGTGTGAATGGCTCCATTGAAAACAATGCAGATCCGGATTTAAAAAACACTTGTATATATGTATGTTTGTTTTTTTTTTTTTTCTTTTTACAGCCATGTGAATGGAGCCTAATACTCATAGGTAAAGTAGATAGGAAGAATATATATATATATATATATATATATATATATATATATATATATATATATATATATATACACAGCAAAGGCATATATTTTTTCCTCCTTTTGAATGTTCCTTCCATTTCAATGGCAATGATTTACTGGTAACCCTGCATGTATATTGATGTATAGACACACAGTTTCCTCTCCCAGTGAGGATGGAGAATGACATCAGCAGAGCACAAAGAGGAAGGGAAGATCAGGCAGCAGAGAGGAGGTGTAGGAGTGGCATCCCCATATGATGCTTGATCTGCCTCCTCCCTGCTAGTGATCATCATCATCATCATCACATTGCCTCTCCTGGCTCCTTGTTTCCAGAGGCTGAATGTAACCTTCCAGCTTTCCCTTGTTCTTTTCATGCATCTCCTAGGCTGCAGAGGAGAGTGCACACAGCATGCACTGGGGTGTTGCTCTAGTCTGGTCCAGGTCTTGTGTGGTTGATCTGAGCAGGAATCAGACCTTCTCCCTGTGCTGGTGTGCAGGCTCAGAGGACAACTACTCCTTTTATGGGGACATCATCGCTTTCCCTGTACAGGATTACACTGGCGTTATGTCAGGACTGGGATCAGATTCCTGGTGGAAGAAAACCCTCTATCTGACTGGGGGGGCCCTGCTGGCTGCTGCTGCATACCTTCTACATGAGCTGCTGGCAATCAGGTGAGGACATGCCTGGGGAGGGAGGGGGGACAGACCCTGCTGGCTCATCTCTTTTGGGGGGATCCCTAATGTTACAAATGATAAACACTGATATGACAGATCAAAATCAGAGCAGACTGTGACATGGACTGGTGATTTGACATTGACAGCCTCTTACCAATATTAGACCTCCAATCAGAGGTGGATCTGATTTGGTCCTGTTCCTTTATACACACTTCTATCACCATCAGTGTGTTTACTGGACAAGCCTTGTTAACATTCTGCACAGGATTAACCCCTGCAAAGTATTAACCCCTTTCACTCTTTTTTCTTAATCCCTTAAGCCCCATACACACTATCAGATTTTCTACTGATTTTTTTTGTCTTCAGATTTACCAAAACCATGTAGTGCAAGGGCCTGCCTGATTGCATACAAATCGAAACTCCTAAGGTTTGACCTCATATTATATGGTTTTGGTAAATCTGAAGGAAAAAATCAGCAGAAAATCTGATAGCGTGTATGGGGCTTCGGGATGAGATAAAAGGGAAACCAAAATCTGTAGATTGTTGATGGGTCAGAAATAAAATCTTTCCTGTGTAAACAATAGGAATATACCTTTGTTTTTTTGTTTCAGGACAGAAGGGGATGGGGAATGTCAGTATCAGTTGTTTGTTGTGTTTTACTTTGTTTAAAAATCAAGATCTTTATAGATTCAGTTGCATCCTCTGACAGGTAATTCACTTACTGTAATGTTATCTTTAGCTGTAAACAATAGTAGGTGGGGACATCACTAATTAATAGATCTGAGACTGAAGCCAATGGAGAAAGCAGCTTGTGCTATGCTGTCCTAATCTGGATGTTTGCTGCTCAGTGATACTCTAGTATGGCCTGACGAATCTTCCCAAACATAGCCTTTGACATTGGCTTCAACATACAGCACCATCACCATTTCCCGGGAAAGATGATGCCTAAACAAGCCTGTTTACTGTAATAGACAGGCTATTGGCCTACTGGTGACCAAACAGGCAAAAAATATACAGTATGCAAACAAAGAATAGGCTATAAATACATGTACAGCATATATATATATATATATATATATATATATATATATATACAGTGGCGGCTGGTGGTAATTTTTTCTTTTGGGGGGGCGGTAAACAGTGCACCCACAACCACCCCCCCCCTCCGGTCCGGTAGCACTTACTATGTCTATGGCAAGGCAGCGCTTCACCCAGGCGGTGGGCATCATGGGCGGCTTCTCCTGTTCTCCGTGGGCATCACAGCAGTCTCCGTCTCATCCCTCCTCCTGGAGGGGCAATCGGAAAGCTTCTCCTTCTCGCTTCTCCTTTCGGCCAATCGGGAAACGGGTCTCAGGAGGAGAATCAGTGTGAAAATAGCGAATGTTTATTCGCTATTGTCACACAAATGGGTGGGCTCGGTTCACAGTGCTCTGAGCCCCGAGCCCATCCTTTTTTGAAGCCTATTAGAGCATCTGGCTCTAATCATGTGCTTCAAACCCCCCCTTTGGAATTCATGCTTCTGACGTCCTGCATGGGGCGGACACATGGATAGGGGGGCAGCGCCCATGCGCCCCTAATGGACGGGCCATTTTATATATATATATATATATATATATATATATATATACATGAGTATACTGTATAACATTAAGCCTGTTTATATTGAATACTGGGGTCACTATATATTGACATTAAAGTAGCATTAGCATTAAAGGGTTAGTTTACCTTTACAAAAAAACTGCCTATGCAGGTAAGGGGTGTCTGTAGATAAAAAACAAACTGTGCAGCTCTGACTAAATTTGAATAATGCCCTTGCTATAGGTAGGTGTAGGCCATTTACATACCTCCTGAAGCCTGACCGGAATACTCCTAGGACGTTGCTAAGAGAGGACAAATCATTACTGCTCACCTCCACCGTCACAGCAGTGAGCTCTCAAAGCTACTTCATCAGGGGAGAGAAAGAGCATATGAGGAGGATAGGAGGAAAAGCTTACTGCTGTGATGGAGTAGGTAAACAGGGTGACCACATTTCCAAACTGCCATTCAGGAACAACCCCCCCCAGCATGTATCAGTCGGTGACGTCACAAGGGGGCATGGCCCCTAGTAGTAAACTGCTGTGGTTTTTTTTTACAAGGTCGTGTCATAATGTGCTAGTATGCATTGCATACTAGCAAATTATATGAAGCTTACTCTAGACCAAAGCCTTCTAGTGCCACTCTGTCACCGCTGAAGGTGCTTTCATCTTCATCCGGCCTTCCTCCTGGGTTCGCAGACTTCGGCTGTGTTAGTGGCTGCAGCCGGCATTTACCGCACAGAACTCTGAAGGGACGGCCCGGGTGGTTATTCATTTCAATAGCAGAATAAATTAATATTTTGGCCAATGGAGTAAACGAATGCCCAAGCACTTGTCGTGCATAAATGCGTTTGAGAAACATGGCTTTAGGGGAGTTTTTACTCTGCTTAACCCCCTGCCAGGAGAAAAGTGTTCAGAAGAGCTGGGCAAATGCTCAGTGTGCAGGAGGCCTTAATAGTATGATGTTCCATTTACAATGCATTGCCTCCACGCCTTTACCAGCGTACACAAGCAACCATGGTATAATGCGTCCACTTCTGGGAATGAGTCCTTATTGTTTTAGTATAAAGTGTGGTAATTGCGCTAAGTGTAGCAAATGATAGCAGCCAGTCTGATATTGTAGTGTATGTACACCCTAACAATAAATACACTTATTTGCTCTCCTTTGGTCTGCCAAAGTACACCATTAAAAGTGTTTTGTTATATTTGTTCACTAAGTGCAAATCGTATTTGGTGATTTTGCCAGAGGTTTTGTGAGTTGATAACTTCCTGTATTATCTGCCTTTGTACAAGCAGGGGTAATGGAGATGGGGAGAGGTCTGTGTGGGCAGGGCTGACACCATGTGCTTGGGAGATCTGAGCCGAGTTATCCAGAAGCTCATGTCAGGAAGTTAGGAGATAACTATATTTTGGGTACATTATTCTGTATCAGCGGTGTATGTACAATCCTTTTGCTGCTGCTGATGTAAGGATTACGTCAGCGGCAGCACCAACATGTAAACAGCTGTTAATTTAATTTTGAGGTTTATTTAAAGGATAACTAAAGGTTCAGTTTTAAAAGAAAAACAACAAAAAAAAGTCATCATACTTACCTCCTCTGTACAGTTGGTTTTGCACAGAGTAGACTCCCTCTACTCCTGGCTCCTTCTCTTCTTGAGTGCCCCGTCGGAAAAGCACTCTCTCTCTCTCAGGGCACCCGTGCGGGCGCGCTGCCATGTCCTGCTGCTGCGTCCATTGATACAGACAGCAGGACTCTGCCCCACCCCCCGGCTCCCGCGTCATTAGATTTGATTGACAGCAACGGGAGCCAATGGCTGTGCTGCTATCAATCTATCCAATCAGGACCTGAGACACCGGCTGGAGTGGGTGTGCTTGTCCCTGGTGCAGGAATGATCAGGCTCAGGTAAGTAAAAGGGGGGCTCTGGGGGGGCTGGTGAACTACAAGAGGTTTTTCACCTCAATGCATAGAATGCATTGAGGTGAAAAAAACGTGAGGGTTTACAACCAGTGGTGGCTGGTGCTCAACTTTTTTTGGGGGGGGGCGCAAACAAACTGAAAACATTTTGAAAAAAAAAACATCAAACGCAGCCACTGTGCCCATCAAACGCAGCCATTGTGCCAAATACAGCCACTGTGCCAAATGCTGCCAGTGTACCCATCATATGCTGCCAGTGTGCCATGCTGCCAGTGTGCCCAACTGCCCATCATATACTGCCAGTGTGCCCATCAAACGTTACCAGTATGCCCATCAAATGCTGCCATTGTGTCCATTAAATGCTTCCAGTGTATCCAACTACCCATCATATGGTGCCAGTGTGCCCATCAAATGCTGCCAGTGTGCACCCCACTCCGCTTGCGGGGTCCTTCATGCATCTCCTCTCCTGCCTCATCTCCCGTCCTCTCCTCCTGATAGGCGTCCAATTGCGGCGCCTTTGGTTTCAGCCAATCAGGTGATAGGTAACAGACCTGAGCACCTTATTGGCGGAGAGGCGGTTCAGTGTTAAGAAAGGGAAAAGTAATTCGCTTTCCTAACACAGCTGAGTGGACTGCGAGCGCCAAGCATGGCGCTCGCAATTCACCTATTTTGCAGCCTTAGAGCCTTACTTACCAGCTCCGCTCGGGCCGTGTGTTCCACGGAGCTTATGACGTCACTTCCGGTTTCCCTCTGGCACAGGGATTGGGGGTGCCAGTGCGCCCCTATGGACAGGCCACCACGGTTTACAACCACTTTTTACAGTGAGATGTTGGCAGCGGTCGGAAGAGGCATGCCACTCAGAATCTGGTGCAGCTGTGCATGGTAGCCAATAAGCTTCTAACTTCATTTTGTTAAATTAAAGTGGTTGTAAAGGAAGAAGTTTTTTTTTATCCTAATGCATTATATGCATTAAGATAAAAAGCCTTCTGTGTGCAGCAGCCCCCCTCAGCCCCCCTCATACTTACCTGAGCCCCATCTAGATCCAGCGATGTGCATGAGTGCCTCAGCCGCCTGGGACTTTCCCTCCTGTTTGGCTGAGACACAGCAGAGGTGCCATTGGCTCTCGCTGCTGTCAATCAAAGTCAATTAGCCAATCGGCTGCTTGCTGTGGGGGCACTCGATCGAAGGGAGGGGCCAGGAGCTCCAGTGAGGGACCTGAAAAAAGGAGGATCCGGGCTGCTCTGCGCAAAACCATTACACAGTACAGGTAAGTACAGTGGGGACGGAAAGTATTCAGACCCCCTTAAATTTTTCACTCTTTGTTATATTGCAGCCATTTGCTAAAATCACTGGGATTTAATAAAACTAGAGAGTGCAAAATCTGGTGCAGCTTGGTAAAGTAACCAATCAGCTTCTAGGCTTCATTGTCAAAGCTTAAAAGGGGTTGTAAACCCTTGTTTTTTTTTTTTTAAATAACAAACATGTACTACTTACCTCCACTGTGCACTGTGCAGTTCGTTTTGCACAGAGTGGCCCTGATCTACCTCTTCTGGGGTCCACTCGTGCTGGCGCGCTCCCGAATCCTGCTTTTGCATGTATTCACACAGAAAGTAGAACTCGGCCCCATCCCCTGGCACCCGCGTCATTGGATTTGATTGACAGCAGCGGGAGCCAAAGGCTGCGCTGCTATCAATCTATCCAATCAGGACATGAGACAAAATACTAAATACTGAGATGCAGTCGGGAGATGGGAGAAAGATGTAGAAAGTCAACCATCACTGCAGCCCTCCACCAGTCGGGTCTTTATGGCAGAGTGGCCCGACGGAATCCTCTCCTCAGTGCAAGACACATGAAAGCCTGCATGGAGTTTGCTAAAAAAACACCTGAAGGATCCTAAGATGGTGAGAAATAAGATTCTCTGGTCTGATGAGACCAAGATAGAACGTTTTGGCCTTAATTCTAAGCGGCATGTGTGGAGAAAACCAGGCACTGCTGTTCACCTGTCCAATACAGTCCCAACAGTGAAGCATGGTGGTGGCAGCATCATGCTGTGGGGGTGCTCAGGACCTCAGACTGGGCCGAAGGTTTACCTTCCAACAAGACAATGACCCTAAGCACACAGCTAAAATAACAAAGGAGTGGCTTCACAACAACTCTGTGACTGTTCTTGAATGGCCCAGCCAGAGCCCTGACTTAAACCCAATTGAGCATCTCTGGAGAGACCTAAAAATGGCTGTCCACCAACGTTTACCATCCAACCTGACAGAACTGGAGAGGATCTGCAAGGAGGAATGGCAGAGGATCCCCAAATCCAGGTGTGAAAAACTTGTTGCATCTTTCCCAAAAAGACTCATGGCTGTATTAGATCAAAAGGGTGCTTCTACTAAATACTGAGCAAAGGGTCTGAATACTTAGGACCATGTGATATTTCAGTTTTTCTTTTTTAACAAATCTGCAAAAATGTCAACAATTCTGTGTTTTTTGTCAATACGGGGTGCTGTGTGTACATTAATGAGGAAAAAAATGAACTCAAATGATTTTAGCAAATGGCTGCAATATAACAAAGAGTGAAAAATTTAAGGGGGTCTGAATACTTTCCGTCCCCACTGTATAACATGTTTGTCATTCTTAAAGAAAAAAAGAAACGAGACTTTAGTATCACTTTAAAGGGGTTGTAAACCCTCATGGTTTTTCACCTTAATGCATTCTATGCATTAAGGTGAAAAACCTTCTGTAGCGCTGCAGCCCCCCCGTTTTACTTACCTGAGCGCTGTCTTTCTCCGGCTGGGAGAAAGCCATCCAGCACTAGCTGGTGTCTCGTGTCCTGATTGGATAGATTGATAGCAGCGCAGCCTTTGGCTCCCGCTGCTTTCAATCAAATCCAATGACGCGGGTGCTGGGGGGTGGGGCCGAGTTCTGCTTTCTGTGTGAATACATGCAAAAGCAGGACTTGGGAGCGCGCCAGCACGAGTGTCCACCAAGGAGAGCGCTTCTCTAACGTGGACACCCGATGGGGGGAGGAGCTACCAGCGCTGCTGGTGGACCCCAGAAGAGGTAGCTCAGGGCCGCTCTGTGCAAAACAAACTGCACAGTGGAGGTAAGTATGACATGTTTGTTATTTTTTTAAAAAAAGGGTTTACAACCCCTTTTAAGCTTTGACAATGAAACCTAGAAGCTGATTGGTTGCTTTGCCAAGCTGGACCAGATTTTGCACTCTCCAGTTTTATTAAATCCTCCCCAATGTCTCTTCTGCAAAAAAATACACATTTTCCTGCCTGTTCGCAATCCTGACATCATCCCACACTGGCCAATCAAGATGACGGAAGCCTGACACCCAGAAGGAACTGGGGAGAAGATGCAGGAGCAGGCATTGGACCATTGGAACAGAGGTAGATATTTTTGGCTTTAGTTCAAGGCCCTTTTTGTACAGGCTTTCCAATCAGGTCTGCCTGTCAGTTTTTCAGGTGGACCTAATTGCAAACTCCATGCAGATCTATAGGCAGGTGGATGTAATTTAACATTTGTCCTTTTACATCCACCTACCTCCAAGTCTTTCCAGGTTCTGGATAGATCAGAGGTAGCCTGATGTAATTAAACACGAGTTTGTTTACATCTGGCCGCAAAAAGAGCCGTCATGGGTCTGCTGTCAGATGTGGACATCAACTTAATGTGCTCAGATCTGATAAAACTGACATCCTTTTCATTCTGCTCCAACTTATTAACATTGAATAGGAAAAGGTAAGAGTTACAATTTCTGCTTCTGTTTGTGGCTGCATTTGGGATCATTTGCTCCCCCTGTGCTGCCTTTACAAAAAATGGAGGGGTGGGAGTGTGGAGAAAAGGGTGCTCTGGATAACAAGGAGACTTTAACAAACAGTACATGACTGGCTCTTGAAATGTGATTAATGCACCACAGCAGCACTTCAGAAGAGGGAAGCACACTTTATGGGAAAAACAAAGCAGAGAAGAAGGCGCTTCTAAGTGCAGTAATAAAACACTTTAATGACAAGGAAGGGTTAAAAACACTTACAAGATGGAAGTAAAACAGGCATATCAATGAATCCATAACGTTCACCGGGATGCCTCTTGGGAGTAAAGACAGCTGCAGGTGGAAGTTCCAGCCAATCAGCAGTGGTAAACACTGTGTCTCTGATCCAAGATGGAGAGCTGTGCTGTCAGGACCAGCATGGAATCCAGGCAACTGGAAGTGACGTCAGAGTGGGCGGAAGTGACTCTGACGTCACTTCCGGTTGCCTGGATTTCATGTGAGGGCTGTTGTTACCAGGACACCAGTGAACATACCGTCAGAAATGGTAACTCTTTCTCTGGCCACTAAAAATGTGCTCTTGTTTTTGTCTGTGTCCACATTTGAGAAATTCCCCATAACTTCCTGTCCTGACAGGAAGCAAAGTGACATCTCCGCAATAGGTATACACACAGCAGTAAAATTCTGACAGAGGTTTGATGCCTTCCCCATTATATTCAAAACCAAATAAAAATAGTTGTGGATGGTGCTGGGCTTTAAAAAAAATCTTCTCACCACACCTAGCAATTTGTCATACTGGCCATTAACCACTTGACTTCCAGAAGGTTTTACCCCCTTCATGACCAGGGAATTTTTTGCCATTCAGCACTGCGCTACTTTTACTGGCAATTGCTCTGTCATGCAACACTGTACACAAATGAAATTTATATAATTTTTTCACACAAATAGAGCTTTTTTTTTGGTGGTATTTGATCACCGCTGGGTTTTTTATTGTTAATATATAAACAAAAAATGCCCCCCAATATTTTCTACTTTATTATAAAACATATCAAGTTTTTTCATACATTTACATCAAAATGTATTCTGCTTTCTGCTACATATCTTTGGTTAAATAAATCCCACATCTAACGCTGCGATTAATTGGACGCTGTAGTATTGGAAACAGTAGTATTGTTCTGATCGTAATCAAGAGACTGCTCCACACAGACACTACACTAGTAATCTTAGTTTGCAACTGTCCCTGATTTGGGGAGACTGTCCCTGATTTGCGGAGACTGTCCCTGATTTGGAACAATGTCCCTCTGTCCCCCTTTCCTCCTCATATGTCCCTCATTTTGGTCTGATCTATATAGTTGCATATAAAATGCACTATTTAACTTTCAAAAAGTGTTTCCCAGTGCTAAACCATTCATCCAGTTTCTACATTTCAGCATTGCATACATTTCAATAGCCAGTATAAAGAAATAGTAGTGGTAAAAAAAAAAAAAAAAAAAAAAAAACACTTGTGAGTTTAACTAATCAGTTCCAGCCGATCAGCAGTGGTAAACACTGTGTCTCTGATCCAAGATGGAGGGCTGTGCTGTCAGGACCAGCATGGAATCCAGGCAACCGGAAGTGACGTCAGAGTGGGCGGAAGTGACTCTGACGTCACTTCCGGTTGCCTGGATTTCATGTGAGGGCTGTTGTTACCAGGACACCAGGGAACATACTGTCTGATCTATATAGTTGCATATAAAATGCACTATTTAGCTTTCAAAAAGTGTTTCACAGTGCTATAACATTCATCCAGTTTCTAGATTTCAGCATTGCATACATTTCAAAAGCCAGTATAAAGAAATAGTAGTGGTAAAAAAAAAAAAAAAAGCACTTGTGAGTTTAACTAATCATTTTTTTGTATAATTCTCCTTTAAGGGGGTGTGGTGGGGGTGTGTCCTATGCTTACATACTTTTGCTAATAGGAGTCCCTCGTTCCCATCTCAAAAAGTTGGGAGGTATGGAACACCATCCCCACTGTCAAACATGGAGGTGGAAACATTATGCTTTGGGGATGTTTTTCTGCTAAGGGGACAGGACAACTTCACAGAATCAAAGGGACGATGGACGGGGCCATGTACCATCACATTTTGGGTGAGAATCTCCTCCTTCCCTCAGCCAGGGAGGTATGCTAGTAATGGCGGTGATCAGTGACTTATATTGTAACTGTGATAGTGTGGCAGGCAATCTGACATTAACTGATACTGGCTGGGAGGGACACTAACTGACTCACTGACATCGCTAGTGACACTAACACAGTGATCAGTGATAATAATGTATACTGTTACTGTACTAATGACACTGGCTGGGTGACAGGGCAATCAAGAGGGTTAACTGAGGAAAGCAATGAAGGGGTTAAATGTGCCTAACGAGTGTATGCAAGAGTATATGTGCTGCTTATACTCACACAGAATCTTGGCTTCTTTCCCTGAACGAAAACAGCTCAGGAAGAAACCGGGCAGATTCTGTGTGTTCTGTTTACAAACACACAGAGGTCTGTGCTGTGATTGGCCATAGCCGATTAGCAGGTATACAGCCAAAATCATTGGCTATAACCTGATGACAGACTTGTGTTGTGACCAATCACATCACAGACTAGCTGTGGGCCCACACAGCACGCCAGAAAACCAATAATTAAGCCACGACATAGCTTAGCCTAGAGCTGCCACCTGCCCGCAGTAAATGTACTGTCAGTGGGTGGCAAGGGCAAGTGGTCAAACTAAGTGGAATATTGGAACAATGGAAAAAAAATAATAGAAAAAATACAAGGTGTATGTAAATCCAAACCTTTTTTTTTTCTTTATTTTAAATAAATTTTGGATTGAAAATGACAGTGGTGGTCAGCTTTCGTAACCCAAAGGCCGTACATAATATTCAGTGTATTGTAGCAGAAAGCAGTCACAGACCACGGATATGCAACAGGAGATGCCTAAAGCCCAACTCCATGCACATAAAAACAATCCTTTGCAGTGAGCATGCACTGCAAATGTTTATAGCTTCTTTTGTCCAGGGGAGAGGTGAAAAAATATTACTTACTTGATCATCCCCTCCCCCGGGTGGTTCTCCCCCATGATGCGGCGGTGGACTGTCCCTTGGCATCCTCACGTCCAGCAAAGGGCTTTAGACCCTGCTCTTGTCTTGATGAGTTCAGGATGCTGGACTCCCTCTGTCAGAACATAATACCGTGGAACCTTGGATTACAAGCATAATCCTTTCCAGGAGAATGCTTGTAATCCAAAGCACTCACATATCAAAGCGAGTTTCCCCATAGAAACCAATGGAAATTAAGATAATTTGTTCTGCATTGACTTCTATTGCATGCAATAGCGCATGTGGCCAGAGGTGGGGGGGCACTGGAGAGCCTCAGAAATACTCGGGGACAGCTCAGTGGAACTCGGGAAAAGCTCGGAAACACTCAGGAACGAGTATTTCCGAGTGATTTTGAGTATTTCCGAATGGCTCCGAACCGTTCCGAGTGTCTCCGGCGCCCCTGCACCTCTGGCCAAATGTGGTACTGCACACCCCATTAGCTTGAATTCTGCTCGTTTTGCGAGACAACACTCGCAAACTGAGTCAGGATTTTAAAAAAAAGTTGCTCGTCTTTCAAAATGCTCGTTAAGCGCGTTACTCGTTAACCAAGGTTCCACTGTAGTTCAGCGGGGGAGATCACTGTACCAACATCGCATAGTACACCGAGCTCTTCAGTTTTTTGTTTTTTTTTTTGTTCGGCCCGCTGGGTTGAACGAAAAAAAAAAAACTAATAGTGTGAACTAGGCTTTAGACTAAGTTATGTATCTGTGTTTTGACCTTGGGTACAGGTAATTACACAATTATCAGATCTACCATTATTTTAATAATTGTGGAGCGTAAGAAAAACTGTTTTTTCTGAGTTTCAGAGTTTCTGATTCCGTTCATTGGTAATTGTGGAGGCTTTTCTTAAAGCAATGTTAAACTCAGAACCAAAAATGTAATATATTGCAGTTTACCAGTCATCACATATGGTGGCTGCATTGGTTTTTCTTTTTTTTAGGCTTTTTTCCTTTATTTTCATCTGATGATCAGGCCAGTAACAATCCTCCTGTATTAGGGTGCCTACACTCTGGATGAAGGAGCAATAGAGACACCTTTGGACAGCACCATTGTAAGTCTAGGGGGACGGAAATATTATATGGACTAGCAGATTTAGATACACTAACAGACTGAAGCCATACTCCAGTTAACACTTTTTAAGCAGTTACAGCAACAGTTTCTTTGCCTTTTGGGATAAAGGTTTTACAAAAAGCTGATCATTGTAAGCACCCTGTCTGTGTTAAATGGTTCGTCTCAACCCCCTAACTACTACAGCTGCACGATAGCTTGTTCTGATGAAAATCAACAGACTTACTGGCTGGATCACTAGGTGAAAATAAAAAAAGAAAACCTAAAAAGGGAAGGTAAGCCAGTCATCACATCTAAGAAAAGGTAAGCTACAATATAATGTTTGCTTTTGGGTTTAATACCAATACATATTTATTAAAGCATATCTAAACCCAAATACAATAATGTTATATATTGCAGCTTTCCAAGCCTTAGACGTGATGGCCACATTAGTATTCTTTTTCCTGGCTTTTTACCCTTTATTTTCAACTTTTGATATTGCCCCTCCCCTAGGGTGAAAACACACAGTCACTACTGTATCTTTGGAGGAGCAGCAATAGGCTGCTTGCCTGGAAAAAATGGATGAATGGCTGCACACTTCGGAAAGATGCCAAAATCTTTATTGTAGTGACCCACAAATAAAAGCATATCCAGCACAGCGATCACCAGGAGATAAAAATGGTAACGCGTTTCATGCAGATAACAGTGTTAGGGTGTTATGATCAAGCGCTGTTATCTGCATGAAACGCGTTAACATTTTTATCTGGTGCTCGCTGTGCTGTATGTGCTTTTATTTGTTGATCACTGCAATAAAGATTTTGGCATTCTTCCAGAGTATGCAACCATTCATCCATTTTTCCTTGTTGATCTCGGAGGCGAGCCGGGCAGGCATCTCTGCTTTGGAAGCAACCCTAAACTTGCAGCACTCACACCTTGAGCGGTGTTTCCTCATCATTGGACTAGGCTGCTTGCATATAATATATATGTGTAGTTCACAAAAGGTAGCTTGGAAAGCTTATAACATTGTACTGAAAATAGAAAACTAATGCAGCTACTATATTTAAAGACTAGTAAAGTGCAATACATTACATTTTTGGTATTAGGTTTAGATACTTTAAGTGTATGCCTATTCCCACCAGTAGGCTTTGACTTTCTTCCACCAATGCCCTGTACCAAAGTAGTTTGTCCATGTATGACAGGGGTCGGCAGCCCACGGGAGTTAACTTTCTACATTACACAACAGGTGATTGGTTGCCGGGCGATCCTAGCAACCAATTACCAGCCTGTTAATGTGAAAAGTTAAACAGCAGTTCCCGCCCCCATCCAGCCCTGTGATATCAATCTCTGCTTTTCTCGCTGTACACCTGTGTAAGGTAGGAGAGTTCTACCTGCACAGTGTGAGTGTGTGTGTGTTAGTGTAGGACAATATGGGGGGAGGGGACAGAGGACAATATGGGGGGAGGGGACAGAGGACACTATGGGGGGGGGGACAGAGGACACTATGGGGGGGGACAGAGGACACTATGGGGGGGACAGAGGACACTATGGGGGGAGGGGACAGAGGACACTATGGGGGGTATATTTGGCTTCTTTGACATGTAATTGACTCAGTTGACCTATAGTTGAGCAGGGCCAGATTTTCATCCCTAAAACCTATAGGTAGAGATTTTAGGGGGACCAAATTAACATCTCCGTGCAAGAACCTCTTCTACAAAAAACATTTTCTTCCATTTTTCTTGGTTTTATCCTGGTGTACAAGTTGGGGAAAAATGTGTATGTGGAGAGATATAGAGCAGAATTGACCATCACACTTGAGGTAGATGGCTTGGGGGGGGGGGGGGTTCAAGTGAAGTGGTGGAGTGATTCCAAAACACTGTAGAGCAACACCTCTCAATAGACTGAAGATTCTGTATGGTAATAGAAAAAGACAGCAGAGGATGCATCTGAGTGTAGCAGTATAAAAACAAATTTATTCACATGACAACTGGCAACGTAGAAGACAATGTAGTGATGCCAGGCATATACTGTACAGTACGTGTAGAAATGTTGTTCAGAGTCACCTTTCGGGGATGGACCTTCACAGAACAGGATGACCTTTCCTAGGGCAGTGGTGGATTTAGACCTTGGGGGGCTCAGGGCACACTTTCATTTTGGGGGCCCCTCAATATAGAAATTAAATGATATGACAAATAAAAAAGTGAACTGAAATGAATGATAAACCCAATTTGATCTAAAAAAAAAAATATATAAGCTAGGTTCCAAAGAAGACATGTCTGATTTTTTTCTAAATATTATTAACTGTAAGGCCCCTTTCACATGGGTGGACTGATCGGGTCAACCTGTCAGTTTTTTGGCGGATCCGATTGGACCATCCGTTGCCTTCTATGGAGTGATGGGTGTCAATGGACATGTGTCCATTGACACCCGCTGACATTCGTTCGGATAGCCGACGGGCGCGAACGGACAGGGCAGTCCGTTTACATCCGACCGCCCATAGAGGACAGGCTGTGTCTGTTTACCCTCTGCATAAGCGGAGCGGACATGGACAAGCCATCCGCCTGCTCAGTGGGGATCGGCGGACAGATTCTCTGGTGAGCAGGTGGATTCCTGGTGGAGTCTGCCCCATGTGAAAGGGGCCTAAGAATACACATTACACCGGTAATTGGAACTGGCGAGTCATACGTCACAGTTATGCATCACACTACAATATTTACAAAAAGTTTTTCTTCCTTCACTTAGCATCTGCAAAATCTTTACCTATCTCATCAAACTGTATCATCCTGAGAATCCTGCTCTCAACATCCAATAGGCACAGAGCACTTAGTCTTTCATGGGTCGTCATGGTTCTCAGATAATTCTTTATCAGTGCTAATTTGCTAAACGACCTTTCTCCTAAACAACTAGTGACCATCATACTCAAATACATATTTTAAGAGCTACATTAACACCTGGGAAGGTATCCGTAAGCCCTTCATTATGTAAGAAAAACTACCGGTTGAGATGTGAGAGAGAGTGAGACATGACTAGAGCTTGGCAAGGCTGTAAACTGGACAATTTCCTCAATGGACACACTACTGACGTCTCGAGGGAGGGTTCCCTCTGGCAGGGGGGCTCAGGGCAATTGTCCCTTTTGCACCCTTCTAAACTGTGCTTTGAGGGATTTCAGCACCTGAGACTAATGCAAAAGGAGACACCCTGGGGGCAGCAGACTAAGTGTAGTAATAGGTGAATGAAAAGCAAGCTATGTAAATAGCAACTCACAGAAGTAAAGGGTCAAGAGCCTTATAACATCCCAATTGGGGTTCAGCTGTCACTGGAGCCTATGGATGTGGATGGGAAACCTGGAGAGCACTGGAAGACCACAAGATGGCCGATGGTGGGGAGAATGTGGCTCAGGAAGTGATGTCACATGCGTGGTTACGCGTTTCGAGGCACAGCTGCCCTCCAGAGTTCCCATCTACATCCATTGGCCCCAGTGACAGCTGAACCCCTCTCAGGTCTCCTATATATAGATGATTAATGAACGATGGACTCATGTGAAGTTGAAGACCCACATCTTAAAAGGCTCTGAACCTTTTACTTACTGTATGTGAGTTTCTATTTATATAACTTGCTTTTCATTCACCTATTGCTAAACTTTGTCTGCTGCCCCTGGTGGTGTCTACTTTGCATTACAGTCACAGGTGCTGCAATCCCTCCAGAAGCTGACCCTGAATGACATTTCTACATGTATATGCCTGACATCAAAACATTGTCTTGTAAGTTGCCAATTGTTGTGTGAATAAATATGTTTTTATACTGCTACACTCAGATGTGTAATATACAGAGTAAAGGCACCACATTGTCACCGCTGTCTGCACATGCCTACTGTGTATATTTGTAAATCCAGCCACATAGCTGGCGTATATTGCTATTGCTATTTAGTAGTCAACTTGATATGATTTTTAGCTGTGTTCATAACTGAATTGAGCTGACCATAGAAGAGTTTTTTTTTTTTTTTTTCTTTGAAAGAAAATGATTCTATTCCCCATTCCACACACTCCCCGCTGAACAGGCAGATGGCTGGTCTGTGTCCACTCCGCTTATGCCCTCTCCCCTCTATATCCTTTTAAACCCGACTGTCATCTGATTTACTAGATGGAAGGGGAACCATCTGTCTGTTTTTAGCGGATCGAGTTGGATGTTGTCGGATGTAAACGGACACACGTCCTCTGCCCCCCAAATCTCCAAATTCCTTTTTGATTTGACTTTCTGTTAAAGGGTGGCTACATTTGTTCTCCATGGTCCCACTGTATGTAGGAACATAGCCACCTCTCTTGCTTGCTCCTGAGATAGACTATGGAATACGGGATTCGAAGTGTGTGTAGAGCAATGCAAATGACCAAAACGAAGGTGCGCTGATCGGGGAAGTGAGGGGGGAAAGGAGAGGATCGGGAGCTCACGGAGGATGTTACATGGAAGCAGAGAGTAAAAAATGATTTAATGAAAATTAGATTACAGGAGTGGAGGTATATAGACTATATTTGGAGAATAAGGATATTGTTTAGTGTTACTTTAAGTCGCTTGGCTTACATGGATATTTTTTTTTTTTTGTAAAGCAGCATTTAAAAGGCATTTTTCTGTTGAACGGATTTAAAATAATGTTTGATTCTATCATAAATAAAATAATAACATAGTTACATAGTTAGTCAGGTTGAAAAAAATACACAAGTCCATCTAGTTCAACCCTAAAAAACAAATAAATAAAAATAAAAAATATCATACAATCCTATACCCACAGTTGATCCAGAGAAAGGCGAAAAAAATCCCCCATCTTTAATTTAAGAAAAGACGGGGGGATTTACTAGAACTAGTGCACACAGAATCTGGTGCAGCTTTACGTAGAAATCAGCTTCCAGGTTTTATTGCCAAAGCTTAATTGAACAAGCTGAAGTTAGACTCTGATCGGTTACCATGCACAGCTGCACCAGATTCTGTTTGCTCCAGTTTTAGTATGTCTCCCCTACAATTGCAGCTTTAAAATAACAGCTTCATTTAATTTAATTTCTGTAAAAGGTGAAGATTCATAATTAATAATGTAATAATTAATACTAATACTTACTATGCGTCTGTGTTTGTTTGCAGGAAAGAGCAAGAAGTTGATTCCAAAGATGCCATTATTTTACACCAGTTTTCACGGCCTAACAATGGTGTCCCAAGTTTATCTCCATTCTGTCTGAAAATGGAAACTTACCTAAGAATGGCTGACTTACCATATCAGGTAAATTGCAAAGCTAATGTAATGTATCCTTAAGTTAAGATTACTTGCTTTTTATACATACGTTATAGTTAGATATAAACTGCACAAGCAGTTAAAGATCACTAAGTAATAATCACTATAGAAACAAAGGGGTGTATCTTCTTCCCCCACTCGTTGACACAATAATAAAAAAAGCCCTGGCCTCCTGGCCACGTCATTCATTCACAGTGTTCTGTGAAAACTACAAGTCCCGACAACATTTGCGGCTGTCACCTTGTAGTTCTCACTGAACTACCAGGGTGCTATTGAGCGCTTTAGTCATTCATTGAGTCATTGTGTAACTGCCTGCATATCGGAGGTATGGGCACAGGGACGGCCCGTCCATTAAAGGTGCACAGGTGCGCCCTCCCCGTCCATCGTCGCCTCCCCTATGCATGCATCCGGCTTTCAGGACATCGGTGCATGAATTTCAATGGGGAGAGGCTGGTTTTTTGAAGCACCAATTAGAGCCAGAGGCTCTAATAGGCTTCAATATAGAGATAATATAGAGAGTGCGCTCTCAGTCCACTCAGGTGTGTTACAACAGCAAATGAATATTTGCTGTTGTAACATTGATCATCCTCCCAGCCAATCAGGAAGCTGGTTTTGACACAGGTCACCTGATTGGCTGAAAGGACAGGCGATCCTATTGGACGCCTAGGAGGAGGGAGGAGCTGGAAGCCGCCATGTATGAGAGGACTTGGAGCCGAACCGCTGCACCACGCTGCCTGCCACCCGCCACGATGGGGTAAGTACCGGACCGACCAGCAAACAGGGCGGGGGAGGGGACGGGTGTGGTTGTTTGCTGCCCCGTCTCCCCCCCCAAAAAAAACCCCCAGCCGCCACTGATGGGCAGACATCTAAAGAGACAGTATGCAGGACCGCAGGGTTTCCAACTTCCCGCTGCATTTTTTACTGACAAAACATGGAAAATTTACTGTCGGAGCACATTTGTTACTGACAACCTGAAAAAGGACAGAACTCCTATTGAAAACTAACAAAATCAAAATTTAAACAGTGTGAAAACAGTATAAACACTGTCAATACCCATAAGAAGTAATTTGCCTGATTTAAAAAGTCAACACAGCATGACAGATTATCAGCCCCTGATATTTACTGACAGTTCACAGATTTTTACAAACTGACAGTAAATTTACTGATGGTTGGCAACCCTACAGCATCGTGATATTACAATCCCCTAACAAAAAAACAAAAAAAATTCATATTCATTTACCTGCAAAAGAATGTGCATTTATTATTTTTTTGTAAAGGTGGACTTATCCTATAATTGAACCAGCTACCAGTTCCTAGGAGATACTACCATGCTACCAGCACATTCCATCTGCACCTAAAAATTGATCAAAAAATAAACTCAATAAGAACAATATGTAAACAAAGTATAACCAATATGTATCCTATAAAAAAGATGCAAACCATAATTCCTATTCAAACCTTAAGGCATTAAAGTGTCAAGAAGCGCAATCCATTTTACTTCTGTCTGTTTCATTTTACTTCCCATTGTTTTCATTTTAACTTTCTTTTGAAAGAGTTACTAAACCCGGGACCCTGCATTCACTTTATCTGGTCTCCCACAGTACACTGAACATGGAAATGCAGTTATTTAAGTAAATATAAACTGCTAAATACCTTTTCTCATCAGCAGTATATACAGTATCTCACAAAAGTGAGTACACCCCTAACATTTTTGTAAATATTTTATTATATATACTTTTCATGTGACAACACTGAAGAAATGACACTTTGCTACAATGTAAAGTAGTGAGTGTACAGCTTGTATAACAGTGTAAATTTGCTGTGCCCTCAAAGTAACTCAACACACAGCCATTAATGTCTAAACCACTGGCAACAAAAGTGAGTACACCCCTAAGTGAAAATGTCCAAATTGGGCCCAATTAGCCATTTTCCCTCCCCAGTGTCATGTGACTCATTAGTGTTACAAGGTCTCAGGTGTGAATGGGGAGCAGGTGTGTTAAATTTGGTGTTATCGCTCTCACTCTCTCATACTGGTCATTGAAAGTTCAACATGGCACCTCACGGAAAAGAACTCTCTGAGGATCTGAAAAAAAGAATTGTTGCTCTACATAAAGATGGCCTAGGCTATAAGAAGATTGCCAAGACCCTGAAACTGAGCTGCAGCACGGTGGCCAAGACCATACAGCGGTTTAACAGAACAGGCCTCGTCATGGTCAACCAAGGAAGTTGAATGCACGTGCTCAGTGTCATATCTAGAGGTTGTCTTTGGGAAATAGAGGTGCTAAGTGGAGTCAATATTTAATCAATTCACAAGGAAATATTGAATGTAGCTAATGCTGATACTATTTTTCAGCAGCTGCACTTTTAGCTTTCTGTTGGCATTGAGATATATGAATACTGTGCAAAAAAATTGTCTTCTCCATGCACACTGTGCCCACTTGACTCTAAATCTGCTCTCCTTAGGAAATAAAACTCCTAGGTTGCAGGAGGTCTATAACATGCTTGTTGACAAAAAGAATTGAACTTCACCACTCCTCCATTACTGGCACGGAAGGGCTATAATTAACACATCTTCTTCGTCTTTTTTTTTTTACAGTGTGCCTCGGAGACGAGAAAAAAATATCATAGTGTTCAGTGTAAACGTCGAACAACACTTCACCTACATAGGTTGTACAAACCACTCACATATGATGTATTTTTTTTTTTGACCCCAAAAAACAGCTGTACAAACCCACCAAGACAACTTCCTACATGCTCTTTGCAGTGCTGTTCTCTTAGAAACAGCGGTCTAACAGTCAGGAGAAGAGCACTACAAGGAGCATGTGGGAAGTTGTTTTGCAGGACATTTTTTGCAATTTTGCACAGTTATTTTTTCGGGTCACCATTTTTCTACACCACATGTGAGTGATCTGTATGTATAGTGAGCACTATATTTTTTTTCTCTGAGTCACGCTGTATAAAAGTATGATGTGGCAATTATAACCCTTTCAAGATGGTACTGCTGTTGGTGTGGAGGATTGGTGAAGCTGTATCCTTTTATCAACAAGCGTATTATAAACCTCCTGCAATCTAAGAGGTTATGGACTTAGGTGAGTTGATTTGGAGTCAAGTGGGCACAGTATACATGGAGAAGACAATTTTTTAGGGAGCGCGTTTATAGATTATTGCACTGAAGATTACAGTATCGCCATTTTATACATTTTGGACTATGGTTTGAGCATTTGAAGGACATTGATATGTTGTTGATCATTTTTGGGAGGAGCATATTTTGTTCACGGTAGAAATAGTTTTATTAGCGCTGCACTATATTTTGGTATTTATTACTTGTTAATGGCGTAAATCACTTGTTAGTGCTGGCTTACAAATTTTTTGGTTAGATAATTTTTCATCTTTACAATAAGACTGAGTATTATGAAGTCATCTATGCTGTCCATATACAAAATGATTAGGTTGTAGTACATATAATCCCCATCAGTACTTCTATGGATGGGAATTATATGTACTACAATTTAATCACTTTGATGGGAACAGGATTATATGTACCACAACATTATCTTATGACACAGCTCTTTCTTCATGGTCCTAAGATCTACTGTAATTAATTTGGCAGAACATTTTAGCAATAGACTGGAATTATATAAAGAAATACAATTATGAGACACAGATCTCACAATTATACAATCACTAGGTATTGGTATGTTATATACACAGGCTCCTATAATTAAGAAACATCTGCTAGTATTATAAAATACTGTGACCTGATTTATGAGCCGTATTTATATATTGCCATAGCACATTGATATACTGGGTTCATCTTTTCACCTAGAGTTGAGAGATAGACATTAAAAAAAGGCATTGGGCAGTATTTTACCCATAAACTTTTATGCCATGTACACACGGGCGGACTTTTCGGCATCAAAGGTCCGACGGTCTTTCCGACGGACTTTCGATGGACTTTTGGCAGACTTCTGATGGACTTTCGAACGAACGGACTTGCCTACACATGATCACACCAAAGTCCGACGGGTTTGTACGTGATGACGTACGACTGGACTAAAATAAGGAAGTTCATAGCCAGTAGCCAATAGCTGCCCTAGTGTCAGTTTTCGTCCATCGGACTAGCATTCAGACGAACGGATTTTTCTCTCGGACTCAAATCCGTCGGAAAGATTTGAAACATGTTTTAAATCTAAAGTCCGTCTGATTTTCAACTGAAAAAGTCCGCTGCAGGTCCGTTGAAGCCCACACACAGTCGGATTGTCCGACGGATTCGTTCCGTCGGACCAGTCTAGTCAACAGGTCCGCCCGTGTGTACACGGCATTAGCCTTACTGGTTAGGCCATTATGAAGCCAGAATGTATTGGCCTCTCAATTCTGCTGGGTCCCCTACACAAGTCCTGCTATAAAAAAAAAAAAATGGAGAGATCAGATAAATACACAGATCAGATCAATTTATAAGAGCTGTTTTTACCTGTATGTTTGTATGTATGTCCATTTACAGTGCCCTGCCAGACAGAAGAACCAGACTGGTGCCCTAATGTTTGTTTTTACTATTGTTAAATTATACAACTAGGTCTGCCTGTGGCTTAAAGGTGAGGGAGTAGCAGCAAACTGATCTCACTTATAGTTCAGTCTAATTTCTTCTCTTGTTACGCATGTTCCCTGTTATCACTTAAGCACTGGAGCTCAACTGATTGTCTCTGTGTGCTGCTTCTCTTTCTTCCAGTCTGAGCTTGGTTGTACGAGGAAGCCAAAGCCAAATTTACCCTTTAAAAATTAAAAGCACTCAGAATTTAGTGTAAGGCTCCATGCACACTAGCATTTTAAGCTAAAAAAAACTGCTGGTAATAGCTTTTTGTTTTAGCATTTTAGGAGCGTTAGCGTTTTATTAGCATTTTTACAGTTCCTTTAAAAAAAAAAAAAAAGGGGGGGGGGGGGGAAGCTCAAAAATGCTATTAGTAGCGTTTAGGAGTGTCTGACAGCATTTAGGAGCGTTTCTGCTGGAAAAACGCTCCAAGAAACGCTACAAAAACAATTATTATTAATTTTTATAATATGTAAAACAAAATTATCATGTATTAATATCATATTTTTTCTTTTTTCTTTCTATACACCTAAAGCTGTGAAAAAATGTATGTTTTTATGGTTATTAGATAAAGCGTCCCCCCTTTTTCCTGATGAAGCTACACAGGCGAAACATGTTGAATATTGTGGATGCACTAGTTCATTGTATGTGACTACAGTTTGTTTCACTGTCAATAATAGGCAAATGTGTATGTACCTATGACTGTGCTTTACACTGTATTCTCTACTTTTTATGATTTTTTTGTAATAAACTAATTAACTTTTTAGACTCTTGGTATACATGTTTTTTTCTTTATACAAAATGTACCCTCAAAGTCCCCTATCCCTTCTTTTTGATGTTTCCTACAAAAACAATTGTTTTTTCTGCTGCTAGACATTGAAGCTCACAAAAACTCTAATAGCCTAAAGTAGTGTATTGGGATGCCTGCCTTTACACGCACATGACCTTTAATGGGATCCCAGTCTTAGTCTGTAGGGTTTAATATTGAATTGGCCCACCCTTTGCAACTAAAACAGCTTCAACGCTGGCTGACTCCGCTCTAATTTATCCCAAAACGTGTTCTATCGGGTTGAGGTCAGGACTTTGTGCAGGCCAGTCAAGTCCCTTTACCCCAAATTTGCTCATCCATGTTTTTATGGACCTTGCTTTGTGCACTTGTTCAAATCATTTGCTGGAGGGGGGATTATGGTGTGGGGTTGTTTTTTCAGGGGGTTTGGGCTTGACCCCTTAGTTCCAGTGAAGGGAACTCTAGAGGCATCAGCATACCAAGACATTTTGGACAATATCACGCTCCCAACTTTGTGGGAACAGTTTGGAGATGGCCCCTTCCGGTTCCTACATGACTGCGAACCAGTGCACAAAGCAAGGTCCATAAAGACATGGATGAGCGAGTTTGGGATGGAGAAACTTGACTGGCATACACAGAGTCCTGACCTCAACCCAATAGAACACCTTTCTGTGAGCCAGGCCTTCTCGTCCAACATCAGTGCCTGAACTAACAAATGCGCTTCTGGAAGAATGGTCAAACATTATCATAGACACACTCCTAAACCTTGTGGACAGCTTTGAAGAAGAGTTAAAGCATTTGTAGCTGGAAAAGGTGGGCAAAATAATATTGAACCCTGCAGACTAAGACTGGGATGCCATTAAAGTTCATGGGCCCAATATTTTTGGTAATATAGTGTAAGTACCTGAGATAAATAAATAAATAAGGAATGACAGAATTTAAATACTAAGCAGATACACATAGGAAAGCAAGCAGGAATCAGACCTGAAGCCAGTAGGAGCCTGAGGGACATGTTTATAGACCTGTACCTAGAAGTACTATTATTGGACATTTGTTTATCTTTGAATAACAATTGTCCTTAAAATCGCAAGCAGAATGGATAAACAAGGTTATGTACGTGGCTTGTATACAGATTACTTTTGCTTTTAGAGACACATACTCTTCATCTTACTCTGAAAATCATCTTCTTTAAGCTCAGCTAATACCATAAATATAAAAATAGGTGTATTTTCTGAACATCTTTGATTTAAATATCTCTAGGAAATATAGGATGATCTGTACCAAACAGCTGGACACCAACATCTAAAATGACATTGGCATCCAGACTGTGTTATTTCCATATATCAAATAAATCTATGAAAACAACAAGAGAGTAGCTAATGGACTTTCTGATGCATCTGTGTCCATGAATAATAAATGATGCAGTGATAGAGAGCACAAGATTGCTGTGGGTAAGAAGATATATTTTTTTTTTTAGGGAATTCTTATATCATTTTACATGGTTTTGAATGCAAAGCCAACATTAGAGCTATACCATAGAGCTATACACCATAAGCCTCAATTACCCGATAATATATGTATACACAGTTCTACAAATAATGGAGATGCCAAGATATTTTTGAGCTTAGCAGATGAATGTGATATTTTTTACCAATTTATTTTAAACAGCTCCAGTGGAACTGAAGGGGTATGCTGTGGCAGCTCTGGCAATGACATGCTAAGAAGCACAGCATAAGCATTAGTATAAATGTTGTGCAGCATCAGGGTAACCAGATGTCGCTGGTTTCTGTGGACAGTCCTCAATTTTAGGGGTCTATTCCCTTTAGAGAAAACATCCCCTTTTTTCATCCCCGGTTAAAAGAATTTGCACCTGATTTCTTTTTAACTTTTTAATAATGGTGTCTCTGGCTCAGGCAGCTAGGGGGCAGTCTGTCTAAGCAACATTTTTGTGATTGGCCTGGAGCAGGAGGAGGGAGGGGAGGGGTGTGTCTGCTGCTGGCTGTGTCTGGGGTTATTGATGATGTCACATGCTGATATCACAAGGCCTACTCGGTCCCTCCCCTCTTGGCTTGTGTAGACTTTCTTGCAGTAGATAAGGATATAGATTCATTTCCGCCTTTGCTATCACTGGGGATTAGGGGAAGGAACTCGCCTGCAAATGATGGACTGAGGACAGCACTTTGGTTCGGGAGGAACACTGTGCTTTTGGTACTTTTGGCTTTCTTTACTCTACTACTACTTGTTATGCACTCATGACCCAAAGCAAAGTAGGCTCAGATGTTATCAAACCCCTTTAAGTCCTTCCCACTGCACAATTTAGCCACACCTAATATTTGATGTAGCATGTTTTTGATACTGCTATTATCCCTGCCCCTTGCTCTGTCCCTGCCCCACCTACCCCAAATGAATGTGGGCATGGTCAGTAAGGCATCCCCGTATTTCATTTAGAAAATCTGGTCACCTTATGCAACATGCAAATTTGGAACTACTCTTTAATAATCTTTTTATTGTATAGATCATCTGGCTTCAGAAAAAATACTGTTTTGGGAGTGTTAAATAAATGTTTAGGCACATAATGTTATTTTTCTGATATTATTGGAATATGTGAATAGAGAATACATTATATGGAAGGTGGCTTGGAGGGTGGGGAGCACAGTTGTTAAATGCCTAGGACTTTGCTTAGTGTTAATTTAGCTCTTGTTAATTTAGCAGAGTCTGATGGGGAAATTCTGAGACTGGTTCCCCATCAGGTCCTTGCCTGTGACTGACAGCACACGGCAGTGGGTGGTTTCCAAAGCGGCTATTGGACAGAACTAGTCTCTTAGTTCAACATCAGGCTTCATCCACCTCTAGCTCAAAGCTCCTTGGCCATGCACCTGTCAGTGTGATGGGTGGAGTGGCAGGGGACAGCAGAAGGGAGTGCACTGAAAGAAGGAATATCCAGTGTCGACATGCCTTCCTCAGCGTAGACATGGACAGATGTACATACCTGTCTCTGGCAGGTACATGAATTGGGCACAAGCTACTCCCTGATGGAATTTTTTAGTGTGTTGGGGACATCCTATATGAATTCCTGAGATAGTCTATTCAGAGTGTTTAGATCAGGGCTTGTGTACAGACAATTCATAATATATTATGAAGCACTACAGTGCAGGCATGCCATCGCTTTCCCCTGGCTAAGTGAGAGCCAACGTGAACAAAGCAAATGCACCGGGTAACTAGAATCTTCTGCCAGCACTTGCCTGGTCTATTTTCTATATTCTTATTCAGGGGCCGTTCACACAATTTATTGTGGACACGGGTTATAATGCACATGTCCATTAAATTGTGCTTTGCAGTGCATAGGAAACCCAGTCAAAATGAAAAGGGCTGCTATTCCACAACAAATTAGGGTAGATTTACTAAATGGTGCACTCAGAATCTGGTGGAGCTGTGCATGGTAACCAATCAGCTTCTAACTTCAGCTTGTTCAATTAAACTTTGGCAATAAAACCTGGAAGCTGTTTAGTGTTTATACAGAGCTGCACCAGATTTTGCACTCTCCAGTTTTAGTAAATAACCCCCATTGGCATAATCTGAATTGGACATTGATGTTGGTATGGCAAGGGGGTCTAAAAATAATTTTTTACACTTCAGATTCTAATTTCAGTTTTAGGGTTTTAGGAGGTACTGAAGAGAAGCTAAACTTGGTCTCCTTCAATGGGTCTATTGGATGGTATATTTTGTGCTAATAACATCCTGAACTTATAGCCAGATAGGTAAGCCTCCTTATCTTACAGATGTAGTACCAATTTATTGGACATAAGACAAGCATAAGGCCTCATGCACACAGGGCGTTAAAAAAAACAAGCTTCAAAGTCAGTAGCAACATCAGGAAAAAGCGTCTGTGAAAACGCTTTTAGAAGGGTTTTGCATCGGCGTCAATGTGTGTTTAGCTGCGTTAGCATTTAGCAGCATTTCTCTTACCTCATTTATTTTACACTCCCAAATTCCATTTTTACAGCTTAAAAACGATTGATGCGGCTTACCGCTGTATACAGCTTTAACACGCGTTTAGCTGCATCAGCGTTTTAACAGCTGTAACGCTGCCTCTCCAGAACGCGCTGGCCTGGGGTTTTCCTTTTTACAGCTTTAAAACGCCTATGCCACTTACAGTTTAAAAGCCTATGTGTGCATTGACACATAGAATAACAACATGGAGAGGCATTTTAAGCTGTAAAAAAAAAAAAAAAAAAAAAAAACGCCTGATGCTCCTAAAAGCAGCAGTTAAAAACGCCTTGTGTGCATAAGGCCTATTTTTTTTCTCTTGCAGACTGATCTGTAAGCTGCTTCTACTGTAAAAACACAAATCTACATAAACAAGCTAGATGTGATATTCAGTTATAAAACCTAATAGCAGTTATCAAGAGGCTCATAAGCTAAAAGCCATGTCAGCACATTTCCTGATGCAATTGTAAAGTCTTTCCAGACCTTAGACATCACTTTGTCTGAATGTTCATAGAAGTTACAATCAATTTGTTCTTTGTGCGTATTTTAGAACTACTTTGATGGGAAGCTGTCACCTCAGGGGAAAATGCCTTGGATAGAATATAACCACACACGAGTGTCTGGCACCGAGTTCATTATCGACTTTTTGGAGGAGAAACTTGGAGTAAACCTGAACAAAAACCTCAACCCTCATGAAAGAGCCATTTCTAGAGCAGTCACCAAAATGGTGGAGGAACATTTCTACTGGTGAGTCTTACATTCACGGAACGTACCACGTTGAAATGCTATACTCACACTAACAATTATGAGTAATTATTTTTGCTGAACCAAATCTAGGAAATTAGCTTGCACATAATGAAATGCAATTTTTTTATACCGATTTTTTTATTGAAGAGTTAACATACCTGACATCTGCAGTAATTTTAGAGCATTATCTTTGTATGGCACAGATACAGAAAGGCATAAACTATAATTTATGATTTTAGGTTACATAGTTATAGTTAGTCATGTTGAACTGAATTTTCTAAGCCTGTAGACTTTAATTTACACATTAGCAACAGATGGGGAACTGTGTGAAATGCTTTGGCATAATCCAAGTACACTACATCCACAGCCACTTCTTGTTTAAGTTTTTGCTTACCTCCTCATAAAAAGATCAGAGTTGTTTGATAACTTCGGTCTTTCGTAAATCCATGCTGACTATTGCTTAAAATATTATTTTCTAGCCAAAATTCTTCCATATGGTATATGGATCTCTATGATTAAGTCCAATGGGCAGGGCGAAACATGTCAGAGGGGTGTAGTCAGGAGGAGCTTAGGCTGAAGCCGTTTCCTTACATTTATGTATAATGGCTGGACTCTGGTGCATGGTGCTTCCACATTTTGTCTTCTATATGGTCTTCTATATGGTAGTTCAAAATCTCCCATTATTATCACTGTGCCAGCTCTTGCAACCCTTTTGGTCTGTGCAAGGAGCTGAGTCTCCACCTCCTCATTAACACTGGGTGGCCTGTAACAAACACCAATAATTACCTTTAGCCTGGTTTCACACTTGTGCGGTGCGAATTGAAGCTCAGGTTTCACTGGGGAGATAACAATCTCCTGTTCAACGGATTCATTGCGTTTTTGCTCAAGATTAGAGAGCAGGGAGAGGGGGAGGGAGGGGGGGGGGGAGGGGGAGGTGTAGTGAGGAGAAAGAGAAAATCCTTGTTCAGAACGCAATGCATCTGCGAATCAGATGCGTTCCCATAGGAGATAATAGGCTTGTAGTTCGCACCGCAATGCCCAAAAAACGCACACGTTTTTTGTGCAATGCGCAGTGCGAATGCAACGCACATATGTGAACCAGATGCATTCATATGAATGTATTTTAAAATGTCCTGCGAATTAGATGCGGTGTAAGCCGCATCTAATTCGCATAGGTGTGAACCCGGGCTTAAAGTATGCATATCCATATGAAGTTCCACCCAAAATGCTTCAGCACCATCACACTCTCCATCCATAAGGTCCTCTTTGAGATCACTTCTCATATAGAAACACACACCACCACCTTTACATTTTACCCTGTCTCTCCAAATATTAATAATGTAATCATGTGAATAATGAAGCCAAGATTAAAACAAAAAACAACTAAATCATAGTTCGTTTCATGCACCAAAGCTTCCAGCTCACCTAATTTGCTTGGCAGACTTTTGGCATTAGTGAACAAGCCTTTTAATTCATTTTCACATTTAGCATTTGTGTTTTCCATTTATTTATTTTTTTTGTAGTACAGATAGTACTATAACTTCCAATGGCTGTTTATAACATGGGAACCCTCTTATCACCAGGCACAGCTCTCCCTCCATCTTTCCCTATTCTACCCACCAACAGATGGCGACTCCTGACTGACCTGTCTACCCCACTATATTGTAATTTACACTCCCCCTCAGTCCTAGTTGAAATACTCCTCCAGCTTTCCCATAAACCTCTCTCCCAGCACAGCATACCCTCTTCTGCTTAGGTGCAAACCATCTTTAGCATATAGATTGTACCTCAATGAAAAGTCAGCCCAGTGCTCTAGAAACCCAATTCCTTTTCTCTTACACCGGGTCTCTAGCCATGCATTTAGTTCTCTAAGTTCCACCTGTCTTTCCCGTGTTGCGCATGGCACAGGCAATATTCTAGAGAAAATGTATAACCTTGAAGATCTTTCCTTTTAACTTGCAGCCTTGTTCTTTAAATTGATTCTTAACTACTTAAGCTCTACATATGTCCAAAGAGTGCAGGGTTAATCACAAGCTAAATGCTGCAGTAACCCCCCGCCAGTGCCCCTTCCTTTCCCAGGAGCCTGGGACCACATCAAGCTACTTCAGGATGGAGAGCAGGGAAGACTGAGGCACCGCCATACTTCAATCCCTGTAAACAAAGAAATGGAAGCGACGATGATTTTGTCATTTGTGGTTTCATATCCATGCAGCATAAATAATACCAGCTATCATCTTTTTAATTCTACAGGGTCTCTGCTTTCAGAGAAAATACAGTGAAAAAAAAAAGAAAACAATTGCTGTAATACCGAAGCAATTATAGCGCCTCCATCTTTCATGTCATTTCATGTCATGTCATAGGTCCTAACATGGTCAAGACAACTGGGTCATGCCCAGCCCCTTAATTTATCAACCCGGTCTAATATATGCTGAACCCTGGTACCAGGAAGACAGCAATCTATTTGGTTAAGGCAATCCTGGCCATCTTGGCAAATTTGTTTGGGTGCTCAAAACCCAGGCCTGTCCTTCCTTTTCTGTGAGCCTCTACCACTTCCGCTAACTACAGTAACCCATTTTCCTGCCTGATAATCATAGCTTACCCCTCCACAACAACCCCATTAACTACCTGCTTAGTGAGCAGAAGACTCCTTTCAAGGTTGTTTGTTTCACTCAATGTTGCAATTTGCTTCTTTAGATCTCTAATGTGAGCTCCTAGAAAGGCAACCTGCTCACATCTGTTGCAGTGGTATTCATCCTGGAGCTGTTGCTTCATTATTGTATACATGCAGCACAGTGTGCACTTTGCAAAACCTTCCACCTTGCTAACACTCATTATCCCAGTTACAATATTACTTGCATGAAATTTAGGATGTTACTTGCAAGTTAGAGGACTCCTGCTTTAATCTCCCCCCTGCTTTTTAACTTACCACATGGTCAAATTTCCACATTATCAAAGTTTCAGCCAGCAAAATGTGAGTTTGTACATGAAAATTCCAGTCAAATCTTTAAACCCAGTAGAGGATTTAGGCCTACCTTTAGGACCTAGGCGTTACATGACTCTTGGCACTTCCTTATTATAATGAGGTTTTGCATGTATTTAGTTCTTGCTTTCCTGCTCTTGTTCTAACAGTATACAGGCATACCCCACTTTTAAGTACACAATGGGGTTAATTTACTAAAGCTGGAAAGTGCAAAATCAGGCTCACTTCTGCCTAGAAACCAACAAGCTTCTAACCTCGGCTTGTTCAATTAAGCTTTGGTAATAAAACCTGGAAGCTCATTGGTTTCTATGCAGAAGTGAGCCTGGTTTTGCACTTTCCAGCTTTAGTAAATAAACCCCATTGTGTATTTAAAAGTGGGGTATGCCTGTACTGCTATAGAGTTATAAATGCACACATAACAATAACTAGTTATTCACAGATATAGTAATAAATTAGTTCCTTGTAGCCTATAATTATGTTAAGATTACATACTTTATAACTGTGGTCTGACTATATACTGCCTGCAACTTGTAACCACTGCCTGTAATGTCCAAATGTGTTCTGAGCCCTTAAGAAGTGTTTGGTAAAGTTCTGCCGTAGGGACTTTACATTAGCAAAAGACAGAATGTTACATAGAAACATAGAAAAGTGACAGCAGAAAAAGACTGAGTAGTTCATCAAGTCTGCCCATTTTTGTATTTTATTATTTTTTTCATTAACCTCATTGTCTGACTATAGATTTATGTTTCTCCCAAGCATGTTTGAAGCCATTTACTGTTGACTCACTACCTCTGTTGGTAGTTTATTCCAATCATCAACCACCCTTTCAGTAAAATAAAACTTTCTAAGATTAGTTTTACACAATGCTCAGTTTTACTGTTGATAGAAACATCTCATTTTAGTTCCTATACATGTATGCTAACCTTGAAATGTTCATAGGGTTTATATGAAATGCTAAGAAAAGGAATTACAATCTGTTCACTGTAAAGACATTTGCATAGGTGACCGTCTTTGTTTTATATTTTTTGCTGCAGGACTTTAGCCTATTGCCAATGGGTGGACAATTTACATGAGACTCAGAAAATGATCTCCATTCCTGGGCCATTTAGTGATTTGTTGAAATGGATTTTATGCCACCTTACAAAAGGCATTGTAAAGCGTGAAATGTATGGACAAGGCATTGGACGCTTCTCGGAGGAAGAGATTTATAAGCTGATGGAGAAAGACATGAGATCTCTGGCTGGACTTCTTGGTAATAACTACTCGCTATATTCCCTAGGGAGTTAACAAAAGATTCCTTGTAGGTACAGGACATCTCCATGTAGTAGAGATATTTTCTCCCAACCCCTGGCTTTGCTTAGCACAGATATCCTAAAATACAGATTTCATTTGCAATGTAAGTGGTGAAATCTGGTAATGGTTCTCCAGCAGAACCATTACATTTTCTTTTTTTTTTTTACTAGGAATTTGTGGGAGGCATTTACTACATGGAGGGGCGCCAATCAAATTTTTAATTTTAATTTTATTCCCCTTTAACCACTTCAGCTCCGGAAGGATTACCCCGCTTCATGACCAGGCCATTTTTTGCAATACGGCACTGCGTTATTTCAACTGACAATTGCACAGTCGTGCGACTCTGTTCCTAAACAAAATTGATGTCCTTTTTAACCCATAAATGGAGCTTTCTTTTCGTGGTATTTGATCACCTATGCATTTTTTTGTGCTATTTTGCGCTTTTACTTTCTGCTATAAAACATATCCAATAAAACAATTAAAAAAAAAAAATAGGAAAATAACATTTCTTCATCAATTTAGGCCAATATATATGTATTCTGATACGAATTTTTGATAAAAAAAAAATATCACAATAGGTGTATATTGATTGGTTTGCGCAAACGCTATAGCGTCTACAAACTATGGGATATAATTTATTTTTTACTAGTAATAGCGGCAATTGGCGACTTATAGCGGGACTGCGATATTACAGCGGACAGTCAGGAAACTAACTGACACTTTAGACACTTTTTGGGGACCAGTGACGCTAATACACTGATCAGTGCCAAACAATATGCACTGTCACTGTATTAATGACAATGGCTGGGAAGGGGTTATCAGGGGCCATCAAAGGGTTAAATGTGTGCCTGACATGTGCTTTACTACTGTGGAGGAGGTGTTTGTACTAGAGAAGGCATGGATCTGTGCCTCTGTTTAGCAGAAACACAGGATCCATGTCTTATGTGGTGACAGAACAGCAATCTGCCTTGTTTACATAGGCAGACCGCCATTCTACCTGTATACTGAAGCATCGGCGGCTGCCGGCGGACATCGAGTCCTCCGTACCTGCCAATCAGTTCCCGCTGTTTCTAAGCACAGCGGGAGTGGACCAGCAGTGGCACAGCGTGTGCGCCCCAAATCTGGAAGTGCAGGAGCAAGCACTAGGTTTTTTTTTTTTAACTTTGCATTGCGTGAAGGTAAAAAACTCTCCACTACTTTTTCCCCCGCCCCATCCCTAAACACTTACCTGGCTCCTCTCACCTTTCTAATACTGTCCCAGCTGCAGCACCACTTTTCCACTTTCTGGTCTCATAGGAGACACTGAACTGTAGGCTCCTGCTTCTTTTAGTCCAACTCCTGAGTGGGGGCGTGGCTTACTGACACTGTATGTCTATGGATGCACACAGCCTGGCTTGGGAGCTTGTCCTCACAGGTGCCGCCTCAGCACACAGCTTGATGAGGGGGTACCTGGAGGAAAAAGTGGTCAGTATCATTGGGGGACTGCCAAAGAGGAGGTAAGGGACCACTCTGCAGCAGGTAAGTATAACATCTTTTTTATTTTAAAGCAAAAAATATATTCTTTACAATCACTTTAAGGTGTTATCTAAATCAAAAAACATTTTTTTTTAAATTTTGTATAGAGTGGGCAAGGATTAGAACAACTGTCAGGTTTTTTTTTCTCTTCGTGTTCCCGTGAGGGAGCTTTGCCCTCTCCATTTGTCTTGGTGACACTTGTCACTAGGACAGTAAGCAAGGGTCAGTCCAAAAGTTTGAGTTTTCACTAGGACAGGAATAAAGGAGAAATCCTACAAAGGGGTTTTTCTTTTTTTCTTTTTGATGACAGGGAGGATAAGAGGGATCATGGATATGTTCTTGCTTACTAAATATAGTAATGCTAAATATAATTCTTTACTGTGTAGCCAGCTAGAGGGTCAGTGTGGTTTTTCTTCTCATAATTCTGATTTTCCCTTATGCAATCCATCATATGTGCCAAGGTAAAGATGTGCATCAGCGCTATTTGCTAAGACCGTTCCTTATCTTCAGTCTAGTGGCTGCACTGGCTATATGTGAAAGATTCATCATTGAGGGCAGAGAGACATTGTCCTGGGTCAGCGTAGGCAATTACTCATAAATGTACTTTAGGTATTACAGTATGCCATTCTTTTTTAATTATTGGTGCAGAGGCTCAAGGGAGGTTGTTGCTATTTTTTTAAAGGTTTATCTGTCTCTTTTAGGTATAATCCACCTTATGAGAAAAGGGGCCCATGCAGACAAGAGACCCATTTAAATAGAATGCCCTGACTTTTTGCAAAATACAGTGTAATGTTTTTGGCGCACCTGTAGGCCGCTGCTAGCACCCCTGAAAAACACATTGTTTGCTTTTATTTCTTCCTAATAGCTTCCATGATACAGCAGAGCTTGGATGCTCATTTTTAACATTACGGCAGCATGCATTTCTTTTTTTAAAAGCAGCACCTGCTCAATATTGTTCTCTATCCCAGCAATGCTGAGCCACACTGTGCATGCATCCCTTTTGAAAATGAGATGCACACTGCCATGACACTGAGAATAGGGACAAGCAAGGTTAAACGATATGGGAGTCAGGAATATCAGGAAGGCTTCAGAGGTTCCAACACAGGCCCCAGGTGTGCCAAGCACATTGCACGAAATTTTGAAAAAAGGCACAGTGCATTGTAACATACTGGGACCCCTTGTGTGCATGGACCATCCAACTCCTGAGTTGGACTATGTCTTTAAATCTTGTCCTTGACTTCAGAGGACAGCCACTGGTCAGACATGCATAACAAGACCCTTGGGAAAGATTTTTTTGCAATAGCTTTGGCCATAAAAATTCATATTCTGGACTGCTTTTTATATGTTTATGCATAACCAGATGCTTTTTCTGCTTCCCTATAGTCATGGGAATAATAGAAATCAGACAATAATTGCTGACCTGTGTGACAGATCTTCTCCTCACTATAAATCAGGCATTCATGGGTGTCAGCTGGCCAGTTAGAAGGACTGGTAACTTTTAGTACCAATGCTTTAGGCCCTGGATGGTAGATATGGTGCTGCGGGGGTTAGCGTATTGCTAGATGTTAGGTTAGTGTTAAGGTCATGAGCTAGGTGGATAAAATTATAAATGCTAGGTTTAAGATTAACATTTAGAGGGTTTAGTATTAGAGAGAGGGTTTACAGTTAAGGATTCATAAGTCTAGTTTACATTTTTGGGGCACTCTGGGTGACTGTAGAAAGGGAAAGCTCCACAAAATCTTTCCATTATGAGCGTTGGACACAGCAGGAGAGAAGTGCGTGCATCTCCAGTCTGCGTGTGAGACACTTTCAATGCTAAGTGTACAGTTCAACACTGCTGTAAGTGTATCTGTTCTCCAACAGTCACAGCTTTTGGTGCACTCACTTTTGTTGCCAGTGGTTTAGACATTAATGGCTGTGTGTTGAGTTATTTTGTGGGGACAGCAAATTTACACTGTTATACAAGCTGTACACTCACTACTTTACATTGTAGCAAAGTGTTATTTCTTCAGTGTTGTCACATGAAAAGATATAATAAAATATTTACAAAAATGTGAGGGGTGTACTCACTTTTGTGAGATACTGTAGCGGGAATGTGACATTTGAAAAGGACATTCAGTCAAGGCAGGCTGTCACATTCGGTAGGTGGCTCTGCTATGTTCAGTAACAAGAAGCTCTGAATATTGTTTGGCTCTCCCCATTTAGTGATTTGTCCTTGGACACTGCTGGCAACACATGGAAGCATTATATGAAATGAGACAGGACACTATCAGGGTAATGAGATGTTTGTCCATTTATTTTTTATTACAGATCCTTACTGTACAGGTTACTTTCTGTATATAGTACCACCAATTTTACACAGCATTTTACATATATATTACACATTCACATCAGTCCCTGTCTTCAAGGAGCTTACAATCTAAGGTCCCTAACTCACATTCATACATACACATACAATTTTCACATTTTATAATGTTACAACCAAAAACTTATATATTTTTTTTAGATAGACCAACACAAAGCAGCACATAATTGTGTAATGGAAGGAAAATGATAAATGGTTTTCCAATTTTTTTTACAAATAAATATCTGAAAAGTGTGGCATGCATTTGTATTCAGCCCCCTTTACTCTGATACCCCTAACTAAAAATCTAGTGGAACCAATTGCCTTCAGAAGTCACCTAAATAGTAAATAGAGTCTACCTGTGAGTAATTTAATCTCAGTATAAATACAGCTGTTCTGTGAAGCGCTCAGAGGTTTGTTAGAGAACCTTAATGAACAAACAGCATCATGAAGGTCAAGGAACACACCAGACAGGTCAGGGATAAGGTTGTGGAGAAGTTTACAGCAGGGTTAGGTTATAAAAAAATATCCCAAGCTTTGAACATCTCATGGAGCACTGTTTAATCCATCATCAGAAAATGGAAAGAGTATGGCACAACTGCAAACCTACCAAGACATGGCCGTCCACCTAAACTGACAGGCTGGGCAAGGAGAGCATTAATCAGAAAAGCATCCAGGGGCCCATGGTAACTCTGGAGAAGATGCAGAGATCAACAGCTCAGGTGGAAGAATCTGTCCACAGGACAACTATTAGTCATGCACTCCACAAATCTGCTAAGGGAACAGGACAACTTAAAAAAAAAATCCATTGTTGAAAGAAAACCATAAGACGTCCCGTTTACAGTTTGCGAGAAGCCATGTGGGGGACACAGCAAACATATGGAAGAAGGTGCTCTGGTCAGATTAGACCAAAATGTAACTTTTTGGCCTAAAAGAAAAACGCTATGTGTGGCGGAAAACCAACACTGCACATCACCCTGAACACACCATCCCCTCCGTGAAATATGGTGGTGACAGCATCATGTTGTGGAGATGCTTTTCTTCAGCAGGGACAGGGAAGCTGGTCAGAGTTGATGGGAAAATGGATGGAGTCAAATAAAGGGCAATTTTAGAAGAAAACCTGTTAGAGTCTGCAAAAGACTTGAGACTGGGGCGGAGGTTCACCTTCCAGCAGGACAATGCAATAAACATACAGCCAGAGCTGCAACGGAATGGCTTAGATCAAAGCATATTCATGTTTTGGAATGGCCCAAAGTCCAGACCTAAATCCAATTGAGAATCTGTGGCAAGACTTGAAAATTGCTGTTCACAGACACTCTCCATCCAGTCTGACAGAGCTTCAGATATTTTGCAAAGAAGAATGGGCAAAAATGTCACTCCCTAGAATTGAAAACCTGGTAGAGACATACCCAAAAAGACTTGCAGCTGTACTTGCAGCGAAAGGTGTTTCTGAATATAAAATGCACGCCACACTTTTCACATATTTATTTGTAAAACATTTTGAAAACCATTTATCATTTTCCTTCCACTTCACTATTATGTGCCACTTTGTATTGGTCTAGGACATAAAATCCCAATAACATACATTTACGTTTTTGGTTGTAACATGGCAAACTGTGGAAAATTTCAAGGGGTATGAATACTTTTTCAAAGCACTGTACTTAGGCCAATTTAGACAGGAGACTATTAACCTAACAGCGTGTCTTTGGAGATTAGAAGGAAACCCACCCAGGCACAGGGAGAACATGCAAACTCCATGCAGGTAGTGCTGTGGTTAGGATTCAAACCGATGACCCCTGGTGCTGCCATGCGGAAGTGCTAACCACTTTGCCACTGTGCTGCCCATAATCAATTAACTTCTCTTTAATGTCAATGGGTAAACATTGAAACGGGGGTTAGTGTGTGTTTATGCAGGCACCAGTATTTTATGTGTCCCTAATTTTGAATACACATTATTTATGTGTCCCGCATTAGTAAATTTCTGCATCAAAATTATTTAAATGAGAACTGGAGAAAGTTGCTTGGATGGTGGATGGCGGTTGCTATCGCTATCCACTTACATTCTGTCAATGACGATTCTATCTTTGCTGTGTTAAATTTGGAATCATTTAATATATGCAATAACATTATGTATATGTTTTAATTTTGCACTAAATCACCACTTTAATTGCAATAATTACTTATTTTCCTTAGGTGATAAAAAGTATATCATGGGACCAAAGTTTTCTACATTAGATGCCACTATTTTTGGACATTTGGCACAGGCAATGTGGACTTTACCAGGTACAAGGCCAGAACAGCTCATTAAAGGTAATACATTCTGAGAAAGACTTTAAGAATTTAAAATCTTAGTGTTGTAGCTGTAATACCCTAAGATTTGGAAGGTTTTATTAACTCTTCTGTAAGTACCTGACTGCTACAAGAACAGGAACTCCATACATTCACCACCACCATATATGCTGTTCCAAAAAAAAGGGCCCTTTCATACAATCAATCTGGATCCATTTGTCAGTTTGTCATATTTTCAGATGGGTCCATACTGAACAACAATAAATGTCTATGGACGGGTGGATTTAAACGGACGCATGTCCATTTACATCCCCTCAAATCCAAGTCAGTTCATGTCCACAGAAAAAATGAATGGAAAAGTTCTGTGTCGTTCTCCGTTTTTTGGACATAACGGGATATAAACAGATGTCTGTTTTTAGACAAGAAACTTTTGTCATCTATGGCTAGTTTCTTCAACAACTAAAAACAAACTGACATGCAAAAACAGATGTAACGGATAAAAACTGAACCTGGATTGAAGACAGATGTGCAAACTGATGTACAGTGAGGCAAAAAAGTATTTGATCCCCTGCTGAATTTGTATGTTTGCCTACTGACAAAGAAATGAACAGTCTATAATTTTAATGGTAGGTTTATTTTAACAGTGAGAGACAGAATAACAACAAAAAAATCCAGAAAAACGCATTTCAAAAAAAGTTATAAATTGATTTGCATTTTAATGAGTGAAATAAGTATTTGACCCCTTCCTAAAAAACATGACTTAGTACTTGGAGGCAAAACCCTTGTTAAAAGTTTCTTGTAGTTGGCCACCAGGTTTGCACACATCTCAGGAGGGATTTTGTCCATTCCTCATTGCAGATACTCTCCAAGTCATTAAGGTTTCGAGGCTGACGTTTGGTAACTCAAACCTTCAGCTCCCTCCCCATATTTTCTATGAGATTAAGGTCTGGAGACTGGCTAGGCCACTCCAGGACCTTAATGTGCTTCTTCTTGAGCCACTCTTTTGATGCCTTGGCTGTGTGTTTTGAGTCATTGTCATGCTGGAATAACCATCCATGACTCATTTTCAATGCGCTGGCTGAGGGAAGGAGGAGATTCTCACCCAAAATTTGATGGTACATGGCCCCGTCCATCGTCCCTTTGATTCTGTGAAGTTGTCCTGTCCCCTTAGCAGAAAAACATCCCCAAAGCATAATGTTTCCACCTCCATGTTTGACAGTGGGGATGGTGTTCCATACCTCCCAACTTTTTGAGATGGGAACGAGGGACACCTATTAGCTAAAGTATATAGGCATAGGACACACCCCCTGCCACGCCTCCTTAAAGGAGAATTATACAAAAACATTTTTAGTTAAAGCTGCATACTTTTTTTTTTAAACTACTATTCCTTTATGCTGGCTTTTCAAATTTACAAATGCAGCCATTTCTAGAATTTGGATGAAAAGTTTAGCACCGTGAAACGCTATTTGAAAGATAAATAGTGCATTTTATATACAGCTATACAGATCAGACCAAAATGAGGGACAAATGAGAAGGAAAGAGGGACAGAGGGACTCTGTTCCAAATCAGAAATAGTCCCTCAAAATCAGGGACAGTTGGGAGCTATGATGTTCTTGGGGTCATAGGCAGCATTCCTCCTCCTCCTCCAAACATGGCCAGTTGAGTTGAGCTCAATTTTGGTTTCGTCTGACCACAACACTTTCACCCAGTTCTCCTCTGAATCATTCAGATGTTGATTAGCAAACTTCAGACGGGGCTGTACATGTGCTTTCTTGAGCAGGGGGACCTTGCAGGTGCTGCAGGAATTTAGTCCTTCACGCATAGTGTGTTACCAATTGTTTTCTTGTCGACTATGGTCCCAGCTGCCTTGGGATCTTTAACAAGATTCTTCCGTGTAGTTCTGGACTGATTCCTCACCGTTCTCATGATCATTAAAACTCCACGAGTTGACACCTTTCACGGAGCCCCAGACCGAGGGAGATTGACAGTTATTTGTGTTTCATCCATTTGCGAATAATCGCACCAACTGTGGTCACCCTCTCACCACGCTGCTTGGCGATGGTCTTGTAGCCCATTCCAGCCTTGTGTAGGTCTACAATCTTGTCCCTGACATCCTTGGACAGCTCTTTGGTTTTGGCCATGGTGGAGAGATTGGAATCTGATTGATTGCTTCTGTGGACAGATGTCTTTTATACAGATAAGCTGAGATTAGGAGCACTCCTAATCTCAGCTTGTTACCTGTATAGAAGACACCTGGGGGCCAGAAACCTTGCTGATTGACAGGGGATCATATACTTATTTCACTCATTAAAATGCAAATCAATTTATAACTTTTTTGAAATACGGTGTTCTGGATATTTTTGTTGTTATTTTATTTATTTCAGGTACTTATATTATGCAGCGCTTTACATATACATTGTACATTCACATCAGTCCCTACCCTCAAGGAGCTTACAATCTAAGGTCCCTAACTCACATTCATACATACTAGGGACAATTTAGACAAGATCCAATTAGCCTACCAGCATGTCTTTGGAGTGTGGGAGGAAACCGGAGTACCCACTACACCACTGTGCCGCCCCAATCTGTCTCTCACTGTTAAAATACACCTACCATTAACATTATAGATTGATCATTTGTCAGTGGGCAAATGTACAAAATCAGCAGGGGATCAAATACTTTTTTTCCTGTCATTGTAACCTGAATCAGTATTCATCAGTTTTTTTTTAGAAAAATACGTGACTGGACTGATGCCGTCCATATGAAAGGACCCTAACAACATGTTAAAGGTTACCTGCCTCCTGAGATACAATCTTCCCTTAAGGTGACTATACACAGAATTTCAGCAAATTCCTTCAGCCAAAATGTGTTCCATGGATGGCCCTCTTGGCACCACCTGGCTCAAAAAAACTCACCTATAGATCTGACGCATGTTGGACTTCTGCAGCGAGACCACTGTTTCCACACAGAGAGCAAATGTTCTACAGCTTCTGACAGGAGACAGGATTTTCTACTCAGGCTGTGGCTATTGTCAAAACGAAAATGAGCTGCAAGATATTGAACGGATTGTAACATTTTTATGAAATAAATTTTCTACAATTGAAAGTCTTTTTTAGTATATTATGTACTGTATATAATATCAGGAACATATGTTTTCTAAATTGCTTTTTTGTGCAAACAAATGTAAATAAAAATCTGGTGGGTGAGGAATGGTGACATTTCTTCTCTGGACTATCGGTAGTTCATTGGGGGATTGGAAGTGCTTTTTTACATTTGATTTACTGTATATTTTGTTACTGTGCACTGCCACCTAGTGCCTGATATTAGAAACACAGTTAAAGGTACATTTCTACAATCTAGCTCAATAATCATTTGTTAACCACTTCAGCCCCGGAAGGTTTTACCCCCTTCCTGACCAGAGCACTTTTTACAATTTGGCACTGCGTCGCTTTAACTGCTAATTGCGCGGTCATGCAATGCTGTACCCAAACGAAATTTGCGTCCTTTTCTTCCCACAAATAGAGCTTTCTTTTGATGGTATTTGATCACCTCTGCCGTTTTTATTTTTTGCGCTATACACGGAAAAAGACCGAAAATTTTGAAAAAAAATGATATTTTCTACTTTTTGTTCTAAAAAAAATCCAATAAACTCAATTTTAGTCATACATTTAGGCAAAAATGTATTCGGCCACATGTCTTTGGTAGAAAAAATGTCAATAAGTGTATATTTATTGGTTTGCGCAAAAGTTATAGCGCCTACAAACTAGGGTACATTTTCTGGAATTTACACAGCCTTTAATTTATGACTGCCTATGTCGTTTCTTGAGGTGCTAAAATGGCAGGGCAGTACAAAACCCCCAGGGAATTTGCTGAGAGGCATGTTGAGCCCATTGAATATTCATTTTTTTTGTCCCAAGTGATTGAATAATGACCAAAAAAAAAAAAAATTACAAAAAGTTGTCACTAAATGATATATTGCTCACACAGGCCATGGGCATATGTGGAATTGCACCCCAAAATACATTTAGCTGCTTCTCCTGAGTATGGGGATACCAGATGTGTGGGACTTTTTGAGAGCCTAGCCGCGTACGGGGCCCCGAAAACCAATCACCGCCTTCAGGATTTCTAAGGGTGTACATTTTTGATTTTACTCTTCACTACCTATCACAGTTCCGGAGGCCATGGAATGCCCAGGTGGCACAAACCCCCCCAAATGACCCCATTTTGGAAAGTAGACACCCCAAGCTATTTGCTGAGAGGCATGGTGAGTATTTTGCAGCTCTCATTTGTTTTTGAAAATAAAGAAAGACGAGAAAAAAACATTTTTTTTTTTCTTTTTTCAATTTTCAAAACTTTGTGACAAAAAGTGAGGTCTGCAAAATACTCACTATACCTCTCATCAAATAGCTTGGGGTGTCTACTTTCCAAAATGGGGTCATTTGGGGGGTTTTTTTGCCACCTGGGCATTCCATGGCCTCCGAAACTGTGATAGGCAGTGAAGAGTGAAATCAAAAATTTACAGAAAGCCTGAAGGCGGTGCTTGGTTTTCGGGGTCCCGTACGCGGCTAGGCTCCCAAAAAGTCTCACACATGTGGTATCCCCGTACTCAGGAGAAGCAACAGAATGTATTTTGGGGTGTAATTTCACATATTCCCATGGCATGGTTGAGCAATATATCATTTAGTGACAACTTTGCGCAAAAAAAAATAAAAAAAATAAAAAATTGTCTCTTTCCCGCAACTTGTGTCACAATATAAAATATTCCATGGACTCGACATGCCTCTCAGCAAATAGCTTGGGGTGTCTACTTTCCAAAATGGGGTCATTTGGGGGGGTTTTGAACTGTCCTGGCATTTTATGCACAACATCTAGAAGCTTATGTCACACATCACCCACTCTTCTAACCACTTGAAGACAAAGCCCTTTCTGACACTTTTTGATTACATAAAAAAATAATTTTTTTTTGCAAGAAAATTACTTTGAACCCCCAAACATTATATATTTTTTTAAAGCAAATGCCCTACAGATTAAAATGGTGGGTGTTTCATTTTTTTTTTTCACACAGTATTTGCGCAGCGATTTTTCAAACGCATTTTTTGGGGAAAAAACACACGTTTTTAAATTTTAATGCACTAAAACACACTATATTGCCCAAATGTTTGATGAAATAAAAAAGATGATCTTAGGCCGAGTACATGGATACCAAACATGAAATGCTTTAAAATTGCGCACAAACGTGCAGTGGCGACAAACTAAATACATTTTTAAAAGCCTTTAAAAGCCTTTTTCAGGTTACCACTTAAGATTTACAGAGGAGGTCTACTGCTAAAATTACTGCCCTCGATCTGACGTTCGCGGTGATACCTCACATGCATGGTGCAATTGCTGTTTACATTTGACGCCAGACCGACGCTTGCGTTCGCTTTAGCGCGAGAGCAGGGGGGACAGGGGTGCTTTTTTTTTTTTTTTTTTCTTTATTATTATTATTTTTTTATCTTATTTTTAAACTGTTCCTTTCATTTTTTTTTTTTTAAATCATTTTTATTGTTATCTCAGGGAATGTAAATATCCCCTATCATAGCAATAGGTAGTGACAGGTACTCTTTTTTGAAAAAATTGGGGTCTATTAGACCCTAGATTTCTCCTCTGCCCTCAAAGCATCTGACCACACCAAGATCGGTGTGATAAAATGCTTTCCCAATTTCCCAATGGCGCTGTTTACATCCGGCAAAATCTAAGTCATAAAATGCTCGTAGCTTCCGGTTTCTTAGGCCATAGAGATGTTTGGAGCCACTCTGGTCTCTGATCAGCTCTATGGTCAGCTGGCTGAATCACCGGCTGCATTCTCAGGTTCCCTGTCGAGACAGGAGAGCCAGAGAAAAACACGGAAGACGTTGGGGGGGGGGCATTCCCTCCCACTGCTTGTAAAAGCAGTCTAGAGGCTAATTAGCTGCTAGGATTGCTTTTACATGAAAGCCGATCGCTGGCTGAAAAGAATGATACCAAGATGATACCTAAACCTGCAGGCATCATTCTGGTATAACCACTCTAAGTCGTGAATGGCGTACCTGAAGACAAAAAAATGGTTAACAATAAAGCACAGTAAACGGTAAGGTATAAAAAATTGCATATCTGAAAAGCAAACACGATAAAACATAATAACAATAAAACATTGCAGAATAGAATACAGTAAAAAAGAGCAGAACAATAGAGAGAGAGAGAACAATAAAACGACAACTATTTTTTTTTTATTTTATATTTTTGTTTGTGTTTTTTTTTTTTTTTACACTTTTTTTTGTAACTAACTTTTATAACTGTAACCGGTTCCAGGTTCGGGTCTCTCAAAATGCGATGGCATCTTGGGAGACCCTGTGAAAGTGTGCCTAGTCTGTGCAATGCTGTACCCTACGCTAATACTCAACTAGTGAATGGTAGCGTTCAAAACATTCACCAATGCAAAGACCAGGATTGTCAGGACAGGAGGGACAATAATAGCGGGTGTCACGCCTATATCCGCGTTTGCTGCAGACACGACATCTTTTTTGGGGGTTCGTTGGGTAGGGGTACTCGGGAGGACATAAAGAAAATGCCTCTCATGGAGCTGACTGCATTTGGTTGGGGATGTGAATGGGGGAAGTACGGGTGCTGCAGAAGCGGTGGGTTCCCAATTAGGATTGGCGAATGCAGCAGGAAGGGCACTATGGGCACGACGGGCCTGTTTGTCTTCTTCTTGGTGGCAGCGGGACACTACTTGTGCTTGCCACCTCACCAGCTTGAACTGCACTTATGGGACTCGCCACATCACCAAGTGTTACTGCAGTGCTGGTTTGACTACGACCGGGGTGTACTAGGCCGCTGGTGCTTGCCAGTTCACCAAAACGCTACCAAAAAAACTGTTAGCGATCGCAGGATCAGGCCTGACTCTGCGAACGCTGCAGTTATGCGTTTAGTGTTTTGTAAGTGTCAGTGATCGATCGATACTGCACTTGGGTGGGCTGGGCTGGGCCGGGCGGAGGGGCAAAACGCAGGTGCTAGCAGGTATCTGGGCTGATCCCGCTAACACTGCGTTTTTGGGAACCTTAAACTGCTGGGGAAGCTAGTATAGATCTGATCGGATCAGATATTGATCCGATCAGATACTATACCACTAAGGGAGGTGTACGGTGCGTGCGTGGGTGTTAGCGGTACTGGCGCTAACCTGACGCTGCCTGGGGCTGGTGCTTGCCAGTTCACCAAAACGCTACCAAAAAAACTGTTAGCGATCGCAGGGATCAGGCCTGACTCTGCGAACGCTGCAGTTATGCGTTTAGTGTTTTGTAAGTGACAGTGATCGATCGATACTGCACTTGGGTGGGCTGGGCCGGGCGGAGGGGCAAAACGCAGGTGCTAGCAGGTATCTGGGCTGATCCCGCTAACACTGCGTGTTTGGGAATCCTAAACTGCTGGGGACGCTAGTATAGATCTGATCGGATCAGATATTGATCCGTTCAGATACTATACCACTAAGGGAGCTGTACGGTGCGTGCGTGGGTGTTAGCGGTACTGGCGCTAATCTGACGCTGCCTGGGGCTGGTGCTTGCCAGTTCACCAAAACGCTACCAAGAAAACTGTTAGCAATCGCAGGGATCAGGCCTGACTCTGCGAACGCTGCAGTTATGCGTTTAGTGTTTTGTAAGTGACAGTGATCGATCGATACTGCACTTGGGTGGGCTGGGCTGGGCCGGACAGAGGGGAAAAACGCAGCTGCTAGCGGGTATCTGGGCTGATCCCGCTAACACTGCGTTCTTGGGAACCCTAAACTGCTGGGGACGCTAGTATAGATCTGATCGGATCAGATATTGATCCGTACAGATACTATACCACTAAGGGAGGCGTATGCTGCGTGCGTGGGTGTTAGCGGTACTGGCGCTAATCTGACGCTGCCTGGGGCGACGCATATCACCGCCGGGCGATCAGGGGGCTAAACCTTTATTCGGTAATAAACGGCGGGTGCCCTGACACTATAAAAAATAAACAAACTAACCAGCGTCACCCGTAACAGTTATATGGTGATCAGTGGTGAAAGGGTTAACTAGGGGGCAATCAAGGGGTTAAAACATTTATTAGGTAGTATGTGGGGGTCCCTGTCGCTATAAAACGCTGACGGCGAACCTAAATATTTAGGTCCCTAACTAGCGTCACCAGCGACACTAATACAGCGATCAGAAAAATGATCGCTTAGCGACACTGGTGACAGGGGGTGATCAAGGGGTTAAAACTTTATTAGGGGGGGTTAGGGGGGTATCCTAGACCTAAAGGGGGGTAATACTAACTGCCCTAACACTGTAACTGTCACAAACTGACACCATGCAGTAATCAGAAAAAAAAAAAAAAATACTGCTTGCTGTCAGTTTGTGACAGGGGGGGGGTGATTGGGGGGGGATCGGGGGGGGATCGGGGGTGTAAAGTATGCCTGGCATGTTCTACTGTGTGTGTGTTGTGCACTCACATGTCTTCTCTCCTCGGCGCTGGGACGGAAACTGCCAAGCCGAGGAGAGATGACATCACATCCTCTGCCTGTGTGAAACTACACACAGGCAGGGGAGGATTCCGATTGGTTGGGAGCGATTGTGAGGGGGGCCACGATCGGATGGTCTCCCCCTCGCCTCCTGACGCTCCCAGTCAAATGCCGACCGCCGCTGGCACCGGGGGGGGGGCGGTCCAATCGGACCCCCCGCCCGCGGGAGGCAGATCACGTACAGGTACGTGATTCTGCCTGCCCGTGCCATTCTGCCGCCGTATATGTGCGTTAGGCGGTCGGCAAGTGGTTAAAGAGTATCCAAAGCCGATAGAAAGTGAGGGGAAAACTCTGCAAAGTTAGGAGAAATCCTCTCTTATGCCCCGTACACACGATCGCACATTCCGACAACAAAATCCATGGATGTTAGCTCAAACTTGTCTTACATACACACGGTCACACAAATGTTGTCAGAAATTCCGAACGTCAAGAACGCGGTGACGTACAACACGTACAATGAACAGAGAAAAATGAAGTTCAATAGCCAGTGTGGCTCTTCTGCTTGATTCCGAGTATGCGTGGAACTTTGTGCATCGGAATTGTGTACACATGATCGGAATTTACAACAACAGATTTTATTGTTGGAAAATTTGAGAACCAGCTCTCAAATTTTGTGTGACGGAAATTCTGATGGAAAATGTCCAATGGAACCTACACACGGTCGGAATTTCCGACAACAAGCTCACATCGAACATTTTCCGACGGAAAATCTGACCGGGTGTACACAGCATTAGAAAGCACCAGGAAAAGTTCCCAATTGGAATATATTTCCCCTCTATTCTTGTTCTTGAAAATCTTGAATTTTCTGTCACTTTTGGTCCTGTTGACAATGCATACTAGGAAAAATAGAGCAAACTCAGTAAAAACATGACATGGGTGCCTAACACTTCACTACTCTTCCAAAAAAAAAAGTCTTTAGATATACTTTCATTTTTCATGCATAAATATTTTTGATTGGATACATAGCAATAATAATAAATGCTAAATATTATTCATATGTTCCCATAAGCCCTTGTTCACACTGCCACGGCTTCAAAGTCACAGAACCTGCATGACTTCATCGTGGCTTGCATATGACTTCTTTAACAGAATTCAATGTAAGTCGTGTTGAAGTCGCACCAAAGTAGTGCAGGAACCTTTTTCTAAGTCGGAACGACTTGACTCACACCAATTAGAACAGTTCAATTGCCGTTAATGGGGTGCCACTTGTCATGCTACTTTGAACTCTCAAGTTGCATGACAAGTCGTGGCAGTGTGAACCGGGGGTTATGTGAAAAGTGAAAGACAATAAGCGCAGTCACTATTAATGCAAAATACTATAAAACTATCTGTGACATATAAACCTGGTGCACATAAATCACAAATAAATCAGCATGCTCACAAATTTGTGAATTCCTAGTTGCCGCTCAGCACTGTTATGCCCTGTACACACGGTTGGATTTTCTGATGGAAAAAGTGCGATCGGATTGTGTTGTCGGAAATCCCGATCGTGTGTGGGCTCCATTGGACTTTTTCTGTCGGAATTTCCGACAGACAAAGTTTGAGAGCAGGCTATAAAATTTTCTGACAACAGAATCCGATCGGTTAAATTCTGATCATGTGTACCCAAATCCAACGCACAAAGTGCCACGCATGCTCAGAATAAATTAAGAGATGAAAGCTATTGGCTACTGCCTTGTTTATAGTCCCGATGTACATGTTTTACGTCACCCCATTCAGAACGATCAGATTTTCCAACAACTTTGTGCGACCGTGTGTATGCAAGACAAGTTTGAGCCAACATCTGTCGGAAAAAATCCATGGATTTTGTTGTCAGAATGTCCGATCAATGTCCAATTGTGTGTACAGGGCATTAGACATTTTCACTCCAACCCTCCAATGTAAATATTTTATTCTATCTTTTCATGTGACAAAAATGAAGAAATGACACTTTGCTACAAAGTAGTGAGTGTACAGCTTGTATAAGACTCAGTTCACACAGGGACGACTTGTCAGGCGACCTAGTCGCCTGACAAGTCGCCTCCCGTTCTGTACAATTGAACTGTTCTAATCGGAGTGACGCAAGTCGCTCCGACTTAGAAAAAGGTTCCTGTACGACTTTGGGGGCGACTTGCATAGACTTCTATACAGAAGTCGTTTTGCAAGTTGCCGCGGAAGTCGTTTGCAGGTCGCCTCGCTGAGGCGACCTGCAAGTCGTGCCGCCCGTGTGTGAACCGGGTCTAACAGTGTACATTTGCTGTCCCCTCACAATAACTCAACACACAGCCATTAATGTCTAAACCACTGGCAACAAAAGTGAGTACACCCTTAAGTGAAAATGTCCAAATTGGGCCCAATTGGCCATTTTCCCTCCCTGGTAACATGTGACTCGTTAGTGTTACAAGGTCTCAGGTGTGGGGGGGGGGGGAGCAGGTGTGTTAAATTTGGTGTTATCGCTCTCACTCTCTCATACTGGTCACTGGAACTTCAACCTGCCACCTCATGGCAAAGAACTCTCTGAGGATCTGGAAAAAAGAATTGTTGTTCTACATAAAAATGGCCTAGGCTATAAGAAGATTGCCAAGACCCTGAAACTGAGCTGCAGCACGTTGGCCAAGACCATACAGCGGTTTAACGGGACAGGATCCACTCAGAACTGACCTTGCCATGGTCGACCAAAGAAGTTGAGTGCACATGCTCAGCATCATATCCAGAGGTTGTCTTTGGGAAATAGACATTGGAGTGCTGCCAGCATTGCTGCAGAGGTTGAAGGGGTGGGAGGTCAGCCTGTCAGTGCTCAGACCATACGTCGCACACTACATCAAATTGGTCTGCATGGCTGTCGTCCCAGAAGGAAGCTTCTTCTAAAGATGATGCACAAGAAAGCCGAAAACAGTTTGCTGAAGACAAGCAGACTAAGGACATGGCTTACTGGAACCATGTCCTGTGGTCTGATGACACCAAGATAAACTTATTTGGTTCAGATGGTGTCAAGCATGTGTGACGGCAACCAGGTGAGTACAAAGACAAGTGTGTCTTGCCTACAGTCAAGCATGGTGGTGGGAGTGTCGTGGTCCGGGGCTGCATGAGTGCTGCCGGGACTAGGGAGCTACAGTTTATTGAGGGAACCATGAATGCCAACATGTACAGTGACATAATGAAGCAGAGCATGATCCCCCTCCCTTCAGAAACTGGGCCGCAGGGCAGTATTCCAACATGATAACAACCCCAAACACACCTCCAAGACAACCACTGCCTTGCTAAAGAAGCAGAGGGTAAAGGTGATAGACTGGCCAAGCATGTCTCCAGACCTAAACCCTATTGAGCATCTGTGGGGCATCCTCAAATGGAAGGTGGAGGAGCGCAAGGTCTCTAACATCCACCAGCTCCATGATGTCGTCATGGAGGACTCCAGTGGAAACCTGTGAAGCTCTGGTGAACTCTATGCCCAAGAGGGTTAAGGCAGTGCTGGAAAATAATGGTGGTCACACAAAATATTGACACTTTGGACCCGATTTGGACATTTTCACTTAGGGGTGTACTCACTTTTGTTTGCCAGCAGTTTAGACAGTAATGGCTGTGTGTTGTTATTTTGAGGGGACAGCAAATTTACACTGTTATACAAGCTGTACACTCACTACTTTACATTGTAGCAAAGTGTCATTTCTTCAGTGTTGTCACATGAAAAGATATAATAAAATATTTACAAAAATGTGAGGGGTGTACTCAGTTTTGTGAGATACTGTATATGTGGCCAACCACCAGTGAATTCCAGATATCACAGTCTTCATTTCAATGTATCACCCATGTGTCACATGCATAACACCCTGTGAACCATATACACTCACCTCCTGGATTGGACCTTAATCAATAATCAAGGTCAAATGCACCTTTGCCCCTTTGGGGCTTTACTCCAACTGGCCCCTGGCTCCAAGTAACAATTACAGGCAGGTTGAGCAGAAGCTCCAGTCCATGTGTCCGTGCCTGTGATTGTTACTGGGAGCCAGGATCCAGTTGAAGTAAAGCCCTAGAGGGGCAAAAGTGCGTTTGACCTTGATTATCCTCCCTGGCGGTTTTCCCGAGTGTGGCTCGGGGTTAAATTTCAGTACCATTAGCGGTAACCCCGAGCCACACTCGGGATTACATCTCAGGATCCTGGTGCTGTATACTTATCTTGTCCCCAGGAACCTGCAATGTCCCCCCCGCTGTGTCCGTGGGCTCTGTCCTCTGCCCGAAGTCTCTCTGTGCTGGGCTCCATTCCCTGCGAGTATCGCAACGCACGGGGGCGGAACCCGGCGGCAAATTCAAAAAAGTGAAAAATCATAATACATACAGTACACTGTAATCTTACAGATTACATTACGCTATGAAATTATTTCACATCCCTTTTGTCCCCAGTGCTTTGTCTAGTGCCCTGCATGTAGTTTTATATTATATATACTGTTCTTTCTGCCTGGAAACTTGAGATTGTTCATAGAAACCAAAAAGTGTCCCTTTACTTCAAAAGTGGTTTTAGACCAGCTGGAAAACAGTGATAGTAAATTAGAACACTTGCAGAATTGAGCGATAGTGATTCGCGGGGAAATACATTTTAACCACTAGAGATCCGCGCTATAGCCGAATGACGGCTACAGCATGGACCTGCTTTGCCGGGACTACGTCCATTGACGTCATCCCGTGCACGAGCAGCCCAGCGCGCCCCCTGCAGGGCGCGTGGCTCGCTCTGTGTGATCAGCGAGTCTATGAGACTCACCTGATCACAGATCGGAGTAAGGGGTCGATCGCGACCCCTTACCACATGATCAGCTGTCAGCCAATAACAGAGCTGTTAATCGGCTACTTTTTTCCTCGCGCTAACAGCGTGAGGAGGAAAAAAATGCCGATCACCGGCGGCCGTGAGAGGGACATCAGTTCTGATCATGGAGATCTGCCACCAGATCACCAGTGCCCCCTGCCAGTGCCACCTAGTAATTGGCAGCAGTGCCGCCTACCAGTGCCCACCAGCGCCACCCATCAATGCCCACAGTGCCACCCATCAGTTCCCACAGTGCCACCCATCAGTGCCCACGATCAGTGCCTCAAGAACAGTGCTGCACATCAATGCCACCTATCAGTGCCCATCAGTGTCACCTACCAGTGTCCATCAGTGCCGCCTATCACTGCCCATCAGTACTGCCCATCAGTGCCACCTATCAGTGGTACCTATCAGTGCCCATCAGTGACACCCATCAGGGCCCATCAGTGGCCATCAGTGCCGCCTTATCTGTGCCCATCAGTGCCGCCTTATCTGTGCCGCCTTAACTGTGCCCATCAGTGCTACCTTAACTGTGCCTATCCGTGTCCATCAGTGCAGCCTATCAGTGCCCACCAGTGCCGCCTCATCAGCGCATATCAATGAAGGAGAAAAATTACCTGTTTGCAAAATTTTATAACAAACTATGAAACATGATTTTTTTTTTCAAAATTTTACATCTTTTTTGTTTGTTTAGCAAAAAATAAAATCCCAGCTGTGATTAAATACCACCAAAAGAAATCTCTATTTGTGGGAAATTTCATTTGGATACAGTGTTGTATAACCGCGCAATTGTCATTCAAAGTGCGTCAGCGCTGAAAGCTAAAAATTGGTGTGGGCAGGAGGGGGGTTAAGTGCCCAGTAAGCAAGTGGTTAATATTATTATATTATTATTTTTTATAATTATTTATTTATTATTTTATATTTTATGATTTTGTGTTTCAAACTTCATCATACCCGGGATATCTACTAGACTCTTGGTCGACCGATTTAAGTGTGTTATTACTAAGAATTACAGGCCTACAATATAAAACACCAAATTTCTATGCAAAATAATTGTACCGCTTTGAGAGGCAAAAATCTGACATAATCATACCGCCAGGAAGGTTAAGGTCCAGTCCAGGAGGTGAGTGCATATGGTTCACAGGGTATTATGCATGTGGCACGTGGGTGATATCTGGAATTCACTGGTGGTTGGTTACATATACATATTTATGGACTTTTGTGCACTGCATCATTATTTGTATCAAGTTCCACTAAATGTTTGAGTTTAATGGATACATACATTTACCAACTTGTAACTTTGTTACTATGCATATAGCTTGAAATGCCTGATTTACACCTATTTAACAATAGTCTGTTGTTTTACAGGGGAGCTCATTAATCTTGCTATGTACTGTGAAAGAATAAGAAGGAAATTTTGGCCAGAATGGCATGATGACAATGACAACTCCTTATATGAAACCGATGACAGTGGTGAGGGGAGCAAGACACATACCCCGCTACAGGACTTCAGTTTTTATTCAAGGACTGAGACCTTTGATGATGAAGGAACAGAAAATAGCATTTCTCAAACCCCAGATACCGATTACACTGGACATTCACTTTTTGACTCTGATATGGAACTGGATGAATATATTGATCAAGAACAATGCAAGTGAAGCACATTCTTTTTTGAGAGCTGCTGGATAGATTCCTGTACTTATATCTACTATTACTGGTTTTGCACACATCATTGGTTTAAACAAGCCTTATATCTGCGGGAGCAATGCAGCCAGCAGGCTTTGTTAAAATTGTGCACTGGTTGCTGCACCTGAAGATGTTAAATATTAACTTTGACCTTCATTGTGTGTGTTTCTAGATAAATATGCTGGAGGTGTTGTCACAATCACCTTATTCAATAAAGAGTTCTACCAAGTATACTTTTTCTAGACGCAGTAACCCATAATAAACCAATCTGCATCCATCCTTTACTGGTCTAGTTTAAGCAGAGCAAATTCTGATTGGTTGTTATGGATTAGTGCATAGAAGGATAGTACCTAAAGCTGAACTTCAGGAAAAACAGCTAAATGCTTACTTGAAATATATATTTGTTATCTGTTTTACTCACCAAAGGATTTGTATTTATTTCTACCCAGCCAGTCTTGATGTTAACACAAGTGTGCCGGACAACACAGCCAGGTTGGTGATCTCACTTTACTGCAGTTAAACATTACAGCTTGTCACTAGGCTGTGATTGGTCCGTAAAGAGACAGTAGAAGACTGACAAGGACATCCCTGTGCTCATTCTGCACTCTCCTCCTGCTAGCATGTTCTTTGTCAGCTTGTGTCCTTCTTAAACCTGATTGGCCTCTTTGCTGGACTCCCACATTTCCAGTTTAAGGCAGCCCATACATGCTTCATTTATTTTTCATTCAATCAGCAAATTTAATGAAAACAATGACCTGATTCCCCCACACACTTTATGTGGATGCGGGAACCCCCAGCGCTGAGCCTTTTGTATTCTGATGGCGGGAGACTTCCACAACGTCAGAAAACCCTAATCAGTGCTGCTAACTGTAGGCGGCAGCACTGATCGATCGGGAAAAACCCCCCAGGGTGGTTGTACAGAAGTTGATCAGTAGATCGACTTCTGCACAACTGGCCTGCTTATACATAAAATCGAAATGTAACTGGTTCTTGCTGAACCAGACAAATTTCTATCTATGTAGGACTGCCTTTAAAGATTTACAAGAGGATGATACCATATCATATCCAGGTATATCTACTAGATACATTTAAAATAAATATAAAGTTGTTACAGATGTCATTATTTAATGTAATATATCTACCTGAGGTTAACTTTAAAGGCTAGAACTCTATTGATTAAGGACACACATGACAAGGATTTTCAGACTATCTTCAAGACATGTTCATATTGATTCTAAACGTGTTGTTGCCATGAGGGCAAGAATATGTGTTGTTGTTTCAGTAAACGTCCAATAGCTCAAGTGTCTATAGCCTTATAGCCAAAAATGTAACGGGATTGAGTAATGAGTGCTGTCAGTATGGTGATCCCTAAAGTATAGTTTGCACTTTTATTGATATTAGGATACATAATTATATTTGCTGTATGGGGCATTGAATACAAACACTAGTTTTATGGATTCGTATACTGTGGTTTACCTATAAAATCTAGATTTTGATTTCAGATATCACAATCAGTCATTTATTCATAGTTAATTGTGTACTGCTACAAGAGTACTGTGTGTTGTATTCAAACAGTTTATAAAGAAGAGCCATTATGTCTGACCTGTCCATATTGCAAGCCCCCTGTTGAAGTTATTCAAGTCTAAATCACTTAAATATATTGGGGTGTATGCCAGCAGAAGTCTACTACTCTTTAAAAAGCAAGTGTCCCCCAAGATAAATTATTAAAAAAAAAAAGGACTCAATTTACATGCAACACATGGCGCCATGAAATCCATTGCCTCTGATTGCCTGATTCTGTGTTGAGTTCTACAAGCCAGGCTGCTTTTTGCTAATCTGTTCTGTATGTACAGTAACGCTTGATGAATCATGAATCATAAATCAGTCTCAACAACAAGCAGCAACAACAAAGTCGCTGAAATGAATGGGGTGTTGACCAGAGCACCTGAGACCATGCATGAGAAGACTCCCTAATTTGCATATTTCTCAGCAGAGGATAAAAAAAAGAACACAAAATAAAATCTTGTATGTTAGCGCATTTGTCTTTGGGCTGCTGCTAATGCATTTTTATTTATCCAGAAGCCCTTATTTTAAATGTGTTTTTCATTCTTTCCAGAACATCTCTAGTTATAACTGCTGAAGAGACAGTTTATTGCCTGCTGCCATTAAAGTTCCATGTGATTTCTGTTTGCCCTATACAGGCATACCGAGTGTGACATGGTGTTGTAAAATATAGCTTATATAATGTACACTTTATGCAATGGAACTGAGGTTGTGAAAGACACTTTTATTTTTAAGAGATTATTGTGCCTGTATCACCATGTTTCCTTCAGAGTTCACAAATGTCCTATATGAATAAATGATTTATTATTATTAAATATTTTCGCTACTTTTTTTACTATTATTTTTAAAAGGTTTTTTTCACTCGGTAATTTGCTTATACAGGGTGGGCCGAAAGTAGATATACATTATGGCATTTTTGTTGTAGTTGTATATTTTTTAAATTTATTATTTATATTACTTTACAAGTATTGAGAAAGATATGGCCAAAAGTAGGTGGACAGTAGGAATCAAATCATGTTTAGTCTCTTAGGTGCAACATTCTTATAACCTGTCACCAACACCACTACAGCTCAGCGAAGCTGGCCCCCCTACAATCAGCACAAATAAAAACTCAAGTGTGTTTCTTTAGTGCTACGTTTGTGCTGTTTTGTGCCGTAAAAATTTACATTTGTGCTGCTTTTATTTTTAAGATATTAGCAATTGTTTTTTCCAGACTGTGACATCACCTAGCCCCCCTACAACACCCAAATGACACAAAACTGGTCTTGTTGGTTAGTGCTACGTTTGTGCTGTTTTGTGCTGCTAAAAATTCCGTTCTATCTTTTATCGTTTTTGCGTTATTAATGATTTATTAAAGGTCACCAATGGTCAGTCAGCCCCCCTACAACGCCCAAATGACACGAAACTGGTCTCGTTGGTTAGTGCTACGTTTGTGCTGTTTTGTGCTGCTAAAAATTCCGTTCTATCTTTTATCGTTTTTGCGTTATTAATGATTTATTAAAGGTCACCAATGGTCAGTCAGCCCCCCTACAACGCCCAAATGACACGAAACTGGTCTCGTTGGTTAGTGCTACGTTTGTGCTGTTTTGTGCTGCTAAAATTCCGTTCTATCTTTTATCGTTTTTGCGTTATTAATGATTTATTAAAGGTCACCAAAGGTCAGTCAGCCCCCCTACAATGCCCAAATGACGCAAAACTGGTCTCGTTGGTTAGTGCTACGTTTGTGCTGTTTTGTGCTGCTAACATTTCCGTTCTATCTTTTATCGTTTTTTCGTTATTAATGATTTATTAAAGGTCACCAAAGGTCAGTCAGCCCCCCTACAACGCCCAAATGACACGAAACTGGTCTCGTTGGTTAGTGCTACGTTTGTGCTGGTTTGTGCTGCTAAAATTTTTATTTGTGCTGTTATGGTTTTTAAGTTATAACAGTTTATTTTTTTTTTCAAACCCCACTCACTTTGCCCACCCTACAATCAGCACAAATAAAAACTCAAGTGTGTTTCTTTAGTGCTACATTTGTGCTGTTTTGTGCTGCTAAAATTTCCGTTCTACCTTTTATCATTTTTGCGTTATTAATGATTTATTAAAGGTCACCAAAGGTCACTCAGCCCCCCTATAATGCCCAAATGACACAAAACTGGTCTCGTTGGTTAGTGCTACGTTTGTGCTGTTTTGTGCTGCTAAAATTTCCGTTCTATCTTTTATCGTTTTCGCGTTAATAATGATTTATTAAAGGTCACCAAAGGTCAGTCAGCCCCCCTACAACACCCAAATGACACAAAACTGGTCTCGTTGGTTAATGCCTCATTTGTGCTGGTTTGTGCTGCTAAAATTTTTATTTGTGCTGTTATGGTTTTTTAGTTATAACAGCTTGTTTTTATATTTGTGCTTTTTTGTGTCATAATAATAAAAATTCGTGCTGCTTTTATTTTTAAGATAATAGCAATTTGTTTTTTCCAGATGATGACATCACCCCGCTCTCCTGTCACATACCTGGTTAGTGAGCTCCTGGTTAGAAAGCAGCCATGGGAGCACAGTGAGGTATGAGTGCCTGTGATCAGTCCAGTAGACTGCATGGTGGAAGCAGTCAGCATGTGGATGTGGCGGCAGAACCAGCTGGTGGCAGATGAGCTGGCACTGAGCTTGGCTGGTGGCAGACTGTGGGTAAGCAGCTGGAAGCAGGAGACAGATGAGACCTTGCTGGGCTGAAGAGCTGTAGCAGGCTGGATGAGCCGGATCCATAATGGTCAGGCAGATCAGGCATAGACGGCACACAACAGGATAATCGGGTCACAAACCAAGTCAGCAACAGGAGGTAGATCAGGCAAGAAGAGAAGGCAGAAGCAGAATCCAGAGACAAGCCAAGGTCAGGGCAGGTAGCAGTCAAACGGAGGTCAGGAGCAAGCTGGGTTAGGATCAGAGGTCAAACACAGGAATCAGGAATGAACACTCAGAAGCGGCACACCAAATTGCAGCCTGTTTAAATAGTCTGTCTGGTGCCAGCATTGGTGACAGGCTCACGCTCATCTGCCCAGCCAGTTGCCAGTCTGCGCATGCGCATATGTATGTACAGGGAGACATCATTTGTGCTATGCGAAAGCCTTCCCTGACACCCCCTACAGCAGCCAAACAAAATGAAAACAGGCTGGTTGGTTAGTGCCACGTTTGTGTTGATTTGTGCCTATTTACTTTCCATTCTGTGACGGCGTCTCTTCGTCTGACGGCTCTTAAATAACTGGGTGGCCCCGCCCCCTCTGACGCACGGGACATGACGGGACTTCCCTGTGGCATTCCCCGTGACGTCACAGGGAAGTCCCGTCAAGTCACCGTGCGTCAGAGGGGGGCGGGGTCACCGGGTGGCCCCGCCCCCCGTTATTTAAGAGCCGTCAGACGAAGAGACGCCGTCACACAGCGGGAGCCTCCCTTCATGACAGCATGGGTGCGGAGCGGCCCGGAGAAGAAAATGAAGAAGAGAAGAAGAGAAGAAGGAAGAAGAGAAGAGGATGAAGAAGAAGATGAAGAGAAGAGCGGGAGCCTCCCCTCATGCCATCGGTGCGGAGCGGCCCGAGGAGAAGAAGATAGAAGACGCCGTGGAGGAGATGCTGGACGAGAACGCTGGAGGAAGAACCAGAAGAGCCAGAAGAACCAGAAGAAGATGAAGGAAGAAAGAAGAAGCATTTAAATAAAGGAATTGTCAAAAACTGTCTCTTGTCATTTTTAACATTTTTGACACTTTTTTAGTGAAATGGTAGGGGTAAGTACCCCCTTACCATTTCACACAGGGGGGGGGCCGGGATCTGGGGGTCCCCTTGTTAAAGGGGGCTTCCAGATTCCGATAAGCCCCCCACCTGCAGACCCCCACGACCACCGGCCAGGGTTGTGGGGATGAGGCCCTTGTCCTCATCAACATGGGGGCAAGGTGTTTTGGGGGGCTACCCCAAAGCACCCTCCCAATGTTGAGGGCATGTGGCCTGGTACGGTTCAGGAGGGGGGGGCCGCACTCTTGTCCCCCCCTCTTTTCCTGCGGCCTTTGTTTTTGTTTTTGTTTGTTTTTGGCGCGGGGTTCCCCTTAAAATCCATACCAGACCTGAAGGGTCTGGTATGGAATTTAGGGGGAACCCCACGTCATTTTTTTTAAAAAATTTTGGCCGGGGTTCCCCTTAATATCCATACCAGACCTAAAGGGCCTGGTATGGAATTTAGGGGGACTCCCACGTCATTTTTTTTTTTTAATTTTGGTTCGGGATTTCCCTGTGGGGAATTCCCATGCCGTTTTTATCAATGAACTTCTATGTGTATTGTCGGCAATGCAATAGCCGCGGGTAGTTTTAAATGGCTTTTTTTCCTTCGAAACGTTATTTTGCTGTCAGACTGTTCTAAACACAGGAAACATGCGCCCCTTTACAGGCATACTATAGACACCCCCCAGGTACGAAATTTAAAGGGATATTACACTCTTATTGTTTGACTTTAAGCATTATTAAAATCACTGCTCCTGAAAAAACGTTTTTAAAACTTTTTTTTGCATTGATCCATGTCCCCTGGGGCAGGACCCGGGTCCCCAAACACTTTTTATGACAATAACTTGCATATAAGCCTTTAAAATTAGCACTTTTGATTATTCATGTTCATGTCCCATAGACTTTAACGGTGTTCGCGTGTTCGAGCGAACTTTTTTCCTGTTCGCATGTTCTGGTGCGAACCGAACAGGAGCCCTGACCTTGGCTTGTCTCTGGATTCTGCTTCTGCCTTCTCTTCTTGCCTGATCTACCTCCTGTTGCTGACTTGGTTTGTGACCCGACTATCCTGTTGTGTGCCGTCTAAGCCTGATCTGCCTGGCCATTATGGACCCGGCTCATCTGACCCTGCATCCTGCTCATCCAGCCTGCTACAGCTCTTCAGCCCAGCAAGGTCTCATCTGTCTCCTGCTTCCAGCTGCTTACCCACAGTCTGCCACCAGCCAAGCTCAGTGCCAGCTCATCTGCCACCAGCTGGTTCTGCCGCCACATCCACCTGCTGACTGCTGCCACCACGCAGTCTACTGGACTGATCACATGCACTCATACCTCACTGTGCTCCCATGACTGCTTTCTAACCAGGACCTCACTAACCAGGTACGTGACAGGAGAGCGGGGTGATGTCATCATCTGGAAAAAAACAAATTGCTATTATCTTAAAAAAAAAGCAGCACAAATTTTTATTATTATGACACAAAAAAGCACAAATATAAAAACAAGCTGTTATAACTAAAAAACCATAACAGCACAAATAAAAATTTTAGCAGCACAAACCAGCACAAATGAGGCATTAACCAACGAGACCAGTTTTGTGTCATTTGGGTGTAGTAGGGGGGCTGAGTGACCTTTGGTGACCTTTAATAAATCATTAATAACGCAAAAACGATAAAAGGTAGGACATAAATTTTAGCAGCACAAATGTAGCACTAAAGAAACACACTTGAGTTTTTATTTGTGCTGATTGTAGGGTGGGCAAAGTGAGTGGGGTTTGAAAAAAAAAACTGTTATAACTTAAAAACCATAACAGCACAAATAAAAATTTTAGCAGCACAAACCAGCACAAACGTAGCACTAACCAACGAGACCAGTTTCGTGTTATTTAGGCATTGTTGGGGGGCTGACTGACCTTTGGTGACCTTTAATAAATCATTAATAACGAGAAAACGATAAAAGATAGAACGGAAATTTTAGCAGCACAAAACAGCACAAACATAGCACTAACCAACGAGACCAGTTTTGTGTCATTTGGGCATTATAGGGGGGCTGAGTGACCTTTGGTGACCTTTAATAAATCATTAATAACGCAAAAATGATAAAAGGTAGAACGGAAATTTTAGCAGCACAAAACAGCACAAATGTAGCACTAAAGAAACACACTTGAGTTTTTATTTGTGCTGATTGTAGGGTGGGCAAAGTGAGTGGGGTTTGAAAAAAAAAAAAAAACTGTTATAACTTAAAAACCATAACAGCACAAATAAAAATTTTAGCAGCACAAACCAGCACAAACGTAGCACTAACCAACGAGACCAGTTTCGTGTCATTTGGGCGTTGTAGGGGGGCTGACTGACCTTTGGTGACCTTTAATAAATCATTAATAACGCAAAAACGATAAAAGATAGAACGGAAATGTTAGCAGCACAAAACAGCACAAACGTAGCACTAACCAACGAGACCAGTTTTGTGTCATTTGGGCGTTGTAGGGGGGCTGACTGACCTTTGGTGACCTTTAATAAATCATTAATAACGCAAAAACGATAAAAGATAGAATGGAATTTTTAGCAGCACAAAACAGCACAAACGTAGCACTAACCAACTAGACCGGTTTTGTGTCATTTGGGCGTGGTAGGGGGGCTAGGTGATGTCATAGTCTGGAAAAAACAATTGCTAATATCTTAAAAATAAAAGCAGCACAAATGTAAATTTTTACGGCACAAAACAGCACAAACGTAGCACTAAAGAAACACACTTGAGTTTTTATTTGTGCTGATTGTAGGGGGGCCAGCTTCGCTGAGCTCACCACGACACTGTTTTGTTTCTTAGGTGCTTAAAATTTCCTCCCTCAACATTGTTACTTTCCTGGATCCTGTTCCTGACAGTGTGCGGGTTATTTACTAAAGCTGGAGAGAGCAAAATCTGGTGCAACTCTGCAGAGAAATCATTCAGCTTCCAGGTTATATTACCAAAGCTTAAAGTGGAGTTCCAATTAAAAAAAAAAAAAAACATTTAAAGTCAGCAGCTACAAATACTGCAGCTGCTGACTTTTAATAATCGGACACTTACCTGTCCCAGGGTCCAGCGATAGGGGGGGGAACGAAGCCCTGCTCATCTCCATCTCCTTTTTGTGGCGCCGGCATTGTCACTGTGGGTGCCCGGCTGTGGCTTCACAGCTGGCCACGTACTGCGTGTGCGTGAGTCACGCTGCGTGATGTGACTGGCCGGGCAATCATCTGGGACCTGTGACATGTCCCAGATGATTGCCGAGAGGGAGGGAGGAGAGGTGATCTTCCTTCCGGCGCCGCGGGTGCGCCAGGAGGAAGTGAGAGCTGGAACCCTCTAAAAAGAGGGTTTCCGCTCCTCCCCCCCCCCCCCCAAAAAAAATGACATGCCAAATGTGGCATGTCAGGGGGTCACCTTACCTTAAAACAGAAGTTCCATTTTTGGGTGGAACTCCGCTTTAATTGAACAAGCTTAAGGGTCGCTGGTTCGAATCCCAACCACGACATTACCTGCCTGGAGTTTGCATGTTCTTCCTGTGCCTGCGTGTTCCTCCGGGTACTCCGGTTTCCTCCCACACTCCAAAAGACATGCTGGTAGGTTAATTGGATCCTGTCAAAAAAAAATTGTCCCTAATATGTATGAATGTGAGTTAGGGACCTTAGATTGTAAGCTCCTTGAGGGTAGGGACTGACGTGAATGTACAATGTATATGTAAAGCGCTGCGTAAATTGACGGCGCTATATAAGTACCTGAAATAAATAATAATAATAATAAATAACAAGCTGAGGTTAGAAGCCAATTGGCTACCATGCACAGCTACACCAGATTCCGAGTGCACCAGTTTTAGTAAATCAACCTCTGTGACACACAGTAACTCATAATTTGCAGCCAGCATCAATGTCTATAAATGCTTGTGAGACGATCTCCTTCAATGTGTCCACTGTGTGGCGTTTCCACGTTCCCCATGACAAGGTGTTCCCAGGTGCTCCGTACTGACAAAGCAAAATGAGGAGGGGCCCATTATGATGCATGGTAATATATAAAGTAGTAGTAATGTATACTTACTTTTGGCCCACCCTGTATTTTAACTTCAGCAAAATAAAACGCTTTAACCTTTTTCCACCTGCGCTATAGCTGAAAGACAGCTGCAGTGCGGGCTTACTTTGCTAGGAGGGTGTCCATACATGTCCTCCTGTGATCGCGCTGCCTGCGTGCCCCCTGTGGCATATGGGCAGCGTGCTCTGTAATCGCTGCATCTTGCAGACACAGCTGATCACATATTGGGGTAAAGGGCCAATCACAGTGGCCCTTTACCACGTGATCAGCAGTGTCCAATTACAGCTGATCACAATGTAAACACAGGCCGGTTATTGGCATTCCTTTCCTCACTCCTAGGGTACAGTGTAGCATGACCGGGCAATTGTCCGGGCAAAAGCTGAAAATTGGCCTGGGCAGGAAGGGGGTAAAAGTTCCTAGTAGACAAATGGTTAAACAAAAGGTTCATCTGCCCCAGGCTCATATTCAGTTACATGTGTTATCAGTTTATTATATGTTTCTCGGTCTCCAGTGGTTGAGGTATCTGCTTAACTCATCCAGGTGTGCATACCTACCTGCTGCAAACAGTTTCCACTCTTCATTTACGTCTTGCTTTAGAGAATACAGGGCAATTCTAAAAGTACAAGACGGGCAGGTACAGAGCCGTAAAATAAAGCAGGGAGATCTCTTTACTGGGGTTTTACAGAAAAGCCAACGAGCGAGGCAGTCCACCAGACTTTTTGGGAGAGAGCAGTTTTGGGTGATTCCAGTAAATAAGTCTTACCAACATTGTCAATAAGAAACAAGCACAGTTATCAGAAGATCCAATGCTGTCTTCCTGCTCTGGTCAGTTTTATTCATTTCACTTTGATTGTTATTGTTTTATCCTTGGAAGTAAGATTGCATTTATTAAATGCATTTGATATAAATGGAAATATACCAAATTTCTTAGTGATGTAACAAATGGATCACCTGACTCCCTTATCCCCTTTGCACTCATTTAAACAAACGCCAACCTTGTGTACCCTACAAGGTAAAATCACAGAGTGCTAGGAACTGAGCAGATTTCACCAACAGATCAAACTATACCATAATTAACTAATACCATAATACTCCTCTCCTCAGTAAACAATGGGCACTGTGTGTAGTGGGTATTGAAATATTGAGGAATTTTAATTGTTTGCCAGAAGGATTGTTGAGTGTTCTTTCCTGAAACTTAAATTTAACATACTTTAACACAAACATAATTGTTTGGGGAAAATAAAGTAACATTTTCTTGCAGAGGAGGACATAGAACTTGAGAGAGCAAAAGCTGCTGGGCTTGGGTAAGTTAGATTTATATTATATTATATTATTTTATTATGTATTTAACTTGGTTAGTATCGAAATTAGGGAGAAGATGCTGCTGGTAACCAAACATGATAAAAGGTGTACATTTCCAGTGTTATCAATATCATATTTGACATACTTTGTATGATCTGAACAAGTATTGACTCTCTTTGTAACTGAGGCCTGAACTTCTTACCAATGCATATTTCTTAAGCAAAAACATATTTCACTCCATAATCACAGTCATAGATGTTAAAGGGCTTATTTATAATGAAGGGCAAAGAGTAATTCCTCAAAAGTCAAATAATTTAAAGTGGTTGTAAAACGCTGGGTGCCTTTTTTTTTTCTGCAAAGTAAAGCCATAATGTGCTAGTATGCATTGCATACTAGCACATTATGTGTAACTTACCTGAAAACAAAGGCTTTCATCGCTGGAGGCCGCTTCCATCTTCACTCGTCTTCCTTCTGAGTCCGCGGACTCTGGCTGTGTGACTGGCCGTAGCCGCGATGACATCACTCCCACACATGCGCAGGGGAGTCACTGTTTATGGCACAGGATTCTGAAGAAACGGCCCAGGTGGCTGTTCCTTCCGAGCGCATGCTCCGGTGACGTCATCGACTGCATATATAGTAAACATCTCCTAAACAAAAGTTTAGGAGACATTTACAGTACCCATAGATAAGCCTTATTATAGGCAGGGCTGGTGCAAAGATTTTTGACACCCTAGGCAAAACCTAATTTTGCCACCCCCCTTGACTCCACCCCTGACACCACCCCCTTTCCCTGCCCATGTATACCCCACCTTTTTAATGAAGTGCCCATCAAATGCAGCCTCACCAGTGCCCATCAAATGCAGCCTCACCAGCGCCCATCAAATGCAGCCTCACCAGCGCCCATCAATGCAGCCTTACCAGCGCCCATCAAAGGCAGCCTCACCAGCGCCCATCAAATTCAGCCTCACCAGCGCCCATCAAATTCAGCCTCACCAGCGCCCATTAAATGCAGCCTCACCAGCGCCCATCAAATGCAGCCTCACCAGCGCCCATCAATGCAGTCTCCCCAGCGCCCATCAATGCAGCCTCACCAGCACCCATCAAATGCAGCCTCACCAGCGCCCATCAATGCAGCCTCACCAGCACCCATCAAATGCAGCCTCACCAGCGCCCATCAAATGCAGCCTCACCAGCGCCCATCAAATGCAGCCTCACCAGCGCCCATTAAATGAAGCCTCACCAGCGCCCATCAAATGCAGCCTCACCAGCGCCCATCAATGCAGCCTCACCAGCACCCATCAAATGCAGCCTCACCAGCGCCCATCAATGCAGCCTCACCAGCACCCATCAAATGCAGCCTCACCAGCACCCATCAAATGCAGCCTCACCAGTGCCCATCAATGCAGCCTCCCCAGCGCCCATCAATGCAGCCTACCAGTGCCCATCAATGAATGTTTGCTTGCTTCCATTCATTCGGGAGTCAGGACGCAGACACAGTCCTCTGCAGCTGCTGCACCTCTAACATTATGTGCAAACAGAGCGGCGGCTGCCTGCTGATGCTGAGACTTAATTGCTTGCTGCAGAGAAAAGATGGAAGGAACACCAGTGTCCGGGCGCCCTAGGCAGCAGTGTGCCCTAGGTGGCTGCCTAGTTTGCCTAGGGGTAGCATCGGCCCTGATTATGGGCTTACCTATAGGTACAAGTCAAAGATGAAGTTTACAACCACTTTAAGCATAGATACCAAAGCCAGTTATGGTATTTGTTTCTATATGTTAGTGCTTAATAAAGGACCACCTTCTCAAAAAATACTGTATTCTGGTAACTATATTACCTTTTTATGTGTAATGTCGGTATTTGATATATTAGTTGTTATTTTATTCCAGATTTTTTGATTTTTTAAATCACTTTTTCAGGAACATCAAGCTCTCTAGCAACATTTACAATGAGAGGGGAAACTATAACACTACTGGGGATGCCTGAGCAGCTGTAGCAACAGTTTTTTTTCCACCCATAGGCATCATCAATGCATCATCAAAAGCACCCCTAAATGAAAAATATGAAGACAATTAAAATAGAATACTCAGTCACTGGATTATGACAATTAAATACATGTTCTGCATAGAGATATCAGAAATGAAACATATTTGATGTAGAAGGCCTTTAAACATATGAATTGTCTCTTTTCTCCAGTTGAGCAAAGTAACATTGGCTTTTCTCACAAATGGAGCAAAGTAGCATTGGATCATTTCACCAAAAGAGGGGCCTGATCAGCACACTTAGAGCACAAGAATATTTATCACCGATTTAGACTTCAAATTAAAAACACAAATTTTCTAAAAGTTAGGAAACATAAAAACTAGCTTAGGTTAATGTGGGCTGACCACTCAATGATCGTTGCACTGGTACCTGCAGATTAATTAAAACTTTGTACATTATGGACTTTTTTTTTTTTGTTTTTTATTACATATTTTTTTCTTCTATGTACTCTAGATTTTATTGTGAATAATTTTACTCCTTGCTGTAAAATACAAGAATATTAGAATTTGCTATCATAAAGGCATCTGTACCCTCTGGTGAAAGTAAAAAAAAAAATGTTTAAAGCTTTCTAAAGAAGTGTGAAAATAAACAAATACTCTGGAGAGGTGAATAATTAAACAGCTCCCTAAAACAGTGAAAAACGACAGTGCCTGAGGTTGTGCATTAAGCTGCTTACTCTAATAACATGTACTGTACATTTATTACACTAAGTTTACAATGTGTTTTTTTGCAGCATTTGCTTGAAGCACAATACAGCAAGCAATTGCATAGAAATATTTTTATCTACGGGCTTAGAAATAAGTTAGGAAGTAATAGTAACATACATAGTGCAGTAACTCATGGCAACAGAATGAAAATTAATTGGTTACTATAGTTATTGAACATTAGTTGTCACTATGGTCTTTATATTGCTATATGGTATTTGTGTGGAAAAGTACAGTTTGTGTTCTGGTTGTAGCTATTTCAGATCACTATAATGCTCTTGAGGTAGCATAGCACATAAGCACATTATAATGATGTTACATATCAATAGCAGTGCTCAAGGATGTCCAATGGCTTCCTGTCTAAAGGCAGGCTGAAGGTGTTGAACTGCTGCCTTGACAAAATTTGATTTGGCAGAAATTTGATTAGGGGCACCTGGCACCCCCCCATCCATGCATGCGGCCCCAATAAAGGAAACCGGATGCATGAATTCCAATTTGGGGGCGTTGAAACACATTATTAGAGCCAGAGGTTCTGATAGGCTTCAAAATTGGATGGACTTGGGACGCAGAGCATTGCGCTACGAGCCCACCCAGGTGTGTTACAATAGCGAATGAAACTATTGATGATGCTACTAAAACACTGATCCTCCTCCCGGCCAATCAGGAAGCGGGTCTGAGACCCGTTTCCTGACTGGTTAAAATGAGGAGAGTCCCGATTGACCGCCGAGGAGGAGGGAGGTAACGGAAGCTGCTGCCGCCACCATGATGCCGTGGAGAGCAGAGGAAGGGGAAGCCACTGCTGTGATGACCATGTAGAGCAGGGGAAGCCACTGAGATGCCCACGGAGAGCATGGGAATCAGAAGTCGCTGCTGCCGTGCTGACAAGGAGAGCAGGGGAAGCCGCCGGTGAAGCCCGGAAGAAGCGCTGTCCGCCATAGATGGGGTAAGTGCTTCGGACCCGACCGACTGCCTGACCGGACAGGGGGGTGCTGCCACACTGTTTGCTGCCCCCCCCCCAAAAAAAATTACCACCAGCCACCACTGTTTGGCAGAGATGTTCATCAGAACATGATAAGGAATTGGTCTGCCACAAGGGAAGCACCCTAAAATTAAAAAACAAACAAAGAGGTGAAGCCCTAATATACAATATATGAATTGATATATAACCTTAATTACTTATAGCTAAGTAATGAATTTTGTACACTAGAAAATATCCAGGTCTATTACTAAATGTAAGTGCTACAAAAAAAGGAAGGATGACCGGAGCCGCGATGACGTCACTCCCACCCATGCTGGCTGTATGTACAGTAAATATCTCCTAAACGGTGCACGTGTAGGAGACATTTACACTACCTATAGGTAAGCCTTATTATAGGTTTACCTATAGGTAAAATTAAGCCCAGGTTCACACTGAGCTGCGAGAATGAAGCCGTGTGAGTTCAGCTGAACTTGCACAATTTCACTCCAGCATGTCAGTCCCGATTTTGACCGCGATTTCAGAGACATCTGTGCAGGTTTCTATACAAATGCCAATGTAAATCGCAGCCCGAAATCACAAAAAGTAGTACAGAAACTACTTTTTGAAATCGGCGCGGCACCGCAAATGCAGCATCGCACCGATTAGAACGGTGCCATTGCCGGCAATTGCCACCGACTTGACATGTCAAATCTTACCAATGTGAACCAGGGCTTAAAGATGGAGATTTACTTCCTCTTTAAGACTTCTCTGCAAACAGGAGAACAGGCTATTTAGTTCACCTGTTCCGTGAACAGCAAACAGCCAGACACAAACCCTGTGTTATCACAACTTAGAACCCCACCCAACATGTGGACATGATAAAAAGTATCAAGTAGCAATATTGGAAGTATTTAAGTTTGTTCTAAATTAAGAATAATGTGTATATAATTTGAAAGGGCCTATTCACACCTATTCATTTTAATGAACATGGTAATGGATATACAGACAAGTTCCATTGTTTCTATCTCACATATATGCAGCACACTGATGTGCTTGGCCCAAAAAAAAAAAGAAGGGGTCATGTACATTTTTTCATCTGTTGATGTGCTTTATAAGGGCTTTGAAATGAGATGGAAATTTGAAATGGAATTGATCACTTCCGGGGCCTATCCTTCTGCTACAGAGCACTTTAGAAGTGCTGTAAACACAATGCTTCTACATTATGTTTACAGAGGAAGTGATATGATGTCACGTGTGATGTGACAGCATTGTCTGTCAGCTCCAAGGCTTAGGCAGAGCTGATGTAGCTTTGTACTGCCTCCCCTGCAGCAATAGATCACCATAAGAAGTGATCTGTTGCTAAGGAGCTGCATGGGAGAACTGGATCAGGTCTCCACTGACTAGATCGAGACACTTCATTAGGAACAACAATATATAAAAGAACTTTTGTCATAAATATTAAAGTAAAAACTTTTACTTTAAAGTGATACTAAAAGGTTCAGATTTTTTTTTATTTTGTTAAAAAAAACAAACATGCCTATAATTGCCTGCTCTGTGCAACGGTGTGGCACAGAGCAGCCTCGATCCTCCTCTTCTTGGGTCACCCGCTGGTGCTCCTGGCTCCTCCCCAGAGTCCCCCCAGAGCAAGCTGTTTGTGCATGCTCTGGAGAAAAAGTGTGCAGCGCCAAAAGTAAATTAACAGGGATGAGCTGTGAATACTGTGTTATAAATGGACAGCACATAGAAAATAAAGTTCAAAAAATTGTTAAAGTGAAAAAATGCTAAAATGAAAAAAATAAAGTCCAATCTTGTGGATGGAAATCAACAATAAAAAAGCAATATAGATTTAAATACACAATCCCATGATAGGATCAGCAATATAAACTTATTGGTGAAAACACAATAGCTCAGTGCAAAGATGTGCAAAAAAATTTGGCGGAGACTTGAAAAGTGAAGAGGCGATCCAGTACAGTGCTCCAAACTCATCCACCGCACCCCTGTGAAATGCACACACACACACACCAGAAAAGCTGGCTGCCATTACAGCAGCAAACACGCACTCAGTGTAGATTCGCCATCTGTTGTGGGGAAGGCTGTTCAGCAACTCGCACCATCCAGATGTAGCTGTAGTAAAAAAAGCTCACCGGGAGCCAGGTGAAGTCTCCATAGTGTAGTATTTATTGGATTTGTATGTTAAAAGCCAAAATAAAATGAATCATAAAAACATATGACAATGGGTGCCACTGCCAACCCGGTATTGGACAGTGGCCTGACGTCAGCACTAGTGTCTGCTCCCCGAAGCTTTTCGTCCAATAGGACGTTATCAAGGGGTCCCGGGCCACCTCTGTGTGCCTATAAGACACAGAAATTACTGGATGAACTCTCTGCACACTGCTATATAACCTTTATAGCAAACTTTGCAATAAAAATAACAATATTTAGTTCAGTCATTGCAATAGATGTTAAAGCTGGCCAGCTGCATCAAAGTAATCCCTCTTATGGCCAGTCCTACACTGCTCTGCCAATGCAAATGCTACTGTGGACACAATGCCAACACGGGGCAAACAGACACAAACTGGGGAAGAGCTACTAGGTTCAGGTCTGGTCACTGACCTGCAATATAACAGAAACAAGATATACCTGTGCTCAGATCCCAATAGTTTGTACATGCATATAATCCATCAGGTGCTAAAGGGGTGTGATCACATATTAACACTAAACATACTGGATGAACTCTCTGCAAACTGCTATATACACTTTCTAGCAAACTTTGCAATAAAAAATAGGGATATTTAGCTCATATATATTGCAATACATGTTTAAAGGCAAAGTTCACCCTTTTTTTTTTCTAAAATCCAACTCCCCTATCTACCAATATACCGGTAACGTACCTCCGTTGCACAAAATTACAAGTTTTCTTTGGTTTTGAAGACCAAGCCTACCTATATCCATGGCTGTAGTTTGCAGATCATTTCAGAAACTTCCTGATATAAACACAGGATGGACCAGACTGTATGACCCATCAACTAAGTTTTCACAGCACCCTCGGAATTCCTCCATGTGTGAATTTGCCTGACTTCCCCATCATCCCTTCGGACGGGCTCAGGGTGCTCCTGGTGGAGGACACCAGGCCTGGATGGGCCCTCTGAAAGAAACCTGCAAAACTCCCCTCAAAGTAAAAGCTGGAGAGAGGTAAAGAACTTGATTTTTATATATAGGGACTGTGGCTGTTAAAGCAGGGGGCCTGGAGTTCATCATTAATACTGTAAGGGCTGGTCACCTGTATTGAAGTGGGTCCGCTTAGTAGCAAGATCAGGCTGGTGGCCTATATAGCATCTAAAGTGTCCTAGCCTGCTATGACTAACAAGAAAGGGGAAGATCAGCAGCAGCAGTCTCAGGAAGCTATGCCTACCCAAACTACCCGCTCAGCTAAAGAAAAGGAGAAGGGGACTCAAAATGTGGCCGCACTGGCAGCTGCGGCGAAATTAGAAAAGTTTGCTCACAGCTCCGCACAGTCCCCAGCCAAAAGTAATCAGCCATCTCTGGGGAAAACGTCATCAGGGGGTCCCGGAGATAGAAAGAGTCTGTGGAGAAGACCCGACATCCTGGTGGTTAGTGCGAAAACCATGAATAAAAAAAGCCCTGAGAGAGAGCACCTGGGAAGAACAGGGGATAGTATTCCCAATACAGCTGAAGTCAGTGAACAAGAACCCACCTTAAAAGAGGTATTATGTGCCATAAACGCATGCAGGAGTTCGATAAGTGGGATGTGGGAAGAGCTGAAAGCTCTAAGCGAAGAGTTTGGCAGCATTAAAAATGAGCTTCAGAAAACAGTGGAGAGAGTTAAAGGCGTGGAGGAAAGGATTAATCAACTAGAAGATACTGTAATCCCAATGCGGCAGGAGTTTACAAAAATGCAAGCCCAGCTAGATGCTAACAGGCTTAAAATGGATGAATGGGAGAACAGGTCGCGAAGACAAAACGTGAGAGTGATGGGTCTCCCCGAAAAAAGTGAGGGTCCCCGTCCCGAAGAATTTATGGAAAAATGGCTTAAGGAGGTTTTTGGGGCTGAGGCCTTTTCACAGTTTTTTTCTATTGAGCGAGCTCATAGAGTGCCTTCCAGGTCAGCATACTCAGGAGATCGTCCAAGACCAATGATAATGAGGTTTTTTAGTTATAAAGATAAGTTGAATTTAATGCAAAAATCTAGAGCAAAAGGGGACTTTTTTTAAGGGTGCCAAAATCTCGATATATCCAGATTACTCCCCGGACCTACAAAGGAAAAGGGCAGGTTTTTTGGACATTAAGCGCACCCTTCGGAACTATAATATACCATATGCTTTACTATATCCAGCACGGTTGCGTATTGAGGCCCTAGGGAACATCCATTTTTTTTGAATCTGTTAAAGGAGTCATGGACTGGCTTGAAGAGAATAAAAAGAACTTATAAAGTTGAAATCGCATACGTACAAATGAGAGTTTTTTTTTTTTTTTTTTCTTCTCTCATGTAGCATCAGGGGTTGGAGGGAGAGGGGTGGGGGGATGAAGTGAAAGTTGTGGGCAATGGTTAGATTGGTGACCGGGGTCTTTATAGCCCTCGGGGTGATGGGGTTGTTGGGGGGGAGGGGGGGAGAGGGGGGAATGGGATTTTGGGGAGGGGGGGAGTGGATGGAGGATGGGAGGGTTAAATGGGTCACAAGGAATGCTCCCAGGGTAGGCCAAGAAAGGCAGGGGGGGAGGGGGGGGGAAGGGGCACAAGGGTAAAATAGGGAAAATGTATCCAAAATTAAAAGGTTGCCACACACTAGTAATAAATGCACAGAGGGTCAAGATAAAATCACCACAAAGTTTTTTTGTAAAGTTTAGTCACATATTAAATAGTAAAGGGAAACCTGGTAGGATCAAAAGGGATGGGAATTTTTGCATATGAGCTTATAAATAAATATTTGGCACTGCTGGGTTTAACTAAGGTGATCTTAGGGTCTAATACCATATTGTCTTTCTTTTTTGTTTTCTTTGTTTTCTTTTTTTTCTTTCTTTTTCTCTCTCTCCTTCTCTCTTTCTTCCTTTTTTGTGTTGGAAGATGTATAGTTATTTGTACATTGTATATGTATATTTAGTCTATTTATATGGATATTTATTTTACTTGTACATATGCTTACAACTTAAAGGAGGGTTAGTATGGTAGGAATAATCTCATGGAATATTCGGGGTATGGGAGACCCCAACAAAAGAGCTACCATACTTCTAGAGCTGGAGGCACTGGGATCGGACTTGGTGTGCTTACAGGAGACTCACCTCACCAATGACTCTAAATCCGCAATTTGGAACAAAAAGTTTCAAGCACAATACCACTCGGTGCATACCTCCTATTCGCGAGGAGTATGTATACTGGTCAAAAAGGGGATGGCGTTCTCCTGTAGGGATGTTAGGACCGATCCGTTGGGTTGTTATGTCTTTTTATTCTGTATAATAGAGGGTAAACCTTTAGTTATAGCTAATGTGTATATTCCCCCTCCCTTCAAGATGGAGATCTTATATTGCCTCCTAGAATATGTCGAGGACAAAGGTGATATCCCACTTATAGTGGTGGGTGACTTCAACATGGTACTTAATGGGAAAATGGACAGGTTCCCTCCAAGAGCAAGGGAGAATAGAGCAATGGAAGGACGGCTTACCCAGCTGTTCGAAGAGATTGGGTGGTGCGACCTCTGGAGAATCCGTAATCCAGAGAAGCGGCAGTATTCTTGCTTCTCGGAGTCGCATCAAACTCTCTCTCGCATAGATATGGCAGTGGGTAATAAGGGGGTACTTCCCCTTATAGGGAAAATAGAGTATAGGCCGAGAGGGGTATCGGACCATTCTCCTTTGACGCTGGCGATAATTATCCATAATAGAAATAATGAGAGAATATGGGCATTAAACCCTATATGGTTGGAGATTATGGGAAAAAAAGAAGACATATCGGAAAAAATAAATGAATTTGTGTTAATTAATTCAGGCTCGGCGTCGCAGGGGATGGTCTGGGACTCCCTCAAAGCATTTCTGAGGGGTATCCTCCTACAGTATATAACACGGATTAAGAGACAATCAAGAGAAAGGGGGGATCAAATTAGGAGAGAGGTGTTAGAACTAGAAAAACAATACGTGGCGGACCCTAATCCAGGAATTCAGCAGCTCTGGGTAAAAAAGCAGCAGGAGTACAAGATGGATATGCTTAAAAACTCTGAAAACAAAAGATTATTCCAGAGGCGGAGATACTTTGAAGAGGGTGAAAAAGTGGGTCGCATGTTGGCACTATTGGCTGATACTAATTCGCCCTCCTCAACGATCGCTGCGATTCGAACTCCTAGCGGGGTAGTTACGTCAGACCCCTTGACGGTTAAAAAGGTATTCTTTGAATACTATAGTAACTTATATAATTCACAGCATCAACTGGAAGTAAGAGAGGTAGAGAACTTCTTAGAGGGGGTTAGTCTGCCACACCTCTCTGAAAGTGAAAGGGCCAGTCTGGACTCCCCCATAACTCTTGAGGAAGTACAGCAAGCAGTGGTAGATATGCCCAACCGGTTGCATTGGTTTTGGCTCCAAAGATGCTGCTTGCTGAGGGAGGAGCCTGGTAATGGCTCTGTGCACGGCGTGAGGATCCTGAGAACCCTCTCCCTGCAGCTGAGAGGAATGATCGGCCTGATGAGAAGGTGTAGGTAGCTTCCCTCCCCGCCCCCCCTGCTCATCACTCACTGAGCTGTCTTGTGGAGTAAGCCAGAGGAAGTTTGTACCTGCGTCTGACTGCAACAAGCTGTAGTGAGCGTCCCTTTTTGTCCCAACTTCAACAACAACTAAAAGATAAGTACCGTATTTTTTTTTTTTTTTTGGCTTTTTTTCTATTGCAATTGTCTTGAAGTGAAAAGGCAAAGGAAAAGTAATAGAGCAAAAGAAAGGGAAAGGGAAAGAACATATTGAAATAAAACGAAATAAAATGGAATAAAAAGCGAAAGTAAATGAAGGCGAAAGAGCTGAAAAAGTAGAATCAAGTGAGCAAAGAAAAACAATAAAAACAGGGGGGGGAACAGGGGAGAAGGAGAAGGTGAATGAGAGACAAGCCAACGGAAGAGTTGTCTCCCAGCCCCCACCTGCTTGCTGCTGCTGCTGCAGTAGCTCCCTTTCTTGTGATCCTTTTTTTTTTTTTTTTGGTCTTTTTTTGTTTTTGTTTTTTGCAAATGGTATTAACTATAGGCTCGATAGTATAAACTATAGAATAAGAAGAAATTTCATAGTAACAAAATGTGGAACATATAAGCTCATACTGGAACTATACTGCTGAATATATAAATCATCTTGCTGAATACTTGAATTAGATTGCATTATACCGCTAAAACATTTGAATTATTTTTATGAGCACCTGGGCCCTCATGCACATGGGCTGTTGGGAGAACGTTGTGAAAACGCTAGTGTCTTTGCAGTGACTTTTTTTTTTTTTTTTTTTCAGCGTTTTTGCAATAGCGTCTTTGAGCGTTTTTGGAGCGTTTTTTTGTTTGTTTTTGTTTTTTCCTCCTCTTTTGGCTCTTCTATTGCAATTGTCTTGAAGTGAACAAGCAGGGGAAAAGGCGAAAGAGCTGAAAAAGTAGAATCAAGTGAGCTAAGAAAAACAATAAAAACAGGGGGGGGAACAGGGGAGAAGAGAAGGAGAAGGTGAAAGAAAGACAAGCCAACGGAAGAGTTGTCTCCCAGCCCCCACCTGCCTGCTGCTGCTGCTGCTGCAGTATCTCCCTTTCTTGTGAATTTTTTTTTTTTTTTTTTTTTTTTTTTTTTTTTTTTGCAAAGGGTACTAATTATAGGCTTGATAGTACAAACTATAGAATAAGAAGAAATTCCATAGTAACAAAATGTGGAACATATAAGCTTATACTGGAACTATACTGCTGAATATATAAACCATCTTGCTGAATACTTGAATTAGATTGCATTATATCGCTAAAACATTTGAATTATTTTGCTGAGCACCTGGGCCCCCATGCACACGGGCTGCTGGAAAAGCGCTGTGAAGACGCCGGTGTCTTTGCAGTGACTTTTTTTTTTTTTTTTAACTTTTTCCAGCTTTTTTTCAGCATTTTTGCAATAGCGTTTTTGAGCGTTTTTGAGCCTTTTTTTTTTTTTTTTTTTTTTTTCCAGCTTAAGAACGCTTAAACAATTGAACAGCACTAAGGAATGCTTAATGTACTTAAGGTAGTAACATAACTTCTGGAAAACGGGGACCACTCATATCTCATTAATTTATTTCTATTATTGGATTGTGGGGAGGATGCCGGGTATGAGAACGGAATAAAAGAAATATTAGTAAAAATAAGTCAATTTAAAAAGGCTGGGAGATTTTTTCATCATTAAGAGATCCCAATCAAGGGGTATTCTGGAAGGCAGCTTTGAAGATCTTATAAATCCAGCCATAGAAACAAACATGAAGGGGAAAACAACAAGAAGTGCGGGAGCAATACCGAAATCACCTAGGACCAGCCTAGGCCCAAGTCCAGGCCCTATGAACAGGTATATACAGCAAGGAATCGGAGAAGGAGAGAAACAAGTGGGTTCAAAGGGCAGACAAATAGATACAAAAGAGAAGGACAACAAGGATAAAAAAGGCCAGTATAAAGTACAAACAGAAACCAGCCACCTCTCAGAACCCAGAATGGAGCCAGAAATGGGAGAGGAAGACAGAGGAAAGGAGGAAGGACAACAAGGGCCACAGTTGCCAACAAAACAGGATATGGAAAAAATGTTTGCGGCACTAGAGAATTCCCTAAAAGCAGAGATGTCAACACTCCATAAAGATATGGGATATATGTTAAACAGAGTGGAAGAAGTAGAGATCAAAGTAGACCTACATCAAAAAAACATAAAGAAACTAGAAGATGAAATAAAGAAATTAAAACGGGAACAACAGGAACAATCATATAAAATAGAAGAGCAAGAAAATAGAGATAAAAAGAAAAACTTGAGAATACGTGGGTTACCGGAAACAGAACAAGCAGAAAATCTAATAGAAAAAATGAACAATCTCTTCAACCAAATCTTGGGAAAGGAAACAACTAACACAATAGGAATAGAAAGTGTCTTTCGAGTAAAAAAACCTCAAAGGTTTGCAAGGGAAACACCTAGAGATGTAATCGTACGCTTTGAAAAATGGGAAGAAAAAAAACAGATCTGGATAAACCTAAAGAGGAAAACACAAATAGAGTTTGCGGGAGGTAAATTACAAATATTTCAAGACTTATCTCAAGAAACGTTGAAAAGACGACGGATACTAAAGCCATTATTAGAAATCCTCCGGGAGCAAGAAATTCAATACAACTGGGGTTTTCCAGCATGTCTAATAGCAAGGAAAAACGGAATAAGTGCGAGGCTAAGACATGTGGAGGAGATTCCGGACTTTTGCAACAAACTAGAAATCCCCTCCCCAGAACTGGAAAAATACGCAAATAGTCAGGAGCGAATAACGGCAAGAGATGACCTACAGTGGCAAGTAAATTCAAGGATCAGACATCAAGATGTGGACTCTCGAGGAAATTAATATCTGAGAAAATACCACACAACGGTGCAAGGGGCCTTAGAGTGGAAAGGGGGGGGGGGCTGGGGTTGATGGGATGGGAAAAAAAAGGAAAGTGAAAGGATTGGTAAAACACAACAAAAACGCAGGGAGAGGGAGACAGGGACTCACGGAGTGGACAGGGGGTCGCCCTATTAGTGCTTAGGCAGGGGGGTAATAGGGTGTCTTACAGAGCTCCGCCTCACAATAAATAGAGCAGAGGGGGCAGAGCGTGCCCCACAAAACAAAGTAAAATGCTCTCAGCTCTAGAGAATATGGGGGTAAAAAACCCATATCAGAAAAAAGGGAGGGGGAGGGTGGGAGGAGGGAGGGGAGGGAGGGTGGGAGGAGGGAGGGGAGGGAGGGTGGGGAGGGAGAGGTCTGAGTCACATGAGTGGTTACATAGGCACACCTATTCTGAGACAAGAGATGAGGAGACCCCGTGCGTCCGCTGGGTGTCCCCTCCATCCGGTCTCCTAGGGGGACCGCGTGGGGGGGAGGGCCGGAGGACGGGCGGGGAAGAAAAGGCACAAGAATGGAAAACGTAAACAGCATAAAAATAATCTCTTACAATGTCCGAGGACTAAATTCCCCAGGGAAGAGAAACATCATCCTCCGAGAACTAGAAAAAAGTAAAGCAGAAATAATTTTCCTACAGGAGACGCATATAACCCAAAACTCAAGTGCCAAAATTTATTCAAGAAACATACCAACATGGTATCAAGGAGACTCGCCAATAAGAAGGGCCAAAGGAGTAGCCATCGGTATAGGGAAAAATGTACGTTTTCTAATAGATCAAAGGAAAATAGACCCGGAGGGTCGATATCTTTTTATTACAGGAACTATACATGGGGTAAAATATACATTGGCCAATGTCTACTGTCCTAATAAGAACCCTAAAAAATATTTGATAGATATAATTAAAATACTAATGGAATTCAAGCAAGGAAAATTAATACTAGCTGGAGACTTCAACTTCAGCATGGATAATAAAATGGACAGTACCTCAAGAGTAAGGGACAAAGAGGTAAATCAACTAAAGAAATTAAAAAGAACATTATATGAACAGCAACTAATAGACCCTTGGAGAATTCAGCACCCCAGCACAAAGGACTACACATTCTACTCAACAGTACACAAAATTTACTCCAGATTGGATTACATCATGGTCGAACATAGAAACTTGGAAGAAATAGAAGAAACAAAAATAGGCATAATAACCGCCTCAGATCACAGCCCAGTAATCTTGAGAATGAAAATAAAAGGAGAAGTCCTTGAAAGGGGTCCATGGAGAATCAACGAAACTTTATTAGAAGACAGTGAGACCGAAATAAGCATCATAGAAGAAATTAAAAGATATTTTGAAGAAAACGATACACCAGAAGTATCGAAAGCAACAATATGGGAGGCGCATAAATCTGTTATTAGGGGCAAGTTAATAGCTATAGGGGCAAGAAAAAAACAGGAAAGGAAAACAAACATGCAACAAATAATTAAAGAAATTTATGAATTGGAACGAAAACACAAAAATCAAGTAAACAACAAAATCTTCGGCCTACTATCTCAAAAGAGAGAGCAATTAAAAGACTGGATGGAACAAGAAGAAAGGAAGGACTACAACAGAGTAGTACAAGAAAAATATAAATGGGGTAATAAACCAGGAAAATACCTAGCAAATCTGGTAAAAAAAAAGAAGTCTTTGAATTACATTGAGAAGATCAAAAATGAAAAAGGAGAAGTGGTAAATAAAACCACAGATATAGCGATAACATTTCAAAAATACTTCATCTCCCTTTATGCAATAAAAGGACAGGAAAGTTGGAAAGAAGCGAATACAAGAACAAAGAAGATACAAGAATATTTAAAAAAAGCAAACTTACCAAAACTAAAAATAGACCAACTAGAAGAATTGGAAAAAAATATTACGCATGAAGAGGTAAAACTGGCATTAAAGGAAACTCCCGTAGGAAAAAGCCCAGGACCAGACGGGTTTACGGTCAAATACTATAAAAAATTTGAAGAACAGCTGACTCCAAAACTATTAGAATATATGAATTCCTTAGGGGAAGATGAAGAAATAAGAAGTGAATCGTTATTAGCTCATATTACAATACTACCAAAAGAAGGGAAAGACAAAGTTAACTGCTCAAGCTACAGGCCAATAGCCCTATTGAACGCTGATACGAAGCTGTACTCCAAGATCCTGGCCACTAGGATAAAAAAACTAATCCCACTGTGGATCAACCCGGACCAAACTGGTTTTGTCCCGGGGAGAGAGGGGCGGGACAACAGCCTAAAATCATTATTGATGTTGCACAAGAAGGTGCAGAATGAGACCCCAGTTCTATTCCTGTCATTGGATGCAGAAAAAGCATTTGACAGGGTAGACTGGGGTTTCATGATGGATACATTGCGGCACTTGGGTATTGGGACAAAAATGATGAAGTGGATAACAAATTTGTATAATGGCCCGACAGCAGTCGTAAAAGTAAACGGTAGACTCTCTCCAAAAATTAAGATGCAGAATGGAACACGGCAAGGCTGTCCACTGTCTCCACTATTATATGTATTGGCCTTAGAACCACTATTAGCAACACTCCGCAATAACAAAGAGGTAGAAGGAGCGAAACTAGGAGGAAAAGAGCATAAGATCGCTGCCTACGCGGACGACATCTTGATGTACGTATCCAACCCAAGAGTGTCACTCCCAAACATACTGAAAGAAATTAAAAAATACGGAGAACTGCCAAACTTCAAAATTAATCCAATAAAAACGGAAATATTAAACATAGGTCTAGAGGAAAAGGAAGTTCAGTTTTTACAAAAAGAATTCCCATTCACTTGGGTAAAAGAACTCAATTACCTTGGAATTAAAATAACTCCTAGAGTCGAAAAAATTTATCAGGCAAACTTTATTCCACTGATCAATGAGGTCAAAGAAGAAATGAAAAAGTTAAGAATACAGCCACTTTCATGGATTGGAAGAATAAATATGTTTAAGATGACGATATTACCTAAAATAAATTACAGATTACAGATGTTACCAGTAAAAATCCCGCAGAGTTTTTTTAAAATAATTAAAACAATCATGCTAAAATACATATGGCTTAATAAAAAACCAAGAATTAAATACACGCTGATCACAAGGAAAAAGGAGCATGGGGGTCTTGCCGTCCCAGATATAAGTAGGTACTATAAAGCCATAGTTTTAACACGAATGTTAGAGTGGACAAATGAGAAAAATGAAAAAAAATGGGTGGAAATGAAAAACACAATAAGTGGAGCCACACTACATAAGAATATTTGGATTCCACGGAAATATAGAATATTGGACACCGACACGCACGAAATAACAAAAAATGTATTTAAAATTTGGGACACCATTCACTTAAAGAATGAATGGAAATATAATTCACCACTATTAGCACTCACAGGATCGAATCTCTTCACCCCTGGGAGGGAAATATTTGAAATCCAAGGAATAGGTAACCCACGACTGAAAGATATCACTAGAAATGGCAAAATAAGAACACGAGTAGAAATAGAGGAAAGGAATGGATGGAAGATGAATGAATGGAATTATATTCAAATAAGGCACCTAGTAAGCACAATACCACACCCACTGAGAGATGAAACAAAATTAACTGCACTGGAAAAGCTATGTAGCAATGAAACACCATTAAAAAACGGAACATCAAAAATTTATAGTATACTGACAGATTTGGAAGCACAAGAAAGACCAGAATATATAAATCAATGGGAAAAAGAAATGAATTTAAAAATAGATAACCAAAAAGTGGAAAAAATGATAGAAATGGGATATAATAAGGCTTGGGACATGAAGACCATAGAAATGAATTATAAACTAGTATCAAGATGGTATATGACCCCAGTAAGAATACACAGATTCCATCAAGATAGAACCTCCTTGTGTTGGAGAAAATGTGGCCAAATAGCAACGATCATACACATATGGTGGGAATGCCCAATAATAATGGAGTACTGGAAGGAAGTGTTAAACAACATAAAGGAAATAACTGGAGAAGAAATAGAACAAAATATTTGGACATGCCTCTTCCATATCTACAATAAACCTAAGAAACAATATAGAAAATCAATAATACCTAACCTCCTGAATGCGGCCAAGGCCTTAATTCCCAAGAATTGGCTAAAAAGTGGAAAACCAGACATTAGAAACTGGCTAAAGGAAATAGATTATCACTACAAAATGGAAGGAGGAGAGAAAGGGGATAATAGTAGATGGGAAAGTTGGAAAAACTACAAAGTCTCGGATATTTATTTAGATAGGATAAAAGAAAGAACAGGTGCAGAGCCAAGTGGATAAATAAATAACATAAAGGAACGGACCAGACACAGGGGAGGGGGAGGGGGGAAATAAGAGGAACTGAGAGAGAATAAGATAATAATAGGGTTTATAATTATAGAAGGCGGTTTGTCGCCGGTTTTTAAAAATATTTAAGAATATCCTAGAAGGGAAAAATAATAAAGATGTGACGGAAACAATCCACAATGATGTGAAAAAGGAGAAGAGATAAAGTTTGACACATAAAGTTGAAATAATGTCTCTCGGAAAATTTTCGCTGAAGTGGAAATAAAAAAAAAAAAAAAAAAATGCCCAACCAAAAAGCCCCAGGTCCGGATGGCCTGCCTGTGGAAATCTATAAGTACTATGGGGAAGCGTTAATCCCAGAACTCCTGAAGACATTGAACTGGGCGACTACGGAAGGTGTATTGCCCGCTTCGATGACTGAAACTAATATAGTCTTAATAAAAAAGGAGGGGAAAGATCATATTGAAGCAGCGTCATACAGACCTATCTCGCTATTATGCTCTGACATAAAAATATTGGCAAAAATAATGGCCACTAGACTAAAGAAGTATATATTGGAGCTAGTACACCCGGACCAGTCTGGGTTTATCCCAAATAGATCAACTAGTATTAACATCAGAAGGGCATACCTGAACCTCCAGTCCCCGGCAGGGAGTAAGAACTCGAGAGCAGTCCTCGCCTTGGATATTACCAAGGCGTTCGATAGCCTGGAGTGGGAGTATCTCTGGTGGGTACTGGAGAAGTTCGGGTTTGGCCCAAAATTTATCAAGTGGGTGAAGACCTTGTACCTCTATCCAAAAGCTAGGTTAAAGATTAATAGCGAATACACTAAGTGGCTACCCCTTGAGAGAGGGACAAGGCAGGGGTGTCCACTTTCGCCCCTGCTGTTCGCACTGGCGATGGAGCCATTAGCAGAGGTAATAAGACACTTGCCTGGAATACAGGGATTTGGAGGGAGGAATGGGTCGGAAAAAGTGGCACTCTACGCTGATGATGTGCTGATTTTTCTTGGGGATATGGGACCCTCCCTGGAAAAGGCAATACAGCTGGTGGAAAGATTTGGAAGGTCATCGGGCCTGATGGTTAATTGGGAAAAATCAACATTGCTCCCACTAGACTCGACACGTAATATTCAAGGGGTTAGTTTGCCGAAATTGAGGATAGTGGAGAAGATGTGCTATCTGGGGATAATTATCTCAACTGACCCGGCACAGTATATCGGAGAAAAGTGCTATTTGGCGTCAACTCCCGTTATCCCTGGCAAGGAGAGTTAACTTGATTAAGATGGTCTGGATGCCACAATTATTATACGTACTTCATAATTCCCCAGTTTGGATTGGGAATATTTGGTTTCATAAATTAAACGTTATATTTAGAGAATTAATATGGAAGGAAGGGCAGGCAAGGATCAAATTACAAACTCTCCAGCGCCCTGTCGGGGAAGGGGGATTGGCAGTACCTCATCCCTATAGCTACTTCCTGGCGGCACAAATACAACATCTAGAAGGTTGCGAAAACCAGGGCCGATCGAACTCCAACGCGATACTTATGATGCAGGATGTTCCATACGGGTCCCTGGCAGAGGCACTAGAGGCTGGGATATTTCGGGAGGGATCTCCAACATATAGATTGGTCATTAAAGTCTGGCAGGCCACCAAGAGGATTATGGGGTATGGAGGATATACTGAATTCTCGCCCATATGGGATAATAGGGATCTGAGGGAGTTGTTAATGTTGGAAAAAAACTGGATATGGGTCCGCCACGGAATTCGTAGACTGGTGCAGTTATTTGAAGGTAAAAATTTGAAACCGTTCATTGAGCTGAGGAGTGAATACGGTATTCCAAATAACACCTTTTTTACCTATCTACAGATCAGGCATGCACTCTACAGTCAATTTAGCAGCTGCCCATTAGAATGGTGCAACGCACCTCTACTAAATAAAATCATTAGAGCAACCTCCACTAAGGGTCTGATAGCAATGGTAAATGGACAAATCTCCGCAAAACTGCTAGACCTGCAAACGACTCTGGGTGTCAGGGAAGGGTGGGCAGGGGAGGTGGGGGAGATATCTGACAGTCAGTGGAAGGGAATTTTGAAGGCCAGTCCATTGGTGTCGATTTCCCCATCGCAACAGGTGTCACAACTATTTCTATCAGGGTTTATTATACCCCTAAGAGACTGTTTAGGTTTGGCCGTAGACCTGATGACAAATGTCCTAGATGCTTGGATACTGGTGATTTAATACACATGGTATGGAGGTGCCCAAAGCTGACTAGATATTGGTCAGAGGTAATTAGGATCATAGAAGCTAGGTTTAAAACCAAGTTGAAACAGGAGGCCAGGGTATGTATCCTTGGCCTGCTAGGGGATAGCAAGAAAATAGCTATAGGAAGGTGCCTGTACCAAGCTAGGAAATTAATAGCGCAGTACTGGCTATCCAGAATACCTCCAACTATAGAAGACTGGCTTAGCACAGTGGACAAGCTAGTATGGACAGAAAGAACATGCTATACCAGGAGATGCAGTCATGACAAATTTATAAAAATTTGGAGCTCTTGGCTACAATGGTCAGGTATAGCCCCCTGATCCGGATCCAACCTGAAACGTACCCAAGGAACTGGACTACCCGTCAGTATAGGGTAGAGATAAAGGAGAGCCAGAGAAGTAAGGGTTAGTTGGTGATGCGATGATGGCACATGAGGACGTTCATGCAACCTTTTTTATATAGTCTAGGGATAGGGGTGGATGGGCGGGGGCAGGCTTATAGGAGGTCTGGAGTGAAAAACGTTTTGATATAATTAGATTGGACTGGATAATATCCATAAGCTGTTGTGAAAAATATAATGTTTTCTATTCTTTTTTGTAATGTGAACGATTTAATAAAGAATATTTAATAAAAAAAAAAAAAAAAAAAAAAGAAAACATCCAAAACAGACACATGTGGGAATGTGAGTCTTCCTATATGGAGATGTGAATGAGGCCTGACAACTTACTGTCTCCGTCCACTCCCTCCTATGTACTTGTATAAAAATGGCCATACACTATGCAATCTGATTGTACAATCTCTGTACATTTTCCTTCTGGGAGATGACCTACAGGAAGTGACTATATCCAAAATGTATAATGCGCTAATATTAACCTCCCAATATAACATGGTGTGATCTCTTAATGATTAATCAGTGAATCATGTGCAAAATAATCAAATAGAGCCCATTATAAATAACATAACATCCTTCACCATAACAAAATCCTATAACTAAATATCAATGTGATAATAAATTATTGAACACAATTAAAAAGAGAAAAATAAAGATAAGATATGTTAATGTGATGAACCACAGTGCACAGGTATCTCAATAGGACAGCATACTGCTGTGAAAAAATATAACGTCTTTGGTGATTTGATGAATATAGACAGGTTTCAATGAGTAATCACCAGTGATAGCTGGCTTGCTTATATATTCAGCTGCTTATTAGCATGGGCTGGCTTCTGGCTTTCAAAGAACTTCCGCAGTATGAAACAAAGAAAGAAAGAAAGACCATTGCACAGGCAGTGTGATATGTAATCCCTATATAATAAGGGTAAAACATTCACTCACACTTTTCAGTGTATATGGTACATATGGTACGCATATAGTAAGGTCAGTTGCATACAGCTAACAGCTGGGATCTCCTCACACGCCAACAGTGTACACACAGCACTGCTCGTCACTGGCTCCTCCTCTACGATGGAAAGAGATATATTATTGTGTACAGTTGTGTCCCAGTAAAGCTCTAAGTGCTTCTGCCTCAACTGAAGTCTCAAAGAATTGTCTAGTGAGTGGCTTTTAGACCAGGGGGGCATTCTTATAGCCAACTGAACACTTTAGATTAACAACAAATCACTCTGCACATTTTGTTTGTAAACATACCCCTTAATTTGATTACTGACCCCCTGAATTGGACCATGGATGGCTTACCATATTTACAACCGGATCGCTATTCAGAGGACATTTGATAGGCAGTGAGGAGAAGTTATATTGCTTCCTAACCACCTGTTTTAACATCTTAAGCCCTGTACCAACACACCACTGCATGCACTATGTGTGGTTATGAGGAGCCCCATTCAGTTGTATGGGCCACGCTTGGCGAGCTGTACTGCTTGCCAAATCTGACAGTAGGGATAGTTTTTGTTGTGGCATGTGTACACCCCCCCATCTGTTACCTTTGCAGGTTAAGGCAGGCCAACTGAGCTGTGTTTTTACAACCACCCCCCCAACCACAAGTGTAAAGGACACCTCAAATAAAATAGATGTTAATTAGCTTATTATTATTACTATACAAAATGTCTATAGTGCGAACAGTTTGCACAATGCTTTACAAAATGAAGGAAGGCAGACCTTACAATACAATTCAATACAAGAGGAATCAGATGACCCTGCTCGTTGGAGCTTACACTCTAATGTACACACAGCCAGACTTTTCGACAGCAAAGCTCCGACGGAACAAATCCGTCGGACAATTCGATCGTGTGTGGGCTTCATCGGACCTTTACTGTCGAAAAATCTGACGGACTTTAGAAATGGAACATGATTCAAATCTTTCCGACGGACCCGAGTACTATAAAAAAATCAGTTTGTCTGTATGCTAGTCCGTCGGACCAAAAACAACGCAAGCGCAGCTATTGGCTACTGGCTATGAACTTCCTTATTCTAGTCCGGTCATACGTCATCACGTTCAAATCAGTCGGACTTTGGTGTGATCATGTGTAGGCACGTCCTTTTCATTGGAACTCCGTCGGAAACTCCGTCAAAAAGTCCTTCGGTGTTCAGTCCTTCGAAAAGTCCGCTTGTGTGTACGCAGCATAAGAGATTTTGAAGAAGTTCACAGTGCAGCCCTGTATGAACAAACAGGATGATCAGAAGGATATGTTATCTGAAAACTTATCTTAAATGTCAGAAATCTGCAAAACAGCTGGGCCAAGTGCTATTGGCTGATGAAACAAAACTAAACTCATTGGTGTCAGGGCTGGGCTCAGCCCTTCCTTCTCTGAGCTGGCCGCTCAGCTAATTGCCAGCTCCTATCTCTCTACAGTTACTCAGCTGTTGATGATATCCTGCCTACTTAAGCCGTCCAGCCCAGAGGATCTCTGCCTTTGCCTTAGTCAACATCACAGAGACTATCTCCTGCATTCCTGTTAAAAGACTTGCTTGGCTGACATCCCTTCTGGCTCTAGATCTGCTTGCTGTTTTACTACGCTCCTCTCCGGCTCCCTGACGTTTAGCTTGTCTGACTATCCGTTCCGGTTCCTGAAGTCTGGCTATGTTTTGACTATGTTTGTTCTATTTACTTTTATTATTAAACAAGTGTGATTTAACTGTACTTCTGTCTCAGTCTGATTTCATGGTTTCTGACAATTGGTTGCTTATATTAAAGATGTTGTTGGTGGACAAATAAAAAAAAGAGGGAGAGGGAGAGAGATGATAAAGAGGGTAGTCAGTCACAATGTTCACTCATGAAAGCTGATCTCCGGAAGCTTAGGCAGTAGCATCATGCAGCCAAGGTGTAGCTGTCGCTGTTTTTCAAATTTCCCATCCACACAACCCCTTTCACAGGCACAGCACTGGCTGCACGGAGGAATGGGCATACACAGGAGGATAGGGTGGGAGGGGGGCACCTCCTCACCAATTCATGAAGGGGGAATGATGCAGGCTGAGCACTGTGAGAGTGTTACACTCAGCTTTGACAGCTGCAGCCAGCGCCTATATGTTTGTAGACAGTTTCTCCCATCCACTGACTTTTACATACAGGAGAAATCAGGATATTTTATTAAAACCATTCATAAAAATATGGATGGTTGGCAACCCTGGATAGGAATATTGTTAATTTTCTTTAGTTATCCTTTAACAGAAGTAGACTAAAACCCTTACTGGATGACATTTATTTTTCTAAAACTCTGTGTATCATAAACAGTTGCCATGCTTTTGTTTCATAAAATCCTGCTTTTATATATCATTTTATTTATGTCCTTTTTTATCCTCGCATTGCTGCTGATCTTCTCCAGCCTCTTTCAGCCGTTTACTGTTAACATACACTTGCTCCATTGTCATCTCCGGGCTTCTTTATGGTGGCTGCCTCTATTCCCTCTCTCTCTCATTTCTTCTGTTCCTCCTTTAGCTCTGGTATATTGATAAATGTATTATTTAACAGCCCAATGTTGTTTATTCTGCACTAAACTTTCCTCCATCTTTCTAATTATTGCACTGCCTTTTTTGAAGCTAATACAAGAGAATAAAACACAATGAAAATGCCCTATGTGGATTTAAAGGAGATCTATGGTCACAGTATACGCTTTCATTTTTAAAAATCAGCTTGAGCATCAGTAATACAAACAATAGTTATATTTGACAATGCAATATAAGCTTTATTGAAGAATGGTCGTTCATGTTGTGAGTCCTGCCTGTCTACTGGCCACCTCAACTTTCTGGACCCGCACACACAAATGCAGTCCTCAAAATACTTTAGCATCCATCCTGTTCATTTCACATAAAAGCTGGTATCTTTAGGCCTTAAAGCAGTATTAAAACAGAAGTAAAGGTTTTTTTTTTTTTTAGGAATCATACCTACCTAGGTGCTGCATCTGTCCCCCGGCGCATCTAACACTGAGAACCGAGCGAATAACCCCCTGCAGATCACTCTGTTTTCAGAGCTCCCCGAGCAGAAAGGTGCAGACTGTCAGTCATGGCTTTCTGCTCTGCCCCCTCCTCGCTCACTGGAGTGCTGAGAGGAGAGGGGCAGGGAGCGGCTGTCTCAGGCTCTCAGTGGCTCACTGAGAGGTTGAGCCGGGTATCATTCCAGGCACCTGGCAGATCCTGACTTCGTGGTTAGGATGACGCGGTGCCTGGACTGACATTGGTGACGTCAGCAGAGAGCGGACTTCAGCCCGCTCTCTGCTGAAAACGGGTCACAGGAGTGTAAAACAAACTGCACTCCTGTGATCCATAGGAGAAGTACAGCCAAACAAGCTCAGGCTGGACTTCTCCTTTAAACCCGATAGCAAACATTTATTACATTGCAGCTTAACAATTCTTACGTGTGATAGCTGTATTAGTTTCCTCTTATTAGGTGTTTTTCTTCCATTTTCCTGCCAGTAAGTCTGTTGTTTTTCAAAAGAACAAGCTCTCCAGCAGAATGTTACAGAGTATCATTTACAGGGATGAGACAAACCATTTAAAGTGATTGTAAAGGAAAATAATGTCAAAAAAATAAAATAGCAAACATGTTATACACACCTGCTCTGTGCAGTGATTTTGCACATTCCTATACCCCAGATGACGTCTTGGTAGACGAAACGCGTCGGGACGTACTGTGCTGGCACCATGATACTGCGTTCTACTTCATTTCCTGTGATCACATTATACACAGTGCCTGTATTTGTCTACATCGATGTAAGTGCAATGCTTTACTCAATAAAATCTTAGTTAAGGATTTTATGCTGTGTGGCAATTTTTTTTTCCTCTATGACCCTTCTTATGATCAGTGGAGCCTAAGACTTTCTGGATGCTGGATCTGTGTTGTTGCACATTCCAAATGCTGGTTCCTGTGAATTCTTTCCAGTTCTGCTTGTTTGGCTCCTTGCTGCTGGCAGGGGGCCCACACTATTTGGTAAGAGTACCTGATTACTTTGGTGGTGGTTGCACACTGGACGATGAACTCTTTCCATGGCGGTTTCCCTTCCAAGGAGCATAGCATATTCTTTTCATGGGGGCTCTCCTTCACAGATTCCACCATTTATGAACAATTTTTTACTTCAAATTTTCTATATCTGTTTGGACTCACGTCTTTCCAGATTCAGTTTGATGGACACTATGATTTATCACTGTTTTGTATAATTTATTATTGTCTTTACTTAAGTTGCAGGTGCCATTCACTGGCTAATATTATAATATTACTGTCACTTTAATTGTTTGCATATTTACACAACCATTTATATTTAGCGCTGCACTTTATTCCTCATTCACTTTACACAATTTGTCTAATTGTAGTGCTAGCAGCTTACCAATTCTGTTTGGTGGCGCAGTAATTTTTACATTTTACAGAACTATAATCTGCCTATCAAAACAAGGCAAGATTGTCATTCTGTCAGAAGGGAAGGTATTGATCCTGTGTTTCTGCTAAGCAGGAACAAGGATCTTTGCCTTCCCCCAGTCAAATCGCGTTCCCCACATTAAGTAAGCACAACCTAGGCACATAGTTAACCCTTTGACTGCCCCTGGTGTTAACCCCTTCCCTGCCAGTGTCATTAGTAGACAGTAGCAGTGCATATTTTTAGCACTGATCACTGTATTAGTGTCACTGGTTCCCAAAAAGTGTCAGTTAGGTGTCTGATTTGTCCGCCGCAATGTTGCAGTCCCCCTATAAGTCGCTGCTCGGCACTATTACTAGAGAAAAAAAATATCCCATAGTTTGTATATGCTATAATTTTTTTTTAACAATCAAAGGTGCTTTATTGTTGTCATAACGGGTAAGACAGGGCATACAGATCGAAACAAAATGCTTGGATTAGACAAAAAAAACAGGCGAAAAACCACAGTCTCGCAGTACAGTTAACCACTTACAAAACATTTCCCAAAAATAGCAGAAGGTTTGGAAGGGGAAAAGGGACTCATAGGTAATACACAACACCCCCACCCTCCAAAAAAGTTTAGGCAGTGGTCCAAGGGGCCCATACTTTGTCATATTTCCACCGACAACCTCTGTTTATATAAGTTATTCTATGCAGGGCAGTGTCTATCAAAGCTTCCCAGGAGCAGAAAGAAGGGGGAGGGGGGGAGGTGAGATCCATTTCAGGAGAATCTCTTTTTTTAGCATAAAATAGGAGATAGGATACCAACAGTTTTAAATGATGTGAGCGCTGTGCATCATCATGAACCCCCAACAGTGCCAATTCCTGCATAACCAGGAGGGACAACTGCAGCCTAAGATTTTTTTTCGCTGAAAACTTCTGACCAGATTGATGTTATAACCAGGCATTCCCAGAACAAATGAAAGAAAGTCCCCACCTGTCTCCCACACTTAGAGCATTATGGGATCTGGATCCGGGAAAATGCAATGTAAATTTTATGCAGGAATTTTACCTGAATAAGTTTATCCCTAGAGGAGATGACTAACTTAGGACCATGCTCCAGACAGTCATCCCAGTCCTCTCTGTCCAATGATGGTATGTCCCTATGCCACACCTCCCACAGCCCATCCATCTTAGGGGAGTCAGTGCCCAGAAGTGCAGCATATAAGGTCAATAGAGGCCCAGGGGATACAAGTTCCTCAATAGGATCAGCCTGGAGGAGTGGTGGCTGAGGAAATTGTGCTCTAGTGGCATGTCGCAACTGTAGGTACTGATACCACATCCACTGGGGTAACTGGAATTTATGAAATAGCTCATTAATCGGTGGTAAAACACCCTGAGACATAACATCTCCCAGGGTGACGACACCACATTTGGCCCTGACCTGAGGATACAGCAGGGTGCGGAACTGTGGCAAACTGGGATTACCCCAGGAGTGCTCTGTGTGCCCAGATCCGCCCGGGTTTTTGCCCGCGATGGTTGCCGCCGCTAAACATGCCTCCTCAGCTCCCGATACTGATGCCCTCGGGTGCCCCACAGTCCCTGACATTGCACCATCAAGTACACATACAGTATCTCACAAAAGTGAGTACACCCCTCACATTTTTGTAAATATTTTATTCTATCTTTTCATGTGACAACACTGAAGAAATGACACTTTGCTACAATGTAAAGTAGTGAGTGTACAGCTTGTATAACAGTGTAAATTCGTTGTCCCCTTAAAATAACTCAACACACAGCCATTAATGTCTAAACCGCTGGCAACAAAAGTGAGTACACCCCTAAGTGAAAATGTCCAAATTGGGCCCAATTGGCCATTTTCTCTCCCCGGTGTCATGTGACTTGTTAGTGTTACAAGGTCTCAGATGTGAATGGGGAGCAGGTGTGTTAAATTTGGTGTTATCGCTCTCACTGTCTCATACTGGTCACTGGAAGTTCAACAATTGTTCAACAATTGTTGCTTTATATAAAGATCGCCTAGGCTATAAGAAGATTGCCAAGTCCCTGAAACTGAGCTGCAGCAGATTGGCCAAGACCATACAGCGATTTAACAGTACAGGTTCCACTCAGAACAGGCCTTGCCATGGTCGACCAAAGAAGTTGAGTGCATGTGCTCAGCGTCATATCCAGAGGTTGTTTTTGGGAAATAGACGTATGAGTGCTGCCAGCATTGCTGCAGAGGTTGAAGGGGAGAGGGGTCAACCTGTCAGTGCTCAGACCATATGTTGCACACTGCATCAAAATGGTCTGCATGGCGGTCATCCCAGAAGGAAGCCTCTTCTAAAGATGATGCACAAGAAAGCCCGCAAACAGTTTGCTGAAGACAAGCAGACTAAGGACATGGATTACTGGAACCATGTCCTGTGGTCTGATGAGACCAAGATAAACTTATTTGGTTCAGATGGTGTCAAGCGTGTGTGGCAGCAACCAGGTGAGGAGTACAAAGACAAGTGTGTCTTGCCTACAATCAAGCACGGTGGTGGGAGTGTCATGGTCTGGGGCTGCATGAGTGCTGCTGGCACTGGGGAGCTACAGTTCATTGAGGGAACCATGAATGCCAACATGTACTGTGACATACTGAAGCAGAGCATAATCCCCTCCCTTCGGAGACTAGGCCGCAGGGCAGTATTCCAACATAACGACCCAAAATATACCTCCAAGATGACCACTGCCTTGATAAAGAAGCTGAGGGTAAAGGTGATGGACTGGCCAAGCATGTCTCCAGACCTAAACCCTATTGAGCATCTGTGGGGCATCCTCAAACGGAAGGAGGAGCGCAAGGTCTCTAACATCCACCAGCTCTGTTACGTCATCATGGAGGAGTGGAAGAGGACTCCATTGGCAACCTGTGAAGCTCTGGTGAACTCCATGCCCAAGAGGGTTAAGGCAGTGCTAGAAAATAATGGTGGTCACACAAAATATTGACACTTTGGGCCCAATTTAGACATTTCAACTTAGGGGTGTACTCACTTTTGTTGCCAGCGGTTTAGACATTAATGGCTGTGTGTTGAGTTATTTTGAGGGGACAGCAAATTTACACTGTTATACAAGCTGTACACTCACTAATTTACATTGTAGCATAGCGTCATTTCTTCAGTGTTGTCACATGAAAAGATATAAAATATTTACAAAAATGTGAGGGGTGTACTCACTTTTGTGAGATACTGTATACTTGTAATGCCGTGTACACATGGGGGAACTTTTCGGCATCAAAGTTCTGACGGTCTTTCTGACTGACTTTCGACTGACTTTTGACGGACTTTCGAACGAACGAACTTGCCTACACATGATCACACCAAAGTCCAATGGATTTGTACGTGATGACGTACCACCGGACTAAAATAAGGAAGTTGATAGCCAATAGCTGCCCTAGCGTCGCTTTTCATACGTCGGACTAGCATACAGACGAGCAGATTTTTCGACCGGGCTCGAGTCCGTCGGAAAGATTTGAAGCATGTTCCAAATCTAAAGTCCATCTGATTTTCGATGGAAAAAGTCTGCTGCAGGTCCGATGAAGCCCACACAAAGTCGGATTGTCCGACGGATTCGTCCCATCAGACCAGTCCGGTTGAAAAGCCTGCCCGTGTGTAGGCGGCATAAGTGATTTTTAGGGGGGGTGCCCTTGATCTATCCTCCACTTTATTGATATAAGCTAGCTTACCTAGATAACATATTTCCCATTTCAGATACAACACGTGCTTTCTTCTGAAGAGCAGCTAAAGCCTTGTACCATTCGATCATATGTTTGTCAGACTACTGTGCCAATATACAAATACTTTTTAATATATTCTGACAGGGACTAGAAAGCTCATAGACCATGCAGGGGCTATTGTACAATACATGTATATCCAATCATTAAATTTGGTGGAATCCTTAACCGTTTCATGTGATTAATTCTTTTAATCATGTTATTATCAGTTACCACTGTTTTAGAAATCGACAATACGCAAGTGTGCATTTCTATGTATATGGTTATTAACGTATGTAAATATATGTTTATGGAATATGAAATAATTTTATATCCACCACTGTATTCAATTGCTACCACCTGCTTCATCTAAAGTCCCATCCTCATGTTTTCCCCCTATTTTTATATTTCCCCATAGTGGGTGGGCCGGACACCACTGGTTGGGACACACAAACATCCGTCTAGCATCCACCCACGCCCTCCAAGTAGCCCGCGTTGGACCAGGAACTCCCGTGTATGGCCTCGGGCCTCTATAGACAAAATTCCATAGATCAGCTAGGGAGCCTAGGCTAACTGCCTCCAAACAAGTGGCTGCATTTGATCTAGAGCCCAAAAACCACCACTGGACTGTCACCAGCATTGCAGCCCAGTAGTAGACCCTGAAGTTGGGCAGAGCCAATCCTCCCAGCTGGGCCCGAAACCACAGGGTAGATCGCGCCAACCGCACCAGAGAAAGGATCCCACACCTTGTTCTATTTCTTTAAATAAAGAGACAGGGATCCATGTCGGACAGTTTCAGAAGAAGTAACTCAATTTAGGTAACAACACCATTTTAAGTCCGTCCTAGTAGATTAAGGGGGAGGTTAGCCCAGGAGGTGCATTTGGCTCTCAAGGTCGACATCAGAGGGAGAAGATTCTTCTCCAAATAGCAGGATGTTTAGTCACTATAACCCCCAAATAGCAGAATTCATCCACCCATTGTAGAGGGGAGGAGGCAGCCGTCTTAGCAGCATCTACATCTATAGGGAATAGAACTGACTTAGACCAATTTATTTTAATACCTGAGAAAGTACCAAAATTATCAAAAATTTGCAGGGCGGCCAACAACGAGGGCGTCATTGAGATACAGTGGTGCGTCATCCGCATACAAGGACAGCCGCTCTTCCAACTTTCCCAGCCGAAGGCCCATGACATCTGGAGCAGACCTGATCAAAAAGGCCAGGGGCTCCAGCACCAGGGCAAACAGACTGGGGAAAAGCGGGCAACCCTGTCACGTGCTGCGGAACAGACAAAAGGGGAAGAAAGACAGTTATTTGTACGGACCCTCGCTCCAGGGGCACTGTATAGTAATTTAATCCCATGTATGAATTAGGGGCCAAACCCGAATCGCTGAAGGACCTCCCAGAGATATGACCATTCCACGGAATCAAATGCCTTTTTGCCATCTAAGGAAGCAATAACTCTAGAACCCTGATTGTCATGGGAAACAGGTTTAAATAGAGACGCCCGATGTTTATTCCGGTTCCCTTCCACGGCATAAAACCGGTCTGGTCAACATCAACCAGGTCATCAATCACCTGGGATAAACGGTTGGCCAGGACCTTTTGCCAAAATCTTGGCATCCACGTTTAGTAGGGATATCGGTTGATATGACGCGTGCCTTTAGGGACCCGTAATCCGAAAAAAGGGAGTTCAATTTAGGAGCAAGAAGTTCCATAAAATTGCTGTAGAACTCAGATAGCAAGCCATCAGCCCCGGGGGCCTTACCACCCTTTAACCGTCCCATGGCCAAATGAACCTCCTCGAGGGTGATGTCCACATCCAACCTCTCCCTATCTACCACTGCTAATGTTAGGAAAGAGGCTCAAGAAAGGAGGAGAGATCGGAAGACGAGAAACCAGCTCGGGAGGAGTACAGGTCCTGGAAAAACTGTAGGAACCGACAATTAATGCAGTCAGGCACTGTGAGTATGTGGTCATTTTCGTCCCTAATACAGCTGATAGGGGTGGATGGAATGTTACCCTTAGCCAGCCAGGCCAGCAGTCCACCATTCTTTCCCCCAAATTCGAAAATATTTTGGGCCAAGTACAGGAGAGCCTTGTCAGTTTGAGCTACTCTATTGGTAGATAACTCACGCAGAGCTTGCTGCCATGTTTTATAATGGTCACCATCCGGAGTAAAAACATATTCAGCCTCCAACCTAGTCACCCTCTCTTCCATCTCCTCCAGGGAAAGGGCAGCCTCCTTCTGGAGATGTGAAATTCTAGAGATATTTTCCCCCCTAGCCCAGGATTTAAAGGAGTCCATTGCACAGACAAAGAGGCACTGTCCTGGTTGTCTGTCCAGTAGTTGCAAATAGAGGGAGTCAGTGGCTCTTGTAGGTGTTCATCATTTGCCCAAAATCTGGACAGTCTCCAGAGCCTAGACTCAGGGGGGGGTGGTCAAAGCAAGGGAAAGACACAGGGGGCATGAACAGAGATGCCCCTGGGAAGCACAGACACGCCCTGGACATACTGCAACGCAGTTTTGGACGCAAAGACCAGGTCTATTCTAGACAGGGTCTCATACGTGCCAGAGGACCTGCGGCGCATGAGGGTTTCAGCGGTCGTTGGGTGGCTGGTGTACAGGCCGGATTGCAGGAGATTAGCCTGATCCAGCAGCGGAGCTCCAGCTCAGATGTCCACTCAGTACGCCATCTTGGCCACGCCCCTCGACGCTATAACTTTTGTGCAAACCACTCAATATTGGGATTTTTTTTTTACCAGAAACACGTAGCAGAATACACATTGGCATAAATTTATGAATAAATTTGATTTTTTACATTTTTTTAATTGGATGTGTTTTATAGCAGAAAGTAAAATAGAGCTCTATTTGTGGGAAAAAAGGACATCAATTTTATTTGGGTACAGCATCATACGACTTTGCAATTGTCAGTTAAAGTATCGCAAAAAATGGCCTGGTCAGGAAGGGGGTAAAACCTTCCAGAAATGAAGAGGTTAAAGATACGATTATATACCTCAACAGATTCTTTTTTAAGTGTCACTTTAGGACTCTTTTCTAGAGATATTCTATACAGATGTAAGCATTACCTTACTTGTAAAGAGCTTGTGAGGACAGGAAAAGGAAGTTCAGTTATTTAAACAGCCATATTGGACTTTGAGCATGGATCAAGCTGAAGAGGCACATGATGAAAACTTTTTTTTTCATATAAAATTACGAAAGTTTTGGTAGCCAGAACCATGATAATGCGAGATCAGAAAGCGTCTAAGGATGTAAAGGTAAGGGGAAGCAGCGTTGAACCCTCAAGGGTGTTTGCTCAGATGTGTAAATCCTCCAATAAGAAATAAAATCTGTCATCTACAAAGCCACACAGCACGCTTGTGATAATTGGCAACACAGTATTGACAGCTGGACTTCAGAACTAGGCTACTGTAGTCACCACATCCACACATGCTTTAAAATTTTTCTACATTCCTTTTATCTACACTGAGCAAAATTATAAACACAACACTTTTGTGTTTGCCCCTATTTATCATGAGCTGAACTTAACCACTTCAATACCAGGCACTTTTACACCTTCCTGCCCAGACCAATTTTCAGCTTTCAGCGCTGTCGCAGTTTGAATGACAATTGCGCGGTCATACAACACTGTACCTAAACTAAATTTTTGCCATTTTGTTCCCATAAATAGAGCTTTCTTTTGGTGGTATTTGATTACCTCTGCGGTTTTTATTTTTTGCTAAACAAATAAAAAAATAAAAGTTTTGTTTTTGTTTCTGTTATAAAATTTTGTAAATAAGTAAGTTTTCTCTTTCACTGATGGGCACTGATAAGGCGGCACTGATAAGGCGGCACAGATGAGGTGGCACCAATGAGCAGGCACTGAGGGGCACTGACGATGGGCACTGATATGCGGCACTGATGGGTGGCATTGATATGCAGCACTGATGGGCATTGATAGGTGGCACTGATGGGCACTCATGGGTGGCACTGATGGGCACTGGTGGGCACTGATGGACACTGATAGGCAACACTGATGGGCACTGAAAGGCTGCAAAGATGGGTACTTATGGGTGGCATTGATGGGTGGCACTGATAGGCAGCACTGCTGGGCACTGATAGGCGGCACTGCTGAGCACTGATGGGCATTGATACATGGCACTGATACGCAGCACTGATATGAGGCACTGATAGGCATCCCTGGTGGCACTGGCAGTGGTATACATTGTGAGTGGGCACTGATTGGCAGCTGCCTGGGCATTGATTGGCAGCTGCCTGGGCACAGATTAGCATTTCCCTGGGGGTCTAGGGGGGGCATACCTGGTCATCCAGTGTGGATGACCATCCTGGTGGTCCTGGGCGGCATGATGGTGGTCCTGGGCGGGATCCGAGGGGGGGCTGTGCTGATAAACAATCAGCATAGACCCCCCTGTCAGGAAAGCAGCCTATCGGCTCTCCTCTACTACTACTGCTACACAGGGGGGAATCGGCAAGCTTGAGGAACGAGGAAGTGTTGGCTGTGAAGTGGAGGGATAGGAAAGATGTGTACATCATGTCCACCATCCATGATGGCACCTCGGTGGAACTTCGCAGAAGACGCGGTCCCGTTTGAAAGCCTTCCTGTATCATTGAGTACAATAAATTCATGGAGGGGCTGTGGATTTAAATGATCAAATGTTGCAGCCCTATTTATCAACGCGAAAATCCCTCTTCTGGTACAAAAAAGTCTCAATTTACCCTTTTCATTTGGCCCTTTTACAATTCTTTCATCATCTACCAAAAATCGACGGAAACACCCAACACCTTCATAAAATGTATTGAAGACATTATCACTGCCCTGATCCATCAGCAAGTATCCCCCCCAGAAAGCATTTGCTCCGATTGTGTCAGCAGACTACATGAGCGCCATTTTCCCAACCATATTCTACCATCAGAATCTGGAAGACGAAGCCAAAAAAATGTCGGGTGTGCACCAAAAGAGGAGTTAGGAAAGACACCAGTTTCCATTGTCCCCAATGTCCCTCCCAACCTGGCCTTTGCATCGGAGAATGCTTCAGACACTATCACACTCTTGTAAACTATTAGCCCATATTTCTAATAGACTTCAATTTCCCTGATTTCAGATTCTGTCCTGAATATTTCCCTGGTGCCTCACCCAACCATATCATTACCTTCCATGTGAACTGACCCTGGCCTGTTTCTCGACTATGCCTCTGCCTGCCGTCTGCATTGTTTCTGCCTTTCACAAGAACTGACCCTGGACTGTATCGACTATGCCTCTGCCTACCGTCTATTTCTGCCTTTTACCTGCACTGACCTCGGCCTGTTGACCATGTTTTTGCCTGCCCCTTGGACTGATCTTTCACCCTGCTACACAGGGGTCTCACATATGTGAGAGGCTCCAGAATAGTGTTCTGAGTTGAGAAAAACAGTTTTTGGTTTTCTGTGTTCCCAGAACAGGGTCTGGTTGCCCGGAGGCTTCAAAGCGATTTGGGTGGGAGAAGCCTCTACCCCTGTCCCCATTCTTTCTTGACCGATGCCCTAAGCTTGATGGTCCGGCCTGCTCCCTGGACAAATACTCTGGCTGTGCTGACCATATCTTTGCTTGCTGCATGTACTAACTATGGACAGTATTCCTGCCTGCTACATGGACGATCCTTTTGCTGCTGGTGACCACTTCCCTGCCTGCTATCTGGACCAATGCTTTGGCTGTACTGACTATTCCTGCCTGCTGCCTGTTTTGCTGTCGCTGTCCACGTTCCTGCCTGCTGCCTGGACCGATGCTCTCCTCTGTGGACCACTGCACTACTAAAACCGCAGGTCATTTTTTCTTTACCCTTTGCTATGTGTTAGAAATATGAAGGGCCTTCAACAATGTGATAGGTTGGCAGGAATTTATGTGTGTAATTTATGCTCCTAGAACACCTGACAGTGCTACTTGGATGTTGGGCCTCTGTATGTGACCAGGCTATGTAAAAGTCTCACACATGTGGTATCCCCATACTCAGGAGGAGTAGCAGAATGTATTTTGGGGTGTCCTTTTTGCTATATACATGCTGTGTATTGGAAATATCTTATAAATTGACAACTTTGTGTAAAAAAAAAAAAAAGCGTTTTCATTTTTTTCCCACATTTTCCAAAAACTTCTGGAAAAAAATGAATCATTCAAAAGACTCATTATGCCTCATAGATTATACGTTGGGGTATTAGCTTTCCAAAATGGGGTCATTTTGTGGGCGTTTCCATTTTCCCGGTGCTCCAGGGTCTTCAAAACTGTAATAGGTGGTTGAGAAATGAGATGTGTATTTTATGCTTGTAGAATGCCTGAAGGTGCTACTTGCATGTTGGACCTCTGCATGTGGCCAGGATTTGTAAAAGTCTCACACATATAGTATCACCATACTCAGGAGGAGTAGAAGCAGGGCTTTTTTTCAGGGGGAACTTGGTGGAACTCAGTTCCACCACCTCTGGCTCAGACCCTTTGGTGCCTGCTCACCACAATCACTTGTAAACACAGAAGTCTGGTTTCTGTGTTTACAATTTTTTTACAATCCTGGTATTTAATGCCCCTTTAAGACCCTCCTACTGTTTGTGAAATTTGACTGACCACACCCACTATTTGATGTGTGTAGGGGGAGGGGTTTTGGGTGGTCGTGGTTGAGTTCCAGCACCTATTGTTTGAGAAAAAAAGCCCTGAGTAGAAGAATGTATTTTGGGGTGTCATTGCAAATATGCATGTGCTGTGTGAGAGAAATAACTTGTTATGAGAATTTTGTGTAAAAAAAAAAAAAATTTAATTTTCCCAAGAATTGTGGGAAAAAATTACAACTTCAAAAAACTCACCATGCCTCAATTTTCAATGATTTGCACCATAGCTTGTAGATTCTATAACTTTCACAGAGACCAAATAATATACACTAATATGGGTTATTTTTACTAAAGCTATGTAACAGTATACATTTTGGCCCAAATTTATGAAGAAAAATTTATTTGCAAAATTTTACAATAGAAACTAAAAAAAGTGTTTGTTTTTTTTTCAAAAATTTCTCTCTTTTTTCGCTTATATTGCAAAAAAAAAAAACCCAGCAGTGATTAAATACCACCAAAAGAAAGCTCTGTTTGTGAGAAAAAAATGATAAAAATTTTGTTTGGGTACAGTGTAGCATGACTGAGTAATTGTCATTCAAAGTGTGAGAGCGCTGAAAGCTAAAAATTGGTCTTGGAAGGAAGGGTGTATAAAAGCTCTGTATTGAAGTGGTTAATGAGTTACAGTTTTTTTTTTCTCCTATTTGGGATAAAGGTTTTACATAAGTGAGTAAATGCTGATCATTGTTAGCACCCCATTTAGCGGTAAATGCTTTGACTCAACCCTCTAATTGCTATATCTGCAGAATAGCTTGTTATTTAAGCAACAGACTTAGGCTAGGTTCCCACCAGTCCGACTTTTCATGCAATTTGGGACTGAAAAGTTGCATGACAAGTCGTACCCCATGATTTCCAATGAGTACCATTCATATCTGTGCGACTTCAAGATGCAGCTACTTCAAAGTAGTTCCTGCACTACTTTGGTCCCACTTTGATGCGACTTGAGGTCCATAGACTTCAAGAATACACGGGCATTGCTTCAAGTGGCGGTAAAAAGTTGTGTTAAAAAGTTGCGGTAAAATCGCAGTAAAAAATCGCAGCAAAAATCTTGCGACTTTGGGGACGCAATAGTGGAAACATAGCCTAACTGGCTAGATCACCAGGTGGAAATACAGGAAAAACGCCTAAAAGAACAAATGCAGCAATCACATCTACGACTTGGCCTGCTGCAATATTATAAATGTTTGTTTTAGATGTAATACTGCTTTAATAATTATTCAAGTAATGCCAATCTGATTTTAATTACTGTGTTACTGTTACAATCTGACAATATAGATTGTCCAGGGCATTTTGGGGTTGACTATAGCCAAATAGGCTGTGCACTTTGCAAGAGAATGATCCCTAGAACTTGAAGCTCTGCTGACTTCCACCATCCAATCAGATGCAAGCAAAATGTGTTTTTTTGTTTTTTTTTGTGCCTGCAAGTGATTGGGTATTCTTTGCAAAAGTGACATTTTCGCCACATCCACTAAGCTCTGGAGCTAATTAATTAGCAAAGTTAATTTTTTAGTGCAAATTGAGCAATCTATTTGCCTTTAGTAAATCAACCCCTATTTCTCTTTCAGGACTATTTTAGGTATACTGCACAGGAAGTATAAACTTCAGTTGGATAAATCTATATAAAGTGATAGGGTATTAAAACTCAAAAACAAAGATGTAATGTGCTCTAGTTCACCAGTTCTTAGATATGGTGGCTGCATTATTATTATTATTATTATTTCCCCTGTATTTTTATCTGGTGTTTCTGCCATTCAGCCATGTCCTGTCCTAAGGTGGCAATGCTCACTCAATGTGCTGTTTATGGAGGAGCAGCACAGTCATACTGGGGAAGGAAGTGAGTTAGGATTACAGAATACCTCCCCCTTCTCATATCCATAGCATATGCGGGAGATATACTCTAGTCCATGCAAGAGAACTGGGCTGGGCTAATGGCAATGCTTGAGATAATTGAAATTACACTGCAGAGGGTACAGGACAGGGCTGGATTTCTGGCAGGATTGACAGGTACTTTTGAACCCATTGAACAGTTATAACAAAATACTTTTAGTAATATATTTAACAGCTCAAAAGGGAGCAAATAAGAGGAGTTCACGTGTACTATAAGTGCCAGTTCACACACTGCTGCGACTTGTCATGTGACTTGAGAGTTCAAAGTCACATGACAAGTTGTACCCCATTAACGGCAATGGAACCGTTCTAATCGGTGCGACTCAAGTCACAGCAACTTAGAAAAAGTCAAGGGACCTACTCAGACATTTGTAACAAAACTGTTTTCCCTATAGAAAATTCCCCCTCTAGTGACACTGACAGACAACCCTCTTTTGATTATTCTTCGCTTTCAGTCCTTCTTTAGTAAATTTTAGTAAACAAATTGCAGAGCAGTTTGTTTACTAAAAATATATTTACAAATGCTGATGTTTTTTTTTCTGAGAATGCCATGGTGACCTGGAAACATTTTGGAGTGAAGAGCTCCTCGCCATGTGAATGGAGTGCATAGATACTTTTGTTCCAGGAGAGGGCAGTAGAGGATTACTGTATACTCACATTTTGCTCAACATTTGTATAACATTTTTCCTACTTTCTTGACTTTTAATTATACAGTAAAGACCATTACTTTTATATATCATAAACTGGATATAGTATATTTCAGGCAAAATATGCATTTTACTTGCAGAATTGCTAAGAAAAGAAAAAAAGGTTTAATGATTAAGTTCAATAATAAAAACATTTTGTGATTTAGAAATCCACCAGTCATTTTCCCATTTTTTTCCTGCAATGTGATCTGATACATTCTAATCCACAGATTTGACAGTACTTAACATCTGACAGTTCAGTGATTTTTATATAGTGTTAAAAAAAAAAAAAGCATCAAAAAATGATACAAGTACAACCATATGGGCTGGAGGGTTGCATGCAGTAGGGATGCAAGAGGGGCTTACAGTAAAACTTTGGTTACAGGGTAATTTGGTTTGAGAGCAATTTGCAAGACAAGCAACATTTTTAAATACATTTTGACATGATATACAAGCGATGTTTTGATATACAAGTAGTGTCACGTCACAACTGAGCATAAAAGAGAACAGAAGAAGTGTAGCAATATGGTTCCATTTAATGAAGGTACAACATTTAGCAACTCACATGGTTGATGATTAAAACAGGAACATCTAAATATGCAGGCATCCAGGGTAAAGCTGTCCACATAGACTGTCCTCTGCACTGGCATCAACGTCGTCCCTGCCACGCTGCGCTCCACAAGATCTTCAAGTCTTGCTTTCAGATCGCTCTACTGCAGGGTAGTCTTCCCAGTCACGATTACAGACCCATATCCCAGATGCCTCCATACTTAGATGTGCCTATTTTATTCATCAACCATGTGAGTTGCTAAATGGTGTACCTTCATTCAATGTAACCATATTGCTACACTTAGAGGCGCCTCTCTTCTCTTTTATATTCTGTAGCTCCTGCTGGATTTTGCTGCTAATCCCCTTGTGGAGGCTTCCATTTGTGGATGGACATTTTATGATTACAAAATCTATCACATTGCTATAATCTTTTTATATGGACTATAGACTGAAGGACTTATGAATAAATGTTTGTGGAACGAATCATCTGAGTTTCCATTATTTTTTATGGGGAAAATCGCTTTGCTATACAAGAGCTTTGGATTACAAGCATGTTTTTTTGAACGAATTATGCTCGCAATCTAAGGTTTTACTGTATATGCAATTTACCTGCCCCCACAAGACCCTTTACTAATTCATTGCAGCACATAGAGTTTAAAAGATATTTTCAGAGCAGCCACAAAGTATATATTTAAGTTCATTTATTAAAGCAAACCCGTTGGGATAAAATAGCCCTAAAATACAGTAGATTCTGCAACCAAACTTTTGTCGACCCACTTCCTGCACCTCTTCATTGGCCCACCACTGACCAAAAGTGAGGTACAGATGGCAGAAAGGGTGTCCAGAGCCCATAGTGCTTTTGGGGGTTCTCAGAGCACTCGGAGCGCCTAAAAAAATTAATAAACAAGTTTTTAACAAAGAAAAAAAGTAACCTGGGAAATTCTCAGATTAACAGTTGTTCAGGTGTAGGGATGAGGATCTGACTTGGGTCTACCATGGGCTTGAGCCAAATCCTGCCTGTTTTGAGGTTTACGGTCCTGACAAACGAATGCAGTAATTCAGACAATTACATTTTTTGTAAAAATAATGCATTGCAAGTGCTTTTGCTGTGAGAGATCCCAGTGTATTGGAAGCTGCTGTAGGGAAAGGATAGAGAAAGTTGGCAAACTGCTTAGAGGAAGAGTAGCGTCAGTTAGGAAATTGGACTTTAATTCTGATAGCTAGCTGTTTGGTCAAGCAACCCCTTTGCTGACCATTCTTATTATTTTAAGCTTATTTGTCTTGGTCAGTGGTCTTTTTTTTTTTTTTTAGCAGCTGTCTCATTCATTTAAAGAGATTGTGAAGTCTTTTTTTTATTATTAAAATGACAAACAGGTTTATACTTGCCTGGTCTGTGCAATGGTTTTGCACAGAGCGACTCCGAATCTCCGCTTCTGGGGTCACCCACCGGCGCTCTTGGCTCCTCTTCTTCTCAGTGTGCCACCATAGGAAGCTGCTTCTTTTGGTGGCACACCTGTGGGCTCGATCCTGAGCTGGGCGGTGTGCATCTATAGACACACACAACACAGCTTGTCTCTGCTCCCCAGCCAATGGCTCCTGCTGCTGCCCTTGTCCTGTGAATGCAGGGAAAGAGAGGAGAGAGCTGCTACAGATGGACACAGCACTGAATTGAGTGAGAACATTTTCTACCTTAATGCAGTGGTTGTAAGGGCTACACATTTTTTAGCTTATTGCATTCCCTGCATTAAGGTAAAAAAAAAATGTGTAGCTCTTATTAGGGCCTCTATTTTGGGTAAACTGCTTTTTGCAGCAAGGCTTCCCTGAAAAAAGTAGACTTTTGTTTTTAGGGCTGGTGGTTTGAGGTTCTAGTACAGAAAGGGGAAGGTGCATGTACAATGCCTCCCTCTTTTTCTGGCCACCCAAGCTGCATGCCTGGATCAGTGTCTGGTTGAAATATCAACCACCACACACTATGCCCTTATGCCCTTTTTTCAACAATAGCTTGCCAGTGGCCACAGCAAACTAATAGGATTTACCTCATATAGACTAGATTAGAGCTTGATGCTAAGTACAGGCGGTCCCCAGGTTAAAAACATCTGACTTACATATAACTCCTACTTACAAATGGAGGTAGACAACAGGAAGTGAGAGGAAATCTATCCATAGGAAGGTAAATGCAATCCTGTAAAAGTTATTATGGGAAAAAGGTGTCTCCACTGATACTTTATCACCAAGGCTTGTTTCTACAACAACCCAAAATTTTCAAAATTCAGTCACAGGGACAGAAAGTGAGGTGAAATCTTCTGAACAGGGGCACAGACAGCAAAACAAATGTTACAAGGGTGTTAACCCTTCCCTATGCTATCCAAAAAACTTGCTGGAGTTACACTTGCTGGAGCACAAGAAATGTACCTGTTCCAACTTACATACAAATTCAACTGAAAGTGATACTAAGGATCGTTTTTTATTTTTTTTAAATAACAAACATATCATACTTACCTCCACTATGCAGCTCGTTTTGCACAGAGTGGCCCTGAACATCCATTTCTGGGGTCCCCCAGCGGCTCTTGCAGCTCCTCGCCGCATTAGTTAACCCCCTTGGAGAAGCGCTCTCCCGAGGGGGTTACCTTGTGGGCTTGCTCCCGAGTCCAGCATTCGGCGTCCATAGAGGCTGAATGCAGGACTCGGCCCCACCCCCCACATCATTGGATTTGATTGACAGCAGTGGGAGCCAATGGCTGTGCTGCTATCAATCTATCCAATCAAGAGTCGGGAACCCATGGAGAGAGGGACAGCGGGGACGCGCTGATGAAAATTCGGGGCTCGGGTAAGTAAAACGGGGGGGGCTAAGTGGCCGGTGACTGCAAGGTGTTTTTTCACCTTAATGCATAGAATGCATTAAGGTGAAAAAACACGAGCCTTTACAACCCCTTTAAGAACAAACCTACAGAACCTTTCTTGTTTGCAACACGGGGGCTGGCCTGTATGGGGTTCACAGACTTTTGGTAGAATTTGCAAACCCGACTCAAACCAAACCTGGGTAAAGTCCTTCATCCCAATTCAAAATTGCAAAACTCAGAGAGCCAAAACTAGGTCAGATCATAGTGCACAGTACTGAATGTGGGGCAGCTCCAGGTTGGCTCACATTCCACCCTTGTAAATCATCAAGTGCCTCTACAGCTCATTGTTGCTGATAATATTTCCCAGTAAAAAAAACAGATAAAACTCTGATGCAAACTTATCAGTATTTATTATATCTCAAATCAGTAGAAGGGATATGCAAGGATACCCATTCCTCTAACGTGTTTTATGCTAAACCCGCACTGATTTGAGATACAGTAAGTATTTGCATGTTTACAGCAGCGTGCTGTCATCCATTTATTGCACTGGGTCAGATCGTAACTTGGCAGTACCTGGTTAAAAAAAAAAAAAAAAAGATACAGGGATTTTTACATTTTGTGAAGCTCATGCAAATACATATAACACACAGTTGACAAAAATATCCCATAAAAAACAAAAACATTTTACTAGATCCCACAATCAGCGAGTGAACTTTAAAGAGAGAACTTTGATTTTCACTTATCTTTGGAAATAAAGTGAAATTGTGTTCAATTTGAATACCCAACCATGTGCAAAGGAAATTAGAAACATTTTTTTGCTAGCATGTGATTGAATGATTGACATACACACTGCTGCACTGCATTCAATAAGCTAAGTGTTTATTCATTTTTCAAAGTGAACATGCTTTATTTCTTTAGTAAATCAAGCCCACTGAACTCAAATGAAAACCAGAATATTTGTTTTTGTTTGTATGCGTTTTGCCTTAGACATTATGGGACTGATTTACTAAAGAAGTAGTAGACAATCACTTTAGCTTAGAGTGAATATATTACTGTAAATCTGTTTATTGTGAATTTACATGTCCATGTTCATATCATGTTCAAGTCATGTTCAGCGGAATTACGAAAGAAAATGTATTTTGCCTTAAGACCAGATGAATTAAGTGAATATAGTTTTACTTAATTCACTAAGATATATATATATATATATATATATATATATATATATATATATATATATATATATAAAATATATTTCTACTCTTTAAACCAATGCCTTAATGTAATCCATATATGCATGTCTTGAGAAAATCACTTTTTATGATGCATACATTACCTGACTTGCTCATGGCTGTACCTGAGAATTAATAAATAAATTCATGTGAAGTTCTGTGCTTTGAATCTGCCCTAATAGTTGTGGCATTTAACTTGTTCAAAATTAAATGAATCAACATGTTTTAATTATGTACATTAATGCCATATAATTATGTGAATCATAATTATATTTGCCAGCAACTATTTATGCCAGCAAAGTAACGGATCGCTCTACTCTGCCACTGGTGGAAAATATCATTCGATACTGTTTCCAAAATATATATCCACTCATTAAAATGGCATTGTCCAAAAGAATACATTTTAAAGTAAAATTGACGCTTATGACGCAACATCACATGAATTGCATATGTAGCCATGCAGAAACTGATTTAACTGTTTAAATAAATTCTGTCAACTACTGAGCAATCAGTACTGGGAAATCGCCAGCTTTAGCAGTTTTTTAGGTTAAAAAAATACATACTGTATATAATGATGTCTGTCAGAAACATAAAGAGCAGAAAATATTGGAGTGCTACTGAAGTAGAAAGACAGTAAAGTACCTTCGTCCTGTAATTGTCTTTCCCTTTTTCTCCCTGTCTGGTGTTGTGGCCTTTAGGGTTGGGGCATCTGTCCCCACTGTTGGTTCTCCTGATCCCTGCTCTGCTCTTCTAATCTTCTCAAGCGAGTGTGTGATCGCCTATCCCGATGGTTATCCTTGGTTTGTCCACTAGATGGAGCCCTTGTGTGATCTCCTATCCCGATGGTTATCCTTGTTTTGTCCACTAGATGGAGCCCTTGTGTGATCTCCTATCCCAATGGTTATCCTTGTTTTGTCCACTAGATGGAGCCCTTGTGTGATCTCCTATCCCGATGGTTATCCTTGGTTTGTCCACTAGATGGAGCCCTTGTGTGATCTCCTATCCCAATGGTTATCCTTGGTTTGTCCACTAGATGGAGCCCTTGTGTGATCTCCTATCCTGATGGTTATTCTTGGTTTGTCCACTAGATGGAGCCCTTGGATGCCATTCTTTGTTGGGATGGGCTGACGGCGCTCTCTCAGAGTATTCCTCTGTAAGGCGCCGGTCTGCAGTACTGCGCATGCTCTGCCATTGCACATGCGCAGTCCGGGATTGTGTACAGTGATGTCATTTAGCGGCGCCCTGCTGATGCCATCACCCGGACAAGAACCAGGTGTATTTAATGGGAGCGTGTTTCCCTGTGCTTGCTTTGTGGCACTGCGCATGGCAGCGGAGTCTCTTGTTGGAGTGGGCTTTCTGGTCAGTATCTTTGTCTTCCAGTGTGTGGTTTAAGCGAAAGAGGTCAGCGACGGTTCT